>NC_139229.1:218759987-219959987 GCF_977018435.1 Lepisma saccharinum | reverse complement strand
GTATCAATACTAAGTAGCGTGACTTGTGGAAATGTATTCACTAATTGTAGAAATTTTACAATTTACTAGAAGATAAATATTTGAGCAAGCTCTTCACCATGCGCGTGCACTCCGGTACAGCAAGTGCGACAGTGCTGGTGGCACACAGCATAACTGTTACAAAATTACCGTACTTCTTTAACTTTGGCACACAGCATAACTTACAGAATTACTTCTTTAACTTTTGGTTTTTCATCATTTCTTCCTTGTTGCCTCAACAGAATTAACCTGCAAGCCTTTTCCGATATGGGGCCATCAACACCCTCTCTTGGTGTATTCACAAAATATCTGCCTAACATCAACCTGGCCAGCCAGTAAGGACCCGAAAAATCAACAGGCGACCTTGAAGGATCCAATGGGACAATATGTTATGTGGAGGGGAATTCTGTTTTCCAATCGATAAGGGTTCAGCCAGAGTGCCATCGGGTCAGTTGATGTCCTCAGTGTTGCGAACTGCACGATTAAGTGTTCTGTATACTGTCAGCGATGTAGCATATTCAAGCAAGCTAAAAAATTTATATCATAAATAAACTATACAGGGGAAACACAAAAATATGATTTCTGACATACGGATGATATATTACACGTTTCAGAGCGTTTCGTTACGAGCTAGGGTTCCTGTCCCAGGGAATGTATAATGCTTGACCGTCATCCAAGTCACAAGTCGGAATTGCACAATCAATTGGCTAAGAAATTAAAAATCGAACTTAAGTTCGCAAACGCATACGCGCATAACCAAATTGGACAAGTTGAACGATCCCACGCAACCATACAATCCATTCTAAAACACTTTGTAAACTCCAAACAAAACAATTGGAACAAGTATTTGCCCGGCGCCTCCACCACGTTACGAGATAAGGTTTCTGTCCCAGGGCTGGTCTCTGGAGACACAACTCGGGGCGTTGAAACCTTTGTCGTACCGGATTTCACCCTCTGTTTAGAGGGTAGGACCCGTTGACCAACGGGCAACGAATCAGAGGTAGAGCAGTTAAATTCAAGAAATACAAATTGAATAGTTAAGTGACTGAGTTTATTTGGTTAGCATTCCAATAGATTATTTAGAGGGAGAAGTTAGGGGCAGAAGGAATAGCACCATAAAGGGGCAGATACTTATCTCCGGATCGTCTGGACGCTGGAGTGGTCAGCTGGGCGCTGGTCCCGCTGGCTGGCCCGAGTCGTCTCGCCTCTGGACATGCCCCGGCTTGGGCCCCCACGGCTTCTGGGCGACCCTGTAGACGATACTCCACGTCCGGCGCTGTCGCGACCCGATCTCTATCCTTGGCGTGCTAGCTGGCTTCTCCTGACGCAGGTTGTTAACCCCATTTATAGTGCTCTCGGGAGTTGGGAAATGATTAGGATAGGTTTTGTAATCAAGGGGTCCCTGGTTCGATTCCCGGTGGAGGCAGATAGTGGTCCGGATCCCACTTTAAACTGTAGGCCCAGTCCCGATTAGCCTTACTGTGCATAAAATGGACTTAAAACACCAATTCAATTAATTTTGGCACCGAAATGAAATTGCAAGATTATTGATATACTTCGAAGTAGATTTCTGTTTCTTTTTAAGAAGTGTAAAGAATATGATAATAGATATGTACATACACACAACTTTGTCGGGTCTAGAAGCTCCCCCCCCCCCAGCTCTCCAAAAAAGCTTCCGGTCAGCAGTGTCCCACATTTCACTTATGTAATATAGCAACCCTAAACATACCAAAAGTTGACCCCCCCCCTTACGTGAACTTTATATACGCCCATGGCTGCAGCTTCCTATCCTTATCGCTGTAAATATTCGAGAGGGAGAAATATGAAGTTAACGAATCAAAGAGTACACAAACTACCTAATTCCTAAATGCTAAACATCGGAAAGATTTACCTTCCAGCCCCCATAGTCTAGCGTTAAAATTGCTGCCTTGATATCAAGGGGTCCCGGGTTCGATCCCAGGTTGAGGAAACATTTCATTAAGTCGTTCAGATTCCACTAGAAGGGCTTCCCCGATGACGTAATGGCAACATCGTCGACTTGTAATCAAGGAGTCTCGAGTTCGATACCCTGTGGAGGCATATTGCACAGTGGTTTGGATCGAATTGCACATTAAATTGTAGGGCCAGTCCCGATTAACCTATCTGTACATAAAGTGGACTTCAAAAACAATTCAATTCCACTAGAAGCTGTAGTTCTCGCCCCGATTAGACTCTGTGCATATATAATGGGCCTTAATACAAATTCAATCAAGCAATCATTGAAATACGGTGCGATCTGATTATCTGGCCTAAAGCAATCCATAGCTGTGCCATTGTTGGAGCCATTGGCAATCTTGAATGTCAGACTTCCTAGGCTGCCACTTTTAAGGAAAGCTATCCTTATATTTGAAGCTTAAATTCAATGCACTGCAGGCTTGGTCAATTTTCTTGCTGGCAGTCCTAGTCCTACATATTAATTAAATATAATTTGTGAGGTTAGGAATTGCTACGTCCCACGTAGCGGTGCACTTCACCAGTACACTTACCTTATACGCTCAGCAGAGCATGCTGGATAATCCCAGGGATCGGGCTGAATTACTGCGTTCCTTCCCCTTGGATCCACAGGTGAAGTCCAATGACAACCCACGAGTGATGCAGGTATCCACAAGTACGAAATACACTTTCGAAATAAAGAAAAACCGCAATATGTTCAATTTTACGTTTATTATAAACACGCACGTATATAATGTAATACGAAAATTACAATTCAAATACTTTTGAACGGTACAGCACGAGATGCGTAAGCCTATCTTTTCCGTAACGCGAAGCACCTCTGGCTACTTCAAATCTCTCCGCGCGACTACTAACCGTTTTCCTGGAAGGCGAAAACACCTCCTCAGTTACACAGTGTTACCAGACACAATAACCCTTTTAATACTAGGAAGTTCTATAAAAGCCAACAGTAATATATTAGAAAAGTACAGTAATCTGGCACAGTGAATTTAGGTATGTGGTGGCAACAATGCAATGAAAAGCACGTGATCTTCTCACCCCACAAGAGTTTAAATACATCAACAATGGCTTTCAAAATATAAGAGAAACGAACGGCGTTTGCCAGAAACATGAAACAACAAATAGATATACGGAATTTAACTCAGAAATTATTAACTTCGGCTTCAATTCACTGATCAAAATGAAACTTATAACACTCCTTAGAACATTTAAAAGCAAATGAAACGATTAATGTTGAAACTATGTAAATTGCTTAAATTTGCCGCTTTTCATACTTGTAGATATGTGTATAATTTTGATTATAAAGGCGGCCATATTTATGAATATATATATATGAATTATTAACTGTATAATACTACTAATAATAATAATATAAAATATAATAATATAAAACCACGAAGTAATGGCAAACTCGGGGTCATTACAATATCCCCCCTCTTCCAAATAAAAAAAAATCTTTAATGAGAAAAGCGAAGAAAAGGTTTTTTTTTTTTTATATAAAACAAATGTAAAACTTGTCTGTGCCAGAAAACGTATAACAACGAAGTATCTTAACATTGATTACACAAATGTTTTGCAACGTATTCACAATAAACAGATTATGGAGATAACAAACCATAGTTAGTGTACTATTCCATTCTTGTACACAAAAAAAATCATTCCATCTTTAAATATCTTGTTTTTTCACTCAAAGCATTGTTACAAAATAAGCTTCCAAAAGAATTTACATTTGCACAGAGCTTAATCTTTAGCTTGCAATATGTTATTCGTGTTTTTCTTTGACAATCAAAATATTCTAGTTTTAACTTACATTAGAAACATATACGATTCGTAAATACAAGCGGTTCTACAATCACAGAAAACAATTACAAAAGGAAAAGTTGTCGGCACTTTGACAACCATCGCCGAACATGAGAAAAAGTTACCGATCTATATGCATTGTTACAGTCATGCTTCTCCACAAAAGAAAACAAAACAAAAGAAAACATACAAATATTTACAGGAAATTACACTCGCAAGCTTCATTCATTGTTACAGGTTTTTACAGAAAAAGCGCGTTCTTGCCTTGAAGAGAAATAAACAGATATCTTTCTTATACTCTCAGTTCTTTTTTTTCTTGCATTTCAACCTAACAATGGATTCTTTTGTTCGACAGTATTGAGTAATATAAAGAACAAAACAACAATTGAATCTATAAGTTCATTTGGACTTGCGAGATTCCTTCCTTCAGTCAAAATGCATCCATTTGTGAGTTGTCGGGCAAGGGTCGGATGACTTGTGGGATCGAATGTTTGGGAGCCAAAACAATATCAATGATGAAATTAGACCACAATCGGTGATTCGTGTCGACAATAAAGACGCAATAAAACATTTCTTGAATAACTTTCCATTCCTTCAACTGTTCTAATTCCTTCTTGAGTGCAGCACGTTTAGAGATGGGAATCGGATAAGGCTTCCGAAATACAGGAATTTGATCTATTAAATTTATTTCACATTCCAGTCCTTTGACCGTTCCTGGTCTGTCAGTAAACGTCGGTTGATATTTTAAAATTAAATCTAACAGTTCCTTTCGTTCTGAAAAACTCAAAGTAATACTTTCATCGACCTTGCACTTCAAATCCTCCTCACTAGCCATCCACTTGTCATACTGAACGTGGTGCACAGCCTTCCTTTGCTCATTTGCACCCACGTTAAAAACTATATTCTCAGACAAGGATGATTCATCATCGAGGCGAAGTATCAGCTGATTGGTTTGAAAGTCCACATTAGCCTTGTAGTCACGCAGAAACGGAACTCCTAAAAACATATCTGCCGGAATGTTTTTGATCACAAAAATGTCCACTTGAACTTCCTGTCCATCAAATGATATTGTAAGTTTTCGTTTTCCACACACACGTACGTGCTGTTTTCCTGTAAAGTCTGTCAGCCTAACTTGTGGTTCTTTCGTAAGTGTCATACCACTGAATTTCTGCACTAAACGTTCCCAAATTTCATAATTCAACAATGATACCTCGCTTCCGGTGTCGATGACACAAGATACCGGAAGTCCAGCGATGTTACTATTCACGATCGGAGTGGTGCTATTTGAAGATAAATTTTGAATTTTAAATACAGCACCTCGGATCACAGCCTTTTCAGTTTCAGTTAAATCAATCGTCGCGGTCACTCCAAAAGATCTCGAATCACTAACGTGGGATAGCTCCTCAAGATGCCCTTGCCCAACACGGAGCTGATCAATTAAGCAAGGTGAGAGTTTTCCGGAGAATTCCCACCTGCCTGATTCATGTTCCAGTAGTAGTTTCGAGTGTCATTTATGGCCTGTTGCTGTTCGTGACTTAACGGCGGCTCATCAGTGTTTGTTTCAGCGTTCACCATCGGGTTATGACGGGGAGAGTCCGATCTTGACCGTTGGTAGCTCGGCCTGTACCGCTGTCGTCGACGAGCAGGTGGTGTCCATTGCCTCGTTCTTTCTGACCGCTCATCTGTTTGAGACGTCCGGTTCTGTTGATTCTGCCGTCGAGAAGTATTGTACGGATGAAATGAATTTTGGTTTTGATTGTTAGGACGGTTATTTTGTCTTACCATCCTTACTTGTGGAGCTCGGTTATTTTGTGTACGACGAAAGTTAGAGTCTTCCTGTCGTCGTACGCCAGCCGTGTTGTCATACGTTTGCCAACCCATCGGCTCTTCGCACACTTCGTAACTTTTAAGAAATGTTGTCAGGTCACGAATGTTCCTAAGCCAAGCGTCAGGTTAACCTTGCAGCAGGTTTTATGTATCAATCCGCGCGAGAACTGAGCTCAGAATCTTCCGTGCCAGTCTTTCCTCAACCGCCGAGCTGCTTACATCGGAGACACTGAGAAAATCTACAGTATTGCCAACCGCACAACACATCAAAACCCGCATGCATGTCAAGTGGATTGTATTTTTGCTTCTCTTTGTCTCCTGAAACATAACATTTTAAAAGTACTTTCTGCGCATATATTATTTAATAAATGTGTCATTAATATAAGAGCGAAACAACTTCTAAACATGAGAGCATGTGTGTATATTTCGAGCACGCAAAAATAAAAATAAACAAAGATAAAAGTAAACAACAATAGGCCCCTCTTGAATTTAATGACAAATTATTGTTTTTGGTTTAGAAAGAAATAGATTTATGAAAAACTTGGTTGCTTCGTTCGCAATACATCCGTTACTGTAAGACACACGCACTTCAAGTTGTACCACCAAAAAAGCATGATTTGTTATTGGTGATATATACAATCAGGTGCATTGTCTGTCGCTATTACTCTGGTTTCAATTTATGAATCACTTCACTAAACCAGGATTCAAATCTTGGTCTGTCTATTTGTTGCTGATAATCACCCTTCCCTTTCTTTGCGCTGAAAAGTAAATATGCGCCTTCAACAAAGCTTTCATTGCCGCCAGTGGGTGAAACAATAAGCCTCCCCCTTCCCCTCATCGTCGGTTTCTTCAGCCCTGGCGGTGGTTTTGCATGGTGGTATCCTTCCATGGTTTATTCCCCCTTCCCCCACTCACCGAGTTGAAGGACGTCTCGTCCAAATAATAAACATGTTTCTTCTCACTGCGATATATTTTAATACCGCGGAGATTCTTTTGTCGTCAAACAACAAACAATCGTTTCCTCTTGCTAAACTCAAACCGCAAATCATTCAACACCCGTGATACAATTCGTGTGCACATTGACGGCAAATCACCTCACGCCCTGTTTTACTTTGATCTTGTTGCCGCAAGGAGGATTATGCATTTAAAACAACTTGCTTGACTTTGAAGAACATTTCCTTTCGGATGAAGCCCAAAATAACATTCGGGTAAAACCGCGCGCTGAACAGGAGATTCAGCCATTCTCGCCGCTCTACAATAAACATAGGGTTAAAATAGTGGGATGTGCAACACTGGTATCAGCGATTTCACGCGCTCTGCAACGCATTCAGTCTCGCTCGACTCGCTCTAAAGTTTCAATGTCTCTTCAACGCAATACAGATTCGAGTTGGCGAATCTGCGGTTCTAAGTTCGTCTGCACAGTGATTGCAACCAATTAAGTCCATACCTGCTAATCAATGTATTATTTTGTCTGTATATTACAAATTAAATAACTGTTTTCTTGCAAGTATGCAGTTGTGTCGGAATAGAACCCGTCTCAGTGGAACTATATTCTTGCGCGCACGTTTGGATCTACATATGCTAAAACCTGCTGCAAGGTTGACCTGACGCTTAGCTTAGGAGCGTTGGCAAGGCACAGATGTCGCACTCGAAAAGGGAGCTGTTCGATTATCAAAGTCACCACTTCATTTTCTCGTAAACTGTCAGACAAGTTCTTGAAAGCAGCGTAGGTACTCCAGGCGTAACTTTCCATGGACGAATTAGTTTGCCTAGAATAACGACGCCGTCGCAAAGCAGCAAGTTGTCGTTGTTTAGCTTCCGGGGAAGCAAACTGTGCCCGGAACTGTTCACAAAAGTCCTCATAGTTTTGGAACTGGTCACGGTTCGCTGAAAGCCAATGTTCAGCCGTTCCCACAAAGATTCGAGACAACAAACCTACTCGACACTCATAAGGTACATGCATTAGGTGAAAGCTAAGGTTTAGGTCTGTCAGATATTTTTCCGCTGAGTACGCTTCAATGTTTCCGTCAAATTTTGGTAACTGATTTATGTCTGTCATGCGTGGCAAACGAAGATTCCACTCTCTTAAAGGGGCACTATCCGAATCGGACACTTCATCTCTTACTCGTCGTTCGTCATCGTCGTACTGTCCAACCCGAACTGTCTCTCGAGCAGGTACAACGGACTCGCGCAAAGAAGGTCGATGATCTCTCTCAATGTGCAAGGACTGCTGTTGTACGTACATTTCTGCAATGCGACGGGGCGACGAAGTAATGTTGTGGCCCATGTTTTCGCCTACGGGAGGGGTAACAGTTTCCTCTCGAACAACTAAATTTGTCACACGCTGCCGAAGGTCTGCAATGTCGTTTTGTAGGTTCGTGTGGGTCTCCGTCACAGTCTCCTTTAGCTGGGTCCGCAGACCAGAAATGTCCTGCGAAAGTTCAGTCACTTTATCCTTCAACACGCCTACATCGGCCTCAAGGACAGTCTGCTTGGACACTAGACCCTGTTGTGCTTCTTCGACTTGCCCAATACGTTCAGATGTAAGCTGTATTTTAATAGGAAGAGCACTTAGTTGTTGCATAATGTCACCAAACTTTCCCGCTATCTGTTCATTACTCTCCCTTTGTTTTTCCGATAATGCGGTGACGAACTGTTCTTGTCGTTGCCGGTCTCTCTCTTCCCGCTCACGTTCCTGGGCTAACCTGGTCTCTTCCCGCTCACGTTCCTTCTGTTCCATAGCGCTGACGAACTGTTCTTGTCGTTGCCGGTCTCTTTCTTCCCGCTCACGTTCCTGGGCTAACCTGGTCTCTTCCCGCTCACGTTCCTTCTGTTCCATAGCGCTGACGAACTGTTCTTGTCGTTGCCGGTCTCTTTCTTCCCGCTCACGTTCCTGGGCTAACCTGGTCTCTTCCCGCTCACGTTCCTGAGCTAACCTGGTCTCTTCCCGCTCACGTTCCTTTTCAGCAATTGCAGCAATCATCTGATTCTGTCTCTCCATCACGGCCTTTATCCAATCCGGGATCACTGACACGGTGCCTAGTACAGGTTCCACCGGCCGCATCCTCTGTTCAAAGCACGTTTGACACAGCAACTCCTTGTCATTCTCGCCGACCACAGTCTCTGCTCGTGCCACACACCCAGTGTGGAATAACCTGTCACAATTTTGACATCGGTATCCAGATTCTTCTGTCCAAGTAGTGCTGCAACACGCCGCTGTCGTCTCCTGTACTACGCTGCGTGATTGGCTCCTTAGGTTCTTCCTATCCATCTTCTGGGAAAGTGGTATAAATTTTGGGAGGACACAAAACACTCGGGACCACTGGGAAGCACTTCACACAATGAGAGAAAGGACAATCTTCACTCTTCACGAGCCCCGCGATGTGGCGCCAAAACTTGCTACGTCCCACGTA
This sequence comes from Lepisma saccharinum, assembly GCF_977018435.1. Taxonomy (NCBI): domain Eukaryota; kingdom Metazoa; phylum Arthropoda; class Insecta; order Zygentoma; family Lepismatidae; genus Lepisma; species Lepisma saccharinum. Next base: position 219,950,937 of record NC_139229.1, on the reverse strand, counting down.
GCGGTGCACTTCACCAGTACACTTACCTTATACGCTCAGCAGAGCATGCTGGATAATCCCAGGGATCGGGCTGAATTACTGCGTTCCTTCCCCTTGGATCCACAGGTGAAGTCCAATGACAACCCACGAGTGATGCAGGTATCCACAAGTACGAAATACACTTTCGAAATAAAGAAAAACCGCAATATGTTCAATTTTACGTTTATTATAAACACGCACGTATATAATGTAATACGAAAATTACAATTCAAATACTTTTGAACGGTACAGCACGAGATGCGTAAGCCTATCTTTTCCGTAACGCGAAGCACCTCTGGCTACTTCAAATCTCTCCGCGCGACTACTAACCGTTTTCCTGGAAGGCGAAAACACCTCCTCAGTTACACAGTGTTACCAGACACAATAACCCTTTTAATACTAGGAAGTTCTATAAAAGCCAACAGTAATATATTAGAAAAGTACAGTAATCTGGCACAGTGAATTTAGGTATGTGGTGGCAACAATGCAATGAAAAGCACGTGATCTTCTCACCCCACAAGAGTTTAAATACATCAACAATGGCTTTCAAAATATAAGAGAAACGAACGGCGTTTGCCAGAAACATGAAACAACAAATAGATATACGGAATTTAACTCAGAAATTATTAACTTCGGCTTCAATTCACTGATCAAAATGAAACTTATAACACTCCTTAGAACATTTAAAAGCAAATGAAACGATTAATGTTGAAACTATGTAAATTGCTTAAATTTGCCGCTTTTCATACTTGTAGATATGTGTATAATTTTGATTATAAAGGCGGCCATATTTATGAATATATATATATGAATTATTAACTGTATAATACTACTAATAATAATAATATAAAATATAATAATATAAAACCACGAAGTAATGGCAAACTCGGGGTCATTACAGAATCAATTGCTGCAGTACCAACATAGTGGCCAAATTTCATTCCGTGCAGAAGAATCAATCTTTGAAGCACATCTAAAACTATTGATCCAATTCTGTTCAGTATTTATGCATAATATATTCTGAAATAAAATTATAATCTTCAGCAGTTATTTTCACTAATCAAAATGCCCAGTGCAAGAGTCGCAACTATATTTATTGTTTTTATGTTAATGTATTTGTCTCCTAGCGGAGTTGAATTTGTAATTTAAATACGTACGTTTGTTTAGTGAGAGTGCAACCTCTTAAGTGGACGGTATCTAACTCTCATCCTCCCCATTTTTAGTCCAAATTACAGTCGAACAAAAAAGGAAGATATTTCATCATGACAGAGAAAATGGTATCATTAACACGCTTTGTATTGATGGGTGGTATTCTTGATGTCTACTTTATTAAGTTAGTGCCGCTTTTCTGAAGTACGAAAAGCTACAACCTTTCGCCGCTCCGTACTGTTGTGATTTGAACAGTTTAGAGCTATGGCACACTATGAGGCAGAAAGGAACTCAAAATAAAGGCCCTTCAGCAGCTGCTTGCAATGGTTGAAATATTCAAAATTGCCTTTTACGAACTTTACGAAGATTCGTGTTATTGAAATGTTCAAACCCCCATCAACGGCTGCTTGCGGCAAATCAAGTGTTACCTTCGTAATCGAATAATTGGTAACGAGAGTTTGAGTGTGTCTATTCTGTCCTTTTGAGAAGGAACTGGCAAAATCTTTGGATTTAAACTAGGTTGTAACTGCTCATAAAAACACTTATTTTGTCGTAGTTTCTTGTGGTTATTTTCTTATTTGAACAAAAAGTATTCACACTGTTTACATAGAAATACGTGTAGTAGAGGAAAAGGTCGAAATATACCCCCCCTTTTTTTTATGTTGTCATTTTCGGAGTAAAAAAATTAATATATCAAGCACCTGCTTTTAAAATGCATATCTATGAAATATATACTTAAATGTAATAGCATGCTAAAGTATAGAAGGTCACCATTTTTTTTAAAAAAAAAAGCAATTTCCAAAAAATGGTAAAATTATGTATTTGAAAATTGTTGTCTAAATATGGCAATATCACAAAAAGCAATTAAAATTTGAAAAAACAGTCATTTATCGCTAAAACATTTTAAAATTCATATTTATGAATAATCTGTTGTTTTTTTTTTAAATCACGCGGAATGGGAAAAATCGAAATTAAGAAAAACATCCAAATATTTGTTGAGAATGTGATCTCAACATTATACCTCATGTCATAGCCCATATTTAGACCATCACGCTATTTTTCTTCTTCAATTTATTTTCGCTCTCTGTGGTACATATTTCACAAACAAATCATGGCATTATAAAAGCCCAAATTTGTTTTATGTACCGCTAATATCATAACCTACACAAAGCAGATGAGAATTCAGAAAACGCTGAGTTAAACACACCTGCAAAAAGTTTTCGGAGGTCGCAATTGTATAACAGCGTCCAAGGCCGGAACTAACCACCACTTTATCTTGCGAATTGGAGCCGCAACCTTTGTCCTTGACAAATAACCAGTTCCCATAGCCTCTGCCAGGCTGCAGCACCCGGGAGCGCTGATAACTCCAAAACCCATATTTAAGCCTTCGCCCATATTTAGACCTTCTCCTCTATTTATACATATATCCAGCGAGTTGATAATGTGTTTACTGTTCATATGAATAGTAAGTACGTATGTGATATTATTCCTCTCGATAATGACTTAGGAAAATAATACAATTATTGCATAAAAGAGTCTTGTCTAAGGAACAAAATGCAACATAACATCTCAGTGATTTATCTTTGGATCTGACTATAAAATATGTCTGGTAAAATTATTACGTAATTACCTTTTAGCCAATATACTCGTACCACCAACTTGAAAAATAATGCATTGTGAAAATAATCTGTTTACCTTCGTACTGTCTCGGCTTGTTTATATTTTGTTTATTTTATTTTATCTTGTTTTGTGTGTTTTTTTTAACACTGCTGGAATGTTTTACTGTTGTTTCTTTCCGGTTTAAAATGGCTTCTGCTGTACTGGAAATTTCAATAAATTTCAATATTATTTAGCCCCCCTAGAATTTTACTCCGAAATCTGTAGTTTCCACACCTATTTTAGGCTGGCGCCGTCACTGATGACATGGCATACTGCACACGTGAGATCTTGAAAGGTGTTATAGAAGTTCGATGTGTGCACGTGTAAATGATCATTATATCTTTTTTGCACATGAAATTCATTATATTGATTCATTTCACGAAAATTATCGCATGCGTCTCTCCGCTAAGTAATTCCCGGGTTCAATTTTTCTGTAACCATTTCGTGAGAGGGCAACGTTATTTTTTCAGAGCTTCTATTATTATTATTATTATTATTATTATTATTATTATTATTGTAATTGTGAGAAAGGGCGAGTATATGTGTAATAAATGAGGCCATGAATTTCATTTTCCTTGACGGAAGACAGTCCTTGACTTAGTTTAGTAGCACGTGTGATGCAAAACTTGGTACACCATCTGACCGCCACAAGAGACCCGGATTCGATTTTTTCTCAAGGTGGCGACAGACCTGGAAAACCTGTAAAACCGGGAAAAGTCATGGAATTTGAGGTGTCAAAAAAAGTCAGGGAAATGTCAGGGAATTTCGTCCTCTTTTTTTTTTTTCTTCTTCTTTCATGAACAGGAAATCTCGTTCATAAGTTTCGGCCTCAACTTTTAGGCCCCTTTTATGCGCAACACAACCACGGCGCCAGAAACCAGTGATGGCAGGAGGAGGAGAGAGAGAGAGAGAAATTTCTCTCGCCCGGGGTTCTCGCCGGCAATTTTAAATTCGAACACTCTTTGGAGGAAAATTGTTATAACTCGGGCACTATGGGAGCAATCTACTTCAGATAACTTTTGTTTTGCAGCTAAAACATCAGCGCATGCAACCGTGTAAAATTCAGAACACAAGACCGAGGAAGGGGGGCATGAGGGGGGGGGGGCACGTACCCCGAATTTCAACGAAAAAACATAAAAATCTGGAGTTTGCCCCTTCTTCTCCCGCTATTTGTTAGGATGGCGTTAACTTTAGTATGCTTTTCAAAGAATTGACATTTCTCAAGAGAATGAAACATGTTTCATGCTCTTGGGTGCCATACAAGTTGAATAATAAGCCAAAACGTGATTTTTTTTATTTTTTTTTACGAAAAATAGGTAATTTACATTTTTGGAGGAAATTTGTTATAACTCGAGCACTATGGGAGCAATCTACTTCGGATAAGTTTTGTTTTTCAGCTAAAACATCATAGCATGCAACCGTGTACAATTCAGAACACCGGACCGAGGAAGGGCGGCTTGGAGGGGGCACGTCCCCCTGAATTTCAATGGAAAAAACATAAAAATTGGAGTTTGCCCCCCCTCTTCTCCCGGTATTTTTGGGGAGAAGGCGGAAACTTTAGTATTCTTTTCAAAGAATGGACATTTCTCAAGAGAATGAAACATGGTTCATGTTCTTGGGTGTCATACAATAATAAGCCAAGATGTGATTTTTTTTTTATTACGAAAAATGGATAATTTTCATTTTTGGAGGAAAATTGTTATAACTCGGGCACTATGGGAGCAATCTACTTGGTATAAGTTTTGTTTTGTAGCTAAAACATCAGAGCATGTAACCGTGTACAATTCAGAACGCCGAACCTAGTAAGGGAGGTTTTTGGGGCGCGACCCCCGAATTTCAATGAAAAAAACAATAAAAATCGGGAGTTTGCCCCCTCTTCTCGCGCTATTTGTTAAGAAGGCGCGAAATTTAGTATTCCTTTCAAAGAATGGACATTTCTCAAGAGAATGAAACATGTTTCATGTTCTTGGGTGCTATACAAGTTGAATAATAAGCGAAAATGTGAAACTCTGTTCGGAAATGTGGCATGGATATGTTGCGGAGAGGGGGAGAGGTTGGTCACCAATATGAATTTCCCACGCTTGCTCCAGACCTGTGTCAGAGTTTCCACCCAAACATAAAGAGTATGAAGGTCCAGAAAGCACATTCATTTCGTAATCAGCACTATGATACCATATGGTATCATCGGGCCAGTACGAGCAATCTACTTGGGATAAGTTTTGTTTTGTAGCTAAAACATCAGAGCATGCAACCGTGTACAATTCAGAACGCCGAACCTAGTAAGTAAGGTTTTTGGGGCGCGACCCCCGAATTTCAATGAAAAAAACAATAAAAATCGGGAGTTTGCCCCCTCTTCTCGCGCTATTTGTTAAGAAGGCGCGAAATTTAGTATTCTTTTCAAAGAATGGACATTTCTCAAGAGAATGAAACATGGTTCATGTTCTTGGGTGTCATACAATAATAAGCCAAGATGTGATTTTTTTTTTTTATTACGAAAAATAGGTAATTTGCTTTTTTGAGGAAATTTGTTATAACTCGCGCACTATGAGAGGAATCTACTTCGGATGAGTTTTGTTTTGCAGCTAAAACACCATAGCATGCAACCGTGTACAATTCAGAACACCGAACTGAGGAAGGGGGGGTTTGGGGGCGCGACCACCGAATTTCAATAAAAAAAAATATCTGAAATTTGCCCCCTCTTCTCCCGTTATTTTGGGAAGAGGGCGCAAACCTTAGTATTCTCTTCAAAGAATGGACGTTTCCAAAGAGATTGAAACATGTTTCATATTCCTGGGTGCCATACAAGTTGAATAATGAGCCAAAATGTGAAACTCTGTTCGGAAATGTGGCATGGATATGTTGCGGAGAGGGGGAGAGGTTGGTCACCAATATGAATTTCCCACGCTTGCTCCAGACCTGTGTCAGAGTTTCCACCCAAACATAAAGAGTATGAAGGTCCAGAAAGCACATTCATTTCGTAATCAGCACTATGATACCATATGGTATCATCGGGCCAGTACGAGCAATCTACTTGGGATAAGTTTTGTTTTGTAGCTAAAACATCAGAGCATGCAACCGTGTACAATTCAGAACGCCGAACCTAGTAAGTAAGGTTTTTGGGGCGCGACCCCCGAATTTCAATGAAAAAAACAATAAAAATCGGGAGTTTGCCCCCTCTTCTCGCGCTATTTGTTAAGAAGGCGCGAAATTTAGTATTCTTTTCAAAGAATGGACATTTCTCAAGAGAATGAAACATGGTTCATGTTCTTGGGTGTCATACAATAATAAGCCAAGATGTGATTTTTTTTTTTTTATTACGAAAAATAGGTAATTTGCTTTTTTGAGGAAATTTGTTATAACTCGCGCACTATGAGAGGAATCTACTTCGGATGAGTTTTGTTTTGCAGCTAAAACACCATAGCATGCAACCGTGTACAATTCAGAACACCGAACTGAGGAAGGGGGGGTTTGGGGGCGCGACCACCGAATTTCAATAAAAAAAAATATCTGAAATTTGCCCCCTCTTCTCCCGCTATTTTGGGAAGAGGGCGCAAACCTTAGTATTCTCTTCAAAGAATGGACGTTTCCAAAGAGATTGAAACATGTTTCATATTCCTGGGTGCCATACAAGTTGAATAATGAGCCAAAATGTGAAACTCTGTTCGGAAATGTGGCATGGATATGTTGCGGAGAGGGGGAGAGGTTGGTCACCAATATGAATTTCCCACGCTTGCTCCAGACCTGTGTCAGAGTTTCCACCCAAACATAAGAGTATGAAGGTCCAGAAAGCACATTCATTTCGTAATCAGCACTATGATACCATATGGTATCATCGGGCCAGTACGACCTTACTCTGATGATGCCATATGGTATCATCGGGGGAGTATAGGTTAAGCCTCTAAATATTACGTGGAAAATGCATTGAATTATCATTTTTTCTTGTCCGTATGGGAGTAGTAAGGGGACTTGTCAACAGATGGAGGGGATACGAGCGGGTGGCGCCGTCAGATAGTTGTCGGACGTCGTAGTAAGGCATTTTGTTGGGTAAACTGAAGGAACATGGAAACAAATAGGTTCCATTGATACATACGATTTTTGTCGAATATCGCCACCCGACAAAGTATCTCACTACAACATGCGACAGAAATTGCATTGACTGCAACATCCAACAAAAATCACATGCATAAACAAACAGAGCTTTAGACTGCAAATATGCTGCTGGAATTTTAGTACTCTTCTGGCCCACTTCACCTTATTTAATGTAGGAGTGCTTACGAAGGTTTTTTTTCATCATCCTGACGTATTACTGGTTTTGCACAAGTTAACATACGTTTACAATGACATTGCACTATTCTTAGATATCAAGAAGAATCCAACCAAATGGGATATATATTGAATACTATCACGAAAAAGTTAAACATAAAGCTGCATTGATGAACGTTATAAAAATTGGCAAGTGCATGCTCCCAATTTCAAATTTACTTCAACACTAGTATTGCAATGAAAAAAACGCCACTCTCTGTCCTGTCTCTTTAAACTCGTGAGAGATAGTCATTAATCTCTCACTGAGTAAGGTTAATGTCCAATATTATGAAATAAAATACTAATAATAAATACGTAAATATTTTAATATCATACTCGTATTTACTCGAATCATTCAATCATAAAAGCAAATCACTTTCCATCTACTGATTTATACGCCGGGTGGCCAGAAAGTAATTTCCAATTAGTAGGAACATTGATTTTTCGCAAACGCCAAAACCGTGAAAAATGGTAATTGCTGCGAAGTTATGTTTAGAAATGTGCAGTGATGTCTGGACACATTTTTCGCCCGATCGAAATATCGAAATAATGCGAATTTGGCATAAAATGCGAGTTGTTGGCGTTTTTAGCGATTTTTTTTTAAAGAAATATCCTAAAACAACGAAAAAATTCCATGAAATCCAACATTCTTGTCTTTTCTAGGCCATGTTTGTGTACATAGAACATGCAAGTTTTCCGGTTGATCCCCTGCGGGGGGGGGGGGGGAACCGTGATGTTTTCCACTTATTCAAACTGCTCCGGCGCCCACCCAGCATCATATGAAGCTGGTACCTTGAGGAAACTTAGACGGATAAAGGTAGCCAGGAGTGTGGTGCTGATCACATCACCCCAACCTTCAGCCTTGATCAAGAAAGTGTGGGACCCTAACTCCACACCCCTATACACCGTCATGGAAAAGTGCAGGGGAGCACTTTACTTTTACTTCCTCAAAAATCTGTTCCAACATATCAAACTGTCACGAAAATACGTAGACCATGTGACCTACAATTTAAAATAATTGTTTAAAAGCACATATATATTTGGCAGATAAATGTTCTAAAATAAAAATGCGAATTTTGGGAAACTTAACACTAACAAGTCAAAAAAAGATAATGCCAATTTTTGGTGCCATTATATATCGGTATCTATCACGTGAGATTGATTGATTTGAATTTCTTGGGTGCGTCGCCACTTATGGTCATTATGCACCCTTCAGTATATACGGGGAAAATTCCATTATCTAAAATCTTTACCTTAAAATTAAAAAGGGGGTATGGAAAATAACTTTCAAGATATCAAACTCTCACGAAGAGGCGTAAGCCATGTGACTTACAATTTGAAACAGTAGTTTAAAAACACCATGAAGGTATAATTTCAGATATTTGCCAGAAAATGTGCTAAAATGAAAATGTGAATTTTGGGGAAAATAACACCGTATAGTAAAAAATAAAAAATAAGAAAATACACCAATTTGAAAGGAAAAAAATATCAAGGTCCCTACTGATTAGGCATAAATAAAACAAGAATATCAGTTGTAATTTATTGCATTAGTAACAGTGAGTCCTAACCTAATTTGCGGCATAATCACCACCGTTGTTCTAGCATTCGTCGTAGCATGGCACTAAATTTTGTATGCCCATGGCATATTTGTCTGACGGCAAAGACTGGAACTATCTCTACCACAGTGTAGCTGTCAAATCCTTGCCCTGCCAGAAACCTCTTCAGTTAAACAAAGAGATGAAAGTCTGTACATTCAAGGTCAGGGCTGTACAGGGAGTGGTTCAAGATCTCTCACCTGAAGTGATGCAAAGGACCCGTGTGTAATCAGCTGTATGGGGTTGTGCACATTCGACTGGCCTTCCGTGAATTGTCTGCACCATCGTCTGACCATACTATCCGGTCTGCACACCTCACACGATTGCTGGTGGCTCTGTGCCAAATTCTGAGCGTGCAATGTAGGCTACATCACAGTCGGTGGGAGACTGTATGAGAGCTGCAATCTTTAACCTAGAACTGTCCTAAAACAGCTGCATTGCAACTGTACCAGATTACAGCTACATGCCACGTCTTCCTGCCTGCATGTGTGTGTGTCGCTCTCAGACCACTAGTGCTGCGTATAGGCACCATTGGAGCTTTTTTCAGCACGCCCCTCGTATATGAACTTTCAGAAGCTTATATTATTAGTGTTCCTGTTTTAATGTGTCGTTAGCTAAATCAGGTACCTATACAATGCTATTCTATAAATTCCTTGCGTTAAATTTCTAATAGGCAACCTACATACCCTTTTCGTCAGCATTAATGGTATAACTGCATGTTGTCAGTTTCACAGTACTTCACTTGGATATACTGTACTGAAGCAGAAATCGCATTGATAATGTAAGGAATTATAACACTTTATTTTGTTCGATTCAATTGTTTCACTTACATGCAAGAGTTAAGTTGTTTGCTTTACAGAGAAAAGAGAAGTAGCTTTATGCATTGAAAAATGAGTCCGCACTCATGGTTCTTGCAAGCAGAGGGTTCCAAACCTCAGTTGAAATATCAACATATAATACCGAGAATGTATAAGGAGACTGATAAGTTACAAATTGTATTTCTTAATCAATCACTCCTCTTCACTCTTATCTCATTTAGTCGTAACTTTAAAAATAATCAAATATTTTATTTTAAACTTACTGCGTATGACAAAATTCCGTAATCCTTCCCTGGCTTGTGAATTGTAATAATTTTCCAAATTCACTATTTTGCAGTTTTAATTCAAATCATAGAGAATAGAGAAATTAAGTCAATTTCATAGAATTTGATATTGGTACTTAACAAAACCATACGTGGATCTGTACGAGTTTATTATTTCCATTTTGCAAAAACATCGATTTAGTTTAGTTTGTAATTGTCAGGGAAAAATGTAAATTTTGTCCTGGAAAAGTCAGGGAATTTCATTTCTGCTAGTTTGTACCCACCCTGTTTTTGCATACGTGATGCTGAAGTTCACTCCGGCTGCTGTAGTATTTTTGTTATTTTACGCCACTATTGGCTAATCGCGACGATGGAGATTAGTGATGGTTAGATGAAATTGAAGCACTTGTATGCCCAGGCCGGAACTCGAACCCTGGAACTTCTGTTGAGTTCGATACCTCGGTTCTTGGTCTAACCTGGAGGGTAAAGGCGGCCGGAGCATAGTACCTAACTTCCACCATGGCCAAGGTCAAGAATGTGTGAATATCAACCTCTACATCACATTATGTCCTCATGGCATGGTGCAATACAGGGGAAATTTTCATTTTTGACTACTTCTTGCGAAAGTCTCCAATACAGTGGAACATTGATCTCTTCGTGCATTTTACTTTCGTAAACTAGTACAGTCATAGACAATTCTGGGTTGTAACGATTCCATTTAGTTCCTTTGCGTTGTTACAATACAGAATTGTCCTTGACTACTACCACAGGCAAATATTAACTTTGATGGATTGTTTTATTTTACTTGGGCCGTTCAGAATGGGCCTGGTCAAAGCAAACTATTATAGGTGGCAGCAGCCCTGTTATGTCCCCACGCTTTTGATCGGCATTTGTTCTCCCATTTAAATACATGGGAAATTTGATGCCCAACGTGCTGCTATTACATTAAATTGCAAGTTTAATATCATCTTAACCTTAGAAATGATGCCTGAACATGATAGTTGAATAATCAGTGCTGTAAACGTAAGACTTTTGAAAAGACGATCGTCAACAACAGAAAAGATATCGGACCTCAAAAAAGCCTTAAAATTTGCACAGCGCTCTTTTACGTCTCTTCCAATTTTCACAATTTAAGTGATCTATTGTTGAGAATCCGGTAAGAATAATGCATAATAATTCCGCACGACTGAAACTTTTATTTTTATAGTTGTTTTTAATAACTGACTTTTTTTCACGTGATATTGTACTTTTCCACGTAGCTAGTAAATATGGTCCTTTGTTTTAAGTACACAAATGTATCGTCAAGAATAGTTATTACAAAAAATATTTTTTCTTCTGTTTCATTTCATGTCTCGCAACCTCTAGGGCTGTCTTATTTACAGGAATTATAATTTTAAAATTGTTGTTACCAAGAGAAAGAAGGACTAAAATACGAGGGGAGAATATCTGCTTAATACAATGAAAACATACGTTAATATTAAATTATCGGATAGGGCATAATGTCAGTCATAGTGTAATAATAATATAGGCTATATGATGCGTTTGCACACTTAATACATTTTTCTTTATAATTTTGCGAGTTTCTTCGATTCCTACTCGCCGTTGAATTACACATGCTCGCAACCAGAAAAGAAGCAAAGCATAGTGTAAAAATTTAAAATTTTGAATTTTCGACCCATGGCAGCTAGAGACGACCCAAATGACGTCAAGTTTAGTGTTCTTTGTGCATAAACGTACTATAATTATCTCATTTTCGCAACCATTCCGTTGCGCTTTAATATATTAATTCTTAGGTTCAGGAGAATGTAATTTTCGGAAACTTATGACTGGCTACATAATCTTTAAGCTTTGCTAAAACCATTTTTATTATCGATTTACACGAGAAATTCTTACCTTCTTTGAAAATAACGTTTGAATAGCCATCCCATCGTGCTCCAATGTAAAGCTTAGGGCAACCAAATGACGAACGAAATTATTTAGGGACACAACAGGCGTGGCGCCGCCACCGGAAAAGTTTGGTATTGAATACGTAGTCTGAGTTGTGGACAAGCAAGCTGCTGCCAAGTGGAGGTGTACGATATCAGCATGTAAGGTCAAAGGTGGACCACGTGGTTCCTGTGGAAAGAAGGTCCACCTTTGACCTTTAATGCCGATATCGTACACCTCCACTTGGCAACAGATTGTCCACAACTCCAACTACACTGAGTAACAAATGCCGGTCACGTGACGCTGTGTGCAGCTAAGCCGCGCGTCAGGCTAAGTTTGCAGCAGGTTTTATGTATCAATCCGCGCGAGAAGTGAGCTCAGAATCTTCCGTGCCAGTCTTGTCTCAACCGCCGAGTTGCTTACATCGCAGACACTGAGAAAATCCACAGTATTGCCAACCGCACAACACATCAAAACCCGCATGCATGTCAAGCGGAATGTATTTTTGTTTCTTTTTATCTCCTGAAACATAACATTTGAGAAGTACTTTCGGCGCATAAATTATTTAAAAAATGTGCCATTACTTAATATAAATGTGAAATATCTTCGAAACATTAGAGCATGTGCATGGACATCCGCAGGATTTTTTCCAGGGAGGGGCAAGGAAGGTATTTTTTTTCCAGGGGGGCAAACAAGTCACATTTTCCCCCAAAAGAGTGTAGTTCCCTAAGAAAACATTGCTTAAATTTGAATTTATGGTGTTAATGCAATAATTAACACATATTATTGTGGATAAAATGAAATTATATGTGTGAAATACATCATTTTTGGTTGACTTTCACTTTCCAGGGGGGCACGGCCCCCCTTACCCCCCTCCGGACGCCCATGAGCATGTGTGTATATTTCGATCACGCAAAAATAAAAATAAACAAAGATATAAGTAAACAACGATAGGACCTTTTGAATTTAATGACTAGAGCCCGGAAGTTCAGGCATTTATTTTCGTTAAAATAGGCAGGCAAAAAGGCATGTATAATGTGGAAAATAGGCACTAAAAATGGGAAAAAAGGCAAAATAAACTGAAAAAGGCACATTTGAAAGTCACTTACTTTTATCTATAATTTCTGGCAAAATGTTAATGAAGCATACATAAAACAAGCAAATGTAGCTGGACTCATTTCGATAACAGCATTTTAACCTTTTAGAATATCACAAATTGTTTTCAATTGTTTCAAGTCATCATTTGCACTCGCTACCCATTTGCACTTTTCCACAACAGCTGACCCCTTTTCTCCTGACACTTCCATCATCTGCTGCATAGATTCCTCGAATATTTTCATGGATGCTACAAGAGTCTCACCTCTTTTTTCTAGCTTTGTAATTGTCTCTGGCAATGCACCATAATGTGCAAAAATAAACGACAGTTCATTCTTCAGTTCTGAATAGCACAGGAGTTTTTTCACTTCACGAATTGAAGCCGCTTCATTTTCTGGAAGAGCATCGATCACCTCACTGATTTTTTCAAGGTGGTTAGCATAATATATAGCTGCTGATATCCAGGTTCCCCATTTCGTCAAGACTGGTTGCGGAGGTAAACTAAGCTCAGGTGCAACTTCCTGAAATGTTCGGGTTCGAGAGGGAGATTTCAGAAATATCTTCTTTGTGTTCGAAATCAACCTGTCCACTTCTGGGTGCAACACTCTAACTTTTTCGGCGATTCTGTGCATTGCGTGGGCTACACATGTGATATGAAGCATGTTCGGGAAGAGAATTTTCAATGCCATGGCAGCCTTCTTTATATAGGGAGCTGCATCACTGATAAAAAGTAACATGTCATCATGATGTACACCATCTGGCCAGAGCAGAAGTAGGGAATTTGAGAATAACTGAGCTATTGACGAACCATTGGCTCTCTCTACTTGTTCTGACGTGAGAAGAAAGGACGAGGATTCTCCGCATGTTGGTTCCATAGTTCATATGATGACGTTGGCTATTCAGCGTCCCATAGCGTCAGTACTTTTATCTGTTTAAATCCAAACCTTCTTTCCACCAACTTCAGCACGAATTCTTTGCAGAGCTTCTTCGTAGCAGATGCTTAAATATGTTTTCCGCAGCGTAGATTCCGACGGCACCGTTTCTTTAGTGTATTTCTCCAGGAATTTCCTCAGTGACTTGTTTTCCACTTTCCAGAAAGGTATCCCTGCTTCCATGAAAGTTTTGCACAGTTCAAGAGAAAACTGAGATGGCCTGTTTGATGAAGTGCCCACTGTTGAAATTAGGGATATCTTCTTCTGTCCAACCTTTTTGGCAACTGCAGATTTGTGTTTTGCTGTTGACACATGCTGAGATATAAAGTATTTTTTTCTCATGGTTGAATGTTTTTTCACATATCTTGCAGAGAAGAATAGTACCATCTGTCAAAAATGTGTTTTCTCCAAATTCATGCACGTAACCATGTAACTTACCACTTAATAGCACACTAAATTTCGGCATGATGACAACTATGTACATGATCCTTTCCTTCCAAAGTGCAGAACTAAACTAAAGATAGAGAACTTGATTTTGGAATCCATGCAAAGGCCCTTGGGCATTAGTGCTGTTTCTTGTCAATAACCTCCTGACACGGACGCTGGACGTGATGACGTAACATTCACAAGGACATGTTAACGGAAAGGCAATATCTTAACTCAGCATGAAATACTACTTTTTTTTAAACACACTTTTCTCCTTCAGCAATGTTGAAACATACGTGTGTTGAAACATACGTGAGTTCAATATTACTTAAATAAGGCGAAAATTATTCACATAATAAATGGAAGAAAAATAAATGCCAACAACGTTTTTTGGGAGAAAAATAATTTATGTACACATTTTTTTAAAAAAATGTTCAAATTTCATTGAAAAAGGCAAGAAAAGGCATTATAATTAAAAATAGGCAGTGGGGTCCCAAATAGGCAAAATAGGCAAAATGAAAAGGCTTCTAAAACATTCGAAACAACATAAAAAACGTATATCCGGAAAAATTTTATCAATATATGCAGTAGATAAAAAGAGGCATTTTGCCAAACTTCCGGGCTCTAGTGATCAATAAATAGACCTATAGAGTTGAACTGAAGGAATTTAGCTCACCACTCCCCCAGCGGGTAAGCAAGGATATTTAGAGATAAAAATACTGTTTTACTATATTTGATAATAACGATGGAAATTATACGGACATTAAAAAAAAGCTGAAAAATCATACTTTCTAATAAGAGAAGTGTAGTAAACTAAGCGTGCTGTACTTTATTTTGTGCAATTAATGACGTCATAAAAGTTACGTCTAAGGAGGTAATTTGTGAGAAACCTATTTACCTAAGAATTATGACACGAGGGGAAAATGCAGAAACACCATACCAGACAGTACGTTTTCCAAGCTTACCATTTCCTGATTAACAAACATAACGCTTCACTGATACATCAATATACGTTTCTATATTTCATGTTTTACCCTTGAGTAGATTGATTTCGTGCCAGGTACCAAGGCGCAGTTGCTAAGTTTGTTGTTGATACCTTTCTTTTGTTGTTCTCCACCCATGTATAAAAATGTATCGCTGTGCTTTCATTTTCTGGATTGTGTTCTGTGCTTACAGGTTGTATGTCACATTCAGGCGTAACATTTAACATAGGCATTCTTCACACTTGGCGACTTTTATAACTAGAGCCCGGAAGTTTGGCAAAATGCCTCTTTTTATCTACTGCATATAGGGTCAATCCATATGCAGTCATACAACCTGGTTGCTTGACCATTTTTAAAAAAGTTTATTTTTTGAGTGTTGTGAGCCTCATATATTGACAGTTCAGAACCACTCTTATTTTATTTTTCCTATCACCGATTTGAAGATGGCGGGCATTTTTTTATCATGGCGCGCGTCATTTTCTCCATTCGTAAGCATCAGCGGCAACTTTTTTTCCTCAGCTCTGGTAAGTCCTACGACAATGAGACAAAATCTGTGATGTTAAGCACATTATAGGCTACAATTATATTTCTGTGTAATTTTCTAAATATTATTCCTTCATAATAAATTTTAAGGTTAAAATTGTGTATTTTAATCGCTCAAAATGACATTTTCGGACATTTTTATGAGGGGGAAGCCAGTTTGCTTGACACTTGAATTTTTTTGTGCAAGTACCTGTGTACCAATAGAGTATGTCAAAATTATTTGAAGCTTGAGACTTTAATATTTGTTTTTCTACAGGGTCATAAACATGTACTTTTTGTTAAAAAATTCCAAGTTCAGGGTTAAATATCTCTGGTGGGCAGTTGTTTAAAAATCTGAAATTTGTACACAATACAGTACTTCAGGATAAGTAACTTCAGTAAAAATTTTGAGTTTGAGATTTAATTGGTTTAAGAGATACAAAACTCGTGAAAAATTCAACATTTTGCATTAAATATGGCATGTCTAATTTCATTTCTTATTAACATTTTGTGTTGAAATTCTGCAAACTGTAATTTGGAATGTCAATGAACAACATTACAATCCTGAAATGGCTCTGCAATAAAGAATATATACGAGGGTGTGCTGAAAAGTAACGCTTCCTATGTTTTCATTTTCTTTGTTACCTTGTAAACGCATTTTGGATTTTGAGCAACCATACATTGCACTTACAAGACTTTCCCGCTTCTCCATTGAAGGTTTCAAACTTCCATCGCCAGGGGGTGCTGAACTATTGCGAGGAAAATGTCAACATGTAACCATGCAATGTCGGCGGAGCACCTGAAGTAGCGTGCAGTGATCGAGTTTCTAAACGCAGAAAATGTGCTACAAATTGACATTCATCTGAGACTGAGGGCACTTTATGGGGATGAATGTGTAGACATCAGTACTGTGCAATCGTGGGCTGTTCATGCTCATAAAGATAACCCCAGCTAAAGAAATCTCAGCTATTTGAGAGAATGGAATGAAAGGCCGCGAACTGCAACTGATGGTGGTCATCGGAATCGTGTTCAACTAGGGTTATCTTTATGAGCATGAACAGCCCACGATTGCACAGTACTGATGTCTACACATTCATCCCCATAAAGTGCCCTAAGTCTCAGATGAATGTCAATTTGTAGCACATTTTCTGCGTTTAGAAACTCGATCACTGCACGCTACTTCAGGCGCTCCACCGACATTGCATGGTTACATGCTGCCATTTTCCTCGCAATAGTTCAGCACCCCCTGGGGATAGAAGTTTGAAACCTTCAATGGAGAAGCGGGAAAGTCTTGTAAGTGCAATGTATGGTTGCTCAAAATCCAAAATGCGTTTACAAGGTAACAAAGAAAATGAAAACATAGGAAGCGTTACTTTTCAGCACACCCTCGTATATATTCTTTATTGCAGAGCCATTTCAGGATTGTAATGTTGTTCATTGACATTCCAAATTACAGTTTGCAGAATTTCAACACAAAATGTTAATAAGAAATGAAATTAGACATGCCATATTTAATGCAAAATGTTGAATTTTTCACGAGTTTTGTATCTCTTAAACCAATTAAATCTCAAACTCAAAATTTTTACTGAAGTTACTTATCCTGAAGTACTGTATTGTGTACAAATTTCAGATTTTTAAACAACTGCCCACCAGAGATATTTAACCCTGAACTTGGAATTTTTTAACAAAAAGTACATGTTTATGACCCTGTAGAAAAACAAATATTAAAGTCTCAAGCTTCAAATAATTTTGACATACTCTATTGGTACACAGGTACTTGCACAAAAAAATTCAAGTGTCAAGCAAACTGCTTTCCCCCTCAAAAAAATGTCCAAAAATGTCATTTTGAGCGATTAAAATACACAATTTTAACCTTAAAATTTATTATGAAGGAATAATATTTAGAAAATTACACAGAAAAATAATTGTAGCCTATAATGTGCTTAACATCACAGATTTTATCTCATTGTCGTAGGACTTACCAGAGCTGAGAAAAAAAAGTTGCCGCTGATGCTTACGAATGGAGAAAATGACGCGCGCCATGATAAAAAAATGCCCGCCATCTTCAAGTCGGTGATAGTAAAAATAAAATAAGAGTGGTTCTGAACTGTCCATATATGAGGCTCACAACACTCAAAAAATAAACTTTTTTAAAAATGGTCAAGCAACCAGGTTGTATGACTTCATATGGATTGACCCTATATTGAAATTTTTTTTCCGGATATACGTTTCTTATGTTGTTTCGAATGTTTTGGAAGCCTTTTCATTTTGCCTATTTTGCCTATTTGGGACCCCACTGCCTATTTTTAATTATAATGCCTTTTTTTGCCTTTTTCAATGAAATTTGTCAATTTTTTTAAAAAAAATGTGTATATAAATTATTATTCTCCCAAAAAACGTTGTTGGTATTTATTTTTCTTCCGTTTATTATGTGAATAATTTTCGCCTTATTTAAGTGATATTGAACTGACGCACGTTTCAACATTGCTGAAGGAGAAAAGTGTGAGAAAAAAGCATTTCATGCTGAGTTAGGATATTGCCTTTCGGTTAACATTTCTTGTGCTTGATTGACTGCTGAAGTGGACAGGTTGATTTCGAACACAAGGAAGATATTTCTGAAATCTCCCTCTCGAACCCGAAAATTTCAGGAAGTTGCGATTGAGCTTAGTTTACCTCAGCAACCAATCTTGACGAGATGGGGAACCTGGATATCAACAGCTATATATTATGCTAACAACCTTCAAAAAATCAATGAGGTGATCGATGCTCTTCCAGAAAATGAAGCGGCTTCAATTCGTGAAGTGAAAAAACTCCTGTACTATTCAAGTTTATTTTTGCACATTTTGGTGCATTGCCAGAGACATACAATTATTGCATCCATGAAAATCTTCGAGGAATCTATGCAGCAGATGATGGAAGTGCCAGGAGAGAAGGGGTCAGCTGTTGCGGAAAAGTGCAAACGGGTAGTGAGTGCAAATGAGGACTTGAAACAATTGAAAACAATTTGTGATATTCTTAAAGGTGAAAATGCTGTTACCGAAATGAGTCCAGCTACATTAGCTTGTTTTATGTATGCTCCAATAACTTCTGTCGAAGTAGAAAGATCATTTTCTATTATGAAAAACATTCTCTCTGACAGACGACTATCAATAAATGTTGAGAACTTAAAAAGCACCTTGTAGTTATGTGCAATCATGACGGAGAAAATTGAAATGCTCTTCCCAATTTAGATTTTAACATTTTGCCAGAAATTATAGATAAAAGTAAGCGACTTCTAAATGTGCCTTTTTTCGGTTTATTTTGCCTTTTTTTCATTGTTAGTGCCTATTTTCCACATTATAAATGCCTTTTTGCCTGCCTATTTTAACGAAAATAAATGCCTGAACTTCCGGGCTCTACTTAGGTGGGAATAGCATTGACTGCACTCGTACGCTAGACAACCATCAAGGTCTGCGAAGACATTGTCACATATTGGAGTTTATTTTTATCAGGGCGTTGCTCTCCGATGACGACACAACTTCATTCAGATTACCAGTAAGCATCGATTGGAGCAACAACATATGTAAGAATACCAGAAACTTGTTACGCAGGTATACGACAAAGAAGAGACATGCTTTGACGGTTTAGCCAAGTTTTTCTTTATTTTCTTTCCTCCCGCCCAAGGATATGTGAACGGAAATTGTTGACGTCAGAAGTTGATTTCCCAGTGTTGGAGTGGAGCTCGCGTCATCTTCCTTACAAGATAACAATTGCTTCAAAAGAACGTAGTTATTTTTTATTAAAAACATGAATCTGCGGCTGATCATCCTTAATTTCTGTCAAGTGTTTCAACTCTTGATTTGCAAAACGATATAAGTACGGAAGTTAGTAGTTGTTGGTTGCTCATTCTTTAATTTTCCAAATTAAAACTAAACTTTGTGGGACAATATACCTTCCAGGGACAATGCCAGTCAAGCAGAGAATGGAATTATTCCATAGCACTACATCCTTCTCCTCCTTTGAGGCTGCTCTAATGATCACCTTACAGTAATGGTTTTTCGAGTTGGATTTTTCCAAAATAAAATCATGGGGATAACTCGGGTGGGCGCGAACATCGCGATTAACCTACAGGTAAAAATGCAGCGTAATCAAGAAACCTGATGGTAAGAGACCTGTAGGAAGGCCAAGACGAAGATGGAGGGACAATGTTGAGATGGACCTAAGGGAAATCGGTAGGGATGGAAAAGAGTATATAGATCTTGCTCAAGATAGGGAAAGATGGAAGACCTGTGTTGCTGCAGCCATGAACCTTCGGGTTTAAGAAGGCTAGAGAGTTAGTTAGTTAGTTAGTTAATCAAGCATACAAACACGCGCACACACGCATTTTTATTTGCTTCATTAAATTCGGCTGAAACATTGCTACTTGCGTGAAACGTCACATTTACAAAGATTTTTTTTTGAACTGACCTTTGTGGCGAAGTGGTTAACACAGCACACTACGACGCCAGGGGTCCCGGATTCGAGTCCCGACCCGGGCATGAGGTTCCTTTTTGAGTGTCTCTTCATCAATTTGATCATATCATGATTAGCCAAAAGTGGCACAGAAGCGATTTAAAATAAATGAACAACAAAATTCGTTTTGAAATTTTCAGCACACATAAGCTTGAAATTGGGGGAGAGACTGACTGTACTTGGTTTTATCTCGGCGCTCGACTAACCACTCGTTCAAGCAATGGGAAGCAACTAACAATACAATAAGCTACAGGACAACCGTTTAATGATTTTTTCAGATCTGAGCTAGCGGCGCACCAAGGGGTTCTCTGCCAGCTGGATATTCGATGTATGAAATGCAATGCGTGGTGCGTTCTTGGCAAAAATACATTCTGGCAGAGCTTGTGGAATGCGGCTCGAATTCACGGTGCTCTCAATGTGGTTGCTATCCTTTTGACATGATGGACGTTCTTTTTTTCCCTTGTTTTTTTTTTCTATTACTTACGCCACCGAAAACTTTATGGTTTCATAATACCTAACATGTGAGCTTTCTAAATCATCTTACCTTGGCTTAATGTTACAAAATGTATCATCATTCATGTTTTGTTCAGGAATCGCTTGTATAGTCGTCTGAAGTTCGGCAAGAGGTTCGCTGGTATACGGGAGGGTGTGTTTGCCACCGCCCTCTGTGGAAAGAAAGATAGATTCGCTGAACCATCAGGTCTTCGTATGTTGCTGCAGGAACTAGGTGTGTTGGCAACTTTATTGTTGTTGGTTCATATCCAAAATTCGTACTGAAAACATTGCCAGTGTACAAAACCTGGCTGTCAATCCGTTCTGTGTTTGCATTGCAAACTTGAGTCATTATTTTAATACAAATCAAGCTAATTGCATAATTAATACACTAAACGTGCAATATTAATTCTCATTCAATTTGCTCGTAGAGACCTTGTGAATGTGAGATGCAAATAATTTGGTTGATATTTGTTGAAAGAGTTTGCCCACATTCATTTAAATATTCACATATAAATGTGATGATTAGAAGTAGAGACCAGCTTCTTTTGAACGATTTTATTTTTTGGGGGGGATCTTTTATTCCTGGTGTATCTGATTTTTTAACCTTCATTATTTTTATTTGCTTTTTTTTATTATTTTACATAGTTATATTGCGTCTTGTGCTGATCATGACAGTGAGGCTGAATAATGAACTGTTTAGTAGGTGATAGAAAAACACGATGGAACCTAGGTTCTTGACTTCGTAGTGAGTTACGATAACTACCACATCACAAAGATCGGCTTAACTTCATTATTTTTCTCTCAACGGCATGACTGTTTCGTCAGTTTCGTGATTATTCATTCATCACGATTAAACGTACATATCGAAAATTTCTGTGAGAATATGTCCATGAAATAAAATTATAAATACACCGCTGCGTTTTGGTTTACTGCAATCTGGGAATTACGTCACTCTTCTGTTGCGCTACGAGGACAGACAAGCTGACAAGAGTAGTCTGTGCCGCGACGTGATTGGTCGTTACAGAGGGATGTTTCGTATACTTCATTGGTCGTTACAGAGGGATGTTTCGTATACTTCTCAGCAGGTGGATGGAACAGCCAGTCAGACGAGTACGTATATCCTTAAAACGTTCCGCGCTCTGATGCTACTGGAGGCAAGAAATAACACCGGTCCTACTAGTTGCGATCCCAGAATTTTCATAAGGGAATAGTTCTGGTTTATTTTTTTAGTAGCTATTTTGTTATTTCTTATATGTTCTCCTTTTAAAACGAAGAAATTCTGTACCAAACAAGTTTCTTCCCATACCGTTTTAATCAGTAAACTTCCGTGAACTATAGCAAGACTGGCCTACGATGTAAATACGCAACGAATTGCCTTGTTTTATTGTGCGAGTATGCAATCTTCACTCACGGGAATACACGCTCGAATGTTTCGAAACGTGCCTTTATGTTCCCGGAGTGACACGTCGACATTGACCTTGCAGTGATTCTCGCTTTTCACTGCAAACAAAAGCGCTCAGTTAGTTTCACACGGCTGCTCAAGAATGAGCTTAAATGTGTGAATGAACCGAATGACTGCTATCAGGAGCCAAAGCGGAATTCACGACACTCTCGGTCCTTCTCAAGTGTCGTGCTTTATGTAGCCTCGTTTCTCTTCTCTACGTATTACCGGGAGATAAAATATCTTGGGCAGGGCAAGTGACTGATATAGTGCTGCTGTAAGATCCGTGTCGTTCCATTCAATAAAAGAAAGCTTTCGTTTGTCTTGTATTGTAATGCGCTTTTAACAATTTGTGGAAAGTGCTGTCTCTTCTCTTTGAAAATACTTTTCTATAGATACGGGTCTGAAAATGGGGTACCCAGCTCCTGTGGAGGAGTGCTTTGCTTAACGCGCCTCGAAGAGCGAGGTTCTTGATTGGAACTTTGACTGCGAGATGCATCTCATTGTTTTGTCATGTCTGTTTGATTTGCTCATTATACATCCCCGACTTGCCTAGATATACTAAAAGGAAAATATCCAAAAATCAGTTTAATCGGAAACGATTTTTAGTAAATTTTAAAATTATACAATACATTTTCCGCCACTATAATAAAGCGATTCCACGTCTTATAACATTGTACACGTAATATATACTGTAACTCTATTACTAACATTACTTTCTGGTTTATTTTGTCACATTTACTGATTGTTCTAAATTTAGTTTATCCGAAACTTATGCGGTTCCATCAGATTCAGATAAACGGTTTTTAGTGTATTTAAAAAAAACATCCTACGTGAAATATTCACAATAGAAATATACAGAGAAAGCGAGTTAATGTAAAGCTAGTAATGAATTCAATTGTGAGTATTGTACACACCCTGGTAGTACTCAGTTCACATAAAAAAACTGAAAAATTGAAGGGACATTATATCAATATCATGCAAATTGTTTTTTCAGTGAATGGTATAATTGTAATATTTCAGATTGTTTCTCAATAATTTCCAAAACAATGCCTCCTTAATGTACAACTTTCACTGCTACTACTCCTTGTACAATATCTAAATTCTCTTCAGTATCTGTATAATTCTATTGAGAGACTTTCTTATTTTAAAAAAATACGTGTTTTGAATTCAGTTACTTTTACGTCCTTTTCTACTTCTCCAATTTGTTCGCGACGAGAGAATTGACAAATTTAAAAGAAAAAGAAGAAAGTTTTTTTGACATTCGAATATATAGCCTACTTAAAGGATTTCGCCTGAATCTTGTAATACTTGTTGAACGCCGTAGAATCTGAGTCCCAATCTGGATCCAAGATGAGAGCGTTACCTAATGAATGTTTAAGCTAAATACGGATTGTTAGAAATTCTTTCAGAGAGTCACATCTGAAAGTCAAAATACAAAAACCAGTTCTTGAAAATTTGGACAAATACAGAAGAGTAGGATATTAGGGAAGGATGAAATACCCCGTTTCATAGGAAGGGCCCTTATTTTAATTACTGACTGTAAACGGGACATTACGAATCATTGGTTTGGTACTATATTTTTTATTCAGTTCTTTTGTAAGATTAGTACAGAATGTTTAAAGCTGAACACTATGGTCACTGCAGTGTTAACAATGTTATATTTTGATGTCAACTTTAAATGACAAAATGTATGCACATAACATATTTCCAACATTTTCACCCGGTATAGTGTAGTGGTGTTCGATTATGCACATGCTCAAACCCATTCAAAAACCAATATCCTATTCCTTAGGCAACTTTATAAAGTCCAGATCTCTAGCATTAATATCCTTTGCCGTCTTGGTTCGATTGTCGATGAGGATTTAGATTTTCGATTCTGGTCCACCATCATGAGGAAATTTGGGTGTTGTGTACGTATTTTTTTTAAAAAATCCTGAATAGCACGATTTTCATGCATTCGATTTCTGAAAGAACGAAAAATTACATAGAATTAAATTATTCTGATATGTTGCAAGTTTTTTCCTTTATTTCTTATTAATTAACATGTGTCTTCACTTCAGTGTTCACTGTTCTCTTTTGGATAGCTTAATGCGATTTATTGTAGGCTGCGAATGGAAATCTTGTTTAGGAAGCGGAAAGTTGGAATCCGTTCAAGTTGCTATAATATGCATTTTCTAGAAATGAATGTTAAAGCAGTGCTTCCGTATTTTATTTCGTTATGAAGATACCATAGACGCATACGCCTTGACGAGTTTTATATGTTGAAAGTTGAGGAAGAAAGTGCACGCCACAGTTAACTTTCAGCGAAATGGAAAATGAGACTTGCTGTGTATGGCCATAACAATTAACAACACAACAAACTTTACTAATTTCAGATAAATTTTACTGTGCTGCTGAAAGTTTGTCATAAAATGCAATTATTTTGTTTTTCCATATTAGACGGGTGAAAGTTGTTCTATTATATTGCCATCATGTTTGAAGTGGGTTCGTTTCATTAGTTAAAACGCAACTGTACAGTCACAGGTCATTTCATAAATTTTATCAATTTTGACAAATGTGTTTACTCGAAGATTCAAAATAATCAAACGAATGCGCGCGCTCACTCGAACCACATGTGAGGAGTTCGGACAACATTTCTTTGTTAAATTCTAATGTCAGAGGAGGAAATTAATATGGTGACATGCAAAAACTCTTACCGAAAAAGAATATTTACTTGTGCTTAGCATGGACGTCCGCAGGATTTTTTCCAGGGAGGGGCAAGGAAGTTATTTTTTTCCAGGGGGGGGCAAACGAAGGCAAATTTTCCCCAAAAATAGTGTTGTTCCCTAAAAAACATTGCTTAAATATGAATTTATGGTGTTCATGCAATAATTAACACAAATTATTGTGGCTAAAATGAAATTATATGTGTGAAATACATATTTTTTGGTTGACTTTCATTTTCCAGGGGGGGGCCACGGCCCCCCCTTGCCCCCCCCTTCCGGACGCCCATGGTGCTTAGTATAACGTAATAGATGTCAAGTTAATTTACTATTAAAGTGACAGGCAGTGATAGTATAGCCTACTTCCGACTTTAATATTGATATACTTCTTTGTATTCCACTCTATGTATCTCGATTAAGAATCATTGATATACAAGGTATTCCACTTAAACTGCCCCTATTTTTTTAATGTGTTCCTGCTGGATAACTAATACTCTTGTTAAATAGATATGATGGAGAGTAAGAACAACTCATCACATTTATTGACAAAGGAATCAATTTACTTCTACTCCTTCAGTACCCTAACGCCAAAACACTTCGTACTTTTCTTTAAAACAGTCCCAGTGGGTGAAAACGTCCTTATTCAAACTACCATTATTCCATCGCCCTGAACGTGCTGCAGGCAGGGTTCCCACTGACCTGATACTGGGAAACCTGAATAAATCCGAGAAGTTAGCTTAGGAGTAAAATGATCCGGGAACTTTGTAAAAACATTATAAACCTACGAAAGCGAAAGAAATTGGATAATGTTGTTGATTTGGTGTTTTAAGTCCACTTTATGCACAGTAAGGCTAATAGGGACTGGACCTACATCTTAAAGTGGGATCCGAACCACTTGTGCCTCCAGCGGGTATCGAACCCGAGACCCCTTGATTACAAGGCGATGACGCTACCACTGCGCCATCAGGGAGGCCCGAAATTTGATAATGTTTGTACTTGTCAGGATTAGACTGAAAAGACACATTTCATATTTTTTATATATATAGTATATTTGCAGCAATGTTTAATAAACTCCAATTATTTGAACTGCAAAGTTGATTTAACATGTGTACATATGTTAGCATGTTAAAGTACAGGGTGTCCCACGAACGGCGCAACTGGGAATTAAGAGTGTCGTTACTTTGTAACCGAAACCTGTACATACATAAGTCATACACCAAATGTTAGCCCTGTCCAAGTAGATATTTTTAAACATAGAAACAACAAACGGGGTGCAGTGTTGTTCATGCAGTGTTGCCGAAAGGTAAGTGAAAGTGTAAATTTATTTTTCCACAAAGCATGGAAAATTGCATGTCAAACATTCGTACGGAAATGTGGACGTCAATTTCCACCTTGGGTAGGTGGACTATTTCGCCATCTATAGTTCAGAGAAGAAAACCGATCGTTTTCGCGTAGAGCCAATCCTGAAATGCCTCGTAAAGGCGTACCGGTCCAAATGGGTGTTTTAAAAAAAATATGAGGTACAGTGGCAACACTGTTGATGTTTGAAGGCAACAAAAGGTGTGTTTAGTGATGGTCTATGATATGGAAATACTGGAAACAGGAAAAAAATAAAATGAAAATTTAGTGATGGTCTATGACATGGAAATACTGGAAACAGGAAAAAAAGAAAATTTTCATTTTCTTTTTTTCCTGTTTCCAGTATTTCCATGTCATAGACCATCACTAAACACACCTTTTGTTGCCTTCAAACATCAACAGTGTTGCCACTGTACCTCATAATTTTTTTAAAACACCCATTTGGACCGGTACGCCTTTACGAGGCATTTCAGGATTGGCTCTACGCGAAAACGATCGGTTTTCTTCTCTGAACTATAGATGGCGAAATAGTCCACCTACCCAAGGTGGAAATTGACGTCCACATTTCCGTACGAATGTTTGACATGCAATTTTCCATGCTTTGTGGAAAAATAAATTTACACTTTCACTTACCTTTCGGCAACACTGCATGAACCACACTGCACCCCGTTTGTTGTTTCTATGTTTAAAAATATCTACTTGGACAGGGCTAACATTTGGTGTATGACTTATGTATGTACAGGTTTCGGTTACAAAGTAACGCTACTCTTAATTCCCAGTTGCGCCGTTCGTGGGACACCCGTATTATAAAATGGTCTGGGAAGTTACTTCAAAATACCTGAATACTCTGGAGAAATCCGCGAATATTTTTTTGGTAGAATGAGTGAGAACCCTCTACAGAGTACCTGACTTGTAACAGACTACCTGCACGAAATTCACCGTGCCGCACACCGAAGTTATTTTTCCAGTCGTAACAAATGAAGAATAGGAGCGTTTCGAGCAGAACGCTCTGTATATCAGTGATTAGTGCCTCCTCGAAGCACACCCTGATAACTGGCTTGTTGCAGGCCAACAAGGTCCTTTGGCACTCTTTTTTACCCATGGCCGTAGGCAGGAAAAATTTTCGGGAGGGGGTTCACTCATAATTGTTCCCATGTGCGTCGCAAGAAATTTGAATAATAGAAATAATAACAATAATAATTATCAAATAATAATAATTAAAATTTCATAATAATAAATGTATTATTATTATTGCTGTCCTTATATCCTTGAGGAGACTTTTCTACTGTATCAGAAGTGTGAATATGTAGCACAACTTTTTTTATTATTATTATTATTGTACGTTTTATGCAGCGTGTACTGAAATGCACAGTTATTATATTTTTTTATTAAATTTTAGATACCTTCAGGAAAAAGCTTAAAAGTAAGAGAAATTTTAGTCCTATAGTTTGTTGTTTGACCATTCACAAAACTTACTTTTTGGAATTTTGAAAACTGTGGAACCAGTTATTCTTTGGATTAAATGGTAAAGAAAATAACCTGGCGCCTGTATTGTAATCTCATTTTTTCGATCTAACGCTGTTTTTCTTTGGTTATACTGTTCGAATACTAACTAACTGGACTTTATTTCCGTTATTAACAATAAAACTAACAAATGTTCTGCTATTTTGTAACTTGCAATAAACAATATCAATTCGGGGGGAGGGGTTCTATGGACCAGTTCGATCCCACTTTCCGACGCTCATATAATTCCTATGCTTACCAAACAGCATTATATAAAACCACTATGCACTATACAAGTATGTGTTTTATAGGACCGCATATAGGTTAAATGTATGTACTATATCGACCGCTGGGTGAAGGGTAGTGAACGTAACGCGCTACGAAGCTGGATATCTTAGGTTTGAACTCTTATCAAGCGGAATTAAAAAGTTGGAACGGGAATTTTGGTAAAAAAATAAAACATTCAAAATGCTGACCAAGGCAGATTTTTATTGTATAAAAAAATATACACTAGAAACGAAATGTTTCACCCTCCAACAGGATGTTCTTCAGACAAAGATTCACAATAAATTGAAAAAGATCTTTGTTTAGCTTATATTTTTTATATACAATAAATTTGCCTTGGTCAGCATTAGAATGTTTTATTAACACGGAAACAATAATTAACGGTGTTATCATTGGGAATTTTGTGAATTTTCAGTCTGATTCAGGAACAGCACTGGAAAGATGACAGCAGAAGTGAAAATGAAAGGGTTGCAGGTGAGCTGCAAGAATTAAACCAGTTTCCCTCAAATTTCAGAATTCAAAATGTTTGAAAATTCTAGCTCGATCATTTCAGCATTGTCTCCCTGTTGTATTTTTGTGAAACTGCGAATAAATTTTTGATAATGTGTTACAAATTTTAGTTTTTGAACTTCCATTAATCCAACATGCCAGAAGTTTCGGGGGAGTTTGAACAAAAAAAAAAAAAAAAAAAAAAAAACTATATACGGGCCTGACCCACAATCAGGGTAATCCTCTGTGTTGTATCTCGTCCTTGTGCGGAGGGTGCCTTTCACAGCCTTGGGTTTTGTTTTAAGTATGGAGATTTTAGTCCTCACGTGCATGTTGTTTTAAGTCGTAATATCTGAAGTATTAGGTCTACACTACGAATCAAACCTTCGATTCCCTAATTTAGAATGAGATATACCATCGCGATACCGACACTTGTATTTTCTTCTCAAATGCATTTTATTTACTTTCGACTGTTCGTTCCACTCTGGGTCATCATGGAAATGTAATCGAAAATTAATACATTGAAATATACCACCTAGGTATATTAATCCGCGAAAAAAATCGATGATTTCATTGTCGGAATGTCTGCGTTATTCTGTCCTTATCCGAATATTATGTACAGTTTGTTTCTTTTAAAGGCGGAAAGTACGAAATATTTTCTAAATTGCAAAAATATGATTCTTTCCTCAATAGAAGAGAGGTAGGGTGTTTGAACCTGATCTGTTTTAAACCAATCGTTGTCAAAGGTAATGATGATGATAATAATAATATCATAAGAGGCACAATTTTTAACATTTAGGAGAACTAATGAAGCTGTTATAATCACGTAGCGATTCAAACTTAAGTTCTTTATCAAGTTCCTTAAATGTTCGCTTGTTCGATTCCGTCCTACTTGCGTTGCTCCCTTTCCCTCATTTTAGTGACACCCCAGTTTGTTTGCGAGCTGTCACTTCATCTTGAGTAAACATTTCATCCAGAGTCCCAAAACTTGGCAACCAAGAGCAAATGCAAAGCGGGAGGTGAGCAGCAGCAAACTCGCTGAAAAATCCTCAGTTGCAAACTGTATCTGAAGTTAGAAATCAATTTTCAACATTACACCTTTCCCCCGCCTCACACCCATGATTTTCTGACATTGAATTTAATGTTTGTCAGGAGATTGAATGCGTAGACAATGCCAATAGTCATCTGCAGACCCCGTCTCCAAGGAAACAAAATTTCCTACTATACTCTATCCCGGTAATCTCTTGAGCAAGGCCGCGCGTAACGTCAGAGAAGAGGAGAAATTGAGTGGGCGGAGCGAACGAAATAGAACACGCTCCTGCAAAAACGAAGAATTTTCAAATCAAAAACTTTAATACAGTGTGTTTCAAAAGTCGCGCAACCTAAACTTCGAATATCTATATAATGAAAACCGTAAGAGATATTTACATCGGGTTTCCTGGATTATGAAACCTCATCCATTGAGACATTTTTCAATGCTTAATGCTTCAATCACTTTACCCCATACAGGAAATCAGATAAATTAATAACTGGCGGAAGGCAGCGTTAAAAGTTTTCCGCAGATGCACTTTTGAGTTTGATAATTTCTTATATCATTTTCTAAGGGCCATAATTAGACGTCTGATGACAGTCAATCTGTCATTTACGACCAATATTGATCATGTGCAACATTTGATGGATTTATGACTGCCGATTTTATGGGTTGAGTGAAAAAGTGCCATTTTTGGGACGTATCTCCGTAGCTGGCAACACTAGCAGGTAGAAATTTTGTCAACAGACGCACGCAACAGCCCCGTTCGGCGGGCCAGACAACTTCAAGTGGGCTTGAAGATCTTGCACGTTTAGCGTTCGGCGGGCAGAAGTTGACGTCACGTCTTTCAGAGTGAAAGCGTCCGGCCATTCAGACGACTTACAGCCATCTTGCAGCCGGAACAAGTTAAGGAAAAGTTTACTTGTTTCGTCTGCACAAGATCTTGCAAGGTGGCGTCCGTGGAGATATATGCGGTTTGGGATAATGTTATTGCGGGGATGGCTATAGTTATACTTGTTGTCTCTGACAACATTCTTTGTACTCAAGATACAGTAAATAAATGATACTTTGAAAATGTTGAAATATTGGTTTGAAGCAGTGGCGTAGCATGGGCATTTCGGTTGGGAACGCCAAGTCCGAAGGAAGGGTCGGCCCTTTCTTGCTTAATAATTTACTTATGGTATTAGTAGCCACAGGTATTATTTGCCTGAAGTCAGCTTGGTTTTCAATAAATCATCATCGATGCATGTTCTAGCTCGAGAATTAGATGCCTCACTATGCCACAAATGTTTTGAACTGGTGCTTTTATATCTTTTTTTATACCTTTCTGCATGTCGCAAGTCATTAAGAAACCTACCTGAATCACAAGCGCCTCTGAATAACAGTAGACGTCATTGTTGTGGGTGAGCCAACTACTGATTGATTTGGTTTATTTTACTTCGCTTTTCTACCATTTTTGGTTAATCGCGAATATGAATATGATTGATGATGTTGATGAAGGGACACTCACAAAGAACACTCGTGGTCACCCCGGGATTCGAATCAGGGGCCTCTTGTCATCTTGGCGAGCTGTGAAAAACTGACACGGAGGTGGGTGGATGATTCAACTATAGTACACTCAACTGAAGTAACAGTGCCGATTAGTAATTCAGACCACTGTTTATTACATCTTGAGAATGTTGATAAACATTTTAAAATAATTTTGTCCAGAGATCATTCAATCTTAAGAGTTTTCAAATGAATGCTAAACATTTCCATTGACATATACTAACAAAATAATAATAATAATAAAAAAGAATAGTTTTGCGGGTTAAGTGGTAGAGCAGCCACAGGCTGAACTTCTACCACGAGGACTTCACCAACTTATTTGACAAAAACTGGGTTGATTTTTTAGTTTTTAATGCACATCGCTGTTCGTGCGATAAATTATACAATGCAGTGGCCATTATGAAGTGGTATATTTGAGTTTGGTAAAGTTACGTTAGTCAATATTGCATATTGTAGCATCACATAGCACGAGTGGTATGAGCGCGAAGAACCGGGTAGGAATTCTACCGCTGTCGTCTGATACAGAAGACAGGAAGGGTCACATGAACCAATCACCGTAGCCCTCTGCTCCATACGCTGGCGTACGAGAGAGCATTTGCGCGCCTGCTGTAGAGATCCAAGCTTTCCCTCCAAAAAGGCGGCCAGGAATATACTCGTAGAGTCCTTTACGCCGAACCTACCCGGCGTCCAGGCAGGAAAGGCATTTAAAAAAATGCTAGAACGAGTGTTGTTAGTGGAGCGTTGCAAGCTGATCGCGAAAAATAGCTATTATAATGCCATGAAGGTCAAACATATATGAAATTAGTCAAGTTTTACTTTATATTTACAGCATTTTTGAAATTTTAAATCTGGGAACGCCGGGCGTACGGGCGTACTATAACGCTACGCCACTGGTTTGAAGTGAGAGAAGTTCATTGTTTTATTTTATATGAAGACCACGTTCACTGAATATTTCGTCTGCTTCAAAGAACGAATAGCGTGACTTCGACACAAGATTTGAACAATACAGGGTGGGAAATAACCTTTTGCTAGGGGTCCACAGTAAAAAGTAACAACAATTAAGAAATTATGGCAATACCAAATGTTTACTACGACAATTGTGGTTACAAAAACAAAATTAAAAGTTAGTATGTCCGCCGTTTGCTTATCTCACAGCACGAAGACGATCAGGGTAGGAGCTCAGAAGATTCGCAAACAGTCCGTATTCCATTCCATGTGACGGAGGACTTGTTCCAGATGTGCAAGGAGTGTTGGCCGGGAATAGCGGTCCGGTCCGCGTTCCACTACCATCAAGGACTCAACTGCGTCCTTCAGAATAGCCAAAAAGTGCTCCGCTGCATTCAGGTCCGGTGATGCACCCGGCCATTCAGAACTGCTGAAGAAGTCAATGCCACTTTGCCGAAGAAGGTCTTGCTTGGGTAGCATTTGCCTTGAAGCAAGGTGGTTTGTCGTGAACTAACTTTTAATTTTGTTTTTGTAACCACAATTGTCGTAGTAAACATTTGGTATTACTATAAGTTCTTAATTGTTGTTACTTTTTCCTGCAGACCCCTAGCAAAAGGTTATTTCCCGCCCTGTACAATCTACTTTAATGAATGCTAAGTATATATCCATAATGAGATCTAACGTGGTAACATTTTTTCTATTCAGAACAAATATTTTGATTGAAGTCGGAATATTATGAAGATGAATATAAAAATGAACTCAAAATTGATTTTAATTACTTAAATACAATTAATCGTATGACCAAAGATGATTTACCATATTTACCCCCTTTCCGAGAATAGTAGCTACTTTTTCATTCTTTCCTAAATATATTTATTCTCCGTAATTTTCCCCTTTGCAGCTTGTATGCTAGTTGTTGCACTGACTAGTTTCATCCACAGACAGATGGAAGTCTTGTCTTGCTGCAGCCATAAACATTCGGGTTTAAGTATGCTAGAGAGTATAGTATAGTTTTAATTAGCTCTGCATTGAAATTCCAGAAGTCTTTTTTTTATTTCATTACAATTTTTATATACCTGCCATCTTCAAATATCAATATGGTATGCGAAATATCAACTTTATATTCGTTCTACTAATAAGAACGAATCACAATAATCATTACAATACCGAAGTGAATAAATTTTAATAAACCAGTTATGTATGGAAAAAGCTACAGAATTATTCAATTGCTAATGACTGGCTTATCATATCTAGAAATCCTCGTTCGACACATAAAATTTGCCACACGAATCAGCCGAAAATGTCGACAGAATCTGTAGATGCAGCTGAAGTAAAGAAAAAAAGTTATGTCACGAAGTATCCAGAATACGGTTTTGTTAGTTTGTTTCTAAGGCCACTTTTATGCTCAGATGGGCTAATCGGGACTAAACCTACAGTTTAACGTGTAGCACGAACCAGTGTGCATTGTGCTTCCACCAGAGAAGGGGGGTAGAGTCCAACACATGACCTCTTCATTATAATGCTACAGCGTTATGCCATTGGGGAAAAAATTTACAGAAGGAACTCGCACCAAACGTGTAATTTTATCACCACAGAAGATGCGTCCCATTTTAAGAGGGTGATTGCCTGAGAAAAATTGAGACTTTCGGAAAACAACGTCAATGTTTACGGAATTAGCTGCCTTGATCCACTAATGAAACGCTGTTCAATTGAAACTACCACCTCAACTTTCTACGAGGTACGAGCTAATGAAACTCCATTTTTGGAAGAGTAAGTCGTAGTTGATTTGTTTTATTTTAAGTCATTTTTCTGCTAATTTTGATAATGACGATAAGGTTTAATTGTGATTAGATGAAAGTAACGAAGGGGCGAAAACAAACACACGCTGACACTCAAAATACAAATCCTCATAAATTATTACTTTGACAGTGGTTCCAGGCGCCAGGGACTCGTTGCCCTGAAAGAATAAAGTTTCCAGGGTATGCTGCACAGGTTGACATTCTAATGTATTCGAAATGGTCATGCCATACAACCCAAGTCATCTATAAAAAATAGATGAATTATTACTGGTACGGTGATCAACTTCGATGAATTCCTTGTGTCCTAAATCATTTTGTTACCTCAAAAATTATGTTCATGTAATCATACGTGTGTGGCTTCTCCCGCATTAGTAACATGACAATTCAGAAAACGAATAGCAACTTAGCTAATAATCTCTTCAATTCTGAACAGATTTTTCAATCTTACTTGTTTATTACATATGAGTGATATTTTGTCAAAATAGCCTTTCATTAGCCTAGGAATACTTCATGGACAATGAACAAAAAATTGATTTTCCGTGTATGTTTTAAATCATTCCTAATAAGACGTTCGTTTTAATCCAAACATGCAGTGGTGGCGATTAGGAGGAGTGGGAAGTGGGGATGCAGTTCCCCCTCCACATTTTGCCACTTTATGTCCCCGCACTATGGTTCTCTTTATGCTAAGCCTTTTCTACGAAGAAAAAGTATATTGTCATTGCCCCTCAAATGTTGGCACCCAATCGCCGCTACTACAAACATACAGATACATTTGTCAGTTGTAACCTTGTAAGCTAAGAAAAGTGACCCCCAAGGAGTAAGAAAACTCTTTCAGTCAAAAACTCATACGATGAAAATACTATGCTCAGGAACATGTCATGAACTTCACGATTATCTACCATCGCACTTTCTATCACTGTCGCGTCGGCTCCCGTGGCGGAGTGGTTAGCACATCGCGCTACGACGCCAGGGGTTCTGGGTTCGAATCCCGGCCTGGGCATGTATGTTTGTGAGTGTCCATTCATCATGTCATCACTCATCCCCATCTTCGCAAATTAGCCAAAAGTGTCACAAAAAGCGAAGTAAAATAAAGCAAATCTATCAATCAATTAAATCAATCTATCACTGTCGCCGAATACATAAAATCAAGTATGTGCCTTGTATTTGCAACACAAGCTTAAACCTAATTCACTTTTATTTCACTGTATTAACATGCATGAAATAATGTGATTATAATGTATGGCTGCACAGGCTAAACACTTCCTTGGAATAATTGTGTCCATCAGAGACAAAGCGAAAGGAAATGGAACAAGATGGGAGGATAGATTAGAAAAGAATAAAGAGGAAGACAGGAAAAGGAAAGGGAAAAGAAGTAAGAGGAGAATCGGGAGTGTAAGAGAGAGGGGGATACATACATCTTACATACACATACACTACCGACAAACAGTTTAAGACCACCATGAAAATCAGCCAAAAAAACAGTATGGAGTGTTGTATGGAATCAACGTTCCTGTCCAAGAAAGACGTGACAATGATACACATGGAAAATGCAATGTAGTCTAGGATGAACCTCGCAAGACGCGAAACCAATATTTTGCCGAATGTGTAGCATGTGGTTGGCAAAATGGAAAGTGACAAAAACGTTGCTGAAACTGGCAACATTGCAGCTGTGTGCGTGAAACCGGTCAGTACGGTAGCCAGCCTCATGCGCATTCTTATCAGTGACTCAGGGTCAGTTGCTGTTCATGCAGGCGACATTGCTAGCCCATTATTGTGTGTGAAATGTGCAAGGTAAGTGAAGCTGTGTGAAATGGCCCGTCATCGTGGGGCACAGACGATTTCGGTTGAAAAGCGTGCTGTGATATGTGCACTGAAAAATGAAGGTTATTCGGAACGCGAAATAGCAAGAAAACTGAATATTTCCAAAACTAGTGTTCATTGCGCATTGGACAGATACCGTAAAACCAACAGTCATGCTGACCGTGCACGTAGTGGAAGAGTTTGTGTAACGTCTGCAGCTGACGATAGATATATTACAGTAACTAGCAAACGGAACAGGCGCCTAACAGCACCAGTCATCGCTGCTTCCCTGAATAACAGCAGAGTGACGCCTGTGTCTGTGTCAGAATAGGTTCCGTGAAGAGCTGCATGGCAGAGTAGCTGCTATAAAGCCATTGTTACGACGTGTGAACAAGACGAAACGATTGGCCTGGGCTAAAATGCACCAAGGTTGGACTGTGGATAACTGGAAACGGGTACTCTGGACCGTCGAATCCAAATATGAATTATTTGGCAGCAATAGGCGAAACTTTGTGCGTCGAAAGGTCGGCGAGAGAATGAAAGACGAGTGTCTTGTACCCACAGTGAAACATGATGGTGGAAGTTTAATGGTGTTGGGATGTTTTGCCGGAAACCATATAGGGGACCTTCATAAACTTCAGGGAACATTGGTAAAAGAAGGGTATCATCAGATATTGGTGCACCATGCCATCCCTTCTGGTCGTAGTCTTGTTGGTAATGGGTTTATTTATTAACAAGATAATGATCCGAAACATACATCCAAATTGTGCACGCGGTATTTGAAACGCAAGGCAACAGAAGGGACATTAGTTATCATGACGTGACCACCAGTGTCTGCTGATCTTTCACAAATTGAACTGCTATGGGACGAAATCGATTGGGACATCTGGAGGAAGGTACCCAGCAACACTCAACAGCTATGGGAATTCGTCAACGATGCCTGGCGTAACATTCAACCATCCTATCTGGACAAACTATTAGAGCGCATGCCACGTGTTTGCACTACTGTCATTAAGGCCCATAGCGGACATATTGATGAAAGCAAAATATGAGGTGACAATAGTATGTATAGTGGATGTACCTATGTTTGTACATAGCCCAGCAGATTATTACATCTGTTTCTTGTACATTAATTACGAAATACATTCATTTCTACTGATTTTTGGCACTTTTTCTTGGTGGTCTTAAACTTTTTGTCGGTAGTGTATATACTATATATGGTCTTACATTTATACTGCCCACCCTAATCTATCAATATGGCGCTTCTGCCCACTCCGTCGAAAATTTCTGGCGCCGCCCCTGCATTTGTGATGAATATTCTCTGCAGAAACATAGAAAAACATCACTAACTTTGTAAAGGAAGCATATCTTTCATATTTTGGAATGCTGCTTGGAGACCAAGATAAGTCTTGGTCTCCCCATAAAGTTTGCAAAACCTGTGTTGAATGTTTAGGACAACAAAAAAAACTTGAGAAAATAAAAGTCTGAACTTGGGGTGCCTATGGCGTGGAGGGAGCCATTGTGGCATGGAAGAACCACAATGACGTCTGTCATTTTCGTGTTGTGAAAGGCTTCAATCGTTAATGGAGTATCCTGATTTGGAATTAGCGTGGCGACCTGTGCCTCATTGTAAAGGCATTCCTATACCAGTGTTTATTTACCACATTGCCTGACCTCCCATTGCACAATGTAAATCTGTACACATCTATTCCAATTCGTCACTCAACAAAACTTCAAGTATATGTAAATATCAAAATGGTCTTACAAAAGCTGTGCTATGATGAGCACCAGTGGTCTGTTCGTGTAGAATTAAAAAGATGATGAACGTCTGTACTGATGAAGCAGTTTCTTAAAGCCTTGAATGAAGGTGGCGAGTGTTTCAGTACATCTATAGATCCTTTCATTGACTGAGTATTGAGAAACTAAAAACACAGATATTTGATGGCCCTCAAATTCGTAACCTCATTAATGATTCAAATCTCTCAAATTTTAAGAATGGTATTGAAGCTTCTACATTGTTCAGTTATGTCTCAGTTATCAATAACTTTTTGGGCAACCACAATGCCGAAAACTATGAAGAACTATTGCAAAACATGCTAACAAACTTAAAAATGGTATTAATATGAGCATAAAGATAAATTTCCTCCAAATCCACTTAGACAGATTTCCAGATAATCTTGATGATTTTAATGGGAGAAAAACAAGGGGAGAGGTCCCACCAAGATATGTGATGGAGGATGGAGGAAATGTTTCAAAGCAGATGGGACACACACAAGATGGCAGATCAGTGGTAACGATTAGGATGACATTTCCGACCCACTTTTTGCCTCCGCACTATGGACTTTTAATGCTAAGCCTTGTCTACTAAGGGAAACTGAACTGTCCTTGAACCTGCCCCCCGACCCCCGCCCCCTCCGTTTGGTACCTAATCGCCACATAGTGTGGGCAGATTTTCCCAAGGATATTCAACATGGTTGTTCCGATACCCTACACCCAAGAAAATCTCAGAAACGATGTCGTCATTAAGGATGATTAACAATGAGATTTCATGCCTTTATTATGTTTTTTAATTGGACAGCCATTACTCAAAAACTAGAGCCAATGTAGAAAAACTGATGTCATATTCGAAATCACAGTGGCAAAGATACCCTAAAATGACTATAATTTCGTTAGCAATAAAATTTTTGTTTACCATTGTAATAGATAAATATTTTACATTGACGATTACAAAAATGTCTGTCTTCACCCACAGCTATTATCCATGAGCATGTTTCCATCAGGCACCAATCTAGAAATGTATTTGGGGAGTGGGGCTCCGAACCAACCGTCTCAAAATAATTATAATTATATTAAATTAATTAAAATAGTATTAATTAGAATACAAATTGATTAATATATTTTGTTACATGAGTAGGTTAAAAGTATAAGTATAGTGATATAACAGCACGTATTATTATCTAACTTACGTGTAGTTGACGTCGGCAAAATTTGTAAAAATGAAAGCCCTGGCAAGGCGATTAATGTCAAATAGATAAAAAAAAAAAAGGATGTTAAGTCCAGTTGTCGAAAAGTAAAGTTCTTGGTAATATTTTATACATGTTATTATAAGTAGTAATAAATCTTGCATAAATCTTCTTTCGTACTGTGTCGTTCAAAGTCGTATCCCAATATAATCCTTGCCTGTCAATAAGTTCGACGGGAAAAAATAATCCTCGATTAAACAACAAGTATATTTTCATTATTTAATTATACTTATTTTATTATTTCACTATTTTTCATTATTTAATTTTAGTTCTTATGAGTCTTTTGCGGGGGGAGGGTTTCGGACGTCCTTGGTTGCCATGTCTTTTTCAATGTTTTACTTGCATGTCATCATCCACATTTAGAAACTTAATAATATCCTGCATTACATTTTCAATCATGCAATCTCGATAGCTTGTCGAGATTCTCGATTGGATAATGTATTACCCAATCCTGCTGCCAGAATGGATTATTTAATAAACGCTCCCTCATATTTTACTATTTGCTAGGAGGAACTTCAGTGTTGGCAGAAAAAGGAGTATGCTCGCTTTGCTCTTTCTTTTATTGATTATCACCTTCATGCAAAAGTTTAGCCTCACACTGCTCTGAAACACAAAATTACTTGTTCGATGCTGACCGAAACAAGAACAGTTTACATGTGAAGTAAGATGGTTCATTTTTCATGAACGTCTTCTGATTTCATGTTATATCTATCTCATCTCGATAATCAGAATTTGTATTCATTATTATTATTATTATTTTACTTCGCTTTTCCTCCTCTTTTGGGCTAATCACGACGATGATGAAATCTATGAATGGGCGTTTACAAAGAACACCCAGGCCCAGGATGGGATTCGAAAACAGGGAACCTAAGTGGTAATATCGAAAGTCGACGCGCTCAGCTACCTAGCGGCAGATATTCACAATTAGTGCCCAACATTCTTCTGTGCCATCAACTGTGTCTCGAAACGAATTTAAAACAATTTCAAAACGTGTTTCCCTAAAAAGTGTGCATTTCACTCACAAATAAAAATCATTGGATAATTTCTGTTCCAGTACCAAGGTCCGTCGACGTTGTTTGCCGCTTGCCTCAGAAGGTCTGGTCATAAGGTCCCTTTTTGGCAAGTCCAGGCAACTTATAAAACTGTGACGTCATAGGGATGAAGGATCGCTGGGGAAAGTTTGGTATCCGTTAGTTTTAAGCAAGGGAAACGTGTTTCTGTGTTCTTTCCTTGCTCTTGTATTCCTGTATTTTCAGTTGTTTTTTGTTTTTTTATGCGATTTATGTCGTGTAGTGTCCGAGTGATGGTATGTGCTGTAAGCGAATGTCCGCACTATCTCAAGTAAACTGAAAATATTCTTTAACATATATTTCCGTCCGATGAAAGTTCCGAAAAATTGGCAGAGCAAAGGCTATCGAAGAGACAACATTTCAGGTGGCTAATATTTTTTACCGGAATGTTAGGAACGTAATTTACAATCCGAATTACTAGGACTTGCATCAAAGTAGAGGCTGGAGAAAGGCGCCGTTCTTACATTAATAATTCCAGTTACATGTGAACAGGTCAGTGATGATGACAGAGCGTTCTTGCTAGACGTGTGAAGTAGGCCAAATCTGGATTTTTTACTTCGGAGTATATGATCGTGTAATGAGGAAGACAAACTTAAAATACAACAAATTTACAGCTTTGTTAATAAATTCTACTTCAAAAATGGAAAGAATTTATATAAACTTACCTCTGCGAAATTCGGATTACCTCAGAAATTCGGTAGTAAAATTTCCGAATTGAGGTTTTAAATTTTCTTAGATCCGGATATTTTTGGCCATCCGTAGTTGGAAAGCAAAATGTGTTAGGAAGGAGGTTCTGTCTGCTCTGAGCAAGTGTGTCGGCAACCTCGAGAACAAAAATCTTGATCATTCTTCTCATTTGTTTCTTCATTAAAAAACGAAACAATCGTAAACACAAAACTACAGGAAATACTTCAAGTAGCGGCGATTGGGTGCCAAAACTGGGGCAAGGACAATTTACTTTCTCTTGTTAGACGATGCTTAGCATCGAGAGGCCATACTGCAGGGGCAAAAATTTGGGGGAAGATCTACTAATCGCCGCCACTGTTTGTAAATCAAGAACATTTTTTTTTCCGAATTCGATATCTGAATGGTAGGATTCAAAAAATGAAAACGAGAAATAGCATGAAGCAAACACAATGGTTCCAAAACTGCTCTTTTTACTGTTTTTCCGGCATTAACCGTCGGAAACTTATGCTTTTGCTTACTTATTTTTTTTCTATGCACAATGCATGTATTCTACGTAAGTTGTTTTGCCAATTTCTTCAATATGATTTTCCTCCTTTAAAACAAGAGCATTGCGTGCTTTACAATGTTGTCCGAATTATTATATCGATGCATATTTTCGGGAGACTGGGAATGTTGGAGGTCAACTCGTAAAATTGCCAAACGCAAGTGATTTTTCTTTATTTTATTATCTTTATAAGTCATATTTAATGAACAGAAGGTCTACAGATTTCATTAATTTGTTTTAAACCCAGTGACTCGTTAAAATAATATACGAAATGATGTCTGAATGATTATTGACTCGAACCCAGAACCTCGGCGGCGAGATATCGAATCGAGCACGGTGGGTTTAAGCCCAGTCTCGTAACACAGTATTAAATTTAGTACATACACTAAGCAAAAGTAATGGTAGGCAAGTTGTCCATCTCCATTTTCAACTCTTGTTTTCTACAATGCGATGACAATGAATTGAAATAGAAACATCAATAAGAAGAGGACAGCATCTTCTTAACAACAGAATTTCATTCCTGAAAACAACGCAGGATGTAGATTTTTTTTAAAAAAAATGAAAATAGCGATGGTCAATTTGCCTACTATTATCTTTGCCGTTGGCCGTAAGCATGAAAGGATTCGTGCGATTAGTGTGTACTGCTGTTCACTAGGGCAGGCTTTAGGTTTCTTGCGTC
The DNA here is from genome assembly GCF_977018435.1 of Lepisma saccharinum. Taxonomy (NCBI): domain Eukaryota; kingdom Metazoa; phylum Arthropoda; class Insecta; order Zygentoma; family Lepismatidae; genus Lepisma; species Lepisma saccharinum. The sequence continues at coordinate 219,909,356 of NC_139229.1, read as the reverse complement.
ATCTGACGTAGAGTATTGCTCGAATCCGAGTGCAAGAACACAAACGAGGGAACAAGGGATAATCACATGGAGAAATTGTCGTTAATCAATCGCGCCATTCTTCTATTAATCAGTGCGTGAAGTGAAGTGGTGAAGAGGAAAAGGACGCCCATCTTGGGCCTGTCTTAGCCACGAACAGCGCACGCGAGGCTGATCGGGAGAATGGATGGCTAAAGCACACAGAACCGTTAGGATCTAAGTTGAATATGGCCGATCAGGGACGGCAGAAGGGCCGAGCGAACCGGCCCACGGAAATTTCAAACTCCCTTTCTTAACTAGAGACAAACCTGGCATTCTTTTTTCTTAATGATTGATTGATTTGCTTTATTTTACTTCGCTTATCTGCCACTTTTTCCTAATCGCGAAGATGAGGATGAGTGATGATATAATGAAACTTATGAACGAGCACTCACATATAACACCCATGACCCGGCCGGGATTCGAACCCGGAACTCCTGGCGAAGTAGCGCGATGTGCTCTCTTTCTTAAGGAAAAGAAAATTATCACTTGGCCGAGCACGTGGAGCGGTCAAGTCACGATCTTGTCGTTAAAGGTCCAGGTTCGAGTCTTGGCCTAGGCATACGTGTTCCATCGTGAGTCTCCCTCCATTAGTTTCAGCTACTCGTCGTCTATCCTCACAGACATTAATATTGTGTGTTGTACAGTCACCGACATTTCTGGGTTGTAACTCTCCCATTAGCTGTCAATGGAATCATTACAACCCACAAGTGTACGTAACTGTACTAAGTGGTGTATTGATATTCTACTTCAGCATATTTTAAGATTTCGAAAAGGTTACACTCTTTTGAACAACTACGTTTTCTTATAATTTGCCATTCCCCTTTGTGTGAAACATTATTATTATTATTATTATTATGGACAGTGGACACACATTACTATCATATTCTATCTACACTAATTCTTTCGTCATTTCCACATTAAATCCTTCCACAAGAAGATGAACTATTTTGGAATATTTCATACCAAGATCCGACAAATGTTAATTTAATACAAATATTGGTTCTATAAAACCAGCTACATTTGATTGGGGGGCCCCTCTCCAATGGTTAGGTTAGGTTAGGTAATCAATGAGTCCCGTGTTCGATACCCGGTGGAGGCACATAATGTTGGGATTCCACTTTAAACTGTAGGTCCAGTCCCGATTTACCTTAATGTGTATAAAGTGGATTTAAAACACCAACTCAATCAATCAATTTGATGGAGGATGAGAAAGAAGACTACTACGTGAAAAATGAAAAGTCAATAGAGTGACTGTAAAACAGTGAAGCTTGGGAAATATATTTGTACGAGGAAATTAATATGATTTTCATTATATAGTTTTATATTACGTACATTGCTTATTATTATTATTTAATCTGCGTCTAGAACACATCCGAGCATCTCAAGTTGTTGGATGCTAGAAAGTAAGTTAGCAGCGAAAATGTGTGCATCCTGGCGAAACTTAGTATTTTGTATTACATACAAGCCGTGCATCATAATCATAAATCACACACAATTCCATCCCACATAATGCGTTTTCCTTTTTTCCTGGATGCACTCTTGCTACAAAATTAACTGGTAGCTTTAATTCCGGTCTAGTGACATTGATGCACAACTAATTGTTTCGAGTTGACACACATTTTATGCCAATGTGTTTACTGTCGGCTCTTTTTATTTATGCACGCCGTCATTTGTAATTCATGCAAAATTCTAATTAACGTCTTATGTGAAAGCTATTCTAGTGTATGCGTATAGTCATGTTTACTCGGGTTTCAAGGCCGCATGTAGGTCATCCAGTACTCTTTCAGAAAGTTTTGATGACTTTTTAAAGACACGTTGAAGAAATTCAGATATTTCCCATGTAAACTAGAACACTAAAAATGGACAGCGTACTTCACTGGAGATACTGACACTGGATATATGGGAATGTGTTGCGGAACAATAACAATTACTGAAAGTGCTCGTACTAAAATATATCATGCCAGTAAGGTGTTGTGTTTGTCGTTTTTTCGGTCGGGGCCGATTTTGGGGATGATATCGACACGAGACGAGACTTTGCAGTGTCTCGGTCTCGTCTGGAGTAGTAAATGCCTATCTCGTTCTCGAGTCTCGATATATAAGCAACTTACAAAGAGTGTCGCTACCCAATTGTTGGAGCGTATATTGGTCATTAAGGCAAACAACTTTTCTTAACTTTTTTTGTGTGTGTGACACCTCGTTTCAATGCTACGAGCTCCCGAAAACTCAATTTTGCCCTGAAAATATATGCAACCCCGCCACACACAATCACAATTCCTACTACTGGAACGGCCTTGTGATAACTGAAAAAAATTGTGACTTGAATGCAAATAATCAGGTAGTTCATTAGTTTTCTTGAAGAAGTCCCACATTTATTAAAATTTTCAATATCACCAAATTCTCTGGATATTAAGAAAGATGTCGACCCGAAGCGACAAGTGGCACGTCGCTTGAGGATGCCGCTACAGTGTGAAATGTTGCTGTTGGTTTTTCGCTTCGATCTGAAAACTCCGTAAGTCTCGGTCTTGTCTCTATTTTCAAAAGGCCGAGACTTCTATTGTATTTCACCACCCTTAGTGGATTTCGGAACGAGAAGCATATTGGTTGCTTAACTGTAGATCAGGAAATGCTGTCTTTCTCATTTTGCATTGCTTTTCTGCCTCTCTTGGCTAAACGCGAAGATGAATATGATTAGATGAAATTGAGAAAGAGGCCAGGCCTTGAACCCGGAACTTTTGGTGGCGACATGACGACCTAACGCACTCCGTCATTGAGGCTGCTGAACAGTATCACCTCTGAGCATCAAATGCCTCTATGAAAATTAATTTTATATCTTTATCTACCAGTATTCTGACCTGTTTTTATCTAATCTGATGTAAACATTGAATGGTTATCTTCAAGCCCATTGTTGGAAGTGGAAATTCCTAAGTGGGGTGGTGCTTGGTCGAGATTGGAGTTAGGTGGGAGTGGGGTGCTTTATACACATTTTCTTACCCTCCACCCCACTTGGTGCACTACAGGAGGGCAATCTCTCCTGAAATAGAGTACCTCAGTGGCACATTGTACCCCTAATATTTGTAGAAGGTGTAGATCCCTTTAAATCCTTTTTTCAATATTGTATCTATTGTACCACCTCAGATAATTTGGCAGACACAATATGCTGCTCTTCATTCAAAGAATCTCTTGTTTGTAGCTAAATGCAAAAAATATATATATATTTTGTCTGCATTATTTCCCTCTCCAAAAATATTCAAGCCACCATGAAACTATTATACTACATTGTTACATTGTGGACTAGTTACAAACAGGTGGCCTCATGTTTAGTGATCGACTCACTGAAGGTTGTAGGTTCAAATCCCAGCCTAGGCATGGGTGTTTTTGTGTTGTGTCCTTTCATCAAATCATCATTCATCTTCACCATTGCAATTGACCTAAAGAGATAAGAAAAGTGCTAAAATACAAAATAATTGTTAATTAAAGTTTATTTTTAAGTTGATATGCTCAACTAATATAGGAATTATCATATTACCTTCCTCGTTTCAGCTGCCCGTACTTGGCTGTGGAAATAACTCCTGCTATCCCAGTAGTAGGTGGCCTTCTGTTCATTTTTGTTTTGGCTACATTATTAAGAACCAGCTTCAGTGATCCTGGTGTCATTCCTAGAGCTACTCCTGATGAGGCTGCCTACACAGAAAAACAAATAGGTAACATCTCAGCAGATGGAGGTAATATAATAGATAGCATTTTATCTCCTGGAATAAGGCACAGAACTATGCTGCTTCTAAACACTTCCTTGGGAATACAAAATGGGTAGCTTTATGTGGTTTGCTTGATAAGGCATGGAATAGAGGTGGTTAGCTAGCTTCTTGTGCTTTGTATAAGCGGTACTTTCTAATGTGGACTTTTGTCTTTATGATTAGTAAATAATACACTACACAGGGTGAGCACACCACAGCTTTATAATTTTTTTGTAAGAACACAATGTGACATATTATTGGTTAAGAATATGCATCAGAGTTAACGATACATGGAAATTCTCAAGCATTTGGTGGCAACACATCAATTGTTAACTCAACAATGCTGGGTGTACACCAGGCTGACAGACTATCGATACTACCAAGAGATGCAAATAACCAGAGAGAGCTGTAAAAATTGGAACATTTGTTGTTCTGTGTTCTTATTTCTTGTTACAAGACTGTTAATTTCTTAACAGTCAATTAAAAGAGATGCACATATAATAAAATTAATTAAATAAGAACCACTAAAAAGCAAATGTTTTCCCATTCTTTAATAAAACCCTTTTAAGTAATCAATAATAGTACTAGAATACCTTTTATGCTAACATAGATTATTAATTATGCACTTGGATTTATACCAGATATTAAACTTACACTGCACATATAGTTTTACAGTGCCATTTTATACATAAAATTGATATTGTATGTTGTCAAAAACAACTTTGACGAAAAGCATGGCAATTTACAGCCCAGTGAGGGTTTGCCCAAGATACAAAATGGGTTCAATACGCATTGCACAGTTCGGATCTCACTTTAAACCATAGGTCCAGTCCTGATGAGCCTATCTGTGCATAAAGTGAACTTAAGACAACAGTTCAAACAAACTAAACTTGCATTGTCAGAATTGGGATAGTGCCACTCTTGTATGGCCAATGTATGTTGACAGTTCATTTTTGCTTGTGTGCATTTCTTCTTGTATGTATAAAAAAAATAGCATTAATAATATGTGCTTCTTGTCGCAATTCCACTTTCTGTACATATGAATGCACTACCAGCAAAGTATGTTCAGTTTTAAATACATGAAGTGTATAGAAATGTAAATAAAATGACACTAATGAATACAAAGCTGCACCCAGAGCTTTTTAAGAACTGTATGAAAGAGCCAAGGGAACCTTGGGTCAGATGGAATGTAGAATTTGACATGGATGCTCACAAAAGTATAAGTTTAACCACTCTAGAAACATTACTTAATATAACTATGCAAAGAACTTGTAGGGAGAGAAGAAAGATCAAAGATAAACTCATCTAGATGAAAAATGTCAAAACAGTGGTCTGATTAGTGAAAACACGAAGTTGAAGAGTGGTCATTTTTATTCTTCACGAGAAATATGTGGGAGTAGAAACCCATTTAATAATTATATTTTTAATAAATCCTTTCTAGCTTAATAATAGACATAAAGATGCACTTACAAGTGCACTGTGATGAGAAATACATAATGTAGAGCTGGCCTTTTTTTTTCATCTATATGATGGTAATTGAAATAATGGCCTCCCCAATGGCATAGTAGCAATGTCATCACCTTCTAATCAAGGGGTCATAGGTTCAATACATGCAGACACGTATCTAGAAATATATTTCGGGGGTGTCACAGAAATAATAATAACAATAATAATAAAACAATAATGTTTAAATTAAAACAATTAAATATGAATTAAAATATGCAAAGGTATTAGTATTGCATTTTTATTATTACATGAATAGTTAAGAAGATGGTATAAGAATATAAATATAACAGCATCCATTTGTTATCTAGTTTGTGTGTACTTAAGATGGCCAAAAAATGTGTAAAAAAACAAGGAAATTAATGTTAAATAGGCAAAGAATTGAATATTTATTGAATAATAAAGATGGATGTTCCTGATTAATATTTTATGCAGTGTGCATTGTCCTTCAAAGTAGTATGATCCCAATATAATAATCCTTGCCTTCCAAGTTCATAGGAAATAAACAACCTTCGATTATAGTACAATAAAGGCTAGAAAGTACATTTTCATTATTTTTTTACTACTTGGTAAGTCTTTCAGTGGGAGGGGTGTGTGAACCCCCCCTGCTCTAAATATGTCCTTGAATACATTGGAAGGCATTCAGTGGGTCATATTCCATTTTACATTGGAGGTCCAGTTTTGATTAGCCTATCTGTTCATAAAGTGAATTTAAAATTTAAAACTCAAACTCTGAAATAAATGTGCACCATATGTGAATGTGAAACTGTACTTTAAAGAAAAGTAAAGTACTCCCCTGTGCTTAGCACCACGCCGTGGAGACGTATAGGGGTGTGGGGGTAATGCCCCACACTTTCTTGATTCGGTCGCAAGGGGGGGGGTGATGTGATCAGCATCATGCCCCAGACCGCCTTTACCCCCCCCCCCAGGGTTTCCCCCCAGGTACCCATGTTATTTGATGCTGGGTGGGCACCGGGGCCACCTCCAACTGTACTTTACCACCTTAAATTAGATCTTTGCAGACAGGTATTCTGGTAATAAAATATGTAGGAAACTTTTCTACGTCGAGTGAGTGTGTGCATTAAGGTAATTGTGAAACTTTGTCTGAAACTACGTAAGTCATGATTTATACCTACCACTACTCACCCACTCAAAAATATTCTGGTTTTCGCACTGGTTATGTATCATACTAAAATGACTCGTTGGTAAAAACTTTTGGTAATAGTGCAGAATATATGCTTATTTTAAGAACTTCTTTCCATGCTAGAAACCTTCATACTTTTAAATTACACCACATATATTGAATTGCTTCATTGTAACTTCTAGCTTCAATCTCTGCATTACTTTTTATGCTTTGGAGGAGACATTCCATGTTCAAAGCCACATCTCTTAAAACACATGGACATTGAGAATTTAATTTACAGTTTCTTAATTACAAAGCCAGTAATATGTCATATTTTAGAGAATCCTGTTTCAGATTTATAACATTGAAAGTGTTTTGTGCTCAGTCTGTAATCAGATGCTTAGTGTAAAATAGTAACTTGCAAAGTAAATGCAGTGTAGTAATAAACATATTTCAACTGTGCATGTGCTTGTATCAACATAATTAGTATCATATTTAGAACTGAAAATTTAACATACATTTTAGTATGTGGTACAACATGTTTGCATTATAGTTTTTATTACCTCAAATGAATCTTAAGTTCATTCTTTCAAGGTATTTATTGAATTAAACTAAAAGAAAAGGCCACTTTAGTTTATTTAATTACTACATATATCTGACATACATCTTGAAATTGCATTTCCATTCTTTTACAAATTAATTAAAGTATATTATAACCTGATTACATAATTGCAAAATGTTCCACGAGTAAAATCAGACATTCTACAAACATACATTTAGAAATGATCATTGTACTTCCCATAAGAATGCCTCTGAAGGTGTGGTGGTTACCAATCAGGTTTCCTTTTGCCATCAAGAGTTGACAGGTTGGCTGATTTAATCAATATTGTCGTGGATTAATCCAATAATACCCAGCGGAACTTGGTCAAGCTCTTTTCCATCAAAGTTGGAGGCTAAAATTAGATAAACTACACAAAAATTGCAAAGAAACAAGTGAGCAGGAATATGGTTCTTCAGTACACAAAGATGTTTGTAGAGAAGGCTATAACTAACTTTAAAAACTGAAAATTCCTAAGTTATAAACTCAAAACTTTCTTTGATATGGTAGATGTTAAAATTATTGTCATGTAATCACAGTGTGTTCTGAGTTCAACACCATGAAAGAACACATTTCAGTGATTCACACTGAAACTCTTGTGTTCAGTCCAGATTGATTTCTACAAGGTGCATTCAATAAATAACTGAAAAACTGGTATAAAAGTCTAAAATATGACCATGATTGTTATATGTTTGTTATTTTGTGAAGGCATCTGTAAGCTATTCATACTGGGGCTGGCATGCATGCCTCGTGCAAGGGATGATGGGAAACTGTGACACAAGATGGCGGCACTCTTACAGGAGTGCTCCAAGCTGGAGCAGCTAAGTGTCGTGAGTTTTTTGTTGAGTGAAGGCATGAAACCGATAAGAGATTCATTGCCTCATGACAACGTACGGTGACAACTGTATGAGTGGGCTAAATTCAAACCGTGCATAACCAGTAATAAAGATTCTCTGCGGCCAGGTCAGTAACATGTTAACTTTGTTTTGGGACCACAAGGGGCCAATTCTTGAACATTACATGCCCAGAGGTCATAATGTCAACAGTACCACCTACTCCAACCTTTTGCGCAAAAAGCTTAAACCATCCATTCTGCAGAGACGACGTGGTCTGGTGTCCACTTATGTGCTGTTGCTCCATGACAATGCAAGACCACACACTGCCAATGTCACATTGTCTACCTACCATCGAGGACCTAAGATTGAGTGCTTACCCCACCCTCCGTATTTGCCTGATCTCGCACTTACCGATTTCCACACTTTTGGCCCACTGAAAGATGAACTAAGGTTCCAGAATGATGACGAAGTCCAGTCAGCAGTGCATGAATGGTCATGCACGCATCCAAAAGAATTTTTCCCTGTGGAATCAGTGCCCTTATCAAGCGCTGGCGTAGGTACATTTAACTGGGGGTGGGGGGACTATGTTGAAACATAGTACTGTAGTTCTTTTGGTGCTTGTAATAAATATGAGGGGCAGTCAAATGAAAACCAAACACCCGCTACAAAGTGACAATGGAGTTTGTTTTATTCAAAAGTAATTGCCACAAGTGTTAAGACATGTATCCCACTGGGAGAAGAGATGATCAATTCCAGTCTTGTAGAAAGAGGTAGGTTCGCTGACGGATCCACAACCTCACCCACTGTTGCACTTCCTCGTCCGAATGAAACCGACGTCCACAAATGTCTTTCTTCAGGTCACCAAAAATGTGGAAGTCAGAAGGGGAAAGATCGGGGCTGTACGGAGGATGTTCAAGCGTTTCCCAGCCAAATGTCTGAAGCTTATCCCTCACCAGATTGGCAGTATGGGAACGGGCGTTATCATGCAAAATGATGATTCCGTCCGACAGCATTCCAGGGCGTTTTGACCTTATGGCATGTCACAGTTTCTGCAACGTGTCTGCATAGTGCTGCGCATTGATTGTGGCTCCACGCTCTAGGAAGTCGACAAGCAGAGGGCCCTTGCAGTCGAAGAAGCAGCTCATCTTGACCTTACCGGAACTCGTATGGACAGCCTTTGGCTTTCTTTGGTAGGGGAGAATCAACGTGTTTCCATTGTTGGCTTTGCCGTTTGCTCTCGGGCTCAAAATTGTGGTACCACGTTTCATCCCCTGTGACGATATGTGATAGAAACGCATACTCTTCCTCGTGGTACTGCTGCAAATGACTCAGACATGCAGTCATTCTGTCAATCTTTTGTCCCTCCGTCAGTTGATGTGGAACCCACTGCGTGCAAATTTTTCAGAACTGCAGTATGACAATAAAAATAATACATTGTCATAACAACATATGAAAATAGTTAGGCTAAGTCCAAAGTTCCACACTTGTGCAATATTTATAATAATTTAGTCATATGATTACTCAAAATTTATTCATATAATGCAATTAAATGTCTGAAATTATTATTTAAACTAATTTTATTAAATATGATGTTTAAAAAAGCCAATTTGTATATAATGACAAAATTATCAAATTGTGCAATATGTTGAATTCATATTCATAACAGTTATTTTTGACTGACAAAATGAAAAACAAATATTTTAAATCATATGTGTTCTTTCAGACAAGAAAGATATGATACATTCAAATTTATAATAAAATTTATTGAAATTATGTACATTTGCATTGGCATCAAGGTTTATATACAAAGGTCAACTCTTTAAAATTGTTCAATGTATAACATGATATCATACTTGGTATTTTGTATCAACATTCAAAAAATGGTAATTGTAATCATTAGATAAGTATATTGTGATATACATAGTAAAATAGCTGTAACAGAGCAAATATGTACATTTACAACACAAACATTCAAGCTGTTAAGCACTTATGGACAAAAATATAAAACAAAAACAATTGAAGATAACACATACTAAAAAATCTGGCTTGAACTAGTTGCTCTAATACTAGTTGTCTGTGACTTTTAACGAAATCTCAAGATGGATGGAAGATAAGTAAAAATGTGGCTATTGGTGAAGGATTGATATTTGTATAAATCTGGATATTTTGAAAGATTATACTTTACAAGTTAATCTTTAATAGTTTCTTTAAACTATAAAGAGACATTTTGTTGATAACAGAAGCTTGAAAATGGTTTTATAATGGAATAATCTGTATAACGAAAAAGGAAAGATTTGGAACTGGTGTAAAGTGCCTAGTTTAATAATTGAGAGCAGGAAATTATTATCTGATGGCATCTGCATTAACTAGCTAGTAAATGAATATTGCATTATCTAAAATGAAATGTTATGAGAAATAAGACTAAGTGAGTGAAATATTTTCTGCATTTTGGATATGAATAAGCCAAATGTGAAGTTTTGAAAATTGAAGAATGGAAGCCATCTTGTAGACCTGATTGAGGAATTTGACATGTTGAGTGTGCTCAGATGTAGAACTGAGGCATACTCAAATATTTAGTGAAGGACTTGCTCTGTCTCACAAGGAGACAATAAAGAAGTGTTTTCTTCATATAAATATTCTTTCAAATAATTGCATAATTTGATGCTATTGTAATTTTTGTTGTTTCTAGTTTTTTTTTTATTTTTATCAATATAATAATTATAAAGTTATCAGTATGTGTAAATTTAAATTTCCTTTTCAATATGGCACCATAGCTACCTATTGTGCTGATACTGAGTTTGAATTATACTGACAAAGTCGTTATAGCAGGTTATCTTTGACAATGGCATGCACAGAGCCATGACTAATGCCAACCTGAACACGAATTTCTTCCTCTGTAATTCGTCGGTCTTCCTGGATCAGACCATCGATCCTCGCAATCACATCAGGCATAATGGCTCGATGGGCCTGTCCCGGGCACGGATCGTCGTGCAGTGATGTGCATTCTTCGTGGAATCTCTTTTGCCACTCGTGCACACTTGTCAGGGACATGCAGTGTTCGCCATACACTGCAGACATGTGACGATGAATTTTGCATGTTCCAGCACCCTCAGCCACCAAGAAACGAACTACACCTCTCTGCTCTTCTTTGCTTGCCTCCATTTCCAATGCTGGATGAACACACTTTTCACTACGCTCACCTCCTGAGCAATGACGAAGCAACTGTGTGGACCTGTGCATTTTCACTATGCATATCTCCTACCCTACAGATGGCAGTATCGATATGTAACAACAGTGTTGCCAACTTTTGCGAGGAATGTGTTTTATGGTGGGTGTTCGGTTTTCATTTGACTGCCCCTCGTATATTCTTCCAACATATTTTCAGTTATATATTGAATGAGCCTTGTATATAACTTTCAGTTGTAACATTGCATTGTAGCATATATAAAATTAATTATATTGCATATAAAAGGTAAAAGGAATATTACAATAATGGGTGGAGGTATTAGAAAATTAATTGTAATTTATGTAACAATTTGTATTTTTTTTTTTTTTTTAATTTTATGGATTGGTGCGAAAAAAAATATTTTGCAGAAACCTATCTGATACAGAAGTAAACTCTTAAGAATGCACGCTACTCTTAATGGGGAAATGTTACTTATACCGTGTGTTCATTCACTTTAATCATTGTGCCAATTAGAAGTACAAATTATTGAAGTTCCAATCACACTGTGTTCTCTTGTATTTCTTCATGATAGGTAAAATTGGTGATAACATATAAAATATTTACAATGGAATACACCTGAACTAGTTGCACCATTCATGATCGAGACAGGTAAACAGTTTTATCCCTGTCTTGAACCCCTTCCCTTGTACATGCAAGCAGCATGCTTGATGAAAAGCATGCACAACCTAACTTATAACATTTCTACCTGTTCACGGTGTTTAAAAATAATGACTGCAGTGTTTTTATACCATTATACACCATTTTTAATAAGAGGAAGTTACAAAATCAAAAAGCAAAATATAAGGAAAGCTATATAGCAGAGGTGAATATTAAGGTGCTTACTTGTATCCTATTGAAATGTGCTAAGATAAAGCATTATACAAGAAACTTCTACCTTTTTAATACCTTGTGCAAATTGTTCATCTTTGACATAAATTCTTCGCTCTTCACTATACTTTATGGCCCAGGGACGTCAGAACTTATTTTGGAGTGCGGGGCAGTTTTTTCAAATCCATCAACCAGTTTTTACATCTTCTCCCTATATTTATAATTAAAGAGCTTATTATATTGTATTGCTATATTTATATACATAAATAATAAGTATATGGTTATTGAATATATGTATATCAACAGTGGTGATGCCTCATAAGAGACCCCTCTCCGAGTGGTTTAAAATATCGATCACGCTTTGACCTTGCCACCTAAAACTAAACAATTACTCCTCCCAACGTAAAAATAAATAACCCGTGAGCATAAGAATAAATAGTGTTACTTCTCTCTGAGGTCTAAAACTAAGCCATCAGTCCTGAACATGATGTTTATTAAAACAACAGTAAACTTTTTAAAAATGTAAATGACCAAGAAATAAAAGATGTGGTTCATTCACTCCACAGTTTGCAGCGTTAAAGCCGTAAGAGCAGAAAACTGATGGTTTATCGAGACGATACTTGTCTGTCTCTAGTCTCGACTTTTTCTGTCTTTTCACACAGAAAATACAAATTAGTAAAAAAAAGTAAGGAGAGAAGTAAAACTTACCAGTCATTTGATTCTACATCAGGCGACTCATTGCGGTGATGTTCCGACGTGACCTTGCAGTCGTGTACTTTCTGCAAATGATTTACATGTATATATGCACAGTTGTATCGCTTGGTGCGGAAGGAAATCCAAACTCATCACTACAATTTCCAGAGTAAATGCTGAAACACACCTTCTGGTTATACTACTCTAAACTATATTTATGTCATCTGACCAAGTCTAAATTTGGAGAGGGAAGAGGAGATTAGCTTAGACGAATTTCCAAGAACTTAGAAGATGCACCTTTTCTCATGGCCGATGGCCTTTTTGACAGCAAGGGGTCTCTAAAGAAAGCTCGTGTTCGGAAAGTGTACCGGAAGATTTAAAGTTAAGCTGTCTTCTGTGCCCCTCCCCGGTGTACTGTTACATGCGAGCACACTTGTAGGTACAAAACCTGGCAGGCTTCAAAGCAAAACAGGAAACAGAAGCAGCAAATTGCTATGGGGATACTTGATTTGCAGAGATCTGACTGCGATGTCACGTGCTTCTTGCTGTTAACGGAAACTTGAGTGCATGTTCACAAATCTAGTGCAAAATTTTTTTTGCAAATATTTGGGGAGCAAAAAGACAATCTTGCTCCTCCTCTGTGATTTATTCACATCAGGCAATACTAATAGCACTTGTGGGTACAGGCGGATGAACCAAGGAAGGAACTTTTGTTTCTAGGCCATTTAGTTTTATTATTTTAAACGTCATGTTCAGGGCTGATGGCTTAGGTAGACATCAGAAAGAGGTAACACCATTTATTCTTATGTTCACGTGTGATTATATTTTTTTTTTTTTTTTACTCTCACATAAAGCACCATGCCATGAAGGCACAATTAAGGGATGGGAGGGTAGGGCACACACATCCTCGATCTCGGACATTTTGGAGGTGGATGTGATCATTACCACTATCTGGATGCCTCCCTGGGTTGCCCCCAGGTACCCATTGATTTTAGACTTGATGAGCCCCGGAGCCGCTTTACCAGGTGTGCCAGTTAATAATTCTTAATTGATCCGAAAGAAAACAAGTGTATCTGGGGAGAAGGGTAACAAATGCTTTATTCAAAGTATGCACCATCGCTAGCTATACATTGTGCCCATCTGTCCGTCCAAATTTTGGATGCCCTTCCAGAAAAATCGTTGACATTTTGAGGTGATCCAGTCAGCAAGCCATTGTTCGACATCTTCGTAATTTTGTAGTGTTGCTGGGAATGAGAGTGAGACATCGATGAAAACAAGTGGTAGTCCGAAGGGTCTAAGTCTGGTGAATATGGCAGGTAGGGCAAGAATTCCCAGCCAAGTGCAGAAATGGTGTGTCTGACGCCTTTCGCTGTGTGTGATGAGGCGTTGTTGTGCTGCAAAATCACTTTTTCGTGTCTTGTCGCCAAATCTGGACACTTTTCGATCAATGCATGGTTCAAATTGATGAGTTGTTGATGGTAGCGAACGGCATTCACTGTTTCACCTGGTTTCAGAAGCTCATGGTACACCACACCCTTCTGATCCCACCAAATGCTCAGCATTGTCTTCCTTCTGAAGCGATTCTGTTTTGCGGTCGATGTTGAAGGTTGTCCTGGGTCAACCCATGACTTTTTACATTTTGGGTTCTTGAAGTAGATCCATTTTTCACCCCCCAGTCGCTATCCGATGCAAGAAAGACTTTCTTTCATGCCGAGAAAGCAACACTTCACACACTGTTTTTCGCTTTTCCATTTGTCTGTCGTTCAGATTATGTATGACCCATTAAATACTATCTTGCCCCCCTTGATGATGAGTGGGGGAGCAAGTCCCCTGCCCCCCCGGTTCCGATGTCCCTCTTATGGCCACAAACCACCTATGGGAGACAGTCCAATTCATATTTCAACACCTGCAATGACCTTATTCAGAAATGTGTTCATTACAACACTTGTGAAAGAGTCAAAGTTGTTACCACTTCTTGAACATTGAAGTACGTACCATCATGCTAAAATTATGGTGTTCATTGCAGTAGCATAACTAATACATATGGTCTCCCACAACTTTCATTTGTGCTGCCCTACTCGAATTAAAAATGATCAACTTTCTTTTCTGAAATAATCATTCATGCCTGCATTTATACTAGGTATGTACAAAGATTAAAAATACGCATATAACTAGAATGTAATTAGACTAAACTACCAGTGTTCTGTATGTGTTCACGGAATTGTAAACCAACACCACTGACATTTTCACTCCTATCACTACTGCTGCCATTAAGATTGTATATTTATTTGCCTTTTCTTTCTCTTTCTTTCTTTTTGGAAATTCAACATCACTTCGACATTTGTTTTCGAACATTTCAAAAGTAACTTAAGGGCATGAGAGAAAAATTTCCACGTGGCCGTCCTCTCTGCGGTGGCTGGAGCACTGTTGCCAACTTAGCTCTTTTTGAGTCAGATCTGGCTCTTTCAAGCACTCGATTGGCTGTGAACTGGGGTGCACGTCATCCTGCCCCACTATTGTGCCATCACTGGCTCCAGCTTACATAGACAACTTTTGCCATAAGTATACATTTGCATGTGATATTGTTATATTTGCTGCATCGCCCCACTCCCTCTTACCTTCCCAGCTACTTTCCTTTATAGAGCCTTGGCTGACGTGAAGAGGGCATAAGATTGTTATCTGGGAATACTTTATTTTCGATTTCATACGACCATCGGTGGATTATTGACATGGATGATGCCACCGGATCTAGACAGTGAAAACTAAGAATTAATTATAATCACTTAAAGCTAATGGTATTAACAGTGCCTCCCCTCCCCACCCACACCACCACTCATTTGACACCTAAAATTACCCTAGGAGGCCATTTATCCAGTTTCGTAAATCTAGCTCCTTGAAAGTTTTCACCGTTTACGGTGAAATTCAGCTCTTTTTTGCGCATCAGGTTTGACAAAACTGCCAGGATGGGCGTAGAAGGCAAGGAGAAATGCATTATTTTATTTGTTCTCTTGTCAACTGAAAAAGGACAGACTGAAGTAGTAATTGACAGGCAGAAAAGTCTGCACTTCCATTTGATTAGCCATAACTTGAAGTTGATTCCCCATAAGGAATACATGGGTTTCTGAAAATTCTGATTCATCATGTTTTTCAAACATCATATTTAGCTTTAAAAAACGCTTTCACTTGCAACATTCGGACAATATTGAAATAAATGCACAACTGGTGCGAAATTGTCAGTCTTCCCCTTAACAACATGCAGGCAAGAGCAACTTAGTCTCACAAAATGCTGCCCTCCCCCACTTCCTGCACCACAGGAGTTCCCGTGGTGTTCTTTAGGATACCGATCCATAGTAACAATTTCTTGATCATAATCACCTCAGCAAATTAGTCTGTGCATGACTACCTAGGTATAGTATATGATTATACAGGGTGATTGGTAATTTGACCTATTCCTGGAAAGGGGTAATACTAGAGCACATTTGCAACAAATTTGACCCTATGCTTAGGGGTCGGAAATCAATGGGTTTCGAGTTATTGCAGTTTGTAGATTTTCGTAACATATTACGACTTGCGACCAAAAACTACTAATTGTGAAAAAAGTACTACACCCTGGGCACTTAATTGACATGTTGCTAACAGCTGACAAATGAGTGACTACTGGAAAAAAAAAGTCATGCCCAAAATTCCCATACCCACAGAAGGAAACAGTGATTGGAGCACACGTCATAAAAAAATTTGGAAATTATCGTTTAAATCGAAGAGGATTACTCAAAAAAATGGTAACACACTTAGCGTAAAAATTACGGAGAAAACTTCCTCGTTTCATAAGCTCTCCAAAACGATAGAAATGTTGTCAACTGGCACACGGGTTGGGGAGAAATCTGAATAAAAAGCGGAGAAGGTGCATTGTAGACTTCATTGTAAAATGAAAAGAAGTTGTCTGTTGTGAGAAATAAAGGAACGAAAATGAGTGAAATAATAATGTTATTTACCATTCTCATGATTCCAGGTTGTCAGAATTAACTGTTACGAAAACTACAAATCCTGTTCCAATTGCCTCCCCGGTTACGTATGCAAGCATGCAGCCTGCGGCGTATTTCAGACACAGTCACTCGCGTTGACACTCAGTCTCTTATGTATTGGGCGGCTGTCACGATTCTCTCTCTCAACTCTTCTTGGGAATCCACTGGTGTACTGTAGACTAACTCTTTCATGTGACCCCAAATGTAAAAGTCTCATGGCATCAAATCCGGACTCCTCGCAGGCCAGGGGGTCGGGCCGCCTCGACCAATCCATCACATGGAATAATTGTCATCCAGCCACTGTCGCACACCCCGGAAATAATGGGCTGGGCAGCCATCATGTTGGTAAATCATACCCCTTTTTGTGGAGAGCAGCACATGCTCCAGCAGCGTTAATTCTTCCCTTAGTTTTCGTAGGTAATGCCATTTAGGTTTTGTAGCAGATAGAATGGTCCGATCACATGATTGTGGATGATTCACATTTAGCGAGAATTTTCTCTGGTGAGCCTTTTATTTAGATTTTCTTGGGTTATGACCTTTAAGGGACCAAAAATGCGCATTATGAAAATTCGTAATACCATCGCGGTCGAATTTGGATTCGTCCGTCCCCAGAATTCTTGTCAGATGACGGGGATCTACAACGCGCTTTCTCCGCTTTTTATTCAGATTTCTCCCCCAACCCGTGTGTCAGTTGACCAGTGGCATCTCGTCCCTTGGGGCTTCCGGGGCTTAGCCCCTAAAGAAAAACGGACGTATTGACGTAATTATCAATCACCATAACGCATAACTATCACACAGTCTTTTAAAAGGCGATTTTTACCCTCGTAAATTCATCGTCTGTTGCAATGGATAGGACAGCGCTCCTAGCGGCATTGATGTCAATTATCGCTTTCCGGGGCACGTCGCAAAGGAAGGCGTGGCCTACACCCACCTACGCTACAGTGAAGGTCACATGCTAGCAGAGAGAGGAGGGGAGAGTTCAATGGATTTGAGTGCTGATTCGAGGCTACTTCCGTTGCGTCGCGTTCGATCTCGCGTGTTGTTCTGTAGTGTTTTGGTGGCTTTCATTCGCTATGTTTGAGTGAGTTTGACAGGGTTGATGTTCGAACACAAATTGATGAAGGTCATAGGCTGTCAATTACAAGACACAATGAATTTGTCTGGAAAAATAGGCATATATTAAATAGAATTATCGATTGCTTAAAATTCTGTGGTCGACATGAACTTGCTCTACGAGGACATAATGAAAGAGAACAATCTTTAAACAGAGGCATCTTCCCAGATTTATTATCCCTTCATAGAAGAGGTAACTTCATGTTCTTTATTGTAGTGAAGAGTTGAAAAACATAAACTCTATCAGTAGATTGCATTCATTTTTTATTTAAAATTATTTAGAGGGTACCTTTTCAAAAACAGTAAAAATGACAAACATAGTTTTAATAACTCCAGTGGCAACAGCTGAATCTGAACGATGTTTCAGCATATTGAAGTGTATTAAAACCTGCTTAAGAAATGCAATGGGACAAGACAGACCAAATGCCTTGGCACTTGCTTACAATAGAGATAGAATACATTTCAAACATAGAAGGCTTCAACGAAAAAGTAATAAAATTTGCTGAGCAGAAGAACAGGAGTCAACGTTCGTAGAAAGGTATGTTTCACAACAATACCTGTTTCTTTTGTAATCATGTGAATTGTCATTATATTTTAAATTCTTTAAAGAAATAAGTCCAGTTTTGTAGTTTAGAAGATAAATACCAGTTTTTTTGTAATTCATGTAATTTGTCATTACATTTAAATTCTTTCAAAAAAGTAAATCCAGTTTTGTAGTCTAGAAGAAAAAATACCTATTTTTTGTAATTCATGTGAATTGTCATTATATTTTAAATTCTTTAAAAAATAAGCCCTGGCCAAATTTGAGGCCACGAGACACCACTGCAGTTGACAACATTTCTATCGTTTTGGAGAGCTTATGAAACGAGGAAGTTTTCTCCGTAATTTTTACGCTAAGTGTGTTACCATTTTTTTGAGTAATCCTCTTCGATTTAAATGATAATTTCCAAATTTCTTCATGACGTGTGCTCCAATGACTGTTTCTTTCTGTGGGTATGGGAATTTTGGGCATGACTTTTTTTTCCCAGTAGTCACTCATTCGTCAGCTGTTAGCAACATGTCGATTAAGTGCCCAGGGTGTAGTAGTTTTTTCACAATTAGTAGTTTTTGGTCGCAAGTCGTAATATGTTACGAAAATCTACAAACTGCAATAACTCAACCCATTGATTTCTGACCCCCGGTGCATAGGGTCAAATTTGTTGCAAATGTGCTCTAGTAGAGTCCAGCACAGATATTTCTGCTGTGCGATGCGCGACACAACTCAAGAAGCAGTGTTGTTAATGGAGCAGATAGAAAAATCGCTGCAGTGCGCTGATGCACAGCTATTACGTACAACAAGAAAATTAGAGAATTCAGGTCTATCTAACGTTGAGTTTTAAACGTCAAGCATTATACCAGGAATAGGATTAATATGTACTAATAAGTGGCTTTGTATGTAACTACATACATATGGACTAAAAATTTGCAAAATATGAACTAACACATACGTAAAATTACCAAAAATGCTGCATAGAAGACTTCTTCATACGATTCCTTATTTGAGTGACTTCAAACAAATAAAAAAAAATATTATTTCCCATTGCATTATTGCACTGGTGGCGTTCTAACTGTTCACTCCCAAAACCCGTATACACTGGTATGGAACTGCAACGGCAGATAACAACATGCCAACATGTTAAACCGCGACAATTCGACCACAACACTCCTCCTCAAGCAGTATTATTATTTCCTCTCTGTGATCGGCGACCTTTGGTTGCCTTTGTTGTACATTTACAAACAATGCCGGCTTCCACAACAATAACAAGTACATATACTGCCACTAGACGATAAGCTGTGTGGATTTTTCTTTTGCTATGAACCAGGGCCGGCGCTAGTCATATGCCGCTCCATTTCGAACCCCCTCCCCCGTTACGGAGCAACGGGAAATTGAAAATCAATATATTCCTAAGTAAAACATCAACATATAAAATAAATAATGAGACTTCTTATGCTATTTCAATACTATTAAGTGCAAAAGAATATCTCGCTCGACCACAGTTTTCAATAGGCTTATTTTTTTCTTCTCTTCAAATTTTGCCGCTCTGGGCGGTGGCACGGTTTGCCCTCCCCTTCCGCCGGCCCTGCTATGAACTTGGTCACCCATCAAAGCATGTCAATTTTAACACAGAAAACAATATGCATCGCATTAAGCAGCAAAAATGACAGCCTCCTCTATGCAATTTCTACAAGAACGCGTGCCGGAGCCAAGAGTTGAAATGCTGTTGGAGCCACATAATTTATTTATTTTGAACAATTCCACAATTATGAAATATGAACAATTTGTGAATTAAACCTGTTGAAATATGTAAAATTAAGTATATTTTCCTTAAATATGTAAAAGTAAGTATTTATTAAAGTTAGAAATATGGAAAAATATTGACAATAAAATGTACCTTAAATCACTACAAACATTACTATTCGCAAAGATATCACAAAATTTCAGCGATATTTCGTCAAACTAAAAGTATGTATTTACCTATAAATCCTAGCCCTGATTATAATCAGTAGATAACATTGAACACAGCTATGGGTTCGGTAAATTGTCTACAGTTCAGAAGCACCTGCACACAACGTCAAACCGGTCAAATACTTAGTATAAATTAAAAATATGGTGCTGCCTTTCCCCTTCCGTGACAGAAATAGTGCTTCATTATTACAGTTGGCAACACTAGTTACTACCTAGCCAATGAACATGCACTGCGTAAAAGAAGCAACCACTACGCCGTGCTATATTGCCACATTACCGTCCCTGCCGAAAGGTGTGAACTGCGAGCTGGAGCGCTATTCAATTGTTTACAATGATGTTTGCGGGAGTGTGTCCAGGAATGGAATGACAATATGGCAACAATAGTGAAGGTTGGCGACCAGGGTAGAACACGTGATGCTAAGAGAGAGGGAGACGAAACGAAAATTGGTATCTACGCAACGGCAAAGACATGTGTGTTGTACTCTATTACCCCTTTCCAGGAATAGGTCGAATTACCAATCACCCTGTATACACACTTATACTTATTATTTAATTAAATTCAGTATGCAATTATATTTCATTATTCTTTAGAGTAGTATCATGATTTTTAGTAGTTCTTTTCTCGTGGAAGATTTATTAAAAACATAAACAATCTTACATTGACTAGGATCATCAGAAATGAAATGTGTGTATTTGAAGAAGGTAATAAGGCTTATTGTTCTCATTGTATGCTGCAGGAGAAAAAGAAATGTGTGTGTCATGTGGCTTATTTAATGTGCACAGGGCTGTGTGCATATTTGCCTAAGCTTCTGTGCCTCTTGTACATATTTTGCATGCCCTCTTTATGTTCCAAAAAATGCCTTTAAAACTATAACTTAAAGTCATGATTATGTTTTCATTGCATTTTGCTGTGTATTTTCATAGTGCATGGTGCACCATAATTCACTTTACTGAGTAAACATCCATAAAATTAAAAAATCCACAAATAAATAAATATATGTAAACTCCAAACTTGACTATATAATATAGATGCATGTTTTAATTCACGACCATACTTTTTGTTATGCTTCTTTTTTTTTTAAGGAATTTTGAAACCTTTATCTGACATTCGTCTGCCTATGAGAGATATACCACATTACCTTCCAATATAATTTTTGTTTGATTCCTTAACCTCCTTTTAATAAGATTGTGGCATACATGATTATTTTCTTTCATATTTATTTTCCTTTGTTGGCCATATTTTTGTCAATTTCATCATACATTATATAGCCAAAAGTCATTGAACTCCCAGTGCTGTTCATTCCAAAGACACCAGCCAGGTAACTAATAAAATGTCGGACCTCCCTTCACTATTATTACAGCATTTACTCTTCAGGGCAGGCTTCCCACTAAGTTCTGGTATATTGCTTATTGCTGGTGGATTTTTTTTCCATTCACCCTGCCCTGTAGCCTCATGAATAGTTCCTGGATAGTTTTCGGCCAAGTGGGTCTGGCACAAAACCAAATGCTCAAGTTTATCCCAAAGATGTTCTATGAGGTTCCAATTGGGGCTTTGAGTGGACCAGCTAAGCACATCAACCTGGTTGTCTTCAAACCACGATGCAGATGCAAAGGACCCTGCTTTATGGACAGGGGCATTATTGTGCTGATAGAGTTAAGGGCCCATTGCAAACTGTTGCCACAGTGTGAGGAGCAGGGTGTTGTCTCAAATTACCTCATATACACCACTGTTCATGTTGGTATTGACCAAAACTACAGCACCTTGAATAACGTAGTGTGGAAAACGACCCAAGAAACCGGTTCCCGAGATGGATGACAACATAGATGGCAGTGCGATCGGCACAGCTGCTAATTTTCTTATGAAAATAATGCGGCTTCGTTAGTTTTTGGAATATATTGTGTAGATTTGTTTGTCTTGAAAGGCGTTACGTGAATTGATGGAAACAGTTATATTTGTGAATTGATTTGCAGTCACGAAATGGTATTAATTTGGAAAGAAAAGTAAAATAAAATTAATAAATAAATAAATTGCATGCGTAACACAAGAAGAAACATCGCAATGTGATTCCGAACGTCAGGTGTTGGATTGTGTACTAGAGTTTATTTTTTTTGTTGTTAGAATATAAATAGTATCCTGAGAGATATTTCATACCGACGCGACAAACCACAAGTGTCGCTTGGAAGCGAGCAGTTGGTAATCAATGCAGCCTTTCGAACCATAGCAACACAAGCTCTGACTGCACTATTTCCACAAGGGGATTTTAGATCAAATCGATACACAACAAACGATACGGGATTTCACACCAAAGCAACACGGGTCCTTCTGTCCAAGTCAACTTTCATACTGAAGTGTCACGCAACACATGTCACTTGGAAAAGAGCCAATCAAGAGCAACATTTCACATCGTAGCGGCATGATGGGCAGCATAGGCCAGCATTCGGTTGGTGGAATCCTCAAGCGATAAGTGTCGCGTGTGACTTGTCGCTTTGGTGCGCAATCTCCCTTAAGCAAGACACTCTTGCATCGTGCATGCGCGAACAACAAACCACGCCAACATGTTGCAAGCTATTGAGGAAAAGGGCCCAGTATGAGCGACACACAAGTGTCGCCTAGATCTGTTGTTGTAACATGCAGTTTATCATGTCGCCTAGATCTGCTGTTCGCACAATTAGCAGCAAACGCTTCCTACTAGACTGAAGGCACCATGTCGCTTGTCACTTAGTTGGGAACTCCCCCTGTGGTGCATTGCTTCGGTCTAAGCACCCTTCCTTTAAGGAGTTTTCAGACCGAAGTAACAAGTAACACGCGAATACAGCATATGAATGTGTCGTTTGTTATTTGGACCCTCATGCACAATGAATGCTATTATACAGTCTGGAAGTGTGTGTGTCACTAGTCACATCAGTGTGAACATCCCATGTCACTTGTCCCATTGGTCTGAAAGTTTCCTACACTCATGTCAATGGCACTAAGGAAGTTTTATGGGTTTTCCCTTGTCGTTTCATACAATCATCATTATCATCATCGCTGCTATTAGTTTAAACTTTAAAGCGGAAGAAAAGAGACAGTAAATATCAAAAATACAAAAGCTTCAGTGTGTATATCTTTAAAATAAATCATGATGATGATGATAATGAATCTAAAATTACAAAAATTACACAAAAATTTAGTTACCAAGAGTATTCCAAGCTTATTTTTTCTCCCATATTATTAATGAAAGTATAACGATAACAGGACGTGGTCGACTGTCTAGAGTGTTCGTTAATATCTTCGCGACCACTGTACCAAATATCATAGCAATTATCACATTCATAGAAATGCTTCATGTAAAAGAATCAGGCCGCGGTGGCTCAGTCGGTAACGCGTCTGACTACCATGCTCAAGGTCCCGGGTTCGATCCCCGGCCGGTTCAAATCTGGGAACTTTTCTAACGGTGGAAGCGGCCCCGGCGCCTACCCAGCGTCGAATAACATGGGTACCTGGGGGAAACCCTGGGGGAAAGGCGGTCAGGGGCGTGATGCTGATCACATCACCCCCACTCACGACCGGATCAAGAAAGTGTGGGGCGTTACCCCCACACCCCCTATATGCCTTCATGGCGTGGTGCTATGCACAGGGGAACACTTTTCTTTTTTTTTTTTAAAAGAATCAGACATTGCAGCGAAAACTCAATTTACTTCCATTATAAGCAGACAAATGCCATGCAGCTGTACCAACACCAGCGCCTCTAGCGGTATATTTGAGTGGAACCAGACAGCCAGCCCAGAACAGTGCTGTTTTGCACACAAAGTTATTCAAGGTGCTGTACCAAAACTTATGGCACGAGCCCAAACCAGGAAATAACACCTCAGACCATGACACTACCGCCACGTTCACTTGGGTGTCCGGTGACTTTTGGCTATATAGTGTATGTTTGAATATTTTTAAGGTAAAGTGAATTATGGTCAATTGTGTGCAGCTGTGTATAGTTTAACATTAACAGTGTATTTATTGTGTGTGTTTCTGTGTATGTGCGTATAGATAATGTTTTTTATTATTTTCTTTACCTGTTAATTTCTTTTGTTGTAGTTTTAGTTTTTTCTAGGGCTGAGCAGATACCCGGTATCGGCTGATACCGATATCGGGGGAATCACCATCAGTAAGTATCGGTTGATATTTTTGCACCGATACTAGCCGATACCATTGTTTTTGAGTTGCAGCCAAAACCAATTCTCTTTTTTCATTTCAAAGTTTCATCCACCTTTTTTCAGATTACCTTTGGTTTAAAGAAAAAAATGAAAAATAGTTGTGCATTTGTTAAATGAACCTATACTCAAGTGTCCGGGAAGAGCAAATGCGTGACAAAGATCTGTATGCAGGAAGACTCGCGGTCAAGTATCTTGGAAATCAAGCATAACGTTACCAAGAGTATTCCACGCTTATTTTTTCTCCCATATTATTAATGAAAGTATAACTCCCATAGGAGTTCGCTGCTTCTGTTTAGTTCTCTTCGAAGTCTACCAGACTTTGTTCATACAGATGCGGTCTCATATAATAATAACCCCAATGAGGTCCCGAAAGCCAACGATGCATCAGTTGGTAATCCTTCCACTGTCTTTGGTGTTTGCGGACATCCCTCTTTTAGTGACGTCCCACAGTTAAAAAGGTCATCGCCCATGAAAGTGGTGGATATGTCTCAGACATAGTACATAGCATTTTCCTGGAAATTCAAATACCTGGGCTAATCCCCCTTTTCCTTTCCAACTTTAGACTTTCGTTTGTCAGCAGGCATGTTTCGGCACAAGGAACGTGGCAGGGGAATAATTTTCTTTGAACATCAGATGATGGCAGTTAGTTTCTGGAAAGTGTAGTGATGGGTTTGGATTTCCTCCCATGCCAAGCGATAGAACTATGCATTTAGTTTGTCTTAGAAATCATTTGCTGAAAGTATATCGAAAGCAAAGTCACTTCGGAATATCACTGTACTGAAGTCAATCACCTGATATAGAAGCAAGAGACTGGTAAGTTTGCATTCTCCCCTTACATTTACTAATTATTACTCTTTTTGTTAATGGACAAAAAGGAGACGAGATTGGTTTCGGATTACAGCTTTACTGCTAGTTTTAGAAGACGTGTCCGGGGCTGGTAAATCGCCAATTATTCTTGTGTTCACGAATGATTTAATGTTAGTTTGGGAAGAGTGATCCCTTAGTTTTAGAGGAGGTTGAAGAAGCTTGATCTCATTTTTCAACATTGTGGGAGAGGAGGATGAAGACCACACGATTGCTTTGCTCTTAGCTTCACTTAATATTTCTCTAATATTTGAAACATCTTATCGATTGTCACTTATCATTGCAACAGAACATCGTTTGGTGGGTTAATTTTTTCATTGCCCCTCATCAGAAATGCATACATATAAAATGTAATAATAATAATGTGTGTGTATGTATATATATGTGTTATTTTAAATTTGGAATTATACAAGTATCAGCATCGGTATCGGTGAGAGTATGAGCATCAGTATCGGTTCAAAGTGGTATCCGCTCAGCCCTAGTTTTTACTGCATTAACACAACATATAGGATAATATAGAAATATTTATTTTCATATTTGTACTATACATGAAAATACCAACTTCATTATTGATCAATAACAAAATACAGTGGTACCTTGCATAACGAACCCCTCACACAATGAATGTTCCGTATAGAAAACTGGTCCTGCATTATGAACCACGCGTGGATATCGTGGACATGATTAGCCGCTCAGCAGATGCACTTCATTATCTTACATGAGCAGGTGTGCACGATACTGTACTTTATAAACAAGTGGCTACCTGGCTGCAGTTCATGTAAAAAATATAGCAACCTGGCTACAGTTCATGAAGAAAATAATGCCAGTCAAGAAAAAGTCAAGAAATCAACATGTATACCAGTCAAAAAAAAGTCAAGAAATCAACATGTAGGTCGAGAAAAGTCCAGAAATTATGCTTGTGGTCAAGAATTTTTGCTATTTTCTTTAAAGTATATTCAATATACATTGTTTTATACCTGCACTGGGATTTGATAAAATTGAATATTTGGAAATCTAAAATAGTATTGAGTTGTGATTAAAATTTGTTAATTTTGTGTCTTAAATATTACATTGAAGTTTTTTAAAAATATTAAATAGACTAATGTGGCAATTTCCCATGCAGGATAAAGTCTGAAGCATTAATTTTTACATGCAAATAATTAAAGCAAATCTAAATCAGCTTAAAGTATAGCTTCAGTTTTCATCTTATCTGACCTTGTAGTATGGTTTATTTATTGAATGAAATATATTTTTTCTTAGTTTTGCAACTGTACCTAAGTAGGGGTCGATTAAATAAATGTTAAGAAAAAAGGCGGGAAGGTCAAGAATAAGGAAAGAAAGGTCAAGAATTTTGGATTTGTTCTTTTGGTAGACACCCTGTTATAGTTGTCCTAAAAAAGAACTTCCTAAAGGTTCAAAAGCCGAAATAACAATGAATGAGAGACTCTTTACATACATATATACGTACTGTAGTTTATGTATTTTTTTAAAACGGTATTGTACGTATGTACTGTATTTTCTATAACGTATAAATTCCATCATTTCCAACATTGGTGGTGTTTTTTATATTCCCTGCAATTTTTTAATTTGCAATTTTGGACTGGACTTGGAAATGGACTAAAATTATTCCTATATAGTAACTTATGAGAAACAGCATCCAACATAACAAATACCATCCTAAGCCAAGCGTCAGGTTAACCTTGCAGCAGGTTTTATGTATCAATCCGCGCGAGAACTGAGCTCAGAATCTTCCGTGCCAGTCTTTCCTCAACCGCCGAGCTGCTTACATCGGAGACACTGAGAAAATCTACAGTATTGCCAACCGCACAACACATCAAAACCCGCATGCATGTCAAGTGGATTGTATTTTTGCTTCTCTTTGTCTCCTGAAACATAACATTTTAAAAGTACTTTCTGCGCATATATTATTTAATAAATGTGTCATTAATATAAGAGCGAAACAACTTCTAAACATGAGAGCATGTGTGTATATTTCGAGCACGCAAAAATAAAAATAAACAAAGATAAAAGTAAACAACGATAGGCCCCTCTTGAATTTAATGACAAATTATTGTTTTTGGTTTAGAAAGAAATAGATTTATGAAAAACTTGGTTGCTTCGTTCGCAATACATCCGTTACTGTAAGACACACGCACTTCAAGTTGTACCACCAAAAAAGCATGATTTGTTATTGGTGATATATACAATCAGGTGCATTGTCTGTCGCTATTACTCTGGTTTCAATTTATGAATCACTTCACTAAACCAGGATTCAAATCTTGGTCTGTCTATTTGTTGCTGATAATCACCCTTCCCTTTCTTTGCGCTGAAAAGTAAATATGCGCCTTCAACAAAGCTTTCATTGCCGCCAGTGGGTGAAACAATAAGCCTCCCCCTTCCCCTCATCGTCGGTTTCTTCAGCCCTGGCGGTGGTTTTGCATGGTGGTATCCTTCCATGGTTTATTCCCCCTTCCCCCACTCACCGAGTTGAAGGACGTCTCGTCCAAATAATAAACATGTTTCTTCTCACTGCGATATATTTTAATACCGCGGAGATTCTTTTGTCGTCAAACAACAAACAATCGTTTCCTCTTGCTAAACTCAAACCGCAAATCATTCAACACCCGTGATACAATTCGTGTGCACATTGACGGCAAATCACCTCACGCCCTGTTTTACTTTGATCTTGTTGCCGCAAGGAGGATTATGCATTTAAAACAACTTGCTTGACTTTGAAGAACATTTCCTTTCGGATGAAGCCCAAAATAACATTCGGGTAAAACCGCACGCTGAACAGGAGATTCAGCCATTCTCGCCGCTCTACAATAAACATAGGGTTAAAATAGTGGGATGTGCAACACTGGTATCAGCGATTTCACGCGCTCTGCAACGCATTCAGTCTCGCTCGACTCGCTCTAAAGTTTCAATGTCTCTTCAACGCAATACAGATTCGAGTTGGCGAATCTGCGGTTCTAAGTTCGTCTGCACAGTGATTGCAACCAATTAAGTCCATACCTGCTAATCAATGTATTATTTTGTCTGTATATTACAAATTAAATAACTGTTTTCTTGCAAGTATGCAGTTGTGTCGGAATAGAACCCGTCTCAGTGGAACTATATTCTTGCGCGCACGTTTGGATCTACATATGCTAAAACCTGCTGCAAGGTTGACCTGACGCTTAGCTTAGAACGGATTGCATTCATTATGTGAGGCACCACTGTAGTACGAATGGAGCACATGAGGTGCAATTTTTATCAATATGTTCATGTAGAATTGTGCATATATGTTTGTGTGTGTGAGAGAGAGAGAGCGAGAGAGAGACTAAAGACTGTGTTGCTCTAAGTAGAATAAGATGAAGCAAACACAGAATTGCTCTGTGGGGAAATACATTAAATTTGTTCTCTAGTGAAATTTGTGTTTTCGTGTATTAACATTAACAAAATCAGATTGGCACACACACATATTAACCTTTTAGCTTATATTGAGTGTATTGCTTTATCTGAACCGAATTGTACAAACAGCAATAAAATAAATTTTCCCACGAACCTTCACAATTGAAGTAATCTTTTTTGTGTGTATACCAACTCAGAGTTTGACATTGTGTCAGTCTGGTTCATTACCAACCTATGTGAGGCCATTGATATGGTTGTATCATTTTGTAACTTAAAAAGCAAATGTAGTCAAAGATTTTTCTAGTACAAAGAAACCGAAGAAAGTAGCTATCACTCGATTTACAGAATGTTTAAGAGCAACTTATGTTTACAATTCCATGCTCTAAATTTATTGTACATGTATTTCATAGATCCGTTTATTATAACAAGTTTGTGTGTACTAAATTTAAGATTTTATAAGTTGTGCATGTAGCTATTTATGATTAAGATTAATTTTATCATGCTAGATCCCTTTATTAAGAAAATCTTGATATTTAAAAATATGACAACTGATTTTATCACACAAATTAATGTAACAATATTTTATTCTATACCTTGTCCCAGCTAACTGTGGATCAATGCTGCGCATAGGATCAGAGAAGCGAAAGAAATTGAGTGGCAAAAGAGAAGCAGTACACGCTGCTGGGAAGGCTGGTAACTGGAGTTGCTTTCCCTCACTCCACACAATTCCGTTCCTCTCATGAGTTCATTGGTGGAGCCGTCTCGCACCTCTACTTGCGCAGAGACTTGTTTTCGTTTGCCTTCTCCACAGTTAGCTGGAACAAAGTATAGCGGCTCTGTGATCTGGCCAACCACCCACTGTGCTAAAACTGAGGTGTATTATTTGTCTAAATTTGAAATTATATGACGTATTTAAAGATACACATGAGACAGAAAGAAGAGCTTGTACATTTATGCCTCCATCTTATATCTTGAATATGCCTGTTTAAATGAGTTTTTGATTATATGTATGGCAGGATTCTGTTTAAATTTAAGTAGCATAACCCTTTCCATAATACAACGTATTATGTTGATAAAGTTGTTGATAAAGTAGCATGCCAAAACATAAATACAGAAAATATTTATTGTTATTTCTGGTTTAAAATTGCATTCATTAATGTGGATTTTAATACAGTTTTAATAATTTGTTGCAGAAAATCCCAATAGTGCCAATTCACCAACATATCGACCTCCACCACGAACAAAAGATATTCGTGTAAAAGGCCAGCATGTAAAATTGAAGTACTGCTTTACTTGTAAAATATTTCGTCCACCTCGGGCATCACATTGTAGTTTATGTGATAATTGCGTAGGTAAGTCCACCTGTTAATGTAGTTACACATTGTAAAAGAATAATTTTTCAAGTTGATTGCATTATTGTTGCTACAGATTTATTGCTTTTATGATTACATTAAACTATTTGAGTAAACCTTATTTTCTTGAAAACTCACATGCTAGTTTATGTAAGATATTGTTTTTCTACTGTAGATGATAGTAATGTTAAATAAAATAGTGTTTAATAAGTATGTATATTTCATGTATCAATTCTGATAGGTCTTGATCATTAATGTGATTGCTAATAGTTGTTAGTGTGTCCTGCATGATTATTACAGACCACTCAAGTTCATGTGCATTCAGAGCTTCTCCTTTCCTCCTTCACACTGCTGGCTCTCCCGGGTTGCCACACTTGTTCTAAGCTTCTCAGTTGACACTTCGTGCATTGGTCGTATGCAGTTGATTTATTTTTTTCGCTGGTGTATTGTGTAAGGGTTTTTTGTTTTCGTATTTATAATGAGTGATATTGAAGAGCAGCACCTTACATAGGGGTTGGAACTGATGGTGGTGTACATGCCTGCCAAATGCACATTAGAAAGCGAAGTAAAATAATTATTGGATATATATTTACAAGTTTATCAGGAATCTTGCCTTTAACAAAGAAGCCAGAAAGAACATCAACTTTGCACAAGTACAAAAACTGATGGCGGACTCTTGTGGGTTTTCTTAGAAGTCTGTAATCTTAATTTGAAATTGAAGCTACATTTACAAAGATCAGCAGGTGTTATCTCTCTTTCGTCAGCATCAAAAGAGATAGATCGTGAGGATGCTTACTGTAGTTGAGGCACAGATATAATATTTTGTGCAGTTAAGGGAAATATTTTGTTCCCCGGTAACTAAATGAAGCTGGACACAAGTCGGGCAGCACTCATATGAACAAAAGATTGATGCACAGCAAAATTTGTTCACAAATAAACATAAAATAAGTTGAGATGTCACACTAAAGATGAGGTATGTGTTTTCAAAATTAATTTATTACAAACTTTCGTACTGAATATTTTTATGCAATCCAATAGAATGCAAATTAGACAGCAAATATATTTTACATTACATAACCAGAAATTTTTTGCGATTATTGGAACATTTTACTTCCTTACTTCAAATGGTTATACATTTTGTGTACTATTTTTTTCAACCTTCTTGTGCCACTGCTCATATCATTTTTTACAGTTTGAATTAAAAAAATAATTTTCTCGTGAATTTCATGGAAACATGTTTATATTTTTTTTCTGAATGGCCAAGAAAGTATTTGACAAGAGAACTGATCACAGATCTATTAACTGTTACATCATCCAGGAAGAGTAGAATCAAACTGTTGGTCAAATATTTTAGAACATAGTAATTTAGTTAATTTAATCATTTGTCCCACACTATGGCTGTGCGATCTAAGGCATCATGATTTGGGCTTTGGCTACGGGATGAGTGCAGGTTCGAGTCTTCTGGGGGGAACATAACAGCTTTTCTCCTGAGATTTCAGCCTGTGTATGAGACTGGTGAACACTCACCATCATGATTAAATTAGGGAACTACGAATGAGTAGCGTAACCCAGATATGAAAACGATGACTGGGGGTTTGTTGTGCTGACCACACGTAACTGGTTAGATGATCTCCCGGCTCAGAGTGGGATCAGGTGATACTGTGGCCGGCAGTCGGTAGATAGGCCTGAGCCCTTAATGCTCTGTTGCTCAACAGGTTATGTATATTTTAGTTTAATCATTTCAAAGCTGTGAGACCTTGATTTTCAATTCTTAGCTATGTTAATAGAAGAAAATAAATAGTTTTTGATTTAGTGAGCTATAACAATACAAATTGAATGTTCCAATAAATTACTACCAGGGAAAAATGTATTTCATTTTACAAAAATAAATATATATATATTTATAAACATAACCTGAAGAAAAAAACTGTTATATCCTGTGTTTTTTCTGGTTTTATCTGAAAAAAACTGAAAAAACCTACCCAGGTTGTTTTGTATCCAGGCAAAATGCCAACTCTGGTTTCCAGCCATCCACCCAATTGTACACGGTTTTTCGTGACAGTGCATGCTCTCTTTATACTACTACCAATTGCCTGTGAATCTTTGCTGTGGTTACACCCTTCCTCCACACAAACCACAACATCCAGAGCTGTCCTTGCTGGTTGCTCTCCATGCTGTCCATGCACGTACTGACAGCTGTTGGTGAAATGTGCTGTGGTTCCCTCTGTCCTTTGCTTGCTGATGCCTGGCGGCAGTCCTATGTTCTACCTATCAGCGACCGTTATGACAAACCAAATGGCAGACCGTGGATAATGGAACACCCCTCGTATCTACTTGTGCTGATGTGCCAGTTAATTGATGGGTTTTCAAGCCTCCGTGTACTGAAACTTATGCTTCAAAATAGTTCCTTGGTCAACTTTATATTTCCTGTAATGATTATACGCATAATATTAGTGGATGATGATTATAAGGAAAATATAAAACAGTAGAAAACTTATTTGTACAGTTGCTTATCTTCTGTGTCATCCAGCAACACTGTGACCTTTAGTCCCATGCTCTCTTAAGCATAAACAACCATTAACCCTTTTACACCAGGCTGTTTTGTACAGTACTAGTGTAAATACCAAGGCTGTTGCCAGCACGAAATTTGAAATTCCTTACTACTCTAAGTAATTTAATTTTTCTGAAAGTAATGGTAGTCCCACACCGTGACCCAACAGTCTAAGGCACAAGGTTTTTTAGGCTCCGACTACCAGATGCATGCAGGTCCAAGCCTCGTGGGTGGGAAATGTGTGACACCTTTTCCTGAGATTTCGACCTGTGTATGGGACCGGTGGCCACCAACTATCGTGAGGAAATTGGGGAGCTAAGAATGAGTAGCATAACCCAATCATAGAAAATCTACTTCAACAACTGGGGCTTCGTTGTGCTGACCACACTTTACGTCATAACTGGTTGGATAATCTCCCACGAGGGAGTGAAGCCAGCAGTCTGTAGGTAGACAAAGAGCGGGTACACCACAGATTATTATTGAAAGTAATGATAAGTCATGAGTGATACCTCATTTTGTTCAGTATAGGTCTGGCTACAATGTCATGCTAATAACAGATACGTATGTGTAAGTAATTAGAAGAAGCCACACTATGGTGCCTAATTCTTGTCTGTATAATTTTCCATCCATCTTGTATCAGGGGCATCCTCGATGGCATAGTGGTAATGTCATCATCTTGTAATCAAGGGGCCCAGGTTTGATACCTGGTGGATGCAGATTGATCAGTGGTTATGATCCCACTTTAAACTGTAGGTCCAGTCCCGATTAGCCTATCTGTGCATAAAGTGGACTTAAGACATCGTTTTGGCAAAATAAAGTTACAATGTAGATTGTGTGAATAAATTTTTAGGTGTTATTTGTTTAATAAATATTAGTGTTTCAAATATTATATTACATAAGATAAGATGGGAATGTAGAGATATATAAAGACTTAATGTTTTTCATTCTCTTCCAGAACGATTTGATCATCATTGCCCGTGGGTAGGCAATTGTGTTGGAAAACGGAATTATCGATATTTCTACATGTTTATAGTTTCAC
This sequence comes from Lepisma saccharinum, assembly GCF_977018435.1. Lineage (NCBI taxonomy): Eukaryota > Metazoa > Arthropoda > Insecta > Zygentoma > Lepismatidae > Lepisma > Lepisma saccharinum. Next base: position 219,875,727 of record NC_139229.1, on the reverse strand, counting down.
TAGCCTTTCTTTGTGTGTTTATTTTTGCCTGTGCTATAACACATCTCATTTTACGTAAGTATCATTTGAATTATATTTTTCATCATGATATGAATTAGTGTGTGAAGTAGTAATAGCTAAGAAATAATATTTATTAAACTATAAAATTATTTCTTTTAAGTGAAAAGAAATGTTGCTGGAGTTTTTAATTAGCAGCATCAAAGTAAATGTGCATAAAATTGATACTTCAATATTTTTAATAAATTGTGGCACAAAAGATGCAAATTGGCATTTCATAATTTTAGGTTGATCTGTAGGATTTGTTGTACAAACACATTCTATTCATTAAATGTGTAGTGGTTTTGTAGAGGGCTAACTAAATCTAAATTGAAGCTGAAATCCAAGTGAGAATATTTGAATAAGCATAAATTTCATGCATAACTGGTGACACATACACTTTACTTGGTATTTAAGTTGGGGCTGTCAAGCTTGAGCTCACTGAAGTGTTCTATAATTGTATATGAAAGTTATGGTTATTTTCACCTGTTAACTTAAAATTTCTCATTTTGTATACTACCTTTGAATATTGTGATTTTCTTGAGATCCAACTGCCATAGATGGAGCAGCCTTGGGATACGCCCAATTTACACTAACAAAAGCCCTTAACCTCCCTCTCCCAGCAATGAAATTATAAATGCACCACTGACTTGTCGCAATTATATTTCAAAAATGTATTCACTACAGGTAACATAAACAATTTGAACTTAATAAATGTTTTGAAAAGCAATTAAAGATTTCCGCAATTAAAGATGTGGAAATCATATGTCTTTATTTTTCAGTTACGAGAGATGACAGTCTATTTCTGGACGCTGTTAAGGAGTCCCCAGGAAGCGTTATTGTGGGGGTAATATGTTTCTTTAGTGTATGGAGTATTTTGGGTCTAGCAGGATTTCACACCTACCTCACAACGTCTAACCAAACCACTAATGAAGATGTAAGTATTTGTCATCCTCAACAAAACTGTTGAAAATTGATTTTTTTTTTCAATTGAGTCGTCATAATTGCCTGCTTTCAGAGCAGTGAATTTAGAAATAATAATCTTTCTTCTGTGAGCTAAAAGATCAAATTTAAGAAAAGAAATACTTAAACAGTGCTCAACCTTTGCCCTGTGCCAGCCAATTCATTCTCAAAAACTGCCCTACATTTATGAAACCACTATGATATTCTAAATTATGAGAAATTGCACTTGTTCGAATTCCTTCTAGATCATTCAAGTGAATCTTCATGTGGTTTCTTTGGCTGTTGTCTATATATCAATTATGGTTTCATGTCACTATAAACCTAGAACAGATATCCAGACAAGAACCAAAGCAAATCTCATAAAGAATAATTTGAATGCTCTAGAAGGAATTTGAATATCAGAATTTAGAATTTTGTAATGTTTTTTTAAATAGAGAGGAATTATCAAAGGCTTAACAAAATTTAAAAATCATGCCACAGAAGGAACAGTTTTTGTGTAAAATCATTATTCACAAAATTACTATTGTTGTAATAGACACATATTTTTGCAAAGAAGTCACCTAATTTTTCAAACATTTTAAAGGTATCGTAATATATATTAAATTTGTTTAAAAAAGTCACTTCCCCCAAAACAATTCTAAGTATACCTACTTTAAGTAACCGTATGTGAACAGTATACAAGGTGCATCCAATAAATAACCGGAAAAATTGTATAAAAATCTAAAATACGACCGTGATTGTTATGTGTTCCTTGTTTTGTGAAGGCATCTGTAAGCTATTCGGTACGCCTGCTTCATGCACAGGATGCTGGGAAACAGTTACACAAGTTGGCAGGACCCTTACAGGAATGCTCCAAGCTGGAGCAGCGAAGTTTCGTGGGATTTTTGTTGAGTGAAGGTGTGAAACCGATAGAAATTCATCGCCACATGACATTTCAGTAGGGTGACAACTGTAGGAGTCGATCACAAGTGTACGAGTGGGCTGAGAAGTTCAAACAGGGCGTAACCAGTGTTGAAGATTCTCTGCATCCAGGTTGCTCTGTCACTGCAGTCACGGAAAGCAACATTGCTCAAGTGGAGGACTTGATGCGGGAGATGATTTGCCTCTCTTTCCCTGCCGTTAATTCATACATACACATATGACCCAAAGGTCATAATGTAAACAGTACCACCTACTCCAACCTTTTGCGCGAAAAACTGAAACCAGCCATTCTGCAGAGACGACGTGGTGTGCTTTCTTTTCATGACAGTGTAAGACCACAAACTGCCAGTGTCACATTGTCTACCATCGAGGACCTAAAGTTTGACTACCCCACCCTCCATATTCACACAATCTCACAGCTTCTGATTTCCACACCTTCGGCCCACTGAAAGGTAGACTATGTAGATCGAGGCTCCAGAATGATGATGAAGTCCAGTCAGTGGAGCATGAGTGGTTACGCATGTGTCCAAAAGATTTTTTTCCCCTGTGGAATTAGTGCCCTTGTCAAGCGCTGGTGTAGGTGCATTGAACTAGGGGGTGACTATGTTGAAACATAGTACTATAGTTTATTTTGGTGCTTGTAATAAATATTTGTTACAACATATTTCCAGTTATATATTGAATGAGCCTTGTATGTACATTTTATGTTACCTTTATGCAATAGTACTGGTTATGTAGACATCAGTTTTATATTTTGAACTTTCCTTGCAGATTAAAGGATCCTTTAGTGGTAAAAGGGGCCAAGAGAACTTCAATCCCTATAGCCAAGGAAATATTTGTTCAAATTGCTTTTATGTATTATGTGGTCCAACGCCCCCTAGTCTTATAGGTGAGATATGTTCACATTTACATATGATGTCACATTGTACTTTAATGTAAACTTGGAACAAATCAATAGTTTAAGCTGCTTAGTCTGTGTTTTAAAATTCTGTATTTTAATGAGTTGGAAGTATAGTTTAATTTTGTTATTGGGATGATGGGTATAATATGCCAGCACTTTTATTTTGAAATTAGATAAGGTATTTGTGTACATTTTTTATAAAAATGCATCAGCATCTGGAAAAATTGATACAGATGAAAACCATTAGGAAGCTGATTTTTTGCCAATACCAATATAAAATGTACCAGTACAAAAATAGATATTATACTGATGTGACATTAAATTGCAAAGGTTCCCTGAAAAATATACATCGTTCATTGACCTTTAGTGGACCGAGCCACTCATATCTGCTACCTCTCTTGCTTTCCAGGCACATACTTTTCAAATTTGACACGATGTGCATAAGAAAACTTCTAGCAGAAGAACTAATTATCATAGAGAACTGAAGTTGATTTTATGTTTGTGCTGAATGTATGTCCTCTCAATGGAAGAGTGTGTTATCCATACTTCATCCCTAGGGCCTCCCCGATGGCGCAGTGGTGGCATTGTCACCTTGTATTCAAGAGGTCCTGGGGTTCAATACCCGGTGGAGGCACATAAGTAGTGGTTCGGATCTCACTTTAAACTGTAGGTCCAGTCCAGATTAGCCTTACTGTGCATAAAGTGGACTTAAAACACAAATTCAACCAACCAACTATACTTCATCCCAATAATGAAAGTTATATAAAGAATAAGAAAAAAATAAGAATTATTCGGCAGCTCACTACAGCCATTGCATGAAACCAAAGTGTATGAAAGAATATAATATATAGAACTGCAATGTTCCTATAGCCATGCGGAGTCCGTCACTTTTTGTGAAAAATAAATAAATAAAATTTTACATGCACTGTATCAATCTTAGTGGTGAATTAAGTTGTAGCATCACCACTATTGATGCAAGTCACTCGATTTTTCTAAGTAATCACCATGAAGGACAACTCTTTGATGACATGTCACTCATGGCCTCACATTGCATAAGAAAAACAGACTGCAAAAAAAAAGGAGGAGGAGGAATTGAAAATTTCAAGAAATTTGGCATCTGCTGTCAGGCCCCTACTTGCTACCAAGCAAAAGTGAAAGTCTCATCTCATAAAACACATAACAATAATCCACTAAAGTTTCACCAACCAACGGACCTTGACCTTATTTACACTGATCTGGAAAAATAGTTCCTCGACCGTATTTAAATTCATGCTCAAAAAATGTTCCTGGACCATATTTAAATTCATCCAGAAGAAAATTTCCTGGATTGTATTTAAATTGATCCAGATAAAAGGTTCCTGGACTGTATTCAAATTGATCCAAAAAGGTTCCTGGATCAAATTGAAATAATTTACAAAAAATAGGTTACTGTATTTATGCGTGTATAATGCGCACCCTGGATTTTGTTGGGGGAAAGTGAGAAATAATTATATCTCATATATAATGCGCAGTATAATCTAGTTTCAAGAAATGGCTTTCTTAGTTGTAGGTCATAATGCTGTTGCTATACCGATCAAGAGTGAATGACATCATACCTATTGAATGAGTCACCTGTTGGTTTGTGGACCAAGAGAAGAATATCCTCTTGTGTAAAGAATAAGTCACCATCCCATGCCACCTCCCCCCCCTCCGTCCACTGTGTTTAGCATCCCAAAGCTTGCACTCATTAACCACCTTATTTATTCTGTAATAGTAGAAAGTGAGATCAAAATTACGTTATGGATTTGCAGTGCTCAGGAAGTTACTTTGTATTATTTCTAGCCCAAAAAATACCACTGATATGCATCCCATGTTATGGGAGGTCGATGCTCGAATTCTGCCAGAATGCCACTGCTTTTCTTGGGTGTCACAGAACATTACATTACAAAGTGAAAAATCGTGGGAATCGCCTTCACACTTTTATACATGATTTTACTCATTCCTTCTTTACTTTTCCTAAAAAAAAATATCGACTTTTCCCATGACTAACGTAACATTTATATGAAGCACATTCAGGACCGTCAAACTAGCAGTTATCAGCACAGATTTCTTCCATTAAGGCATTTACACACTCCATATATATAATATTATTTGGCTAGTAATACATTTTAATTATTTTCTTTTTCCTATCATTTCTTTCATCCAAACTATCGGGTGTCCGAGATGTCTTTGTATGAAAACAAAAATTAACTGTATCTGCTATATGTAACAGAGACATGAAAAAATGGTACCAAAATGTTCGGAAACTATTCAAGTTTTAATGGCAATAGGAAAGAAATCAATAAATGTTCACGTGAGCACCCTTGGTAGCATGGAGTACATCTAGTCGAAATTCAACTTCTCGCCATGCATTAGTCAACATCACAGGATGGATTGATGTGATGACTTGGGTTGTCCGTTGTTGCAGAGTTGCAAGATCGGATACGGGAGTTCTATAGACATTGTCTTTCACATAACCCCATAGAAAAAAATCTCTTGCAGGCCACGCTGTCGATCCATGTCGACCAATCCATTTTCCAGGAAATGTCTGATAAGGTAGGAACGAACCTCCAGACTCCAATGTGGCGGTGCACCGTCTTGTTGAAAGATAACATCTGGATGGTATTCTAGCAATTGCAACATGTTGAGATATACTCCAGATGTTATGTGTCCTCAAAGAAAAAGAATGGTCCGATTATTCTGTCATGCAGCAGCGCACACCAAACATTCACCTTCAGGCTACCAATGGTCGCCTCCCTCACCTCATGAGGGGCTCTTTACCCCAGATACGCACATTGTGTCTATTCACTAAACCACTGACATGAAAGGCTGCCTCATCTGAAAAAGCAACATGTTCCAGATAGTCATTATCAGCATCAATGCATGATAACATTTTCACCCCAAAGTTATACCGACATTTGCAGTCATTGGGCAACAAAGGCTGCAGGATTTGCACTTTGTATGCACGAAACGGTAAATGTTTGTGTAACACATCATGAACAGAACTTTTTGGCATCTGTAATTCACGTGAGGCCGTACGCACGGATTTCTTCGGACTGCACACAAAAGCCACTCTGACATCTTCCACCCTTTCATCTGAGGTTGATGGTCGGCCACTTCTCGGTGCATCAGCAACAGATCCTGTGGTCTTGAATTTGTCATACCACAACTTAATGGTCCTAGCATCGAGTGGCACCTTTCCGTACGATGTTTGAAACTGTCTCTGCACTGATTTTTGTGACCTGCTCTTGTGAAACCACAGGATACGCTCAGGTTTTTCCTGATTTGTGTACATTTCCGGTTTGTTGGACACTGGCACTGCTACACTACTGCAATGTTACAGAAACGTCAAACAAAGAAAACTTGAATAGTTTCCGAACATTATGGTATCATTTTTTCATTTCTATGTTGCATATAGTGGATGTAGTTAATTTTTGTTTTCATACAAAGACTTCTCGGACACCCTGTATCATAAAAATCAGAATGTTCGTTCATTTTGTGATTTGCTTATTTCAACTGCATTTCACATTAATGTCGCTATCTTGAATGGAATACTGTTGCCATATTCAGAAACTGCAGTATTTAAGCTTTACAATAATAAATAACATGATAGAGTTCCATAAACATGAAAAATCAATGCAAGTATCATAAAATTATGTAATGAGTCTGCACAGTTTCATATTGGCTGTCTGAATTATTCCATGCATAATACGCACCCCAGTTTTTGGAGGCAAAAATATTGGAAAAAGTGTGCATTATACATGAGTAGGGCTAGGATTTTGATGCAAATGCATCTTTCTTTTGGTAAGGCAGAAACGTTGCATAAGTAGATAGGAATGTGTCTCTCTCTCTCGCTCTCGCTCGCTCGCTGTGGATTGAAAAACAGGGTTCGACAATTATGCGATGAAATACGGTAATATATAACAAAAAAGCTTTATTAGAAGATGGCAATAATAATAATAACCCGTGGCGCAACAGTCCGTGAGGGCCAGGTCCTACCTACCAGCCTCACTTCCACCTGCTGAGGTGGGAATTATGGGGTGACGTGTGGTCAGCAAGACAAGTCTAGGCATGGATGTTTCTGAGTGTCCATTCATCAATTTCATTATATCATCATTCTTCCTTATCTTCGCAAATTAGCCAAAAGTGGCACAAAAAGCGAAGTGAAATAAAAGCAAATCAATCAATCAATTGTTAGGGGAGAACCATATATCACACAATACAGGTGAAATTGTTGTTGGTTGACGTGAATTTTTAATATGCCTAAACTCTTAAAATACTCTAATATCAGGTTTTCTGTTGAAATTATTATTTCAATTTTGAGGGCCTCCATGACTGAGTGCTTTGCATATTTGCTTTATTTTAATTCGCTTCTGATGCCACTTTTGGTTAAACGCGACGATGAGGATGGTCGATGAAGTGATGAAATTAATGAAGCGACACTCACAATGAACACCGAATGAACACAATGCCAAGGCCGGTCATTAAGAAAGCTGTGCTAACTTGTAAAACTAAAAATTATACTTTTTTCTATGGTGGTACTGAAAATCATAATTTTGGAACAGGCTTTTTCATAAATAATAGAATTATCTCAGCTCTTAAAACAGTAGAATTTATTAATGATAGGATATCATATGCAGTTTTACAGGGTAGGTGGTGTAAAATTATTTTAATAAACATACATGCACCAACGGAAGATAAAAATGATAATACTAAAGATGATTTTTATACAGAGTTAGAACTGGTCTTTGATAAATTTTCTCAGTATGATATAAAAATTCTGTTAGGTGACTGTAATGCACAGATTGGCAAAGAAGAGACATTTAAACCCACAATTGGTAAAGAAAGTCTTCATGAATTAAGTAATGATAATGGTATAAGATTGATTACTTTTGCAACCTCAAAGAATTTAATTGTGAAAAGTACCACTTTTAAACATAAAGATATCCATAAATATACCTGGTCTTCTCCAGATGGTAAAACTCATAATCAGATAGATCATATTCTCATTGATAAGAGAAGGCATACTAGTATAATTGACGTTCGTACACATAGAGGTGCTGACTGTGCCAGTGACCATTATTTAGTAATTGCTAAATTAAGAGAAAGACTCTCAGTGATAAACCATAAGCAACAAAATCTAAAAGTTCTAAAATTTGATACAGGAAAGTTTACTGATGAAAGAATTAAGAAAGATTACCAAATTAAACTGTCAAATAGATTTGATGTTTTGCAGGATTTAAATGATGATGAAAATATAAATGAAACAGACGTAAATAAGAATTGGGAGCACATACGTAATGCAATAGAATCAGCAGCTAAAGAAAGTATAGGATACCATAAACCGAGAAAAAGTAAGCCATGGTTTGATAATGAATGTCATAATCTAATAGAAATAAGAAATCAGGCTAGACTTAGGTGGTTAAATAACTCTGATGATACAAATCTAAACAATTATAATAGAATAAAGCGAGAAGTTAACCGCACGTTTAGAAGTAAAAAAAGAGATTACTTGAAAAGCAAAATTAACGAAATTGAAACAAACAGCAAAAATAAAAATATCAGAGATTTATATAAAGGTGTAAATGAGTTTAGAAAGGGGTGGCAACCTAAAGTAAACTTGATAAAAGATAAAGACGGTGATTTTCTAGCTGACCCAAGCGATATTCTAAATAGATGGAAGAACTACTTTAATGACCTTTTAAATGTCCATGTAGGAGATAAATCAGAAGTGAATGAAGTACACACAGCAGAACCTTTAGTTCCAGAACCTAACTTGGCTGAAGTTAAATATGCTATTAAAAGGCTAAAGAATAACAAAGCACCTGGCATTGATTTAATACCAGCTGAGTTAATTAAATATGGTGGAAATTCATTAATATGTCAAATTCATAAATTAATTTGTTTAATATGGAATAAAGAAGAAATCCCTCAACAGTGGAAAGAATCCATAATTGTTCCTGTGTTTAAAAAAGGTGATAAAATGAACTGCAATAATTACCGTGGAATTTCTCTACTCTCAACAACATATAAAATATTATCTAACATTATTTTAACAAGACTAACCCCATATGCTAATGAAATTATAGGTGATTATCAATGTGGATTTAAACGCAACAGATCAACTACAGATCAAATTTTTCACATCAGACAGACACTTGAAAAAAAGTGGGAATATAATCAAAATGTCCATCAGCTATTCATTGATTTCAAAAAAGCATATGATTCAGTCAAAAGAGATAAATTATATAATATATTAGTAGAGTTTGGAATACCTAAGAAGCTTGTTAGTATGATAAAAATATGCACCAGTGAAACAAAGTAAAATTCGTGTGGGTATTAATGTGTCTGACAAATTTACAATTCATGATGGGTTAAAACAAGGAGATGCATTATCTCCATTGCTCTTTAATTTTGCCTTAGAATATGCTGTTAGGAAGGTAAACGAAACTAAAGGAGGACTAAAATTAAATGGTGTGACTCAGTTGTTAGCATATGCAGATGATGTAGACTTACTGGGGGATGATGTGAATACAATTAAGAATAATGCTAAAATATTTTTCAAAACTGCTAAAGAGATAGGTTTGGAAGTTAACAAAGAGAAAACTAAATATATGCTTACAGGCCGAAACCAAGTGTTAGGTAATAATCAAAATCTAATTATTGATAACAACTCGTTTGAAACAGTTTCCAAATTCAAATACTTAGGAGTAATATTAACAAATGAAAATTATATTAAAGAGGAAATAAAAAGTAGGCTTAATTCAGGAAATGCATGTTACTTCTCTCTTCATAAACTTTTGTCTTCTCGTTTAATATCTAAGAAACTAAAAGTTAAAATATACAAAACCATAATTTTGCCTGTAGTATTATATGGGTGTGAAACTTGGTCCCTTACATTGAAGGAGGAACATAAATTGAGAGTATTTGAAAATAGGATCCTTAGGAAAATCTTTGTACCTAAAAGGGATGAGGAGACAGGTGAGTTGAGAAGGTTACATAATTTAGAACTACATAATTTGTATTCATGTCCAGACATTATTAGAATAATGAAATCAAGAAGACTTAGGTGGGCAGGCCATGTGGCACGAATGGGAGAGGAAAGAGGAGTTTACAGGATTCTTGTTGGGAAACCTGATGGTAAGAGACCAGTAGGAAGGCCAATATGAAGATGGAGGGACAACGTCGAGATGGACCTAAGGGAAATCGGTAGGGATGGAAAAGAGTATATAGATGTTGCTCAAGATAGGGACAGATGGAAGGCCTGTGTTGCTGCAGCCATGAACCTTCGGGTTTAAGAAGGCTAGAGAGTTAGTTAGTTAGTGCTAACCACTCTACCACGGAGGCCGGAATCCTTTTAAATTTTAATGTATAGGAAAAATCGTTCTTTGACATCGAACTAAGAACAGTTAATATGCGTCACCTCGGAGTTATTATATTTTAAATTTCGAACAATCAATTGAGATTTATTCTTAACCATTCTTTTGCCTACATCAAAACTTCCACACAATAAGATCAATTACATTAAGGACAACAGCGTTAGAGTCTATGCTTTAAGGAATGATTAAGCACACGATGATGACGGAAAATAATTCACATGATTATAGTGATGCATTACATCAGTGAAACATTAATTTTCGGTCATGGTGATAAATTGAAAAAACGCAGGGACACAATAACTGATTTATTTATTTATTTTATTTCACTTTTCTTCCACTTTTGGGTAATGAAAGGTGTGTTACGATGAAAGTTGTGAAAGGACAACTACAAACGTAGATGGATAGGACACAGTTCAAACCCCCACAGACCATTATACTGACCTTATGTCTAGACGCCAGATCCTCGTTAGTGTGCAACATGCACTCCATTGTCACAATGACGTAAGCATTTGTAGCATTGATTTGTATATTTTGTTTTTATTATTATTATTATTATTTTCGAAAAACGCGAGTTAAACAATTGCGCATTATGTGATATGCTCATTACTTCTCAGGAACACTCGTGGCCTTCAGCCAGTTTTATCCTTAAACAAAATTGTGGGTTAGGATGTTAACAGACACTTCCAAGACAATATACAAAGAATACTGTCACATACACGAAATGTAAAACATTTTTATTTTCTCGTTTCTACTACATCCCTGGGGAGTAAAGACGGCTGGAGCGTGATGCTGATCGTTGACCTCCAAAATGGCCGAACTCGAGAATATGTGGCGCCCTACTGCCACATCCCCTAAATGTGCCTTCATGGCACGGTTCTATACGGACGACGAACTTTACCTTACCTTTACTACTACTAATTACTCATGCCATGAATTTTTGTATTTTTGATCCTTCATTATGTCTCCATTGCTAACCTGGTTCATACCCAGTCACAACAGCAATTAGTCAATTCAATAAAATACGTCAAACTTAAAATGAAACAGGTTTCAGCGCGCGCGCACACCCACGCATACACACACAAACACAAGGAGAGAGAGGGGGGGAGAGGCGTGGGGATAGGAACACAAAATCCTTCCACAAACTGCCAAGACTCCAACAGAAAGCTTGCTGGAAACAAGTTTGCGTGCTGGCCTTGTCTGCTACTGCCCTCCCCCACTTTCTTATCTATACAGGAGCAATGAAGAGTTTCCAACTCGCTTCTGAGTTGGTAGGAAAAGGGAAGTTCATTTCATTTGATCCCGTGTGTACATCAAGGTAACATGGCATATTGAAGTGCCAAGGCAACATACCATAAATAAGCACATTAATAATGATAATGTCACGGAATCATCTTTGGGTCAACCATAGTATGATGACATGTTGTGACAGCAACATACATCTGTGAGATGCATCAAAAAGAAACAAATGTCTGTTATTCGGAAACAAGTACATGATGCAATGAACACAATGCAAAAAATAACTTTTAACTTCAGATATATTGAGTTCTAAAATAATATCTTGAAAGATATAATGTCAGGTAATCTGAATTTGTCCAACGTCACTAATGCACATACAAAACACGTAAAGTGTTTGAAATTAAATATAATTCAAATAAAAGATGAGTGATAAATATTTGTCATCACCTGATATGCATGATAACCAATGATATCCATTATATAGAGTCGACCTCTGTGGTGGAGTAGTTAACACAGCGTGCTACAAAGCCAGTGTCCCAGGTTCAAATCCCAGCCTGGCCATTGATGTTTTTCGTGTGTTCCTTCATCAGTTTCATCATACCATCTAACTAACTCCCTAGCCTTCTTAAACCCGAAGGTTCATGGCTGCAGCAACACAGGCCTTCCATCTTTCGATTTCCCTTAGGTCCATCTCAACGTTGTCCCTCCATCTTCGCCTTGGCCTTCCTACAGGTCTCTTACCATCAGGTTTCCCAACAAGAATCCTGTGAACTCCTCTTTCCTCTCCCATTTGTGCCACATGGCCTGCCCACCTAACTCTTCTTGATTTAATTATTCTAATAATATCTGGACATGAATACAAATTATGTAGTTCTGAATTATGTAACCTTCTCCACTCGCCTGTCTCCTCAACCCTTTCAGGTCCAAAGATTTTCCTAAGGATCTTATTTTCAAATACTCTCAATTTATGTTCCTCTTTCAATGTAAGGGACCAAGTTTCACATCCATATAATACTACAGGCAAAATTACTGTTTTGTATATTTTAACTTTTAGTTTCTTAGATATTAAACGAGAAGACAAAAGTTTCTGAAGAGAGAAGTAACATGCATTTCCTGAATTAAGCCTACTTTTTATTTCCTCTTTAATATAATTTTCATTTGTTAATATTACTCCTAAGTATTTGAATTTGGAAACTGGTTCAAACGAGTTGTTATCAATAATTAGATTTTGATTATTACCTAACACTTGGGTTTGGCCTGTAAGCATATATTTAGTTTTCTCTTTGTTAACTTCCAAACCTATCTCTTTAGCAGTTTTGAAAAATATTTTAGCATTATTCTTAATTGTATTCACATCATCCCCTAGTAAGTCTACATCATCTGCATATGCTAACAACTGAGTCACACCATTTAATTTTAGTGCTTCTTTAGTTTCTTTTACCGTCCGAACAGCATATTCTAAGGCAAAATTAAAGAGCAATGGAGATAATGCATCTCCTTGTTTTAAACCATCATGAATTGTAAATTTGTCAGACATATTAACACCCACACGAATTTTACTTTCTGTTTCACTAGTGCATATTTTTATCATACTAACAAGCTTCTTAGGTATTCGAAACTCTACTAATATATTATATAATTTATCTCTTTTGACTGAATCATATGCTTTTTTGAAATCAATGAATAGCTGATGGACATTTTGATTATATTCCCACTTTTTTTCCAGTGTCTGTCTGATGTGAAAAATTTGATCTGTAGTTGATCTGTTACGTTTAAATCCACTTTGATAATCACCTATAATTTCATTAGCATATGGGGTTAGTCTTGTTAAAAGAATGTTAGATAATATTTTATATGTTGTTGAGAGTAGAGAAATTCCACGGTAATTATTGCAGTTCATTTTATCACCTTTTTTAAACACAGGAACAATTATGGATTCTTTCCACTGTTGAGGGATTTCTTCTTTATTCCATATTAAACAAATTAATTTATGAATTTGACATATTAATGAATTTCCACCATATTTAATTAACTCAGCTGGTATTAAATCAATCCCAGGTGCTTTGTTATTCTTTAGCCTTTTAATAGCATCTTTAACTTCAGTCAAGTTAGGTTCTGGAACTAAAGGTTCTGCTGTGTGGACTTCATTTACTTCTGATATATCTCCTACATGGACATTTAAAAGGTCATTAAAGTAGTTCTTCCATCTATTTAGAATATCGCTTGGTCAGCTAGAAAATCACCGTCTTTATCTTTTATCAAGTTTACTTTAGGTTGCCACCACTTTCTAAACTCATTTACACCTTTATATAAATCTCTGATATTTTTATTCTTGCTGTTTGTTCCAATTTCGTTAATTTTGCTTTTCAAGTAATCTCTTTTTTTACTTCTAAACGTGCGGTTAACTTCTCGCTTTATTCTATTATAATTGTTTAGATTTGTATCATCAGAGTTCTTTAACCACCTAAGTCTAGCCTGATTTCTTATTTCTATTAGATTATGACATTCATTATCAAACCATGGCTTACTCTTTCTCGGTTTATGGTATCCTATACTTTCTTTAGCTGCTGATTCTATTGCATTACGTATGTGCTCCCAATTCTTATTTACGTCTGTTTCATTTATATTTTCATCATCATTTAAATCCTGCAAAACATCAAATCTATTTGACAGTTTAATTTGGTAATCTTTCTTAATTCTTTCATCAGTAAACTTTCCTGTATCAAATTTTAGAACTTTTAGATTTTGTTGCTTATGATTTATCACTGAGAGTCTTTCTCTTAATTTAGCAATTACTAAATAATGGTCACTGGCACAGTCAGCACTTCTATGTGTACGAACGTCAATTATACTAGTATGCCTTCTCTTATCAATGAGATATGATCTATCTGATTATGAGTTTTACCATCTGGAGAAGACCAGGTATATTTATGGATATCTTTATGTTTAAAAGTGGTACTTTTCACAATTAAATTCTTTGAGGTTGCAAAAGTAATCAATCTTATATCATTATCATTACTTAATTCATGAAGACTTTCTTTACCAATCGTGGGTTTAAATGTCTCTTCTTTGCCAATCTGTGCATTACAGTCACCTAACAGAATTTTCATATCATACTGAGAAAATTTATCAAAGACCTGTTCTAACTCTGTATAAAAATCATCTTTAGTATTATCATCTTTATCTTCCCTTGGTGCATGTATGTTTATTAAAATAATTTTACACCACCTACCCTGTAAAACTGCATATGATATCCTATCATTAACAAATTCTACTGTTTTAAGAGCCGAGATAATTCAATTATTTATGAAAAAGCCTGTTCCAAAATTATGATTTTCAGTACCACCATAGAAAAAAGTATAATTTTTAGTTTTACAATTCCCTTCTCCTGGCCACCTAACTTCCTGGACAGCTACTACATCTAATTTATACTTAACTATCTCATTAACTCTTTCGCTGCGGTCGTCGCATTTATGCACAGCACGCCAGATGCCTTGCTCTGCGGAAGTCGCATTATTGCGAGTTCATACTTCCACTCGCTGCGGGTGTCACATTTCCGCAGTACGTCGCTTTTAGTAGCCTTCAGACATCTGTAGATACTATTTGGAACTATTTGAACTTGTAGTTTTGTTTATATCCGTATGATGTCGCTAATTACGCCTCCGTTTAGAATACGAGCGTTGAGTGCAAAGCAGCATTGATCTAGGTGTGGGAAGTTCGACACAGGCAAGTGCTAAGTTACTTGGTGACAGTATTTAGCACACCATTTTCTTGTTTCATCAAATATTTCCCCCGCTCAGTATTTGAACACACAGCAGAACAAACTGAAGTTTTCACCACCCAGTATCTTGATGCTACTTACGAATTTCCATGCAGCTCCACCACTCTGTGTCATCCCGTGTTTTGAGAAATACCATACCATCAGGGACTACAGAATGGTTTGCCAGTGCAAGGAATTGTAATTTCTCTATAACATATTTTGCAATGTAATTTTTTAAAATTATTCTTTCTAAATTATTTTTTTTCAAAATTTCAAAATTTTTCAAAATTTCAAAATATTTCAAAATTTTTCAAAATATCATACCACCAGGGACTACAGAATGGTATTCCAGTGCAAGAATGAATTTTGTAAGTTCTCTCTCATATATAACGCAATGTAGTTGTGAAAACTATTTGTTTATAAAAAAAATAATTTTTCAAATTTAATTACGCAGCCAAGGGATATTGTGTGCCAGAGAATTCCGCAGCGAAAGAGTTAACAGTACACTGAAATGCCCCAGGCCGGTAAAGGCTCAGAACATTCCAGGTGCCTAATTTAATATCCTTATTCCTAACGTAGATCTTATCCTTAGTCCAGGGACCTCCCAAAGTAGTCCCCACCCGGAGATCCGAACGGGGGACTATTTTACCTTGGGAACATCCATGGCCTTATATTGCTGTTTCTTGACTTTTTTTTTTTTTTTTTTACAGTGCAGAGTTGTCAGCTTCATCATACCATCACTTATATTATCTTTGTGATTAGCCAAAAGTGGCAGAAAGGCGAAGAAAGATAAACTCAATTGATCAAGCAATCAACTGTTATCTTCTGTCACGAAATACAACTGATGAAAACAATAAACACGCTCAGTCACTTGCATATCTGGCTGCTCAAAAAGAAAGCTTATGTGATCTGCATCAACCCAACAACTATCTTCTGGATTCAGGAAGACAAGGACGTTTTTCATTTTATATTTGTGATGCAGGCTCAGCACTTCATACTCTGTATCTGTTACAGTCATTATTTGTGCAATATAGGACTTATTGCTCATCTTACAACCGTACGTTGCCAGAACAAGGCTTCATACACTGGCTGTAGATGTTACAGGCTGGGGTCCTGTATGCTTCAGGTCATGAACCTTACCTTATTGTATCTCAAATTGAAAAGTATTATACAATGTTGCAGTTGCAGCATCATGATATATCTTCAGAAAGATGATAGAATGATTTTATACAAGAAAAGAATGTGTGCTCCTTGTACCAGGAATCAAGGTCATGCTGTGTGTGTTGAATGCCAACAGCCAACAGCCAACAGCTGATAGGTATCTAAAACAAATCATTTCATTCCTGTCTTCAGAATATTGATGCATAGAAAAGGCATCAGTAATACATACTGAACCTAATAGAATGGCCAAACTGCCTGCCTTTTCAGTTCACCATCATTGCCATGACTGGTGGCAAAAAGTGCTTTAAGTGAAACTGATATTTCAAGGTGCATTAAATGAAACATAATGTAAAAATGTCATGTTTTCAAACAAGTATTTTGTTTCAATTGGCTTGCAGCACCATCTGAAAATACTTTGATGGATTGTATCTTTGGCTATCTGTTTCATTTCTCTCAGGAGCAATTTCAGAAACCTATCGACAGCACACTTATTATGGGGCATTTCATCTGAAATAGTCACAAGGGAATAAGGTCTCTGTAGCAGTCCAGATACATGCTGTGAAGAGGGCAGAACCAGTGGGTGACTATCGTAGTCAGCAGATTGTATCACGTTGAAATGCTGCACTTTGTTTTCTCTTGTTGAATGTGTGTTTTTTAAATGCATCAAGTTGACTGTCCAGCACATCAAGACACCTAGTCTCCTGTTTCACCCACCCATAATGGAGAGGCTATGATGCTATAATGTCCAGTACAGTTTTCCCATGGCAAGCAATGTCAGCAATCAGTGGCTTGTCCAGTCTTTTTAAATGAAAAGAGGGGGTTGTATACTTTTATTAGTAGTCATCCCTCATTTGCTATATTTTCCTGCCTAGATGGTAATTTTTATGAATACTTGGCCAAAGGTTCTATGACCCCACCAACCTGCCACTATCTGTGGTTCATTCCGCACCAACATGTCTGTCACATGATGCAAAATTACACAAAATTATTCGTTTTTGCTATGGGGTAGTCATCGTTACCACATCCTGCACCATCTTACATAATTTTGTGACATACATATGCTTCCGTGATGCCACTGTAGCAACACTAATAATGAGAAATTCCTTTTGCTAATCTGAAGCTTTGTTTGTCATGAAAACTTAGCTTTAAATACACAATACTATTTTTCTGCACCTAAAATCAGGCTTCAGTGTTGCAACTTTTGCAAAATTTCGTCACTGAATCAGCCTACAAATACTACGTACTTAACAGGCCTATGTTTACTTCTATAGCTGATGTTATCTACCTTTTCCACTAGCAATTCCTTCTTCCATATCTGTACTTTCAATATCAATTACTTTGTGATAATGAATTTTGATATACACTGCGATTTGGCTGTGCAAAAATCAGTTCATTCTATGTGGGCGTGAGGCACTGGAAACCATATTGACTCACAGTGTTGCCTACCAGCAGATAAAAAAATCATACTACATATTGCTGGTATCATGAATTTGTGCTTTTGTATTTTGCCTATCGGGTTGATTTTTTCATGGAATTGCCTATTAGACAAAGATTACAATATAATACTTACTTCTCCATGTTTCATACAATTTACTCCAAATTTAGCAATTTGCAATTGCTAACTTTCAAAAATCTTTCATTTGCAATAGAGTGAAATAGTGTCATTCCATGTCAAGTCAACAAGGTCCTCAACCTTACACTTTTTGATTCATTTGAAATTTGGAATACTGGAAGGGCCACCTGAGGTAGGAAAAGATGCAAATTTCTAGATCCATATATTTTGTATTTCCGAAATTACAGTTTTGCAAACTCTGCGATTTTGACCATTTTTTCCAACATCTTGTTAACTTTAAATTGCAGTATTTCAGCAACCAGGGCACCTATAGAAGTGATTCAGATGGTGTTGGAAAGGTCTTGAAGACTCTTTTACATGAAATATAGCATGCATGCCTATGGCAAGGTAAAAAATAAACAATTTAAGGTGGTGTAAAGAAAAGTTTGGTAGCAATTTTCTCAAAAACTGCTCTTTTAATTTTTTTAAAAAAAATTACGTCTTTCATAACATTATTACTCAATAAGTATACAAAATTTAGAAATGGGATGCCAATGGGATCCAGAGTTATGTTAGATTTAGGATAGGGAATGGTAGGTTGGTTAATTGATGATATCAGATTTTGATAGACAAATTCCTACTGTATTCAAAAGTAAAAGTCTAACAGAAATCAAATACAATATTGTTTCAATTAACGTACATGAATATAATGTTTAAATTCCTGTTTATTAGAAATACAGGGTGACTCAAAAGTTTGGTTCCATAGGCAACTCCGTGATTAGTGCACAGCAAAAATGAAGAGAGGTGAAAGTTGGTGGAAGTAGGTGAGTTTCAATTTGAAGTGCTTCTAATTTTCAGCGTAGCATGCACCGTTTAGGATGTACACTGGTACAACCCTAATTGGTAACAAAAAATGCCACATGCTTGGCCCAGAATATTGTATGGCATTACAATATCACACAGTAAAGGGTAACGTAAGAATTGATGACTATAATTAAAAGGCAAAGAAAACAAGTAAAAGAAACTAGAACATGTGACGAGCATTCTCCCTCCACTCTCCAGACCACTAAAAAAGGCTAAACCTAGGCTAGCATACATGGATTTCATCAAGGGAGAAAAGGTTTTTTCAAAAACTGTTTATCCAAATTCACATTACCAGTATTTTATTATAGTTTAATTGCTACTACGAAGGCTTTTTTCTTTTCAACCTCCGATAGGGCATGAAATCAAAACCACAGTGAATAGCAAAATGGGTTTATTGACAAAAATTAGTACACGTGTAATCTACTTTTCAACCTAATCACCAAGAAGATTCAGACATTTATCATACCAATGGTTCAGCTTTCCAATACTCTCTGCAAGGAAAGGTGCTGCCTGTCTGTTGAACCAGGTCTGTACAATGTCCCGAAGCACCTCATTGGTGTGGAAGTGCCGTCCTGCCAACCAACCTCCCTCCTAGAACTTCACGTGGCACCTGGCCATCGGAGGTTAAAAAAAAATAGCCCTCGTACTATCACTACTACTACTACTATTAAGTAGTAGAGATCTACATAAATATATTAATGAAAGCAATAGAACAATATTATCTTCTAGTCAACGGTTATTTATATATGATAGATGAGACATTTGTTTGAAGAAAATCCATAAGAACTAAGAAATATATTAAAACAAATTGAAATAATCATAGTATGGAACTCACCAAAAGAGGCAATTATGATCGTCAATTCTTTATTTACCCAGAATTGTATAGCATTGCGATGACGTACAGTATTCCGGGCCAAGCATGTGGCATTTTTGGTTACCAATTAGAGCTGTACCAGTGTACATCCTGGTACATCCTGCATGGTACGTTGAAAATTCATGCACTTCAAATCAGGGTTGTTAAAGGCCCAGGAATTTTAAATAAATTTAATTCCGGTCCAGGAGAGAAAATCAGCAAGCGTAAATGGGTTCTGGACCGTAAAGAACCTTTTTATCTGTAAAGTATTTCAATTCGGTCCAGGAACCTTTTTGCAAGATCAATTTAAATACGGTCCAGGAACCTTTTTTCCAGATGAATTTAAATACAGTCCAGGAACCTTTTTTCTGAATGAATTTAAATACGGTCCAGGAACCTTCTTTCCAGAATAATTTAAATACAGTCCAGGAATCTTTTTTTTAAATTCGGCCCAGGAACCTGTTTTTCAGAATCAATTTAAATATAATCCAGGAACATTTTTTTTTTCCCCAAATCAGTTTAAATAGAGTCCAAGTTTCGTATTGAAATGAAACAATACGCAACTTGGATCGAATTTTAAATTGTGCGAGAAAAAAGATCCTTCAACAACCCTGCTTCTCATTATGGACCTGATAAAAAACAATTATCCACTTGTGAGCATGAAAGACTAATCCCGGTGCTGAATGTATGTCTCGAGAATCTAAGTGGTAGAAATGGCCGAAATGCAAACGCTGCAGTCACATTACCCCTCTCCATGTAGCCCCATTTTCTCGTGCATGTTCCTTCCCTTGGTTCAGACCTCTCGAGTCACTACTTGCGCAGACTTGTTTTCGTTCGCTTGCTTGTTGGCTTCGTTGAAAAGAATGTTTGAATAGCCATCCCATCGTGCTGCAATGCAAATCTTAGGGCAACCAAGTGATGAACAAAATTCTTTCGGGAAACAAAAGGGTTGCGTCGGCACCAGAAAAGTTTGGCAATGAACAGCCCTATTTACTCCGAATTTCCTTGCATAAACGACAATTTCCCTGGATGCAGCAACACTGCCCGTCCCTGTTGTGATAGCTGCAGCCTCGCGTTACCTTATCGAGAGCTCCTACTTACTGCGGTTCTTGGATTGGATTCTGGAGCAACACGTGACGGGTTTGTTTGAACTCAATGTGACGTCACACTAATATGATTCAGTGCATTATGTAACACCACGACAAAGGAGGTTTTTGAACATGGCCCACGAGAGAACATCAGCATTATGATTTATTACCTTTTCTACAGTTTCTACAACTGCAGTGTAAATGTACTCTCATACATTTTTAGAAGGTAACTTTTATTGTAAATAAATTTAATCCAGGACTGGGAGAGAAAATCTGCAAACTTAAATGACTTCTAGACAGTGTAGAACCTTTTCATATTTAAAGCATTTCAAATTGGTCCAGGAACCTTTTTTTTTGTCTGGTGGATTTAAATTCGGTCCAGGAACCTTTTTCCAGAATCAATTTAAATTCAGTCCAGGAACCTTTTTTCCAGAAGAATTTAAATTTGGACCAGGACCCTTTTTTCTCGCATGAATTTAAATACGGTCCAGGAACCTTTTTTCAAATGAAACCATAGTCAACTTGGACCGAATTTATATTGTGCACGAGGAAAAGTTCCAGTCCTGCAGCGGAACTCAATAGAACCCATTAGAATTTATGGGTTCCTGGACCTTTAACAACCCTACTTCAAATTGAAATTCACCTACTTCCACCAACTTTCTCCTCTTTTCATTTTTCGCTGTGCACTAATCATGGAGTTGTCTACGGAACCGAACTTTTGAGTCACCCTGTATTTCTAATAAACTGAAATTTAAACATCATATTCATGTACATTAATTGAAACAATATCGTATTTGATTTCTGTTAGACTTTTACTTTTGAATATTAGGAATTTGTCTATCAAAATATGATATCATTTATCCAACCTACCATACCCTAACCTAACCTAAATCTAACATAACACCGAATCCCATTGGCATCCTATTTCTAAATTTTGTATACTTATTGAGTACGATTGTACGACATGTAATTTTTTAAAAAAAAAAATTAAAATATCCTTTTTTGAAAAAATGGTTAGCAAGGTTTTCTTTACACCACCTTCAATTGCTTTTTACCCTGGCATAGGCATGCTACATCTCATATGAAAGAGCTCTTCAAGATCTTTCCAATGCCTTCCGAATCACTTCTATAGATGCCCTGGTTGCTGAAAATATTGCAATTTAAAGTTAACAAGATGGAAAAAATGGTCAAAATCGCACAGTTTGCAACACTGTAATTTTGGAAATACAAAATATATGGATCTACAAATTTGCATATTTTCCTATCTCAGGTGGCCCTTCCAGTATGCCAAATTTCAAATGAATCAAAAAATGTGAGGGTGAAACGTGCCTCTTCTTCACTTGTTGATTTCACATGGAATGCCCCAATAGTAAAAGTCCTAAATAATCATTGTGCTTAATTTACGTTACAGATAGAAGAGGTATAGTGACACCAGAGTATGCTGCAAACATATCAAGATTGTCTGAGGATAAAGATGGTGTAGTTGCAAGAAATAAAACATATGGCACAGTTAAAACTACACAACCTACGGTAAGATACCATCCTTATTTTATGTATACAAATTTTACATTTTTCAGGGTCCATCAGGTTAGCACCCTATTGGCACCACAAATATAGAATGTTTGATACGGGAACATGTAAAATCGGGGTTCCACTGTAATGTGACAAAATAGTAGGTCAGTAACAGATAAAGACGTGGGTGATTGATTGAACAGATAAAAACATATGGGTGATTGATTGAACAGATAAAAACATATGGGTGATTGAACAGATAAAGACACATGGGTGATTGATTGCACATAATACCAGGCATGTGTTAATTTTTCGGATTTGAACCCTTTTTTGATGAACAGGTGTAGATTCTTTTTCTATTACTAACCCCTCTTTTTTCTGTGTTCTGGATAGAAACCAAATTTATCCAATTTGTAGGGATTCCAAATATTCAATTATTTATGAAATACTGTACTTTCAAATGTGTATATCTCCTAACATATTTGTATGTTTCATTTTGAAGTTTCATTAACGGTATATCTTTAAATAGACTTGAAAGTTTAAATATTGAAATTTTTATTTCTAGTTTTAAAAGAAATCATTAAACCTAGTTTCTATGTAAATATTATATTAATCATTCAGATTTATAAAGAAGAAGAAAAACACTTTAATTTCCTTGTGAAAATGGTAATGGCTCTTGTGCTATTCATTTTCATCATAAACATTTGACCTTCATGTTGTTTTCTATCTAAAGCTGTAGCCTGTACATGCTCTAATGGCTTGTGTAAATTTGCTGAATGTTCAAGTGCATAACACCAATTCGGATCTAGTGATCTTTGAATTTTTATATTTATGCAATTTTGGAGAAATTGGAAATATTTTGAGAACTACATATGATAGAATTACATCAAATTAAATACTGTGACATAATTCAGTCAAAGCCACAAATCAATAAAGATTTGTTTTAATGGATACTGACCCTAAGGATAGCTTGGAATAGGTTAGTGTTAAAGAAACGAAGACTACAATTGCCAAGAATTGAGCCAAACTTGTACAACTGCTTTCCAGGTGAGTACAGTTTGATGCAGATGTAGCACAACAGCCATCTGTACAACGTATTCACTATGTTGGTTGTAATGTTCATCAAGAATTTAACTAGAATTTGCACTAGCATCAAAATCATCATCAATTTAGACATTTTAGAAAGACATGGAGGAATGATGACCAGGGTGTGTACTTGGAGGGTGCAGTATGGACTGTCCTCTGAGTGAGATTCTTTTGCCCAAGTACATGCAATTTCCAAAGTTTTTTTTTACCTTGAGATGCAAAAATACGCTCACCAAATTTACTTTAGAAAAAAGGATATGGAAAAATGGAAACTCATAATATCCAAATTTAGCAAAAGAGATTGTCAAGTTTCATAAAAGTTTCATTTAGAATATATGTTCAAGAAGTGGTGATAGTGCTGTTTTGTCCCAAAATTTTGTTCATCTTCAAAGTTGACCTTTTCAGTTTCTTAATTAACAACAATATATCCGCACATAAAAAATTTGCCATTTCATAAATAACCAGTTTTTAAAAAGCCACAGAAATGTAATATACCATATTTGGATTTTTATTTTTCATAAATAAACAGGTTTTAAAAAGCCACAGAAATGTAACATACCATATTTGGATTTTTATTTTTTACTAAGATGTCCACACCATTTTATGGGGGAAAGAGAAATTCATAATACATAATATGATCAATGAATTAAGATAAATACGAACTATGTAAGGAATGTTTTATTTCCTCATACAAATCTTTGATACTAGCCACTATACTAGCCACTCACTGTAACATTTTACTGAAAATTCATTTTTCACTTTTTTGTTATTGTATTTTGGAACAGAGAGCATTAAATCACTTTTACAAGCATTGAATACTTGTTTATACTATATTTAAGAACCATCTTCTTGTGCAAGAATTTGATACTTAATTCGCGTAACAAGACACCTTGCCACCCATTAGATTTTCCCATCCTATGCACTGCTTGCATAGTGTCAGCTGTCTAATGGACATATGTATTGTCAGTAATTGCCACTTGAAGGAAGGAAAACTCATTTGCCTTATGTATATGTTTATATTTGAAACTTCAAATTACTAATAGAACTTTAAATAATACAAATGATTGTGTTAATGTTTAATATTGTATTCAGGTGAAGAATAAAATCAACTTCTTGGCCAGAATCCATCACCCCTCCCCCTTCCCTCTCACTCTGAGCTCAGTTTCCATTAAGAACAACTATGTATATTACTTACGTTAAATTTCGTATTTCCACGTTGCACAATTGGATGGTTATTTCCGATTAATTTCGAAGCCTAACAGCCTTCATTCACTAAGGGTACGACGTCTGGAGCAGAGATGCCATACCCTTAGTGAATGAAGGAAATGAGCCTTCAAAATTAATTGGAAATAACCATCCAATTGTGCAACGTGGAAATATGAAATTTAATGTAAGTAATACTTAAACCACGTTTACCACATGCATCATGAAGTATGCATATTTTAGGAAAATAAATTTCTGTGCATGCCACTTGGTCTGTCCACAGTACCCATCTTCGTCCTCTCCCAAATTTTTACCATGCCCATACAATTGAGGGAGAAATCCACATTTTGTCCAAAAAGTCAAGGAATTTCATTATGGCTTTTCTGTAGCTGCTATGCATTATACAGGGTGTCTCACGAACGGCGCAACTGGGAATTAAGAGTGGCGTTACTTTGTAACCGAAACCTGTACATACATAAGTCATACACCAAATGTTAGCCCTGTCCAAGTAGATATTTTTGAACATAGAAACAACAAACGGGGTGCAGTGTTGTTCATGCAGTGTTGCCAAATGTAAGTGAAAGTGTAAATTTATTTTTCCACAAAGCATGGAAAATTGCATGTCAAACATTCGTACGGAAATTTGGACGTCAATTTCCATCTTGGGTAGGTGGACTATTTCGCCATCTATAGTTCAGAGAAGAAAACCGATCGTTTTCGCATATAGACAATCCTGAAATGGCTCGTAAAGGCGTACCGGTCCAAATGGATGTTTTAAAAAAATTATGAGGTACAGTGGCAACACTGTTGATGTTTGAAGGCAACAAAAGGTGTGTTTAGTGATGGTCTATGACATGGAAATACTGGAAACAGGAAAAAAGAAAATGAAAATTATGGTGAAAAAAGTGTTACTTACCTACTCCTGGCAACCATGCAATGCGAACGAGAACAAAAGAATCAGTTAGTTGTGTACTCAGAACTGTTTGAGCCATGCATTTCGTATTGTTCGTAGGGGAAGATTAGAATTGTTCTGTGAAATGAAGTACTCTTTGGAAGAGAGGGTGTTCATTGTGGAACATTATTTTTGTTCAAAATCGTACGCTAGTGTAAAAACTGTGTTTCGCGAGAAATATCCGAATAACAGTGTTCCAGAAAATTCGACGATATATCGACTTGTTTCCAGATTTCGTGAAACAGGATCAGTTAATGACAAACCCTACCACAGACAACCACAGTTTTGACACAAGGTGTGCTGCAGGATGTGGAGCAGAGAATATCACAATCTCCCAGGAAATCTGTTTGTAAACTTGCTGCACAGTCAGGTGTATCAAAAACAACAACTCACCAAGCGTTAAAACAATTGCACCTACGTGCATATAAGGTACAGGCTGTGCAAGAACTGAAGGAAGCAGACAAAGGTGCACGTGTAAGATACTGCCAGTGGTTTAGAAATTTTATTAGAGACAATGGTGTGAATATTTTGGATAAGGTTTTTTTCACGGATGAAGCATGGTTCCACTTAAATGGATATGTCAACAGTCAAAATTCTCGACACTGGTCAAGTAACAATCCCCATTTGTTACATGAACAATCACTTCATCCACAAAAGATCGGTGTGTGGTGCGCGATTTCGTGGAGAAAAATAATCGGTCCATTCTTTTTCAACACAACAGTTGACGGAATAGTTTATTGTGACCTTATCACACAGTTTATTTCTCTGTTGGAACGTGATTGTTGGTTTCAACAAAACTCCGCAACATGTCACACGTCTAATGAAACTTTAGACATGTTGGCAGAGTTTTTTGGCGATCACATTATAAGCAAAAACTTATGGCCCAGTCGCTCCCCGGATCTGACGTCTCCAGATTTTTTTCTGTGGGGTTATTTGAAACAAACAGTTTACATTAATAACCCAAGAACACTTGATAATCTAAAAATAAACATTTGCACAGCCATTAACAATATAAACCAATCAACCTTGCATAAAGTTGCTTCCAACATGATAAAACGTGTTGATGAATGCCTCAGGGAAAATGGTTGTCATTTTCAACATCTTTTGTAAAGCTACACTGCCTGTTACGCACATTGCATGGTTGCCAGGAGTAGGTAAGTAACACTTTTTTCACCATAATTTTCATTTTCTTTTTTTCCTGTTTCCAGTATTTCCATGTCATAGACCATCACTAAACACAACTTTTGTTGCCTTCAAACATCAACAGTGTTGCCACTGTACCTCATAATTTTTTTAAAACACCCATTTGGACCGGTACACCTTTACGAGCCATTTCAGGATTGGCTATACGCGAAAACGATCGGTTTTCTTCTCTGAACTATAGATGGCGAAATAGTCCACCTACCCAAGGTGGAAATTGACGTCCAAATTTCCGTACGAATGTTTGACATGCAATTTTCCATGCTTTGTGGAAAAATAAATTTACACTTTCACTTACATTTGGCAACACTGCATGAACAACACTGCACCCCGTTTGTTGTTTCTATGTTTAAAAATATCTACTTGGACAGGGCTAACATTTGGTGTATGACTTATGTATGTACAGGTTTCGGTTACAAAGTAACGCCACTCTTAATTCCCAGTTGCGCCGTTCGTGGGACACCCTGTACATTTTCAAGCAGTCATAAAATTTGTCAGAAGGCTGTTCTGTTGGCTGTGCAACAAAGCTTCCCATTATCTGCTTTTTTGTTGGTATGATGTTGACCTATATAAGTATCTGCAAAATTGCCAATAATTTTACTGATTCAATATTTCTCTATATATAGCCAATAAATCTGCACAAAGTTCAGCAATTTTGTTATTATGTTTATAAATGTAAAGATATATGTTATAAATGTGGTTCAAAATTACATGAGAACCACTGTATCCATCTTGCTCCCTTTATTGTCTGAGACACCGTAATCATTAATTACATGTTCTAATAGTGAAACAAGTTACATGAATTTTTGCATGAATAAAGGTATACCGTATTTAGGCGTGTATGATGCACATCCTGATTTTTGATGGGGAAAATCGACTAACAATTATATCTCATATATAATGCGCAGTACAATTTAGGTTCAAGAAATGACTTTCTCCGTTGTAGGTCATAAAACTGCTGCTATGCCAATCAAGAGGCCGGCAAATGTATGTAACATAACAGTGCTGTAGGGCCTACTTTGATGTGGTTATATAAGTCAGTTTTTAGTGATGCTTTGGAGCAATATTTCCAAATATATTTTATGAGGTAATTTATTTGTTATATTTAGGCTCTAACTTTGGTGTAAGAGGTTTGTTATTCCTTCTTGACTTTTTTCTAATAAAAATTTGAAAATATGCTTTTTCCGTGACTAATGTAACACAAGAGGCACATTCAGGGTGCTCAAACTAACAGTTAGCAGCACACGATTTCTTTCATTAAGGCATTTACACACTCCATGCATGTCATATTGTTTGGCCAGTAATACATTTTAATTATTTTCCTGTAGTTTACGGTTATTACAAGCATAAGAAAACAGTTTTTTCTTTGTGACGTTTCAGGAGAACACACGCTCCTTTCATCAGACATTTATTTTCATTTTGACTAAAGATACAGTTATAACAATGGTTAGTAATTTTTAAACAAAAAGAATCTGTTATATAATGGATGTTGTCAATGTTACATTGTTGTAATATAGCAACTTAACTGTTTTTTTAATTATGAATCCCAAATATCATCAGGTAATTCAAATTCATCATTGCTGTAGGGCCTACTTTGATGTGGTTATATAAGTCAGTTTTTAGTGATGCTTTGGAGCAATATTTCCAAATATATTTTATGAGGTAGGGCCTACTTATATAACGGTAATTCACATCTTCTGTTTTTTTTAAAGAAAATGTAATAACCGTAAACTACAGGAAAATAATTCTATCATGCAAGCAATGCGTACATACAAGAAAAACAATAATACATTTTAATTATTGTTTTTCTCTTTTCTTTCATCCAAAGTACCATAAAAATCAGAATGTTCCTTCATTTTGTGATGAGCTTATTTCAACAGCATTGCACGTTACTGTCGCCATCTTGAATGGAATAATGTTGCCATATTCAGAAACTACAGAATTCAAGCTTTACAATGATATATAACATGATAGGGTTCCGTAAACATGAAGAATCAATGCAAGTGTCAAAAAATCAGGGAATGACCTTGTAGAGTTTCATGTTGGCTGTCTGAATTATTCTTTGCATAATATGCACCACAGTTTTTGAGGGCAAAAATTTTGGAAAAAAGTGTGCATTATACATGAGTAAATACGGTAATTCACATCTTCTGTTTTTTTTAAAGAAAATGTTTAAATACACAGTTTATTTTTCAAAGCAAGACATATTGCAGTAATTTGATGACGTATTAATTATAAAAATGAAATAATTATTTAGGGTTTTCATGGAACATTTGCAATTGTATATCTTAGTTTATCAGCATAAGGGATGAGCTGATTCCAATATCAATGTTGGTATCGGTAATAGACTGTATTAATTGGGATTTATTCACTAATACTTTTCCAGAGTTTGGCTATTTTGTAGGGCCTGAAAAAATGTTCCAGGACAATTTGAAGGACTCTAATTATCCTGGAAATAGGCAAATTTTGAAATTTTCATTAATTTTACACCAGTATTGTTTGAAAATTTTGATTTTGTGATTAAATGACAGGCATTTTAATATTCTGATGTAATTCTTGAATATTATAGAGCCAAGGTATGGTAAATTGATTCACGTGTTTGCAGTGTAGGCATCCATAGTAATTGATAATTTGAATAACTTTCAATTGTTGCAATTTTCAATTGCAATTGGTATTGACATTGGTGAGAATTTGTAAGAGGATTGATTCAAGGTGTTATCAAGTCATCCCTAAGTGTAAGCAAACTTTTCATGTGATTTCATCCCTGGTTTTTAATTTGTCATGCATAATAACTAATATATGGTAGCTTTTGGGTGGAAATCAATTGAGTGAAATGTTTTCTATTTGTAGAACGGCATTACACCTTCAGAGAGTTTGATGAGTGCCCACAGTGATGCATCTGGATCCACTCATAACCTAGTAAAGAAGAAAGCTCCCTCTGTGCATTCCATAAATGGTGGGTATCAGGCTGTCGCTGGAGAAAATGTTCCATTCTCTTACCAAAACTCGGTTCAAGGGGGTTACGTTTCACCCGTTAATTCAGATGATGTTTGACGGTGGTTATGTCATCTGTCTGCTATGATGGCACGAGGGGCACACTTTTGGAATTTTTGAAAAAGCAAAAATGATCCAAGCAGTGCAAATGTTCTAAATCATATCATTCTACTGTATTCATCTCCTTAAGTTTGGCATAATGAAGTAATTCTACATTATTTCTTATATTGTAGGAAGCTGATGATAGCATTTGGTGACCAGTAGTTTTCTATGTGAAGGTTATTACAAAAAAGAAAGTGACACTAGTTTTGTAATCTAAGCTCTTTCATATCAGCAGCAATTAACTGCTGTTATAAATTAGTGTAGGTTCACGCAAAGACATTTGTGTCATGGATAAGTTTTACTCCAGCTGCTGATCAGTGAAGAGCGGGACAGAAAATTTCTGTATACAGTAGAGTCTCACTTATCCGACAGAACGTCGGATAATAGGGAGGTGTTAAGAAAAAGCCTACTAAACATCAAACAAATGTTATAATTTTACACATTACGAACCTAATACAGTAATCATGTTTTACAACAATACAGAAAAAATGAACGCCACACAGTAAGAGTCTGGAGAAACTAAAAATCGACTACGCTCACAACTTGCAGTTCTTATTGCCGATTGATGATATTTTCTTTTTCCAGTGGTATGTCAGATAATACGGAATGTCGGATAAGAGAAGGTTGGATAAATGAGACTCTACTGTACTTGATATAAGGTGTAACATGTGGCTTCCAACTTCCTCACAACTTTGCTAACTTATTTGATAAGCATTTTATCGATCATAACTTTTATACGCAAGAGACACTTACAAATGTGATTGTGCTTGTTTTATATGTGCCATGCCTCTCTCGAAGATTTAATCCACCTTCCTTTACGCTTGCAGCAGCTCTCTTATGGTCATATATCAATCATACTCGTTCCAAGGTTCTGTGGATGGAGTACAGAAGTCAATAAGCATACATTTAGTGTAAAGTATTTATGGGGGTGTGTAAGTGCCGTTGTTCGAGACTTATTGTACATCTTACACTGTATCCTGAGATATGTATAATATACTATTATGCATGAAGGCTGTGATTTATCCACAGCATGCTAATACCCTCCCCTAAATTTCTTCAACACCCCTAAAAATGTTCTCAAAGGCCCAATTTATGGTCATTTTTGCTCTAAATTTATTCTTACACCCCCTAAATATGATTTTACACCTTTCAGATGCAAATTTCTGGATAACTCCTGTGTAAGGGATAATTCCATAATAAAATATAGTAGCAGCATTGAAGCTGTAATCAAATAACAGGCTGATTAATATTGTTATTAGAGAGCAAATACAAAATGTGTCCACAAATTGAATGTTGGAATACAATGTTGATTATCCAAAGTCTGACAAAGTGACCCTCAATGATTGCAGGTCCCAGGACCACCTTGCTGACCTTTGGGTGTTCTTTGTGGGTCCTTTCATCAGTTTCATCAATTGTCACTCATTCGAATCACAGTGTTGTTGTTAGCCAAAAGTGGCAGAAAAATGACGTAAAATAGCCACATCAATCAAACCTGGTACCATCTTTTTCATGATATTCTAATAGCTCCCCAGTTTTCATTTTAGGTCAACAGCAAAAATTTCATACCTCTCCAAGCAACGTGTCAATTAACTTTTTGCTTTGGGAAGATGTCATATATTCAAACAGTAATACTCGCTCTCTTTTGAGCAGGCCCCCATGGCAGAGTGGTTAGCACTTCGCACTACGATGCCAGGGTTCGAATCCTGGCCTGGGCATGGATGCTTGGGAGTGCCCATTCATCAATTTCATCACATCATCACTCATCCCCATTTCACAAATTACCCAAAAGTGGCACAAAAAGTGAAGTTAAATGTAGCAAATCAATCAATCAATCTCTTTTGAGCGGGGGATAAGTGCATTATTATTATTATTATTATTATTAACAATAACTATAGAAAACCCTCAAAACAATGAAAACTACATAACAAATATTAATTTCCTCCATAAGTATTTTTATCGAGCATTCATTGGTCACTTTCTTGTTTTACAACAAATTAATGATCTTTGTATAATCAGTTCAACTAATATTTGCTGGCACTTTATAAATGAATTGCCAAGAACAGGTCATCTCGATCTACTTGTACAAGGAATTAATGTGTTAATGACAAAATGAGAATCTTTGTATTGGTTTAGATTTTCTTATCTTAAAACTTAGTGCAGTTCATTTATTAATGTATTACTATTATTTAGTAGGGATGGCCCGATATGAAATTTTGGCCGATACCGATAAAGTACCGATATAAAATTTACCAATACCGATAACCAATATTCTACCGATCCGATATAAAATTGGAAATGGTCCTTGAAGAACCTGAAATGTTCATTGATCTCCTTAATAAATGTGTGTTTTGAAGTGACTGCAGTGCAAGAGTAGCTAAATATTTAGACACTTACTTTTTAGAAAGAAGAGCATGGGGATTGTCCATAAAAATTACAACAAAATGGCAGAATTTTGCACTAAATTATAAGATATTTATCGATATATCGGATCGGTAAAATAATCGGTAATTTTACTGATAAACCGATACACCGATATGCCTATATCGGCCGATACCGATAGAGTACCGATTAATCGGTCCCATCCCTATTATTTAGTCAAAAATACCAAATGCCTGAAACATTATACAATGTTACCATGTGTACTTTTTCCTCAGGCATGTTGTATTTTTAGATTATAAAAAGTTTGTTTGGATTTTCTTTCAGAGTAAAAATGTTTTCTACAACTCCTTAACAAAAAATTGAAAATGTAAAAATAAGCTTGGCAAGTCACAACATACTCCCTAAGTGCCATGCTACTTTGAGTGGGAATACACTCATTGCTAAAACCGATACTCTAAACGCTGTTGATAGCAGCCAATAAGTTGATAATCAGAAATCTACAGAAACCATCTCTTGCATCTCATAAACTCGGACTCAAACTCTTATCTACATTCATTTGAACGTTGTATTTTGTAGCATCCAGCATCCAGCTAGTGTGTCTTTTTTCTTCTTCTGAAATTTTAGAAAATAGAGATGCTGAAATGAAAATGTAACTTCACAGACAAACTTATAAACAAGTAGTTTCCAAAGAATAAAAATAATATGATGCCCTCTACTTCACACAAACTATGGTAACCTTGACATTATGTACCTTTTCTTGATGTTAAGTGTCAGTTTTACAATAGTCAGGTATGAACATGTGATATTTCATGGAAATAGTTATATTACTACAAATGTAACTATCTATGAGGGAAATAAAATCATCCCTACGGGGGATGAAAATTTGCTTCTATTTGCAGGGATGCTTGAGTTTATTGACCTCCCACTTCCCTTTAATTCACACCCTGCCTCAAGGAATCAAAACTGGGACCCTTGTACCAAACATGGGATATGTAACCAACATGCTATCTGTGGACCATTTATGTTCTAACATTTGTATAAGCAATTCAAGTACGGTTGAACTGACGAAGCATTGAAGTATCGGAATGGGTCATTCCAATACTTTAAAGCTCACACCTATGTAATAGCTATGTGCCAAATATACTAACTTCTTAATCACTACATTAAATTTTGTAGTGAACCAAACAAGCAAGTTTTTCTTTGAAAGCAGTTTCGATATGGTATGTGTAACCATACACAACAAAAATAATGTTTTATTACTTTTAATGGCAGTTATCAGCTTTGTCTTGAAAGCTGTGAGTGTGTGCAATTAACAGAAAGGTGAGTCTGTTTATTAAGTAAATCTCTCATTTAATCCCCATGTTCCAACTCTATTTTCCACTTCTTTCTTGCTTTCTTGAACACCTTAAGTGTTGAACTCTGTTTAGATGTCACTCCACAGTACAGTTTCATAATGCAGGGTGGCTCAAAATAATGGAAAATCGTGGAACAGAGATTAATACACATACTTTTGAAACATTTAGTGAAACCAGTGAATAGTACAGAGTATGCTATTGTTGAATTTCATACCATTTAGTTATGTCTTGAAGATAACATCCGACAGATGACCACCTTCTCGGTGGAAACATTCCTGCAGTCTGTGAGGGACATTGTACATGATGCGACATAACATTGCAACAGGAATCCTGGCAATTTCCTCTTTTATTCTTGCTTTGAGGTCTTCTGTCATAGCAAGTCGAGTACGGACCCATGTGTTAATTGCATGTGCTGATGGATTGATTGATTGAGTTGGTGTTTTAAGTAGACTTTATGCACAGTAAGGCTAATCGGGACTGGACCTACAGTTTAAAGTGGGATTCAAACCACTATGATTACAAGGCAACGACGCTGCCACTGTGCCATCGGGGAGGCCGTGTGTGCTGATGGAACATGGCCATGTCGTGCAATATTGAACTGATGCCAAAATGCTCTATGCGTGGCCTCCAGGCTGCAAGTCTTGTTATCTGCTTTGACAGCAACTGCACGCTGCACACCACTCCACTGCTCCACTAAATAGCAAGATGATGTAAGCAGTGTTGTATGTGCCATTCAGTGCTATCAACCTCCCAGGATTGCCAGGACAAGATTCAAAATTTCCCATTCTTCTGAGTCACCCTGTATATGAAATTGTCCCTATTTTTAATATTTATATTTGTAATGTGTACCAGTCACATTAATTTATCTCGGATCTTACAAGAAAAATGTGCTTAATTTTCTTTTAAACATACTTCATTTGAACTTGAGTTTGTTAGCCATGACTACTATGTTATAGTAAAAACACTCCACATTATGCAAAAATAGTGGGAACTGTGTATTAAGAGTTTATCAGTTATAAGCTCTCAAGTAACTTGAAATTGAGTTTTCAACCCTCAGCTCATCGTTGTGGCTGTATACGTATGCATGACTTGATATCTATTTGTGCTTTCATGTTCTGCTTCGAATGCTGCCTAGCATTGAGGATAATGTGCCATTTGATGTACCTTGTCTAGGACATCTGGTCCTGGCTTTTGACGTGAACTATAGCAGTGAAACAATCGGTATCTTGCTCAAATTTATTAGATAACAAATGTATAGCAACATTTGTATTGAAGCTTATTTGTATAACTCTTCATAACTTGACATGAAATAGAATCAAATGGTGTTCTAAAATTTTATAATACTGACTTGCTACAGAAGTGGCAATTTTTTAAATGTAGAAGGTGCTGTGTTATTTATATTTAATGGCCAATTATTGCATTCTGTAAGCACTGAGTGATATTTATGTGACAGTGGTATTTCCTACTAATTACTGTGTGAAGAAGTAAGTTATTTATATCATGTAATGTATGTGGTGGGAGTATAATAATAATTATTGTTTAATAATAAATTTCAAGGATTGCATAAATAGTCAAAATAAAAATATAACACAACTAACAATATATTTAAACATTGTAGATAATTACCAAATATACATGTTGTTAATATAAAATAAAGTCCCCCATTCATATACTATATGCATAGGCTGATTTTTTAGTAGTGGCAACTATGCTATAGCGATGCCGTGCAACGGAGCCAGGCAATGTCGTGTATACCAAAGGTTAGTTACATGCGTACCCTCCCTCAGAGCAAATGAACTCACACATCCCACTCCACACACAGTGAGAACAAGAACAAAGCAGTTGTGAGTGATCAGTCGGGCTGTGCAGTTCCGATGTTTACGAAGCAGGAGCAGCAGTGTTGGTTAAAAATTAAATGTGCTAGAGGTCGCACAGCATGACAGTGTCACCATGGACTGCAACAGGCTTAATCCCTAAGATGAACAAACCACTTCGTGGGATTCACTTCCGAACAGTTTGAGACATTCTTCTGGCAGTATAACGCTCTCTTCACACTATCAACAGATTTGGCAGTGCCAATGGAATCCAACAGCTTCCACATCGCTGGCAACACGTTGTACGCAACGCTGGGGACTACATCGAAGGCCTGTAAAACTTAGAGCCTTGTATGTATGTTATGTGTCTAGAAAATAAATAGTTGCCACTACTACAAAATCAGCCCTTGTATAATTTATCAAAGCATATGAAGTAAAAATATTGCATCTTTAATATATTGTCACTATGGTCATTATGAAGGCATGATTTTAAAATATAACAGAGATTGATTAGTTAAACACTTGCCAGTTAACAAACATCTTCATATGGAAGGTAGAAATTCATTATCCTCCTGTTTTGTATATTGATCATGGACAGAGAATACACAAAAAAAAAAGTACCACTCTTTTCTTAAAACTCAGTTATGCAAAACAAGTATTTGTACATTTTTCTTGAGAAACAAGAAAGAAAAAATAATTCGACTTTATATCGTTTGTTAGAACTATACATAAGTCATCTTCTCTTTATTTTTACAAATAGACAGGTATCGCGAATCTGCGACATGAATTATATTGTATTCCTGATAATGCATAAATGCATAAATGTATGCATTTATGGTGCATGGAGATTTTCAGTGAAGATACTTTCCAGTGTCAGATTAAAAATAATAATAATTTCATTGCTTTCTTCCATCCAGCCATTATTATTGAACTATAGTTTCTTTATTTCAATGTTGGTTAACGCGTGTGTGTACGTGCACACGCTGTTGCGAATGTTATATAATGTCAGGTGTCTCATATAGATCATCTCGCTTTTTGAGATACCTTATGCATTTTAATGAATGACTTGTAGAAACACTTCCCTGATAATAATAACAAATTGATAATCTTGCTTGCATCAGTCATTGCACTTACATTATGAAAACAGTTTTGCAGAACAGTCTGTCATCTTAATTTCTTTCATTCTCTAAATAGAATTATATAAATATTCTGGTGTTCAGCATGAAACAACAAGGAATTCATTATTCACTATAGGCTTTAATTTATACATTTGTTGATGAATCTCTCACTGCACAGAAATTAACAGGAAACCATTTTGAATTACCTTTGGTGATATTTGTACATGTAGAGTGAGTGTGTGTATGTGTGTTGAGCTTTATTTGTCGGTACATCAATATCTCAAGATGTAGTTGATATTTATGTACACCTGAATATGGAGTGTATCGTCTGCTGTTTATTTTGGGAATATGTTAGCATATTAATTGGTGTAGTTTGAGGTGTATGTTGCTCATGTAGGGTGATACAGTTCAGGAACACAAAGAGTTAAAAGTAGAGGAAAAATAGTTAAATATATTGTTTGTTACTGCAGGTTATTAATTTAGTTTGGAATATTGTAACTTCTTTATGAGCACATCTTGTTAGTATTTTAAGTATGACATAACACTGTTGTATTTTTGGAAATTGTTTTCACATGCAAAGGATTAACCATGGTTGTGAAAGTAGTAATGTTATGGTAATATTAATGGATAATTAATTGTTCCTAATCTTAATAATAAGATACTCAAGTGATCTGTTCCTGCATTAATTATTCATTCATGATTGTTTGAAAAGTCAGTGCTTGGTATTTTATTTCTAACATCAAGCAGAGGTGCGGCACATTGTTGGTACATTTCAATTTATTCATTTCATTCCATGGATTAAGTAGCAGGTAGGTTATTGTTTCATTCAATCAGCCTCAGTCATGTCTATCCCCTAGTATTTTTTTTCTTTCAGAACTTAGAATTGGAAGTGTTGTTCACCAAACTTTGGTTAAAAGTGGATTTCTCACCTTTACCACCACTTCCTACACACACACACACACACACAGGGAGAGAGAGAGAGAGAGAGAGAGTAAAAGGAGTCACCTTGGTGGCCAAATGCATTGAGTGTTGGACTTGCGACCTCACTACCGATGGTCCTGAGTCTTGGCATGGGCATTGCTTTGTGAGTGTCCCTACATCAATTTCATCATATCATCACTCATCCTCATCTTCATATTTAGCCAAAAGTGCAGTAAAATAAACCAATTCAATCAATCTATCAGGGAAGAATCCACCTCCATCTTGTTCTCCCTACAACATTCTCTTTACTTCAGAAGCAACTTTCTCAAAATTCAATAAAATCTACTGTAACTGTGACTGAAGATTTGAATCAAAGAAAAGTCCTTCTGATATGACTGGGGAAAAAATGAGCATATGATGTACACAAATAAAAGACACTGTACCAGTTGATATTGCTATGCAACTGACTACCATACGGAAAACCCAGCTTTGATTTGCAGGGTACGTGCACGAACAGCTTGGGGATCAGCTTTTATCAGTGCTTATCTTGAAGGTGAGGTGGTAAGGGTAGTGCTGCTTACATCACCTCCACTATGGTTGAAAGCAATAATGTTTGTAACCCTACCTCCACACTCGCATGGAATTGTCATCCTGTTAGAATAGTGGCTAACATTGTCACCTTGCAATCCAGATGTCCCAAGTTTGATTCCTCGTGGAGCCACGTTGCACAGTGGTTAGATTCAATGTTAAACTATAGGTCCAGTATTGATTAGCAGTGGATTTCAAATAAAACTTTGCAGTACATAGTGGGGCACTTTATATTTTATATACAGAAGATTGCAAAGAAAGTTGATAAGCCCTAGTATGGAGTTTATTCATTTTTACCAGCAGTATGCCTCACCTCTAGTCTTGCAGAATAAATCATAACAAAGAACTTCCAGCAGACATAATATTTAAACTATATATTAAAATGTTGTTTTTCAAATATCATGAAAGACATTCTTTTTGTTCCATTACTTTCAAGGAGTAATGTAGCAAGTAAGTACAGAAGGGATTTTTTAAAATGTAGTTTTTAGTGCATGGTGTGTAGTGTTTTTTCATTCTGTAGAATAGTTGAGCAAAGCATTCAGAGCTTTCAATTTTTAAGTTAATAGAACTATAAAGGATTTGTACATACTTAATAATGATGTTTCTTTTTTATCATTAAGTAATACAAATCCTTTGTGAAAAGTTTTAAAAACGAATTGCTGTACAAAGCTGAAATTAGAGAGAACTATGCTGTGTAAATAAAAATCCTTTCTTTCAAAAGATCAGGTGGTCAATACACCTTTCTTCATTTGTAGATGCATTCTCCAATAATAATGTAGAAAAATTGGACACCTCACTATTGACAGTCCTGGATCACAGCCCACAGATGCATAACTTGTGTTGGGGGGAGCGAACATCAGGTTCCAGAAGGTTAAAAAGTACCTCATGTAAATTGTAATGCCCCCTTGCCAAGGCTAGTCTAAGCATTTAAGGATGCTGGAAATTTACAGTTAGTGTCTTCGAATCCTTGAAGATACACATTTATGCTGTGTCAGAAAAGTCAAAAGAAAAAGATTGCATCAAGTTCTATCGCTGCTGTTTTCTGACTTTCAAGACCAGAGTCTGCCTTTGAAAGATAAAAATTAGTTTCAAATTCCACTGTAAAATTTTCACAAACACTTTTTTACACTTAAATAGGTGAAAGAGAAATAAATACTACTACTATTCATCAATCCAGTATTTCTGGTTTGTATCCCTGTTGATTGAAGACTCAAGTAAAAGTTTCTCTGCGAGTCCACTTTATGTGCTAAGACTAATTTGGACTAGACCTACAGTTTAAACTGGAAACTGAATTACTGACGTGCCCTTCCATTGGGAATCAAACCCCGCACACTGATTACAAAATAGCAGTTTAACCACTGTGCTATAGGGATGACCCTATGGTCATGAGTGGCCATACTCAAAAGTAATATTGTATAATTTATACAACATATTCTATTCAGGGTACAAAAACATTTTACAGGTGTGTATACACTTCGATGTAAACACAATCAAGTTGATTGTGCCTCATTTGAAATAATTTGCTATCTTTGTAATCAGTCTTTAGTTTTCTGCTTTGCTTGGTATTTGTTCTAGAGTTTTTAAGTACACATGTAAATACACACATACAAATATAACAGTCACCGTTTTCAGTTGTCAACTAACGTTTTCACCATCAAAAGTTCAGGTTTGTGCATGTTTGTTCCTTTCTTAGTATCCTGTCATTAATTCCATCTACTCCTAATTCATCCTCATTGTTGCAAAGCAGGAAAGTACCATAAAATAATAAGAATAAAAATTAAATCAATCACAGTTGTTGGAATTACATTAATTTAATAGTACTACAGGAAAATATATATTAACACAGTTCCATGGGACCAGTTATAAAAAGACTAGGAGGTGTAGAGGTTTGTAATGCCCCTAGAAACCTCTC
Source organism: Lepisma saccharinum (assembly GCF_977018435.1). Taxonomy (NCBI): domain Eukaryota; kingdom Metazoa; phylum Arthropoda; class Insecta; order Zygentoma; family Lepismatidae; genus Lepisma; species Lepisma saccharinum. The sequence continues at coordinate 219,835,859 of NC_139229.1, read as the reverse complement.
TGAACTTAATGATAGTTCAACATTCTAACATGACTTTACGCGTACCTAGACTAATCCAATTATCATGAAGGAAATGCAGATGTACACTCACGGACATTTCAGGGTTGTAATGATCCCACTGAAAGTCAATGAGATTCTTACAACCAAGAAGAGTCCATGACTGTGCATAATATACAATTACAGAATTGTACAGCAGTGAGTTGAGTATATTTAATAATCAAAGGGCCAAGTAGCTTGAGGTTTAAGTGGTAATATTGAAAATAGTCAAATGCAAGAAATTCAATTTAGTGAATTTATTTTTTTAACTGTAGGATCAACTTAAACCTGCTTTTTATTTTTATTTTTGTAGTAAAATTCAGTCCATATTTAAGATACTATGAGCATGTTGTTTTTATTACTTGTGATTAGTTGAAGTGTGTAATTGCAAAAAAAGTAATACTTCAGTTCACTTCCAGTGAGGTCTATAAATGTGCAATATAGATTAGCAATGTTAATGTTATCTGAAAACTATAGTGGTTCAGGAAGTAAGGCAGCGTGGTGATGATCCCACCAACTCTCTTTATAGCTTTAATGGGTAAAGTTTTCAATGCTTAAACAGCTTTCTATTTTTGGTGTGAACGAAGAATAACTAGTTCACATGACCACTGTTGGATATTACAAAATAATACACTAAATGTTACTGAAAGTGGTTTTTATTCTTGTGTCAATGTTTCATCCTGTTTTCCCAAAACTTTTTTCAAGTTTACACTATCAAGATCCACATGCACACAAAGTGGCCATCCATGTAAGGTGGTGTGTGTGTATCTTGGTAGTGTAAACTTGAAAAGGTTCTGCGAAACCAGGACAAAACGACGCCACAAAAATAAAAATAAAGCATTAAAATAGTAACATTTACATTTTCTGCATTGCCCTTGCTTCCGTCTCACAGTAGAAGGAATTTACATTCAGAGTATTGGAATGTTAGTGATTTATTTGTTCATTCTGGCTTGAAGCAGCTTTCATTAGAACTTGCCATTTTCTTTTGTAATTCTTTTCACTTATTTTCCAGGATGTAATACAAATATAAGAGAAGCAGAGGTAGCATCTAGTGCTGTATTGCCAGTGAAAACCCCAGACAGTAATACAGAAATTGCTGACACAAACAGTTTACCCTTAAGTGCGAGCAGGTTAAGGTTGCTTCAGGACACAACAATGATTGAATCTGCTTTAGACTTGGATTCGCTGGAAGAATCTTCGGTCGGAACAGGCAGTCAAGCAGGACTTCTGAGGCAAAGTCAACTTACTGTGTTGTGACAGACAATTGCATTGTGACTGATTTTTTTTAATTAGAAAAGAAGCATTTTGTGGTATGCATGTGAAAAAATTGACTCCACAGTGATGGAATACAGATGGATGCATAGTAGTTTTTTAAAACAAAGAGAACAATGTAAAATAATATTTTGTAAATAACGTGAAAGCCAGAAGCATTTCAGTGATGATGTGATTCAAAATGTTAAGCCATTTCTTTCTTTTTAAAGATGTGAGTGATTGCATGCATACGTGTCCTAATCAAAGTATCACAGAGGTGATTTGCATACACCTGATTGTGATGCGTGTAACTTATTTACTGCACACAAACATAAAAAAGGAGTATATACAGATAGCATTTACCAATATGGCAACAAGTAAGTATATTTTTTCTGAAGTATTATTCATTCGTTGTGAGAATTGCTGTTTAATTTTGGAAATATTATTACATATGCTCTTTTTTGTACATATAATGTTATAATTTTTATTGTTGGGTTTTGTTTTGACTTGCTAGTGTTTTTATTCTGGAAAGGAAGCACAAAGTAAATAATAAGATGATTTGAGCATCTTTAAAACACAACCAATTTACTTAAAAAATACACTACAAACATTCATGCAGGCAAGAAAGAAAGTCTGTAGATGTTGACATTTTGAGGCCATGTACATATCGTCAGTGATACATAACGAATGGTTATGACAAGTGCATAGTTACGCTAATATTCCCTGCAGTGTTTCTAGTACATATAAATCATTGATAGCAATTATAGAATCTCCTTGCTGGGAGAGTGGATAACAGTTGCATTTAGAATAGGTGTCAGATTTTTCATTGTTGGTCATTAAGAACAATCAATGCTATTTTTTTCTAGGGGTTTCAGTAATGTTGAGTTGTTTTAAAAGATACGTAAAGAATTATGCAAATACTTGAGATGACAATAGTATGCATAATCTTGCCCAAATCATTGCATCTGCTTGAAGATATTTATCATTACAATTAAGATTAATGTAAATACTGTATTTTCTGTTAGCTGTTTCTTGTTTTGAGTGGGAGCTTTTTCCCTTCTGTCTCTCTATTTCTGTATTATTTAAATTCGTATTCTGCCTATATATTTCTCTTTCATCTCTGAATGAATCTTGTTTACCACATGTTGTGTCATTTCTCATGATAAACACCTAAAGGTGGCATGTGACTTATTTCCTGTTACTCTGCTATGGAGCATAGGGCCTCAAAGAAGCATTGCTCCATATTTCATTCCAGGTCTTTCCTGCTTCCCATATTTATTGCACTATTCTTCTCCAACTTGGTCAATGTATATTTTTCATTCCCTGTTTCTATCAGTTTAAATTTTCCTGTTTCGTATAATGTTAAGTCCAAAAGTTCTCAACATTTTGTGCATCTGATTCTTTAGTTGGTTTATTTAATAGTTTGATTTTAAGGGTAGTGGGCCCTCAGACCCCAAGTACCATGATGGAACTGCCATCTTTAGGCCCTAGGTACTTGCCAATCCACAATGGGGCTGCAGATGGTCACATTTGCTTGGAGTATTTTACAGAGTGAGATAGTGAGATGGCCTCTGGCTCCAACCTTCCTTCCTTTCGAATCCAGGCTTAGGACCAGCAGTGATGGACTTAACCACCCAAAGGAACAATGTGCAAATTATATAAATTGTAACTTAGTAATGATTTTTTCACTAAATTTTTCCACTGTTAGTGTGTTGTGTGTAAGTATTCCACTCCAATTATATGCATCAATTTACCAGGAGTTTTGCTTTAAAATATTCAAGATTTACATCAGAACATTAAAATACATGTTATGTAATCACAAAATCCAGTTTTTCGCACAAAACTGGCAAAATGAAAAGAAACTGAATTTTGCCTAATATCCCAGGTAATTATTTGCAGCATTTTTGCGGACCTCGTGAAAGACCAAGAGACAGGAAAATAATCGGCCACTATTAGTAAATAAATTCCAACTGATAGTTTCTGATACTGATACCACTCATATCAGCCAATACCTTTATTTGGACTTAGTATTGAGCTGTGCATTGTTTTCGACCTATGCTGTCTCGGTGCATATTGACATGAAGCAACTAAAGGATAACAGAAGATATCAATTGTCCCGATTTTGTTGGGACAGAAGTTTCTAGTCCCTACGTGGACAATAGGCTCCAATTTTTGTTGACAATTCATACATGTTATATTTTGTTATAAGAACCACGGCGGATATACTGTGTTTTTTTTAGGAGGGGGGGAGGGTGTAATTCAAACATGTGAGGTTATCCTTTTGCTACTACTCCATTCTCAGAGTCTTCGTATCCGAAATAACTCTCAATTCCACACACTACATCTTAGCATGCAAATATCTAGCTTTGTTAGGCACTCTGGAAATTTCATAGTTTTTTTTTTTTCCAATTTGAACTGACATTCTTAATATTAATTAACAATCCCAATGTTGACTAAAGAATAGCTTAGTCATTCTGCTATTTTCAATTATTAATTAGCTTAATCACCGTAACTCACTCACTCTCACTCTCTCACTCTCTCTCTCTCTCTCTCTCTCTCTCTCTGTCTCTGTCTCTGTCTCTCTTTCTCTTTCTCTTTCTCTTTTGTAGCCTTCCCGATGGTGCAGTTGTAGCGTCGTCGCCTTGTAATCAAGGAGTGCTGGCCGACCCCTGTGGTGGAGTGGTTAGCACATCGTATTGTGACTCCAGGGTTCAAATCCTGGCCTGGGCATGGATGTTTGTGAATGTCCATTCATCAATTTCATCATTCATCCCCATCTTCGCAAATTAGCCAAAAGTGGCACAAAAAGCGAAGTAAAATAAAGCAAATCAATCAATCAAGGAATGCTGGGTTCGATACCCAGTGGAGACACGTAGTAGTTCGAATCCCACTTTAAACTGTAGGTGCAGTCCCGGTTAGCCTTACTGTGCATAAAGTGGACTTAAAACACTTAATCAAAATAAGAATATCACTGTAACTCTCTACAATGCCAGAGGATCCAGGTTCGAAACCTGTTTAGGCTTAAATGTAGCATTGCATTCGTATCATTAAGGGGTTAAAAATCACATCCTGTGATGCAATAGGTTTTTTGGTTAGAGACCATTTATATCTAATAAATATGTCTTCTGTGATGTATATCTGCTGTAATGACTGTAATATATATCGTTGTTGTGAATGTTTCATGTTCACCACACTCTTCGGTTGTTTAGAGATTGTAAGGAAGAAGGATCTCTAAATTTCCGCTTTCACATGTCAATGAAGCCTTAACTAAAGTTCATTGTAGGTCACAAAAGAGATTTACATATTGTTATGATATATTTTAAACATCACAAAATCTTAATTCTAATGGAATACGATACTACTCCTTACATTCCTGTAAATGTTCACCATTTCATCATTAGGTGAAAAAAAAACGTAACAAAGATTTCCGTGTTCCCTTGAGCAGAGATAAGGCGCGTGCTTGTAAAAGCACCAAACCCTTCGTTCAGTGACCTTCACGGCCAAAGTAACTCACAGCAGGCCTGCGCTCGTTCCAGTGTGCATATAAAATAGGTATTTTTTTCGTTTGCTGGTGGTATTGTTCCAATCCAGAGTTATATCCAGCTAACATTCTAATATTTTCGTAAAATATGTAGTGAACAAGTTGTATATATTATGGTTCTTTCTCCAGAGTGATGTTGCTGGCTATTTACATGTGGGAGATGGTGGTGTTGTAAACATTTCTGACCCCAAAGATGAAGCACGAAGAAATTGTCGTGTCAACATAGAAGGTAATAACAAGGAGATAGAAGTTGAAGGAAATGCTGGAATAAGGATATTTGAAATTGAGTAAAATCAGTTCTCATCATACATAGGGCTATTAGATCACTCTTCAGCGAAAAGTAGGACATATTGTCTCAAAATGTTGGACATGAACGCATTTGTAGTAAATATAATAGGTTACTAAGACATAGCATATAACAAGAATATGACACATCTTTAGCTCAAAAATTAATGTTCAAGTGAACTGTTGACTTCAAAATTAATAGCATGGATGTCCGCAGGATTTTTTCCAGGGAGGGGCAAGCAAGGTATTTTTTTCTTAGGTGGGCAGGCATACAAGACATATTTCTCCCATAATAGTGTTGTCCCCTCAAAAAACATTCCAGTTTGAATTTATCATACTAATGCAATAATTAACATATATTATTGTGCTGAAATGAAATTATATGTAAGAAATATATAATTTTTGTTTCACTTTCATTTTCCAGGGGTTGGCCCCATCTTTCCCCCCCCTTCTGGACTTCCTTGGATCGTATCTGATTTTAACTTATTTTTTTAATCGAGATGGGGTCAGGATGGGGAAACAATCCATGCATTCGGAACGGAAAATGTTCACAATTTCGTAAACAAAGTCCGGAAGTTCTTGGTTATTGAAATGTAAATGACTTCTATACACTGCGAGAAAACAGAATTGTGTGCCTTATTTCTCCAAGAAGGACTGTTTATGTAATTTCTGGAATGAAACTTGTTACTTCGAACAAATTACCAACACTTATGGTATCAATAAAACTTCACAAAGTAAGCATTTTTATACATATACCCGGACTTTTCGGGATCTAGAAAGTGGGGAAGTAATTTCTGAGCTGGTATTGGATTTTTTTTTTGATTTTTTTTACCCCCAAGCATCCAGTAGCAACCATGCACACTCTTTGGTTTAAGCATACTTCTCCAAGGAACCACGTTATCTCAGACTTCCCTCAGATTTTCTGTTTCTCCATCTAATTTGAAGTTACGTGATGCCCAAAATATAAGACTTTTGTGATTTCTTTGAAATTCTTTCCGGAGGCCAGACACAAGTCTAAAATGTAGGACATATCCGGAAATAAGAATGCTTCTTATAGCCCCATTTTATTTTCTTATTTAGCATCATTTTTCTGTCACTTTTTGCAAATCATGTCTATGTGGATCAGTGATATGATGAAATTGATGAAGGGGCACTCACAAAGAACACCCATACCCACGGGGGGGATTCGATCCTAAGACACCAGGCATCATAGCACTCTGTGCTAATCAGTCAGTTACGGTCGGAATTCTTATAGCTCTAATCATTCCACAATAATTTTTACAAAACACAAAGAACAACATAAATAAAACAGGTGTGAGATCATACTCGAACCGTCAAAAACATGCATTTGAAAATACAATATAATATTTATTTTTTAGGTAGTTGTGATTTATTTTTGTATATTTTAAGAAAGACATTATTGATAGAATGACAGAAGTAGAGGAACAACTTCAATGAAACACTCATGTCTTATCGAGAATTTGCATTTCTCGTTGAACAAGGTTCCGACTAAAATGGGTTCATTGTGTATGTTCATTCATGTGTTTTAATGTAATCATCAATCGCCACCATGAATAATTAACCTACAGAGGAAGAAAATTGAGGCAATTACTAATAAAGACAATAAATTTGATCTTTAAGATCAAAGCAAAGCCCTGGCTTTGCTCCACATTTTCAATCACGGTGACTGGCACTTTACGTAGGTGTATATAATTCTTCATACAATTTGATGATACCGCGATTACATAATATATGTGCATGAATCATGCAGCAACTTCACTGAATTCCAATTCCCACACTTTATTACTAAATACTGGGCCTCCCCGATGGCGCAGTGGTTGCGTCATCGCCTAGTAATCAAGGGGTCCCGGGTTTGATACCCAGTGGAGGCACAAGTGGTTCAGATCTCACTTAAAACTGTAGGTCCAGTCCCGATTAGCCTTACTGTGCATAAAGTGGACTTAAAACACCAACTCAACAACATCATTACTAAATTCTAAATTAGCATAATATCACATAGTTTACCTATTCATAATATGTGCCGCTTTGGTGCACTTTGTGGATTGTTTCATTGGTTGGTTGGTTGTTTGCATTAATCAACATCAGGTTAATTGGGTCAGTGAAAGTGGAAGGGAAAATGGCAATGAAGCAGAACGAGGGTCCCTTGGTTCTCGATTAAAGGAACTCTTCCTACATACAATGAGTCGCACGTAAAATCGCTGAAAATGTCATTTATTTATTTCTTAATTTTGCTTATTTGATATTGCTTTTCTGGCACTTGCGTCAACTAAGGCAATGAGGATGATTAATGAAGTTATGAAATGGATGATAGGACATAATGATCCATGCCTTACACAAAATTCAAAGTTGGGACTAAAGAATATCTATTCGTCTTATGATTTGTAAAGTAGTAGTTTTTAACTCTAATCTTTTTCAAGGAGTCCTGGGTTGACAGCATGTGTGTTGCACGATGATGATTTGATGAAATCCACCACTTCAGTGAACTTTCTTGACATTAACTATAATATCAGTAAAGAGAACATTTCCTTACGAGTAGCTGTTCTTAAACAAGCAATTCCTGAAACTTTTTCTGTAGGTCTCACTGCACCCAGCTGTTGTTTGTTCTGGTTGGGGGTCTGACTCACGCTGCTGTCAATACTCAGTCGTTCCCGAGAATCCAGGTCCACCAGGCAAACCTAAGCAACAATTTTGTTATTTGGGTTGCATAGACAACAGGCTTTAAGATATTACGATATCGTAGGTCATGTGGCCCACAAACTACTTTCTCTGGCTGTACTTACAAGGAAGGTCATCTAAGTGTCCCCCTCCAATTCCCCCCCTCAACAAGATGAGGAGAAATTGAAGTGGGGATCTGACCCCGAAACCACTTAAATCTGGCATAGGAAAAACATGGACATATAATTGGAACACACACAGCACAGAACTGTAGGATCGTTGGTACCAAACGCAGTGCAATTGTAGAGAGATGCCGAATTCATAGACACGGTTGTTTCCGGATAGGCATGGGCATAACAATAGATGGACCAGAGCAGGATAACGGAGCCTCAAAATAGCTGCACACGGAAACCATAACCCTATCAAGCATGACCTTGATATCATATAGATGATATCCATAGCCAAGGACACAAGAGGATAGTTCCATAAATGAATACACAGCATGTATTTGTCCTCATCTTGACATTTGAAGGGGGTTTTGCCCCCTAAAACAGTTTTTTAGCTGAAACAAAAAAAAACATGTATTTCTTCCTTTGGCCCCCTCTATACACCTGCCACGTTTCATGGAAATCGGAGGGGGACACTTAAATGACCTCCCTTGTTAGTAGCCAGCTGTTTTATTAACAACAAAATTTGTAAATATTAGAAATATTGCAATGTTATTCACAATGAAACTATTACATTTTAAGAGAGATTTCACACTGAAGTGACACGCAACAGCATATCATGGCTCACACCATAGTAAGCACTTTCCTCTCCATTGTGTAGAAAATCATTCATCTCTCATGTGCAACCAATTCAACATGTGCAGCATGTCAATTTTATCTGGTTTGAAAGGTTGCATTTATTTCTTAGTTTGTTTTCAAGTGATGTAATAGGAGCCTTTGAAGGAGTGTCTGTGTTCTGGCAGGAATTGTGACCAAGTTTTTTTTTTATCTTGTATCAATTGTTTCATATTGTTACTTTAATGTAATCCATAATCTGCATATGCACAAAACTTGCCAAATCTCAAATACTATGTTAACATTTTTTTGTGGTTTATCCATTCTCTCAGCACGTGACTTTTCAAAACACAATTTTTATGTACATTTTCCAGAATAAAATTGCAAGCAATAAGAAAGTGAAACATTTTGAACATATTGTGAAATAATTTTCAGATGTGTAAATTAAAAATACATTTCAAGAGCAAGAAACTTGATCAGTATCTTTATTATTAAGAACTTTGTAAATTCCTAATGTTGTGATTCTATTTTGAATCATTAGAGTAAAAACAAAAATGAGGCAGCTGTATTGTTTTGATAAGTATACATAATGTATATATTCTTTTTTTCCCTTCACTTTTCATACATTGCATAGTATATGTACATAATTACTTAATGCCTCAGTAGCAAATTTGTGTATCTGTGTGAGTGCATGTGAATGTGGAGCTTTGTTTTCAGAAGCTGATATAGAAAAATCAATTTATGATGCAATTTATATTTGCTATATTTTTTTAATAAAAGAAAATTTTAAATCTGATATGTGGGCCAATATGTTGCATATGCTGAAAGAAAAAACATTCAAATGATACTTTGTGTGTTTGCTTGTGATCTATGATTCTCTGTACAAATCTATCTCTCAATATATTTAAAAAATAATAAAAACAAAAAGATGATAATTGTGATCTGTATTCGTTTTATTATTTTCCTTTTTCATTTTTCCTTGTGACAAAGTTGATTTTCAAAGCAGTTCAGTTCAACCTTTGCTGATCGATTGATTTGGTTTATTTAACTTCACTTTTCTGCAACTTTAACTACTCGTGAAGATTAGGATGTCTGGTGATATGATGAAATTGATGGAGTGAGACTTGGCAAAGAACACCCATGCCCAGGCTGGTATTACTGGGCCACAAAAAGATTAACCCCTTCAGATTGGTTTTGGTTACACTTAAAACTATGTCAAGATGCTTATATAAGCTTATTGCCTACAGTATGCTACTCTGTCAAATCCAAGAATTTAGTAAAATTGCCCTCGGGGGATTTCCCGTGAAAAGTATGACCCCCCCCCCCCCCAGATTGATTTGGCTACACGTACAAAAGCAGCATCTGTCAGATTGTTGTCCATAGGATCGTAAAAAATATGGCCCTCTTGGCATTGTTTTGGCTACACTTAAAACTAAGCCAAGATGCTCATATGAGCTTATTGCCTTTAGTGTAATACTCTGTAAAGTGTACTTAAATACTTGACAGTCAGTTCAGAGTATTAATATGTTAACCCAAAATATGCTGAATATTTTAATTGGGCACCAGGCTCAACTTGTATATCTAGTACTAAGACAATGCATTGTGCAGAGGTCTCCTAAAATTGCTCTGTGACTCGTTCGTTTCTTACATTATAAACATATGATTTTTTTACCTATAAGAATAACACTACATATGGTATCAGCAGGGGGTGTATCATGAAATTCACAGATAATTTTAATATTTGTTCTGTCATTAACCACAACCTGTTTGCATTTTGAGGTGTTGATGACAAACATCGGTCTCTGTATTTTGAATTCATCTGGTGAGTAATACATGTCAATATTCCCGGTTGTAACTCTTTTGTATGCTGTATAGGCCTCGTATAATTTGAGAAAATCATCCTTGGACATGTTTAAATTATAATTTTCTCTGGGGAACACCTCGTTTCGACCATTTTTAAGATATATGTTCTTGATGTTGCAGTTATCAAACTTACTTGAATTTTTTTCTTGATTATTGTCTCGTCCGGTCTGAAGCAGTACCACTACAAAATCTGGCATGTCATATTGTATACTGGAGAATGAATTCGTAGCATCGAATTCGTAATAGCTACCAGTAACAGGTTTCTGGACACATTGATATGTATAAAATTGTATAGGCACTTGTGGATTTTTCAATATATTGGCTTTGGATTTAAGAGCATAACTAGCCTCGTATTCAACTACCGGAATTCTTAGCTCCATAGTCTGGATAACACATTTGCCCTCGTCAGGGATGGTATTGGGCAGCTCTGCACCAGTAGAGTTTAATGTACTGTACCGCATCAAAGCATTATCATCATTGGCAGCTCTTCGAAATGTGATTCTTAAACCACCCTTCCACATAATTTCTTTGTAATCGGAACAGTACAGTGTGGCTCTTGGTTAATATTTTATCGCCAGCCTCAAATCCGCCTATTTTGTAGTAAGAAGCCTCGGTCTTGGATAAGTTCAGTGTGGCCAAAGCTGTAGATGTAACACCAGGGTAGTCTACTCTGTTTATAACAACACCATGCTTTCTGATCTCGATTTGAGAAAACAGATGCGGTACGAAATTGCCTACCAGTCTTATATTTGAGTTAGCCGGATACTCTGTGCCATCGAGCTTTACAACATCAAACTTGATATAGAGGTCTGCTCTGTGGGGGTGTATAAAGCCATCCCTTACGTCAAGGTCAACCTCAATCTCTGTGTTGGGTTGATTCAAATTTGCAAAGGTCCTACGGTTCGGGGGGAACGACTGTAGCTCGTAAGCTTCAATATTTTCCATTTTTTGGTATGGTATTTTATTTAGATATTGATCTCTATGATAGCGGTTGTTGTGGCTCCAGCAAAATCAACTAATTCACCTTTTTCGTTAGTCACCACCAAATCGATGTGGTCGATTCTATTATGGCACACAGGAAAATATAATGTTGGTGATGGAGTGTAGATGATTGGCTCCATGAATTCAGAGTTAGGTTTGAATGTTGCGATGATGCCAGTTTGTTTGTGAGTGCCTATGCCATCTGATTTGGTGATCATACCCTCGGCCACATTACAGTGAATATTCAGAGTCTCTATGGCTAAGAATTTAGGTATATTAATAGCAGTGTGTTTGATGGCTGCTTCAAGTTTTGTGTTGTTCTGGAAGCCTAATAGCTCACCTACAGTACCCAGATCTACTGTCTCTGTAGCAAACACAATCTCTACTCTGTGAGTGACAGAATTTTGACTTAACACTACACCACTGGGTAACTGAGCATTTAGAGTAGACAGATTATATTGCCCTGGAGTAATGACAATTTTTTGGTCACCAACTGCAATCTTGTTGTTGTGGTGTGTAATGTTGGGGATCAAGTACATGCCATAGAATGCTCTAAGAGCTATTGTTTTGGGATATACAATATCATCATGTAGTTTGAGTTTCAATATTGATTTCTGGCTGGTAAGATGGAATACGACCATGTTGTTTCAGATACCACAAGGCTTTCTGAAAATCTTCAATCGATGGTTTATTTATTTGAGACAGATATCTAAGAATAGATAAACACAGATGTCCACAATTAACATCTTGGAAATTTTGAACACGCTCGTCATTGTAATAAATATTAGTCGATTTTAGATATTTTACTAAATTCTTAGGTGGAATGCCTCCAAACGAATCAAATACAAATGCTTTGTTTGAATATTTAAGATAGCAGATCCAGTGAGTGCCATGATTTATGTATTTATCTAAATTGACTATTCCGCACTCCATTTTGAGCGGTTGTTTTGGTAAAGAATCAGACATGTACACACCTCTAAAATTTCTGATGCCCAGTGGTTCGATTAAAGCTTCGATATCTTTGTTGGTAAGCGGCACTTGTTTTTTTTAAACTTATTCATGACTCTTTTAAGACCTTTGCCTTGTCTCTCTATGGCCAGATTATGGCGCTTCTGTTCAACTAATTCTGCCTTATTTTTCTTGGCATCTATTACTGTTTTTGCTATGGCAGCTGATCCCCCTGCTAAGCTACCAACTGCTCCTAGCGCTGCTAAAATAGCCGGGATACTAAATATGAAGCCCCCAACATGGGATATTTTCCTGGAATGCTGTAATTTTTTTAATTGGGGGGTACTAAGTAACAATTTCATACCGTGGCCTTTGGCAAGACGAAGAGCTTTTTTTCTTGCTCTGCTTTTTGGTTAGAAGACTATCGATAGTCCCAAGAGATTTGAGACCTGCATATGGTATCTGATACATAACACCCTTGGCCTTCATTGTAGGTTTATTATATAGAATTGACCAGCTTAAAATCCAAAATTTAAGTTGTAACAATTATTGGTAGGCTAGTCTGTGTGTGTGTATATATATATATATATATATATACACACACACACACACACACACACACACACACACACACACACACACACACACACACACACACACACACACACACACACACACACACACACACACACACACACCTGTTTTCCCACCCTCCATTAAGAGGAAGCTCGACTTTTCACGCCAAAGCAAGGAAGTTTTAAAAGTGCTCTGATTGGACTGAGATTTTTATACGTAATAGAGGTACTCCCGAGGATAGCGGGAATCTGGGTGTGGCTGCTATACACTCCATGGAAGTTGAGATATTGACAATGAATGGGCGGACAAGCACAGCACCCCCAAGAGAGGAAGGTGCAAACTTAAGAGTATTGCGAGGAATCGTTATTCATTTGTTATTTCTTAGGTCACACACTGCGTTGACAAAACGTTATGTAAGAGGAAGCCACAAGCACCAAACCCCGAAGCGAGGAACCAACTAAACACAATAGTGTCCGTAAAACGTGAATAGAGAGGAACTACGTGTCACGTTATGATGAGTGACGGGTGATTCGAAGCGCGCGCTGGTGTTTGACTTTCCTAACTCGGCCCCCATTGGCTGCGCTACCTGTCAGCAATCTGCCGTCGATCACGCGGCAACCCAAGCACCGCCCTCCATACCAAATCATATGGGAATAAATGTTGCAACAATGTGCGAGAGCGTCTCCGCGCCAAAAGGGGTGGAACAAGCTGGTTTCGGATGGCTTAGTAACGGTGCAAGCGGTACGACAGGCGAGGAACATACGTACGGTGGCCATTTTCTACCTCGCGCAATTAGTCGACGTAAGGTGAAAGGACATAAATGGGGAGTTGTATCTTAGGGAGATAGACTAAATTGTGGTAGAATGAAAAATTATTCTTATAAAAAGAATATATTTGAATTTTCATCACATGGAATTGTTACTTGTTTGGGTTAGTTCTTAACACCGCTTTATGCACAGAAAAGCTAATCGGGACTGGACCTACAGTTTAAAGTGGAAACCGAACCACCGTGCAATGTGTATCTACCACCACCATTGCATGGCATCAGATAATATTATTTCGATGGATATTGTGATGCGTTGGAGGCTGATCGCTGTTAGTATTGTCTGTTGGGATGTCTAGATAAAACTGTTTTTTCTTAACTTCCATTAGAACGCCGTTAAGTCATGTTGATATTTACTTATATTTATTTATTTAATATAAAATATGTGTACCGTCACGTTGACCTAGAAGATGGTCGGCCCCCGTTGCGGAGTGGTTAGCACATCGTGCTGCAACACCAGGGGTCCCGGGTTCGAATCCTGGCTTGGGCATGAACATTTGTGATGTCTATTCATCAATTTCATCATATCATCACTCATCCCCATCTTCGCAAATTAGCCAAAAGTGGCACAAGAAGCGAAGTAAAATAAATTTTGCTTTCTAGTGTCCTTTCGGGAGGCACTCGCTTCACTTTCACTGGCAAATGTTCCACACGTAGGACGCTGCTCCTCAATCCTCAATACTCAGTGGTGGCGATTGGGTTCCAAAACTAGGGGTCAAGGTACCAAAACTGGGTGGGGGGGCAAAGACAGTATATTTCCCTTTGTAGATAAGATTTAGCATAGTGTGAGGGCAAAAGTGGCGAGAAGTGGAAGGCAAATGCCCCCCCTCGCCTCCTTCCTAATCGTAACCAAATAGCCCTTTCACAAAACAACATCGAAAACGAAATCAACCGCAAACGTACGGTCGCGGACACTTGTCGGTTGTAATGATTTAATTGAAAGTCAATGGTATTGTTATAATCCAGAAGTGTCCCTGACTGTACAACGTGCAAAGTGTCAACTTAACAGCTTAGAACAAGCGAGGCAACCCTAGAGGGCCAGGGGTGTGGAGGAGGCAAGGGGATACTCCGAAAGCGAGTGACCTTGACTGGAGTATACTTGGCGTCAGTATTGCCAATAACTTGAACGTAAAAGTCGTGAAAAGTCCTTAGAAAATCCGTTAGAATGTCGCTAAATGAAATGTAAAGGCTCTAGAAAAAGTCGCAAAATGAAATGTACTTCTAAAAAATAGCAAAAAGGTGGAGAAAATCGAGTACTTGCCTATAAAAGCAACATTTCCTCTTCCTCTGAACACTGCACTTCACACTGATTACCGATGTCAGATACTAAATCATCGAGAAAATGCACTGCAAGAACGTTGTTTATTATTTCTGTGCACTTGGTTTTATGCAGGCGAATGCATGGTGCACTGCAGCTGTCAGTCACCAAACCTTTTCATACATAATTCGGACAAGTGATTCACGGTTAGCAAAGAACAGTGTTCGGCAACGAATAAAGCTAAACCAGCTTCAGCACTAGAAGTATTTAAATTTTCCTGTTTGAACTGTTTTTCTTCTGTTTTGCAGAACAGAAGTAACCAGATCTGACTTTATGTTTCTGTGTTTCGAAAGTTTTTTTCAGATCAGTAGTTTGGGCATACAGATAGTTCTACTTTGCAGTACTTACAATACGCTTTCGCCGTGTCACTATCGACAGGGGTTAACCATTTGTAGTTTTCCCACTCCTTCCGATAATGTTTCTTGTATTGCGGTTTTCCCCACACTGGACACTGCCCTGCCCTGGGCTGACCTGCGCACAAACACACACGAACTTTATAATTTACACTAGCACTTCCTTTGTCACCCACCACACACTACCCAAAAAACTCCTATCTGAACCCACGCACGACGCGACCGTGAAGTCAAACGTTCTGTTTTATAATAAGGCAGCCGCAATGGCGCCAGGAGGAGTGTCTGATAACAATGAGCTGTGAACAGTGATGTTTACAAACATCACAAACCATACTGGAAAAGGGGGTACGCTTTGCTTCAGTTTCTCTTTGTGCATCAGAAGTGAATTACGAGGGTATTTCCTTATTTAATAACTATAAAACGGACATTTTTAAGCATTTAGACGTACCTACGCAGATATTTTGTGAATTCTCCAAATTAGTCGCTAAAGAGCACACGAAGTAGCCAGAAAAGTCGCTCGTCACTTTTTCACGTCTTTTGTCGCCAGCTAGCCAGATCCGCCAGATTTAGCGACTTCTCGCTAGAGTTGAAAACACTGCTTGGCGTCAGCTTTAGTAAAGTGTAATATCATTAATTTAGAATTCATGAATACCTTAAAAATTAATTGTTCAAAGAATGATGAAGTAACTTTCTTTGTAAACAAGAATTACACTTACAGGCTGTATTATCGATGTATATAAATGTCTGAATTATTGACAATCCATTTGTATTTTGCATGAAAAGTGTTCACAATTTAGATCCCCTGCTGTCAAAAACTCTTCGCCATAAATCGGCACGACAAAAATGTTAATTAAATGAATTTCACTGTTTTAATGCGACGTAATATCCAGAAAAGAATATTCCCTCTTGTTTCTCTGCACTTGATTTTTATTTCACTAGCTTTGTTGCTGCTTAGGCTATATCAGAGAAGAAGCCTCATGATTTTTTTTTTTTCAGAATAATACACGAGCTTAATAAATTCCGTGGCGTAACAGTTCTGCACATGGTCTACAAAGATGTCAACGGAAAGTTTAAAGAAAGCGTCAAGAATGATAAATAGGAAAAAAAATCGACTTTGGTAGTTTTTGTTCCTTTTGTGCGGTCCTGGAAGACAATATGTGTAGTCATAGTTAAAGCCCGCTTATTCCTCTTTCGGTGGAGCCCTATTTCAAATCCGTGGGTTTAGCTGCTTGCACGTAACATTCATTCCAGTGATAACTTGCACTTCTCCAGCATTCAAAGTTTACCACCGCCTGGAATTTCAGGATGCGGAAAGGGCTGTTGATATGTTGTTTTGACATCAAATAGAACAGATGTGCAAATTTTCAGATTCACACAATTTTTGCAAGATTAAAACCTAAATTGACGGTCTGTAAGTTTAAATGGAAAGTTAGTCTCTTTGGCTGCCCCAGTCGTTACAAAGCTATCAAGGCGCGAAAGAAGAATCCCTTTTAATTTTATTTTTTATTTTGTGCGAGACATGAGAGTGTATAGTTGTGTTTGTCCCATTGTACACTCGTAAATGCATTCTCATCGTCACCGCAAGAGATAAAAAACAACGAAAATAACTGAAGAAAAAGAGAGTGAGTGTCGAGAAGTTTCGACCTATACAATCGTTGAGGACGCGGTGCAACCTAAAAAGACCAATACTGTTAATTTTGTGCATTACCTTGTTTTTGCTGATCGCTGATTAAATTGTTTTTTTACATACTTGTAAAATATGCATTGCACATTGAAAACACTTGTTTTGTAAATATAAAACCAATCGAACGTAGGCTTAGGGTTGTTCGACCTGTCATGATATGCTGGAACTGCTGTTGTCGTCGTGAAGAGATTCCTTCCTAGAGTTTTCTCACTAGCCACTGGATTAACTGTGATCCTATATATTTTATACCCTGAGTCCCTTACCGTTGGAAAGAAGTATGCACACAAAAATTACAAAGCAATTCGAACTTTCAGGATTCGTGATATTGTTTATTTCCCTTCGCTCTTGTGCCACTTTTGGCTAATCGCGAAGATGAGGATGAGTGGCGATACAATGAAATTGATGAAGGAACACTCCTCACACACCCATGACGAGGCCGCGGGATTCGAACGCCGAGACCCCTGGCGACGTAGCGTGCTGTGCTAACCATCCACCACGAAGGCCAGCCTTTCAGGATTCGTCCATTACAGTGCGGCGAGGGGGTTTAAGCTTTCACGTTTAAACGTACGTCCCTGTCGCCAGGAAAGAGATGAGCAGGCAAGCAATGTTCGTTTTTTTTTCACCCATCCTACTGGTATAAATCATGGTTGCAGTTTAGTGTTGCTATGCGAAGGTAAACTTCCCTCAGGGCAGGAGAATTGAGACAAAATTTTAGGCGAAAAGCAGTGGCGGCGCCAGGGGTGCGTGAGTGAGTGCTTGCGCGCCCCTTAATTTTCTTCCGCATCCCTTCAGCACACCCTACGTTCAACTGAAAACATTAATATGTAATATTATGTCATGTCATATTGAGGGCCGAATGATAGGTTATTATTGTATGCAACAGGCAAGCACTGAAAGAGGTACCAATACTTTTCTGTACTTGCGGCAGCCTCTGTAAAGATCAGCGGCCGTTTTTCTTCTTTCGTCAGCATTGTCGTTATCAATTTTTTCTTCTTTTGTTTCTTCAAGTGGTCTGTTCGTGGTTTTTGATAATTGGCTATAGATTAATGTGAGTTATGTTTTTTTCTTTCTTGCATTGTTCATAAACGGTTTGTTTTCCGTCTACTTGTTCTTCCTTACACTGGAGCAAAAAATTCAGGTACTTTTAAGGTATCACCTCATCAGGTCGTGCTCTGGAAATTATTTAATGCTAGTTGTAACATGAAGGGTACTGTTCTTCTTAATACGTTCTATATATTTGTTCCACGTTTAATGTCCAGTAAACGTACCATTTCAAACTTTTTCCAAGACTGTTAGGAAGATGCCCGATGTTCACGAAGAAATTTTACAGTTCGTTGTTGGGGATAGTGCGGCAGAAGGGATTTTAAAGATGACACAGTTCCTGTACTCTTCGCGTTTTGTCTTGTGGCAGACGGTGTCTTCATTGGTTACATTGAGAAGGTTCAAAAATTGTCTTTTTAAGGGCAGGATGGTTTTATTTTGTATTTCACTACATAGTTCAATAAGACTGCAACGTGTATCTGAATGTTTACACTGCATGGAATGACCACTTTCTTGTAATACATATCGCACCCCCTAACTTTCTTTCATCAACCCCTCAGCACCCGTAGATGAATAATTCTGGCGCCGCTGTTGGTGAAAAGAGATCGAAACTGCAGAGATATTTGAAGATACAGTCGTTGCATATTAAAATCAAGCTGAATGGAGGCATGAATTATCCGTTTTTCATAATTACATATTTCAAACTTCTTACTTGGTAAAACCGTATTTTCTTCATAACGTTTTGTGATCGTGTTTTAGTTTTTCCTTGGATTAATGGAAATTTTTCATAATGCAAAGGAAAATTATACTTTCCACTTTTTGCAACAGTTGTTTGTTTTCTAAGTAACAATTTACGGAGTTCCGGGATTAATAATGGAACAATGAAATCTGAGTGCTCGTGTTCCCATCATCGCGGTTATCAGCTGAAAATGAGTTTGAGTTTTTGTTTTGAGTCCACTTTATGCACAGAAAGTCTAATCAGGTCTAGTCTTACAGTTTAAAGTGGTATCCGAAACACCATGTATCGAACTCAGAACCCCTTGATTACAAGGCGACGACATTACCACTGCGCCATCGGGGAGAGGTCTTGGCTTAAAAATCGAAAGATTCCTTGGTAAAGAAAAAATTCTCTCTTTCAAGTTTTCATGTTCATGCCTATGTGCGAAATTTAAATGTAAGTACAGAGAAGTTCCCAATGTTTCCTTTTCTCTCTCCAAGCTACTCGTGAAGAAAAATATAAAAACCATTAACGTAAATAGTCATTTACAATTTTGAGCAAGCCATTACATGACAAATTGCATGATATGCTTACAAAATTTCGAGGTTGTTTAAATCAGTTTGATTTAAATTGTGTGATTGACAAAAATCAGTGTTCTTTTAAAATAAAATAAATATACAATAATGCACATAAGTAATTTGTGAATATCAGAATCACTTTTGGTGAAGATACATCAATTTCTTGATCATTCAATAGTTTTTACTGGGCTTCGGTGTATAAAGTGGGCTTAAAATCAAACTTAAACAAAGAAACAATATCGAAGGAAAATTAAGTGAACAAATTATATGTACTCATGGAGTGAAACTCGTAAGAGTTATGAAAGCAGCAGTAGCCCCCCCCCCCCCTTTCCCAACAGATGAATAAAATCAGCTTAAATATGAACTCCTTGGCGTCGCAAGGCCTTTTTACGTGACACGTCCACTCGTTAATTAATTAAGCGCCATATTAATGCTAAACTTCGTCACACCTTTTGCACTACTCAAATACTCTGGTTTTTGAGATATTGAATGAAATGAAAGACGCAAACATATGCACCGCACTACAGTGACAATGATTTATGGATTACTGACAAAGTATATCGGCAGGCTTCCTTTGTAACTAAATTTCTCAGAGACATTAGCTGCCACACAACAATCGTAACATAACCTCCCACCTTTAGTGTTATTGGAGAGTTTGGCTGGTTGTTTCCATCGCGGCTTCTCACCTTTCATCAAAGCCTTGCCGCCTGAAAGTCTCCCTCCCTTCTTTTATCTGCTCAAGCTACAGCCAGGGCATTTGAAGCGGTGTTTGTTTTTCGTTACGAGTACTTCGTCTGTGGGCTGCATAGGAGTGCGCAGACACTCTGATTAGGATGTCTGTCAACCTGTAGTAGCACCATTTTGAATTCGAAAAATTCCTATGCCAGGATGATCTATGGGTTTTGTAAAGTTTTGAACAACCTTTAAAAAGTTTTGAATCCGATTCAGTTTTTCGTAATAACGAATTCAAAAATGCTACTACAGGTTGACGCTTCAGTAGCACTTTCACCAAATTCAACGGGTACCATGCCATTTCGTAGTCTAGGTTTCGTAGTCTATCGTTTTGAACAACCTTCAGAAAGTTTTGAATCCGAAGGACAACTTCAAAAATTCAAATTCAAAAATGCTACTATAGCAGCACTTGTTTTGAATTCGAAAAATTCCTATGCCAGGATGATCTATGGGTTTTGTATAGTTTTAAACAACCTTTAAAAAGTTTTGAATCCGATTCAGTTTTTCGTAATAACGAATTCAAAAATGCTACTACAGGTTGACGCCTCAGTAGCACTTTCACCAAATTCAACGGAAACGATGCCATTTCGTAGTCTAGGTTATGTATCGTTTTGAACAACCTTCAGAAAGTTTTGAATCCGAAGGACAACTTCAAAAATTCAAATTCAAAAATGCTACTATAGCAGCACTTGTTTTGAATTCGAAAAATTCCTATGCCAGGATGATCCATGGGTTTTGTATAGTTTTGAACAACCTTTAAAAAGTTTTGAATCCGATTCAGTTTTTCGTAATAACGAATTCAAAAATGCTACTACAGGTTGACGCCTCAGTAGCACTTTCACCAAATTCAACGGAAACGATGCCATTTCGTAGTCTAGGTTATGTATCGTTTTGAACAACCTTCAGAAAGTTTTGAATCCGAAGGACAACTTCAAAAATTCAAATTCAAAAATGCTACTATAGCAGCACTTGTTTTGAATTCGAAAAATTCCTATGCCAGGATGATCTATGGGTTTTGTATAGTTTTGAACAACCTTTAAAAAGTTTTGAATCCGATTCAGTTTTTCGTAATAACGAATTCAAAAATGCTACTTCAGGTTGACGCCTCAGTAGGACTTTCACCAAATTCAACGGAAACGATGCCATTTCGTAGTCTAGGTTATGTATCGTTTTGAACAACCTTCACAAAGTTTTGAATCCGAAGGACAACTACAAAAATTCAAATTCAAAAATGCTACTATAGCAGCAATTGTTTTGAATTCGAAAAATTCCTATCCCAGGATGATCTATGGGTTTTGTATAGTTTTGAACAACCTTTAAAAAGTTTTGAATCCGATTCAGTTTTTCGTAATAACGAATTCAAAAATGCTACTACAGGTTGACGCCTCAGTAGGACTTTCACCAAATTCAACGGAAACGATGCCATTTCGTAGTCTAGGTTATGTATCGTTTTGAACAACCTTCAGAAAGTTTTGAATGCGAAGGACAACTTCAAAAATTCAAATTCAAAAATGCTACTATAGCAGCACTTGTTTTGAATTCGAAAAATTCCTATGCCAGGATGATCTATGGGTTTTGTATAGTTTTGAACAACCTTTAAAAAGTTTTGAATCCGATTCAGTTTTTCGTAAAAACGAATTCAAAAATGCTACTACAGGTTGACGCCTCAGTAGCACTTTCACCAAATTCAACGGAAACCATGCCATTTCGTAGTCTAGGTTATGTATCGTTTTGAACAACCTTCAGAAAGTTTTGAATCCGAAGGACAACTTCAAAAATTCAAATTCAAAAATGCTACTATAGCAGCACTTGTTTTGAATTCGAAAAATTCCTATGCCAGGATGATCTATGGGTTTTGTATAGTTTTGAACAACCTTTAAAAAGTTTTGAATCCGAAGTTTTGAATACAAAAATGCTACTACAGGTTGACGCCTCAGTAGCACTTTCACCAAATTCAACGGAAACGATGCCATTTCGTAGTCTAGGTTATGTATCGTTTTGAACAACCTTCAGAAAGTTTTGAATCCGAAGGACAACTTCAAAAATTCAAATTCAAAAATGCTACTGTAGCAGCACTTGTTTTGAATTCGAAAAATTCCTATGCCAGGATGATCTATGGGTTTTGTATAGTTTTGAACAACCTTTAAAAAGTTTTGAATCCGATTCAGTTTTTCGTAATGAATTCAAAAATGCTACTACAGGTTGACGCCTCAGTAGCACTTTCACCAAATTCAACGGAAACGATGCCATTTCGTAGTCTAGGTTATGTATCGTTTTGAACAACCTTCAGAAAGTTTTGAATCCGAAGGACAACTTCAAAAATTCAAATTCAAAAATGCTACTGTAGCAGCACTTGTTTTGAATTCGAAAAATTCCTATGCCAGGATGATGTATGGGTTTTGTATAGTTTTGAACAACCTTTAAAAAGTTTTGAATCCGATTCAGTTTTTCGTAATGAATTCAAAAATGCTACTACAGGTTGACGCCTCAGTAGCACTTTCACCAAATTCAACGGAAACGATGCCATTTCGTAGTCTAGGTTATGTATCGTTTTGAACAACCTTCAGAAAGTTTTGAATCCGAAGGACAACTTCAAAATTTCAAATTCAAAAATTCTACTATAGCAACACTTGTTTTAAATTCGATAAATTCCTAAACGAATATGATCTATGGATTTTGTATTGTTTCGAGCAACCTTTGAAAGGTTTTGAATCCGAATCGCTTCTTCAAAGTGACGAATTAAAAACGCTTCGTCAAATTTGCAACTCAGGATAAATTTCAACAAATTCTACCGTTGAATTTTCCATTTCTTAATACACTCAGGACTGTGCATATTACACTAGAAATTGTTTCATCTTAACACGTAATATTGATGTTGATAGTGCCTTAGAAAAGGGGCCACGCCTTATACTTTTGTTCGGATTGCAGGAGCGAAATACTGATAAAATAGTGTGGACAGATATAATGTTTATGAGTTTTACAAGCACGTACTCTCTGGCCCTCTTACTCTCATTCTCTCTCTTATTTTTTTCTTTCGCGTTTTCTCTTTGCTGCTGCATCACTTCTTTTCCACCATTGTCCTCTGCTTGTAATCCAACCACATCGCGCTAAGACGCCAGGCGTCCCAGGTTCGAATCCTGTCCTGGGCATGGATGTTTGGAGTGTCCATTCATCAATTTCATCACATCATCACTCATCCCCATCTTCGGAAGTTAGCCAAAAGTGGCACAAATAGCGAAGCAAAATAAAGCAAATGAATCAATCAATCAATTGTATTACAGCCCTCTCTTCCGCTTTCACCGTTTTTCTAATGTTCTTGTTAACTGTCTCATTTTTAGTATCTCTATCCATTCCAATCTAGAAAGAAGTAGGGAAGGGACTCGATGTTGTCACCTGTTGTAAGGCAGCTTGTCTACCATTCCTATCTCTCCCGTTTCAATCTTCACATAATCTCCCTATTTCTCCCCCTCTTGAGTTTCCCTAGCTCCGGTCTCCGTGGCGGAATGCATAGCGCGTTTCTCGGTTTTGAATCCCGGCCTGGGAATAGGTGTCGCTTCAATCAATTTCATCTTATCATCACTCATCTTCATCTTCGCGATTAGCCATAAGTGGCAGAAAACCGAAACAAAATAAAATAAATCAAATGAAAGTTTCCTAGCCTTCATTGTATCCCTGTCCACGTATTTCAGTTGCTCGCTGTGGACTTTTCTCTTTAAGTTATACTAGTATATTAGAAGTAGGTGAACCAAGCAAATTACATTAATTGATATGAATGATTTGTATCATTTATATTATTATACTGGCTTTGAGTCCAGATGTAAAAGGTTTGTTAGTCCGCAAAATGCATTCTAGGGTGTACCAAGTTAGCATTTAGGGAACAGATTAGAGTATATTGTTAAATTCATGCGACAATTATGAAAAATATGGAAAATTTTCTTTACAAGTGCAAGTGACACCCTAGTTATACTATAGCCGTCCCTAGGAGAGGAGCAAGGTTTCACACTTCATGGATGGAAGCAAACGAGCAGCAAAACATTTTGAAATGCAATTTTAGCGTTTTATATTCTGAAAGCAACTTATGCCAAAATTCGAAGTTTACAGTTGGACCCTTAGTTACTACTATACTAACGCACTTTTCAAAAGGAAATGCCTTGCTATACAAAACAATGTTGTGGGTGCCGTATATTTTAAAGGATGATGACAAGGAGACAGATATTGACAATAGGGTTCCTGCGTGTCAAATCATCACAACTCCCAGCCCTAGCATCTAAGATTTTCATAAAATCTGGTAGGATGGTAGAGGACATGGAATATCTTACATGTGTAAAATTTTAGCCCTCAATGATACACGGTGTTCCTGCAGCAGGGATGCCAACTTCATAAAAAATGTCAAATTTATTCTTCTAATTATGATGTAACTTTCATCTTGGGCTTATTTTGGAACTAAGGGAGCATAGGTTTCTTAAAAAATAGTCTTACATAAAAAAATTTAAGTTTCTTTACAAGCTCACATGATGTGACCTTTGACTTCGAATACTACATAGTATATATACTATAGTATATGCTACATTGAGTGAAACACCTTAGAACTTAGTCTAGTAATGTCGTCTGGGCAACTAATTGCAACAGAAATGAAACTAACTGCCTCCATAGTAAAAAAATGTGACGAATCCGATTTTGAAGAGTTTACAACTCTCTAATCTGTAACTTCGACGACATCTTGAAAAAGGGCGCCAAGATTTAACGTTGAAAATTTAAAAAAAGAATATCTCGAAAAAGGGTGAATTGTGCACTAAAACTGAAGATAACCAAAATTAAAGAGCAGACCATTTGATAAATTATGGTTTTTGTTTGATAAAGTTATCTTATATCTTAATTGAATTAGAAAGCTCCAATTATTTACTTTAATTTGGGAATTAGAGTAAAATTTGATTTCTTTATTTGATTTATTTTACTTCATTTTGTGCCAGTTTTTGGCTAATTGCGAAGATGGAAGATGATATGATGAAATTGATGAATGGACATTCATAAACATCCATGCCCAGTCCAGGATTCGAACTCGGGACCCCTGTACTTCTGACGTCGTAGTGCAATTTGCTAACTATACTCCCCCAAGGGGGCCGACTACAGTAAAAGTTGGTTTGTGACATAAAAAACAGCAAATATGTAACAAACTATGTAATATATGTCCTGAAGACACTGAACAAAATAAATATATATATAATATTCTGGATATATTTGTGTTGAATGCAGATACATAACATTCAGATGAGCGTCAACGTGTGTTTTATAGCGACATGTTAGTACCTCTTTTATGTGAAAATGTGAAGTTTAATGTAAGCGAAAACATGTTATATATTATCGCATTTACAAAGAAAATCTAAATCGCACTGCCAACACACTCAAAGACTTTGTGAATCCAATCGAAATTGTAACAATATCTACAGCTGAATGTGAAAGCGGGGTCAATGCTATGAATCTAGCTTTATCAGATGAGAGAAATCAATAGAACCGTTTCTTTTTATCAAGTCCAAGAATCTCAGTGCCCTTCACACAGCAACTGGTTAACCATCAGACCTGCAGGAACAGTCCCATTCATTTGTCTAATCAGCAGATTTATATTATTTTTCCTATAGTTTGATTTTAGAATTTAACTTTGAATGTTTATAGTTTGATTTTAGAATTTAACTTTAAATGATGTTAATTTGTGTTCCATGTGATAACAAAACTAGATTTTAAGCAATTAACATGGAATTAATAGCACACTTAATTTATAGATAAAAGAGATAGTGCATGCGAGGTTTCAATTAATAGAAACCTGTGTGTCTTGGAAACTACTGGCACACACCTACAAGCTTACTCAGATAGTAAACGCACAACCTATTCGAAATATTATCGAGATGAGACGAGTCGAGACTTGTCACAATCTCGTTTCGTCTTGTGTATGGTGAGGTCCTTCTCCTTGTTTGTGTTTGTTCTCGTCTGAGCCTATACTCAGAAGTTTGTTAAAGCAATCTAATCGGGACTGAACCAGGCGATTAAATTGAAATAGAAATACCTATCTGCAAATAATTTATCTGATAAAAGTATGTGACCTTTGAATTCATTTATATATGCATACAATGAGGAAAATATCAATTCTTCTTAGTGATGGAATACAAAAAGTTACAATATATATAATTTCATAGGTAGTAAAAATTCCTACAATATCTTTTGTGTGAATTGTGTAAGTACGGTATTTACTTTCGGAAAATTATTTTTAAAAAAACTGAGGGAAAGAAGGCCTGCAGCATAGTCTTCTGAAACAAATTTACATCTTATCAAGCAATCGACGCAGTGCGTTATCTACAAATCTTGCCCCCCCCCCCGCAAAATATTACCAAAGGTTACCCCCTACCTCCACCCACCTACACACACCCACCCAACTCATTTTTTTTAAATGGGAAGGGGGTTATGTGATATATATAATATATATATATATATATATATATATATATATATAGTACACTGTTTTCTCACACCTGGAAAATGATGCATTTGTTACAATCATGCAGTCATATTTTTTTCCTGATTAATGAAATGTTGAAGAAGCCTTCACCTCTGCATTTCTCGTAAAATTCTAGGCTGATTTGATTCTAGTCTGACTGCCACGCGGGAGACCAAGGGTGGGTGATCTAAGGTCGTAATTTTTCCGGCTTTGTCTCCGTATAAAGCGACTCTCGGGCCCACCCAACCTCAAATCAAATGGAATCTGGCCGGGGGTAAAGGCAACCGCAGCGTGGTGCTGATCACATCTCTCCAAGATGGCCGACATCGAAAATCTCTGAGGCCACATTCCCTAAATGTGCCTTCATAGCACGGTGCTATATGCACAGGGAATATAACTTTTCTTTTATCTGTATATATTGTATTCGTTTCTGTAACCCTGAGTAACTAAGTTTGTATTTTTTCCATAGCCTATGCATATATTAACCCTCCACTATGACAATGGCTGAGTGCCCCCTAAAGGCTTGCTTGTCTCCGCCCCCCCTTGCACTGCGGGGTTTTGCGGCTTGTAGATCCGGCACTGAATCGACGTAATATCCTGTAACTACACTTCTTCATATTACACCATTACACACCCATTTTAAACAATTTTCATCTTTTTAAAAAATGTTTACAAGAGCACAGATAAAGTGAACTAACTACCACTATATTGTAGAATATGTTCACAGTGGTTTGAATTATTTTAAAGAAGAAGGTAATGTTTGTAAACAATATACACTTTAAATGTAAATTAGAAGTGTTCCATAGGACAACAGTCTCCCCTACCGAACTTTTTATTCTGCTATTGCAGAAATTTCCAAAATAATGATTTTAAAATCCCACAGAGGATGTTCTTTGAATTCAACAATACGTTTTAAAGAAAACTTAACAGAAACATTCCTAACATTCCTAAGACTAAGAACATATTTATCTTGGGTTCAATCTCAATAACGACACCTTCGATACCATTCTTTAAAGGCGATAAGTGTATCGAGGCAATTTGAAAAACAAGAAACGAAAGTACTTCCTAATCAGCTGAATAATGACCACTGCATTCTGTTCGATACATTTACTTAATTCAATTCAGCCTATAGAATTTTTCCACGTTCCTTTAGTACAGTCAGATATACTTTTTAGGCGTACATTTGACATGCAAAGTGGACCAATTGTAGTAAATATTAACAGGACGATATTTTTGTATTTCCATAGAGTGCAGGAAGATATACGGTAAAATACGAACACGAGCGGGCGCACATACCAATACAAAGAAATCCCTAAAATAGAAGTTTCAGACCTGGAGACAAAAATACAGTGTGATTGCCATTCATGTAAAGGCGTTGAAAGGTTTCAACTGCCGCGTTAAACTTCTCTTTTATTTTTTGATACTAGGTGTGAGTTGTAGAACAATTCAACTTATTGACTCATATAGTATATCCAATGATGACAAATCTAAACCACTACCGCAATAGTTCACCACTCCGTCTCAAATTACGACCCAATTGTTAACAGCGATGTATTGTTAGATCGATAGTTACTTATAGTTTTGAGACAGACAATACAATCATACAGAATCGAAAACATTCCAGTAAACATTTCCCCAAAAACAGTTTCCAAACGGAAGAAGGTAAGTCGTTATTCTGTTAATGTGTTACGTGCTACCGTGACTGCAAGGTGTTGTTAATTGTTCTCCAGAAACACGTGCATTAGCACTGCGCCGGACTGGGGCTGCCAAGTGGTCGGAGGCAATTTTTCTCAACAGGGCGCCGATTGCCAGGAGTTGACAAAAACGTGGGGACAAAAATGTGTTTTCGGAAAGGCATTGAGAGGGCGTACCAGGATTTTGGCGGTGTCCCGGTGGGCCAGTCTGGGCCTGCATTAGCACCAGTATGAAAAAGGAAACATGTCCGTTCCTTGTAGACTAAAAGGTGGAGCTAGAAAAAGGGTTGTTTTGTAATTCTTCTTGAAAGCAGGATTTCTTCAAATTAGAACTCGGAAGCACTTCAAAATGGACAGACGTAGCTACTCCTATTTGGATGGATCGAGAGAACTTAGAGAAGTGAAGGACAGTACTGAACACAGGAAAATCAGAAGTTAAATCAATTTTATATTTAATTTACAGGGTGTCGCAAAACAACTTCAACAACGCTTGGGTGCTGGTAGATATCATAAAAACAAGTAACTTTTCCTAATATACTTTTCCTCGAAAGCTCTTAGTTTCTGCGCTACAAGCGCTCAAAATCTATCCTGTATGTATGCAACCCAACACAGGGAACAACCGCTCTGACATAACTTCCAGGGGAACGCGGCAGAGTTGCCACTAGTGTCACTTGGCAGTCTTACCTGAACTAAAATCAAAAGAATAATGTTATTTGTGATGTTGTAAGTAGTATTTACAGTACTTACAAACTTACCAATGCAAAGGATTTCAAATAAATGAGGACTGAAATTCAAGAGTGTTGATTCTAATAAGTACTGTAAATATGTAATTCTTACAACATCGCAAATATCATTACTCTTTTGTATGTAACTCAAGTAAGACTGCCAAGTGACGCTAGTGGCAACCCTGCCGCGCTCCCCTGGAAGTTAAGTCAGAGCGGTCGTTTCCTGTGGTGGGTTGCATACATACAAAATAGATTCTAAACGCTAAAATTACATTTCAAAATGTTTTGCTGCTCGTTTGCTTCCATCCATGAAGTGTGAAACCTTGCTCCTCTCCTAGGGACGGCTATAGTATAACTAGGGTGTCACTTGCACTTGTAAAGAAAATTTTCCATATTTTTCATAATTGTCGCATGAATTTAACAATATACTCTAATCTGTTCCCTAAATGCTAACTTGGTACACCCTAGAATGCATTTTGCGGACTAACAAACCTTTTACATCTGGACTCAAAGCCAGTATAATAATATAAATGATACAAATCATTCATATCAATTAATGTAATTTGCTTGGTTCACCTACTTCTAATATACTAGTATAACTTAAAGAGAAAAGTCCACAGCGAGCAACTGAAATACGTGGACAGGGATACAATGAAGGCTAGGAAACTTTCATTTGATTTATTTTATTTTGTTTCGGTTTTCTGCCACTTATGGCTAATCGCGAAGATGAAGATGAGTGATGATAAGATGAAATTGATTGGAGCGACACCTATTCCCAGGCCGGGATTCAAAACCGAGAAACGCGCTATGCATTCCGCCACGGAGACCGGAGCTAGGGAAACTCAAGAGGGGAAGAAATAGGGAGATTATGTGAAGATTGAAACGGGAGAGATAGGAATGGTAGACAAGCTGCCTTACAACAGGTGACAACATCGAGTCCCTTCCCTACTTCTTTCTAGATTGGAATGGATAGAGATACTAAAAATGAGACAGTTAACAAGAACATTAGAAAAACGGTGAAAGCGGAAGAGAGGGCTGTAATACAATTGATTGATTGATTCATTTGCTTTATTTTGCTTCGCTATTTGTGCCACTTTTGGCTAACTTCCGAAGATGGGGATGAGTGATGATGTGATGAAATTGATGAATGGACACTCCAAACATCCATGCCCAGGACAGGATTCGAACCTGGGACGCCTGGCGTCTTAGCGCGATGTGGTTGGATTACAAGCAGAGGACAATGGTGGAAAAGAAGTGATGCAGCAGCAAAGAGAAAACGCGAAAGAAAAAAATAAGAGAGAGAATGAGAGTAAGAGGGCCAGAGAGTACGTGCTTGTAAAACTCATAAACATTATATCTGTCCACACTATTTTATCAGTATTTCGCTCCTGCAATCCGAACAAAAGTATAAGGCGTGGCCCCTTTTCTAAGGCACTATCAACATCAATATTACGTGTTAAGATGAAACAATTTCTAGTGTAATATGCACAGTCCTAAGTGTATTAAGAAATGGAAAATTCAACGGTAGAATTTGTTGAAATTTATCCTGAGTTGCAAATTTGACGAAGCGTTTTTAATTCGTCATTTTGAAAAAGCGATTCGGATTCAAAACCTTTCAAAGGTTGCTCGAAACAATACAAAATCCATAGATCATATTCGTTTAGGAATTTATCGAATTTAAAACAAGTGTTGCTATAGTAGAATTTTTGAATTTGAAATTTTGAAGTTGTCCTCCGGATTCAAAACTTTCTGAAGGTTGTTCAAAACGATACATAACCTAGACTACGAAATGGCATCGTTTCCGTTGAATTTGGTGAAAGTGCTACTGAGGCGTCAACCTGTAGTAGCATTTTTGAATTCATTACGAAAAACTGAATCGGATTCAAAACTTTTTAAAGGTTGTTCAAAACTATACAAAACCCATAGATCATCCTGGCATAGGAATTTTTCGAATTCAAAACAAGTGCTGCTATAGTAGCATTTTTGAATTTGAATTTTTGAAGTTGTCCTTCGGATTCAAAACTTTCTGAATGTTGTTCAAAACGATACATAACCTAGAGGTCCCGGGTTCGAATCCCGGCCGGGCTTGGTTGTTTGTGAATGTCCATTCATCAATTTCATCATTTCATCACTCATACCCATCTTCGCAAATTAGCCAAGAGGCACAAAACGCGAAGTAAAATAAACTAAATCAATAACAAATAACATAACCTAGACTACGAAATGGCATGGTTTCCGTTGAATTTGGTGAAAGTGGTACTGAGGCGTCAACCTGTAGTAGCATTTTTGAATTCGTTATTACGAAAAACTGAATCGGATTCAAAACTTTTTAAAGGTTGTTCAAAACTATACAAAACCCATAGATCATCCTGGCATAGGAATTTTTCGAATTCAAAACAAGTGCTGCTACAGTAGCATTTTTGAATTTGAATTTTTGTAGTTGTCCTTCGAATTTTAAACATTCTGAAGGTTGTTCAAAACGATACATAACCTAGACTACGAAATGGCATCGTTTCCGTTGAATTTGGTGAAAGTGCTACTGAGGCGTCAACCTGAAGTAGCATTTTTGAATTCGTTATAACGAAAAACTGAATCGGATTCAAAACTTTTTAAAGGTTGTTCAAAACTATACAAAACCCATAGATCATCCTGGCATAGGAATTTTTCGAATTCAAAACAAGTGCTGCTATAGTAGCATTTTTGAATTTGAATTTTTGAAGTTGTCCTTCGGATTCAAAACTTTCTGAAGGTTGTTCAAAACGATACATAACCTAGACTACGAAATGGCATGGTTTCCGTTGAATTTGGTGAAAGTGGTACTGAGGCGTCAACCTGTAGTAGCATTTTTGAATTCGTTATTACGAAAAACTGAATCGGATTCAAAACTTTTTAAAGGTTGTTCAAAACTATACAAAAGCCATAGATCATCCTGGCATAGGAATTTTTCGAATTCAAAACAAGTGCTGCTATAGTAGCATTTTTGAATTTGAATTTTTGAAGTTGTCCTTCGGATTCAAAACTTTCTGAAGGTTGTTCAAAACGATACGTAACCTAGACTACGAAATGGCATGGTTTCCGTTGAATTTGGTGAAAGTGGTACTAGGCGTCAACCTGTAGTAGCATTTTTGAATTCGTTATTACGAAAAACTGAATCGGATTCAAAACTTTTTAAAGGTTGTTCAAAACTATACAAAACCCATAGATCATCCTGGCATAGGAATTTTTTCGAATTCAAAACAAGTGCTGCTACAGTAGCATTTTTTAATTTGAATTTTTGAAGTTGTCCTTCGGATTCAAAAATTTCTGAAGGTTGTTCAAAACGATGCATAACCTAGACTACGAAATGGCATCGTTTCCGTTGAATTTGGTGAAAGTGCCAATGAGGCGTCAACCTGTAGTAGCATTTTTGAATTCGTTATTACGAAAAACTGAATCGGATTCAAAACTTTTTAAAGGTTGTTCAAAACTATACAAAACCCATAGATCATCCTGGCATAGGAATTTTTCGAATTCAAAACAAGTGCTGCTATAGTAGCATTTTTGAATTTGAATTTCTGAAGTTGTCCTTCGGATTCAAAACTTTCTGAAGGTTGTTCAAAACGATACGTAACCTAGACTACGAAATGGCATGGTTTCCGTTGCATTTGGTGAAAGTGGTACTGAGGCGTCAACCTGTAGTAGCATTTTTGAATTCGTTATTACGAAAAACTGAATCGGATTCAAAACTTTTTAAAGGTTGTTCAAAACTATACAAAACCCATAGATCATCCTGGCATAGGAATTTTTCGAATTCAAAACAAGTGCTGCAACAGTAGCATTTTTGAATTTGAATTTTTGAAGTTGTCCTCAGGATTCAAAACTTTCTGAAGGTTGTTCAAAACGATACATAACCTAGACTACGAAATGGCATGGTTTCCGTTGAATTTGGTGAAAGTGCTACTGAGGCGTCAACCTGTAGTAGCATTTTTGAATTCGTTATTACGAAAAACTGAATCGGATTCAAAACTTTTTAAAGGTTGTTCAAAACTATACAAAACCCATAGATCATCCTGCCATAGGAATTTTTCGAATTCAAAACAAGTGCTGCTATAGTAGCATTTTTGAATTTGAATTTTTGAAGTTGTCCTTCGGATTCAAAACTGTCTGAAGGTTGTTCAAAACGATACATAAACTAGACTACGAAATGGCATCGTTTCCGTTGAATTTGGTGAAAGTGCTACTGAGGCGTCAACCTGTAGTAGCATTTTTGAATTCGTTATTACGAAAAACTGAATCGGATTCAAAACGTTTTAAAGGTTGTTCAAAACTACACAAAACCCATAGATCATCCTGGCATAGGAATTTTTCGAATTCAAAACAAGTTCTGCTATAGTTGCATTTTTGAATTTGAATTTTTGAAGTTGTCCTTCGGATTCAAAACTTTCTGAAGGTTGTTCAAAACGATACATAACCTAGACTACGAAATGGCATGGTTTCCGTTGAATTTGGTGAAAGTGGTACTGAGGCGTCAACCTGTAGTAGCATTTTTGAATTCGTTATTACGAAAAACTGAATCGGATTCAAAACTTTTTAAAGGTTGTTCAAAACTATACAAAACCCATAGATCATCCTGGCATAGGAATTTTTCGAATTCAAAACAAGTGCTGCTATAGTAGCATTTTTGAATTTGAATTTTTGAAGTTGTCCATCGGATTCAAAACTTTCTGAAGGTTGTTCAAAACGATACATAACCTAGACTACGAAATGTCATGGTTTCCGTTGAATTTGGTGAAAGTGGTACTGAGGCGTCAACCTGTAGTAGCATTTTTGAATTCGTTATTACGAAAAACTGAATCGGATTCAAAACTTTTTAAAGGTTGTTCAAAACTATACAAAACCCATAGATCATCCTGGCATAGGAATTTTTCGAATTCAAAACAAGTGCTGCTATAGTAGCATTTTTGAATTTGAATTTTTGAAGTTGTCCTTCGGATTCAAAACTTTCTGAAGGTTGTTCAAAACGATACATAACCTAGACTACGAAATGGCATCGTTTCCGTTGAATTTGGTGAAAGTGCTACTGAGGCGTCAACCTGTAGTAGCATTTTTGAATTCGTTATTACGAAAAACTGAATCGGATTCAAAACTTTTTAAAGGTTGTTCAAAACTATACAAAACCCATACATCATCCTGGCATAGGAATTTTTTCGAATTCAAAACAAGTGCTGCTACAGTAGCATTTTTTAATTTGAATTTTTGAAGTTGTCCTTCGGATTCAAAAATTTCTGAAGGTTGTTCAAAACGATGCATAACCTAGACTACGAAATGGCATCGTTTCCGTTGAATTTGGTGAAAGTGCCAATGAGGCGTCAACCTGTAGTAGCATTTTTGAATTCGTTATTACGAAAAACTGAATCGGATTCAAAACTTTTTAAAGGTTGTTCAAAACTATACAAAACCCATAGATCATCCTGGGATAGGAATTTTTCGAATTCAAAACAAGTGCTGCTATAGTAGCATTTTTGAATTTGAATTTTTGAAGTTGTCCTTCGGATTCAAAACTTTCTGAAGGTTGTTCAAAACGATACATAACCTAGACTACGAAATGGCATCGTTTCCGTTGAATTTGGTGAAAGTGCTACTGAGGCGTCAACCTGTAGTAGCGTTTTTGAATTCGTTTTTACGAAAAACTGAATCGGATTCAAAACTTTTTAAAGGTTGTTCAAAACTATACAAAACCCATAGATCATCCTGGCATAGGAATTTTTCGAATTCAAAACAAGTGCTGCTATAGTAGCATTTTTGAATTTGAATTTTTGAAGTTGTCCTTCGGATTCAAAACTTTCTGAAGGTTGTTCAAAACGATACGTAACCTAGACTACGAAATGGCATGGTTTCCGTTGAATTTGGTGAAAGTGGTACTGAGGCGTCAACCTGTAGTAGCATTTTTGAATTCGTTATTACGAAAAACTGAATCGGATTCAAAACTTTTTAAAGGTTGTTCAAAACTATACAAAACCCATACATCATCCTGGCATAGGAATTTTTTCGAATTCAAAACAAGTGCTGCTACAGTAGCATTTTTTAATTTGAATTTTTGAAGTTGTCCTTCGGATTCAAAAATTTCTGAAGGTTGTTCAAAACGATGCATAACCTAGACTACGAAATGGCATCGTTTCCGTTGAATTTGGTGAAAGTGCCAATGAGGCGTCAACCTGTAGTAGCATTTTTGAATTCGTTATTACGAAAAACTGAATCGGATTCAAAACTTTTTAAAGGTTGTTCAAAACTATACAAAACCCATAGATCATCCTGGGATAGGAATTTTTCGAATTCAAAACAAGTGCTGCTATAGTAGCATTTTTGAATTTGAATTTTTGAAGTTGTCCTTCGGATTCAAAACTTTCTGAAGGTTGTTCAAAACGATACATAACCTAGACTACGAAATGGCATCGTTTCCGTTGAATTTGGTGAAAGTGCTACTGAGGCGTCAACCTGTAGTAGCATTTTTGAATTCGTTATTACGAAAAACTGAATCGGATTCAAAACTTTTTAAAGGTTGTTCAAAACTATACAAAACCCATAGATCATCCTGGCATAGGAATTTTTCGAATTCAAAACAAGTGCTGCTATAGTAGCATTTTTGAATTTGAATTTTTGAAGTTGTCCTTCGGATTCAAAACTTTCTGAAGGTTGTTCAAAACGATACATAACCTAGACTACGAAATGGCATCGTTTCCGTTGAATTTGGTGAAAGTGCTACTGAGGCGTCAACCTGTAGTAGCATTTTTGAATTCGTTATTACGAAAAACTGAATCGGATTCAAAACTTTTTAAAGGTTGTTCAAAACTATACAAAACCCATAGATCATCCTGGCATAGGAATTTTTCGAATTCAAAACAAGTGCTGCTACAGTAGCATTTTTGAATTTGAATTTTTGAAGTTGTCCTTCGGATTCAAAACTTTCTGAAGGTTGTTCAAAACGATACATAACCTAGACTACGAAATGGCATCGTTTCCGTTGAATTTGGTGAAAGTGCTACTGAGGCGTCAACCTGTAGTAGCATTTTTGAATTCGTTATTACGAAAAACTGAATCGGATTCAAAACTTTTTAAAGGTTGTTCAAAACTATACAAAACCCATAGATCATCCTGGCATAGGAATTTTTCGAATTCAAAACAAGTGCTGCTACAGTAGCATTTTTGAATTTGAATTTTTGAAGTTGTCCTTCGGATTCAAAACTTTCTGAAGGTTGTTCAAAACGATACATAACCTAGACTACGAAATGGCATCGTTTCCGTTGAATTTGGTGAAAGTGCTACTGAGGCGTCAACCTGTAGTAGCGTTTTTGAATTCGTTTTTACGAAAAACTGAATCGGATTCAAAACTTTTTAAAGGTTGTTCAAAACTATACAAAACCCATAGATCATCCTGGCATAGGAATTTTTCGAATTCAAAACAAGTGCTGCTACAGTAGCATTTTTGAATTTGAATTTTTGAAGTTGTCCTTCGGATTCAAAACTTTCTGAAGGTTGTTCAAAACGATACATAACCTAGACTACGAAATGGCATCGTTTCCGTTGAATTTGGTGAAAGTGCTACTGAGGCGTCAACATGTAGTAGCATTTTTGAATTCGTTATTACGAAAAACTGAATCGGATTCAAAACTTTTTAAAGGTTGTTCAAAACTATACAAAACCCATAGATCATCCTGGCATAGGAATTTTTCGAATTCAAAACAAGTGCTGCTATAATAGCATTTTTGAATTTGAATTTTTGAAGTTGTCCTTCGGATTCAAAACTTTCTGAAGGTTGTTCAAAACGATACGTAACCTAGACTACGAAATGGCATGGTTTCCGTTGAATTTGGTGAAAGTGGTACTGAGGCGTCAACCTGTAGTAGCATTTTTGAATTCGTTATTACGAAAAACTGAATCGGATTCAAAACTTTTTAAAGGTTGTTCAAAACTATACAAAACCCATACATCATCCTGGCATAGGAATTTTTTCGAATTCAAAACAAGTGCTGCTACAGTAGCATTTTTTAATTTGAATTTTTGAAGTTGTCCTTCGGATTCAAAAATTTCTGAAGGTTGTTCAAAACGATGCATAACCTAGACTACGAAATGGCATCGTTTCCGTTGAATTTGGTGAAAGTGCCAATGAGGCGTCAACCTGTAGTAGCATTTTTGAATTCGTTATTACGAAAAACTGAATCGGATTCAAAACTTTTTAAAGGTTGTTCAAAACTATACAAAACCCATAGATCATCCTGGGATAGGAATTTTTCGAATTCAAAACAAGTGCTGCTATAGTAGCATTTTTGAATTTGAATTTTTGAAGTTGTCCTTCGGATTCAAAACTTTCTGAAGGTTGTTCAAAACGATACATAACCTAGACTACGAAATGGCATCGTTTCCGTTGAATTTGGTGAAAGTGCTACTGAGGCGTCAACCTGTAGTAGCATTTTTGAATTCGTTATTACGAAAAACTGAATCGGATTCAAAACTTTTTAAAGGTTGTTCAAAACTATACAAAACCCATAGATCATCCTGGCATAGGAATTTTTCGAATTCAAAACAAGTGCTGCTATAGTAGCATTTTTGAATTTGAATTTTTGAAGTTGTCCTTCGGATTCAAAACTTTCTGAAGGTTGTTCAAAACGATACATAACCTAGACTACGAAATGGCATCGTTTCCGTTGAATTTGGTGAAAGTGCTACTGAGGCGTCAACCTGTAGTAGCATTTTTGAATTCGTTATTACGAAAAACTGAATCGGATTCAAAACTTTTTAAAGGTTGTTCAAAACTATACAAAACCCATAGATCATCCTGGCATAGGAATTTTTCGAATTCAAAACAAGTGCTGCTACAGTAGCATTTTTGAATTTGAATTTTTGAAGTTGTCCTTCGGATTCAAAACTTTCTGAAGGTTGTTCAAAACGATACATAACCTAGACTACGAAATGGCATCGTTTCCGTTGAATTTGGTGAAAGTGCTACTGAGGCGTCAACCTGTAGTAGCATTTTTGAATTCGTTATTACGAAAAACTGAATCGGATTCAAAACTTTTTAAAGGTTGTTCAAAACTATACAAAACCCATAGATCATCCTGGCATAGGAATTTTTCGAATTCAAAACAAGTGCTGCTACAGTAGCATTTTTGAATTTGA
The DNA here is from genome assembly GCF_977018435.1 of Lepisma saccharinum. Classification (NCBI taxonomy): domain Eukaryota; kingdom Metazoa; phylum Arthropoda; class Insecta; order Zygentoma; family Lepismatidae; genus Lepisma; species Lepisma saccharinum. The sequence goes on along the minus strand of NC_139229.1, from coordinate 219,797,614 downwards.
ATTTTTGAAGTTGTCCTTCGGATTCAAAACTTTCTGAAGGTTGTTCAAAACGATACATAACCTAGACTACGAAATGGCATCGTTTCCGTTGAATTTGGTGAAAGTGCTACTGAGGCGTCAACCTGTAGTAGCGTTTTTGAATTCGTTTTTACGAAAAACTGAATCGGATTCAAAACTTTTTAAAGGTTGTTCAAAACTATACAAAACCCATAGATCATCCTGGCATAGGAATTTTTCGAATTCAAAACAAGTGCTGCTACAGTAGCATTTTTGAATTTGAATTTTTGAAGTTGTCCTTCGGATTCAAAACTTTCTGAAGGTTGTTCAAAACGATACATAACCTAGACTACGAAATGGCATCGTTTCCGTTGAATTTGGTGAAAGTGCTACTGAGGCGTCAACCTGTAGTAGCATTTTTGAATTCGTTATTACGAAAAACTGAATCGGATTCAAAACTTTTTAAAGGTTGTTCAAAACTATACAAAACCCATAGATCATCCTGGCATAGGAATTTTTCGAATTCAAAACAAGTGCTGCTATAATAGCATTTTTGAATTTGAATTTTTGAAGTTGTCCTTCGGATTCAAAACTTTCTGAAGGTTGTTCAAAACGATACATAACCTAGACTACGAAATGGCATGGTTTCCGTTGAATTTGGTGAAAGTGCTACTGAGGCGTCAACCTGTAGTAGCATTTTTGAATTCGTTATTACGAAAAACTGAATCGGATTCAAAACTTTTTAAAGGTTGTTCAAAACTATACAAAACCCATAGATCATCATGGCATAGGAATTTTTCGAATTCAAAATGGTGCTACTACTGGTTGACAGACATCTGATTAGGGGGAGGGGGCAAAAGCCTTGATGAAAATCCAGTCGGGAAATTAAAACCTCATTCCATATCAAAGGCGCATACCCAGATTTTTTTAGGGCGGGGGAGATCCTAAAATGTGGAACAAAGAGAAGGGCCGAAAATGCAGTTGGATTAGTTGAGTTAAATTACTTTACGTCACTTTTCTGCCACTTTTGGCTAATCGTGACGATGCGGATGAGTGATGATATGATGAAATTGATGAAAACACTTACAAAGAACACCCATGTCCAGACCGAGATTCCAACCTGGCGTCAGAGCGTGATACGCTAGCCACTCTGCCACGGTTGTAGGCGAAATGCTGTTGGAGTATTAGATGTCACCATCAATGCTATGGTGGTATTGCAAGGAGATATATAATTGTAGAGTTGAAATTATGGTCCAAAGTAACGAGAAAAATAAACAATAAACCTGGCAATAAACAGCACAGTCGCTCACATACAAAGTCTGTCACACAGCGTACAACTGAGTGATTATTTTTGCACTCAATTCTCAGAAGTATTCTAATAGTACTTTCCTCCGCAAATTGTGTTTTCAATTTTCCATTAATTTTCTTACACCAGCACCATTGAACAACCATGATAATTCTAGGTTTAGATAATAATATATTTATAAATTAAATGATGCGCATTAGCAATGATTCTTCTAGTAAAAAAATGTCTTTTTCTGAGTTAACCAATAGAACATTTTTGCATTTTCGCAGCACAATTGCAGTTAAAATGAAAGTCGGGACACTGATGGAGACGACTGGCCGAATCTGAACAAAATTCCCGACCCTTCTTTAACTAAACCTTTCACTACGCACACGTTTGCAAATTAAAGGCTCATATTTTTACATATATTTTTACAAATATTGGATAACGTAAACACTGATCGTCCAAGATTAGAATGAACTTTTGCCGTATTAGGAGAATATCTTATACTACAACGTTAGTCTTCTTACAGTTGGTAGAAGTTTCAAACGCCTCCACTATGTCACTGACACAATCCTGTGCGACAAAATGTTGCTCAACATAAGGCAACAACAGAGAATTTAAGCTGTTTAAACGGGTATCTGATATTGCACCATCTTAGAGAACACCCATTCACACGAACAACTTTGTCACAGGAAAAACAAAGTATCTTCAGCAGTGGCGGTCATGGACGTCCGCAGGGAGGAGCAAGGTAATTTTTCCAGCGGGGAGGGGGCAAAGGAGGCATATATTTCCCCAAAATAGTGATACCCCTCAAAAACACTGCTTCAGTCTGAAACATAGGCGCTGACTCCACGGGGCTTGGGTGGGGCTCGAGCCCCCCAATGTTAAAGATGTGGGGCAGAGCCCTCCAAATAATTTTGCTTAAGAGGATCTAATGTATTATTTTGCTTCTCTTGTAAAGTTTACTCTGAATTGTGCCACATGAACTGAACTTTAAATACACATTTGAAATGTTATAGACCATCAACTTGGGGGGGGGGGGGGCTGAGACCGCAAAATCATCAACTTTGAGGGGGCTATGACCAGAGACAGCAAAACACATGACTTATTACTATATACTAAGTATGTAATTATGAGTATTGTTAAATTTTTTTACTAAAAAGAGCTTCAAAAGATGATATGCATGAACTAGGGTAGTTCGGGCTACAAATGGCTCTCACATGACATTCAGAACGAGATCATTGATATATTAGAGAGATCTGTTTTGCGCTCCGTGGTAGCAGATATTAAAAGTCGGGAATATTTTGCTATTATGGTTGACGAAACTTGTGCCATATACATCCGTGGACAATTAATATTCTGCATTCGAACTGTGAATAAAAATTTTGACATTTATTAGGAATTCATGGGCTTTTATGAGATTCCGAACAATGAAGCCAAAACTTAAAAAAGGGAGAGCGAGTCATTCATTAATTTATTTCAGTGATCAGAGCCCCCTCCAATAATTTTGACAAGTCGGCGCACCTGGTCTGAAATTATCATGTTCCTTCAATGCCCTAATAATAATTAACAAAAATTAGTGTGTCTGAATGAAATTGTGTGAAATACATATAATTTAAGGTGGACAGAATTTTAGAAAAAATGTACATGTCGCATTTGACGTAGTATCAGAATCATTCAACCACCTAAGTATGAGGGAGTGCTAAAAACAAGAAATTTTCTGGAATGTTAATGACAATAAATTTGTTAGAGTATAAAGTGGGAAAGTCCATAGTAAATAATGTATCCCCTACGTAATTGCTTGGAACTCTCATTGACATGAAGATATTTCATTTTTCTTTAGTAGTACCAGGTGGTTATAATTAAAGTGACGGTGTTCAGAGTGGTACAGCACGGGCTGTAATGAGAGTAGCAGTCTGAAACTTCGTAGATATGCTAATGAAGCAATGCGCTCGCGAATTATGCAAAAAAAAAAATAGTTCCAATTCTCGCCACCAGGGTAAAAAACGGCGCTGTAAGCAGTCAAAACGTGGAATTTTCCGTAACTCTGACGTCAAAGTCGGTGAAATTGCCTAACCATTGTGTGAGCTCCCTGGTTGTTGTTGGTGACGCTTGTTGCTTTTTCCTTTAGTAATGTTCATGTAATTCGAATAGTGAAATTGTAGCGATATTTTATTACAAAGAGTATTGTTTTCTGCGATTTATAGTGTTTTTCCTGTAACTATACCAAGTTTTGACTGCTTACAGCGCCATTTTTCACCCTGGTGGCGAGAATTGGAACTTTTTTTTGCATAATTCGCCAGCGCATTGCTTCATTAGCATATCTACGAAGTTTCAGACTGCTACTCTCATTACAGCCCGTGCTGTACCACTCTGAACACCGTCACTTTAATTATAACCACCTGGTATAATATTGTCGATAATATTCCTCTACACTAAATTTCTAATCGGCAGTATTAAGGGGCAACTGCCCCCCTTGCCCACGCCTATGGTGGGCTGTACTCTTGAGATTTGTTTTACAAATTTATACACGTAACTACGGCCAGGGCCTTTATTGTTATAACATATTTTTCTTTTGGCATCGAATCGAATACTTATCTACACTTATCTGATGAAAATCAGCCGAAATAGACAAACTTGACAAGGCATATTTTAACATATTTTACCAATTTCGCGTCTATACAACGTATTTCTTCAATGTTCTCATAATAAGACATATTTCTGCATAATTTCGTAATTGTCTTGCACATAATCGGTTATTTTATAATAGTGATGGGTCATGGCAGTTCCATTTCGGGAAGCAGTTCACCGGAGCTCGCTCACCGAAAGGAAGCGTTCACCGGAAGTCATTCAAAGGAACTACGAAGCCACGGAGCATGCTCTCGGACGAGGCAGTTCCTTTTAGATAGGCAGTTCACTGGAACTTGCTCGTTGAAGGAGTCGTTCACAGCCATACCAACACAGCTCGAAGATGATTTCGTGGGCGGAGGAGGGGATGTGGGAGACTGCTTCTGGAGTGGGTGAAAAGAATTAGAGGGGAGGAATCCGTCTTCGTGCACATATTAAACAGCTATAGGAAACAATGTATCGACTGACCGACCGAGGTTCGGGAGCTGCTTTCAGGGTGGAGGTGAATGAAAATACATTTTAATGGATAATTGAACTTTAGCAGACAAAAAGTCCTCATCGGAAAGGAAAAGTTGGACAAGTTCTCTTCCTTTCCAAAAATGAATTCCTACCCCTTGTTGTTGCAGTGCATTACAGCGCCTGGTGATAGATTAGGAAAAATAATTGTAAATATTTTAAACATGGACGTCCGCTGTATTTTCTCCAGGGAAGGGCAAACAATGTATTTTTCCAAGGTGTCAAACGCATATTTTCTTCCAAAATAGTATAATCTCCTAAAAAAAGAGTTCAGTTTGAAGTTAGCATGCACCTGTAACGCCCTTCTAATAATTAACAAATTGAGATTGAAATGAAATTATACGTATGTGTAAAATGTACAAATTGTAGGTTGAAATTTATTTTCTAGGGTGGCCGTCGCCCCTCCCCACCTTTTCAGACTTTCATGCAATTAAATGAATACACGGTCAAACAAACACCCGTAAGAGAATGGAAGAGAGGACGCTAAATCTTTGACTACGAAGAATGCATTCGTATTTTTCAAGCTCTCTCCGCCTCCCGGCCCCACTTTTACTTTGAGAAAATGGAAGAGCACGGAAACGGAACATTTGATATGATGATCTTATATCTATCAAGTTCCTTGCAATGTGACTTGCGAAAACATGCCACAAAAAGGATTAAAGGTGAATTAGTTGCCCATCCCTCCCTCATTGTTGAGCTTCTGCAGCATTACTGTAAACAGAGTTGAACGCATAGCTACGCGGAAAACCGCCACTATCAACAATCAGCAACAAAAGAATGGACCTCGCTCTCTCTCTCTCTCTCAGGTTCGTAGGAGTGAGTCATCGAATAGGAGCGTTGGCAACATACAAGCAAAGCTCACGACTTCTGAGGAACTACCACGGGTCATGGCAGTTCCTTTTCGGGAAGCACTTCACCGGAGCTCGCTCACTCAAGCAGCCATTCAAAGGAACGAACGACCAACTCCTCCCGATGTTGGTTTCGTGCAGCTGAAGTGAAGGGGGTGGGGGAGGACTTTCTGGAGTTAGCTTGAGTGAAAAGGATTAGGGGAGAGGGAACTGCGCTTACTACTACTCGACTTCCCACAAGAAAACCAGAGAACATACACCCAAAGCTCACGACTCCTGGAACAAGGAACGGTTCGTTCACGAACGACCCATCACTATTTTATAATTTATTCTTCGTACCTTTAACGCAACGGATAGTTTATATTATCGATGGCAGTATAATTAAATTAAGGACAAAGAAATTAAAAGAAGATGCCGTCTTTTCTTACCAACTAATGCAGAACAATAATATCCCCCCCCCGATTTTTTTTTATCCCGCGACAGTTGATAGCCGTGCGAACATTATTGAGGAAAGAATGTACTCTGTCATTGTTGTGCATGCACAAGACTCACCGTAAACAAGTGTCAACTGTTCTCGTTTGTTTACCTTTTTCGCTTCTCACAATAATCAGTCAAAAGCAAAAATAGCATTCTGTACATTACAGCCCCCACTCTATCGGCAATCGAGTACAGGAGTTTCAAGATATCTTGTCGTTGGAGCCAGTGTGTATACTCTGTCCCTCCTTAGAATAATTGCAGTGAACCTCACGACATTTCCTATATTTTCCCACCACATTCTTCGGTTAAAGGAATTCTGTCTTTATTTAATACCCCACCTTAATCCATCTTCCCCGAATAATGAGAAATTTGAAAGTACTGTTGTGCATATATTTAGTTTTACAGGGAATATTTCTGCATTTTCTGACATTTTACATTTTTTATGACATATTTCTAATTTCGTGTGACATATTTTTCAACTTTTATGACATAATAACACACATATTTTACAGTTTTATAGGACATAAAGTCCTGGGCCCTACACATAATACATGCCCTAAGCTCTTGTTCTCCCTTATTTGCATGATGACGATATGACCACGAACAGTGTTAATAATATAGAACACTGACAAGTATCAAACTGAAAATCTAACGGATGATTATGAGCAGTAATTAAGTTGTGAGAATTCTTTAAGGGTATGCTGTAATTATGAAAATTTTTGTTTTGTTAAATGCTGGCACTTTATTTCTAAAATATAATAACAATAAGAGACAAATTGCTGAATGGTCTTGAGCTCCACAGTTGGCGCCACTGAGATAAATCGTACCTGGGCAATTCCGTTGAAGATTTTTCACCTATTTCATGTTCTTATGTACGTGGAACACTCCAGTACAAAACGAATTTTCATACACGTACGTTCAAAGGAAATAAAATCAGCTACTCAAAATTCATGGTAATGTAGTAAAAAGTCCTGGAAAATATAAAAACTTTTTTTTCATCTATCATTTCATATCATATTTATCGGGTAGTTACTTCAAAGACACTGGGGGTCACCTATCCAGAGGTAGCTTCTCTCACAGACCCCTTACAAAAGCACTGCACGGATCAATGCTATACAAGAAAGCATGCTTTTAATCTTCTAGTGTCAGTAGAGTGCCAAAGCAGGTGTTGGTTGGGCCATACCCCTCATCCCTCTGCCACAGCATTCCTTTAAAGTGAAGGCATCAGCCTCCCTTATGAAAATCCTTGACATACCACTGTATGGGGTACAGAAAAATTTGGACAAGCAAACCCGTGAATTGCTTTAAAGAAAATTGGGGGGGGGGGGGTTATCGAGATACATGTACATCCGATTCCAAAGTGAAGTTATTTATATTCAGACAGAAACACGTATATTGCTGGGTGGTTTATGCTTGATTGTTGTAATTTGTATTCTTCTGAGTTGCTGTTTTCCCTTTTTTAGTTTAATAGCGATGATTGGATGGAATTTATGATGAGGCATGCCGGAATTAGTACTAGACTCCTGTGTAATAGGTCGTGAGTTGATTACTGAAAATACTTCTCCACCAGAAGCGGTAAATCTACTATTGGAAAAGTTGACGTGTCTTCATAAAAATAAATTCGCAGTACCATTTATATGCGATTTGCATGTTATGAAACGAGTGAATTATGGAAAAATAATGATTGCGTATTTATATCATAGCTTAATCTTATGTACCCGTGGTGGATCTATCGGGAGTGTGTTACGCTGCCACGCGGCGAACACGGATTTGATTTGCAAGGTGGGCGATCTCCAAGTCAATATTTGAGTCCGCTATATACTCAAATAGGTTATTCGAGATGGGGATACAGTTTAAAGTGCTATCCCAATCACTGTGTGCCTCTATGGAGAATCGAGACGTATTTGTTCTGCTTGCAAGTTGTTTTCTTGCAATTGTTAACCCGGCAGGACGCACGCTGTGTAATTTTAATTGTTTTAAAGCTTGTACTTAGTAATACCTTTATTGATTAATTTAATTTTATTAATTTCGAACATTTGAATGAAATCACACAATTGATAAAAACGAGAAAAAAATAACATGTTGAAACACCAAACTGAAACGTGTGAGCACGCGTTGGGTTAAATTTATCCAGGCAGTTTCTAAGATCCTGCTAACTAACGAATTAAATCAATGGGCCATATTATCGGTTACGTCACTGGCAGACTGCTGAACTTCGCACACTTTTTCTCCTTATGATATACGATTTGAGCTAGATCGCAAGGCAGGGCCGGCTTTAGGGCGATGCAAACGGTGCCACCGCATCAAGGCGCTATAGCTGTGGTGGCGCGTCAGTTAAGATTAATTTGATTGTTGTGTTGCCTCTGCACTAAAACCACCCTTTCTGATATATTTCACGATATGACGGAATACTTCCTAATTTCGCATGTCATATTTGTAAGAGACAGATGCAAGGGGCTGATGGGATTACAGCATCCCCAAATCCATGAACGAAAAATAAAAATGTGGGAAATGTTTGAGAGATCATATTTTTTTTTTTTTTGCTCACTACACTCGCAATACAAATGTTTTGAAAAGGGTCATACCAAGTTTATACTTAGGTCTATTACTTTAAAAATATTGGTGCATTATCAAACTAATGTTGTTTTTGGTTTGCAAATAAACATATTTGCCAAAAAAAATCTTGCTCGCACTCTAAAACATTTTAGGCATCATCAAATGTTTCTGCCTTGGGTCTCGTGTTTGATACGCGGTGGAGGCGCAAAATGGCCCGAATCCCACTTTAAGCTGTAGGTCCAGTCCCGATTAGCCATATTGGCATAAAGTGGACTTAAAACACCAACTCAATAAATCAATCAAATGTTTCTTCTCTTAAAACTAATTCCGACAGAACTAAAAGATTTTTCTTCCTAAAATTGATGTGTGGCGCCGAATTCTTTTCTTGATCGGGGCCCAGGAGTGCTCACAAGGGGGATTCATGGCGTGCCTGAGTCATGGGAATATTTAGGGGGGACAACAGTTTATAGTTTAGCTACCAATTATACATATCTTCACACAAAAATGTGGGGATCGTTTCGTTTGATTGACTTGTTATTGATTTTTAGTTATGATTGTTATTATGTACAGTTTATCTACCTACCTGTGGTTGATCACGGCGATGGGATAGAAATGAAACACCCCCTCTCATGCCTTTAGAATCGGTTTGGATGGGTGGGGGACATGCTGTTCTCATTAATACAAGGTTAGTCAAGCAAACAAACTGATAATAATAAGGTTCAGTACACTAACAATGGCAGTGAGACTCAGCAGTTTTGTACGTTTTATGTTATCAAAGATGAAAGTGAGCCGTGCCTTTTCTATCTTGTGTCTTTTAATTTCAACTGCAATGAAAGGTTTCGAATGCCATGCGCCTTTCGATTGCTGGCATCTCGACCAGTGGCAAACATTGTCTCTATGCACAACTCCTTAAAAGAGAGTGAAAGTTCAGTTCAGGCACAGGCGACATGAAAGGTTCTGAAGATTATGTACGATCAGCAGAAATGCATTAACCCTTAAGAATCGCTTTTTTAGACCATACGTTGTTGTTGTCCAGTTTTCGACCTTTCCAAATGTGCAGGTATTGTATAAAGTTCTGATCACCATACCAGTGACAAGTTGCTCTGCAAAATGCACAAGGAGTGTCATAAGAATCATTAAAAGCAGACTACGTTCGTGAATTGCTGATGAGTGGTTAAAGTCTACCATAATTCCATCCTGTGTGTCCGATATTTCAAAGTGGTACAAAATGAGGAAATTATCGATAGTTTTGCTGCAACAACTTTGTAATGTACTCCCATGTAATTCACAAGATAATCCTTGAAAATGAAGAGGTGGGCGCCAGCTTGTTTCCTCGAACAGGGCGCAGCCAACCCTGAGGCCGGATCTATCGCAAGGAAAGGAACTAGCGTTTGGGATGGCTAGATCTGGAACTCGGGTGATACTGGATCCTGATATCCGGTTCTGATTTTCGGTTCCGGATACCCGATTTTTATTTTCATACAAGATCCGAATCTACAGTTCTAGATTCAGATGTAGATAATTAAGCATGTCACAATTTTTGTTGTATTATCTTTATACTACATTACTACTTACGATACTCGTACGTCATGCTTCTAAATTGAGCATAGAAATGAAAAGGTACTGACTGTATCGTATTTTCGTCTATATCTGGTTACGCCAGATTCCCGGAGACACAAGCAATCATAAAGAGAGTTGTCATGTTTTCTCTTTCGTCCTATTGTTCGCAAAGTTAGCATATAATTACCGGGAAAAGTAACTTTAGAAGTAACTAAAAAAAAACTGTTACATTTACCTAAAAAGTAACAGAGTTGCAGTTATTCCCTTTGGAAGGTAACTGCGTTACAGTTAGGTACTCGATGAATTTAAGTATTAGTTGCAAACGGCGGCATTATAAGTAACGAATTACTTCGAAGCACTGACCCATCTCCACTATTTACTTAAGTACATAGTCTAATCTTCACCTTCCCGTTGCAAATTTCAAACACTTCTGCCTTATAGTGTAAAAATTATAATAAAATGAACAGTTAAATTGTAAGCAAGAAATGCCATCTTTCCAAACGTGAGATCACACATTCCAGTTTGGTACCTTTCTTGAGGTTACTTTTTGGAAATTGGAAATAAGCGAATATTACACAAGAATGAATCCACCACGACAACTAGCGCCCCCCTCCATCTTATGACCCTTTGCCTCACAGAGGGTGGTATTGATTATTTTGGGCATCACTCCTCGAGCAATATGGTTTACCATTGAATCTGATCCCAACAGATACATGATGCTACTATTGACGGGAGTTGAAAAACACAATGGCTATGCAGTTGAACCTGAGTTATACGAATGTCAAGGTGAAGAGAAAATAATACGTATAACTGAGAATTACTTAGAAATCAGATTTACATAACACGCCATTATTAAAATAACTGCATCTATTTTGAGTTACAACATACAGTATAATACAGGTCATTTCTGTAATAAAGTGCTAAATTAACGAATTTACAAGTTAAAAGTTTAATTCTTAAGTGCATTACATTTGTCACTTGAATAGTTTTATGTGAATTAGCGTTGACTTCCCGTATACAATTTACTTTCTGACCAAGCAGGTAACTTTTCCTCTCTCATGAATTTAAACTCATATTCATTGTTGCAATTAGCCAAAAGTGACAATAAGACGGTGTTAAATAACAAAAATCAAATAAAATCAAGAGGAAAATAGATTAAAGAGAATTATGTAATGTTTCAGGAAACATATAAGCAGCATGACTTTTTCTTTGCCAAAGAGGGGGGCGGGGTGTACTGGACCCTGTGCTCTTTTAGTTATAGCTACAACCCCCCCCCCCCCTGTTAGCATCCATGAATGTCCTAATTTTCTGTTAAGAAAACGTGGCCAACCTAGTGTACGTACAAAATAAAATTCGTATCTTGTTCTCAACAACTGCGTCAAATCTCCTCTGATTTCATGCCGCGTGCCGCCTCTGTTTGTTGTCTTCTCTGTGACACCGCCGCGCCGCACTACCCTTTCTCGCAATTCCAGACCGACCGCCGCCATATCCACCTATCCTGTTGCGTATTTGTGTTTTTGTGTGACATTGTTGTAGCTTGGTTACGTACAAATCAACTGTATTTTATGTTATAGGTTGATTGATTGATTGATTTGTTGTTTAAAGTCCACTTTATGCACAGTAAGGCTATTCGGGACTGGACCTACAGTTTAAAGTGGATGTTATAGGTATAACACAGAATTAACTATAAATGCATTACGTACAAGTAAAAGTTAATTAACACGTTTTAAAATTATATTTTCCCGAGACCTACAGTAATTTACGTATAAAACCGAATTACGCAGAACTGAGTTACGTAGATCGTGACAGCTACGTTCAGATTGGGTTCGATTGTTGGGCCGAGTAAAACAGGCAAACAGACAGGCTGATCTAGAATAGGCATATCATATTGTATCAACTTGATAATTCACAGTTAATTCAAATCACCAAATTTCGTACTTGTAACTAATAGTTGCAAAAATATCGCAACATCAAATATATCATGTGATATCGGTTTGGTGTTCTTTGATTTCTTTTTTTACTTAAACCTATCCAATCATTAATTTTACCTTTACACCATGCACCGTTAAAGTGTTTATCGAACCTATTGGCAAACAACTAATAAACACAAGAAACCAACCAACACAATAAACAGCGTCTAAAATAGAGGAGTAGCATAACCAAAATCTCTCTTTTCTGTCCGGTTTAATTCATTGATTTGGTGTGTTAAGTCCACTTTATGCACAGTAAGGCTAATCGGGACTGGACCTACAGTTTAAAGTGGGATCCGAACCACTATGTGCCTCCACCGGGTATCGAACCCGGAACCCCTTGATTACAAGGCGACGACGTTTCTGTCCGGTTTAAGTACTAGGGTATAATAATCGGAGGTTGAAATATACAGCTAATGAAGGGTTTTCTTCTAATCTGGTAATTCGCTTTCTACTTTTCTAGTGATTAACATTTTATGTTTGCAGTTGCAGGTGCATAAAAATACATGTTTGGTTGAAAATATATTTTAACGCCAAAAAGAAAACTTGTGAACTATCAGTCATTCGTAATGCGCCCCCAGGGCCTCCCCGATGGCGCAGTGGTAGCGTCGTCGCCTTGTAATCAAGGGGTTCGGGGTTCGATACCCGGTGGAGGCACATAGTGGCTCGGATTCCACTTTAAACTGTAGGTCCAGTCCCGATTAGCCTTACTGTGCATAAAGTGGACTTAAAAAAACTCCAAATCAACAAAAATTAATGCACCCCCGAAGCTCGGCCCCCTTCCCCCGCACGATGGGGTTGCGGGGGTGTTATTTACGCCACTGGTTATGGCTTATTCTTCTTAGCACACAGTCTAAAATTTTGCCATCTTCTCATTTATTCGACTTCTATTTTGTTTTAACCTGGGTCAAATATGGGGCCATAACTCCCATCAACTACATGGGTACGGCAGTGCGAGCTTGGCACAATCAATACTTATCAAAGCTCTCAAACCGTTGAACTATCACAAAAGCCATTGTAGAGCCAGTAATTCAGACGTATGGAAACTGTGAGGCTATTCTTTCACTAAAAACATTTAAATGACTATTATCAGATTTTACGATAATGATACCTTTAAAAAGACACAAACCTCCTCCACAAACCATACCCAGACACTTTCAATTCACTATTCTGTTTATGACAGTATTAAAACACGATTTGTGAAAGTTTTTGATGAATTTACTTACTTTTATAACTCGTAATGCAAGATAGTACAGTTGTTCAAAATTTTCTTGTGAAGTAATACATTTCAAGCCCGATGAGACGCGGCAAGAAATTTCATAAAATTCCAGATTTTTTCTTGCAGACAACAGGAGCCTACTAAGCGCATGTCCACAATTTAGATGCGAAGAAAATCGTAAATTTGAAGAAGTTTTTACTTGCATTTTGCTATTTATGGTCAAAATTATATGTATACAGGTTAATTGCGGCATGAGGATGAACTATTAAATATGTGATAAATGAAACACAATCTAAAGGCAGCCACATTCTGCCTGACCAGGATGAATATCATGACTCATTGAATTTGCTGTCAGAATTAGTAAGTCACTCCACTAGACACTAAATAACAAAAGGGGAAGTGAGTTACATTTTCCTTCAAAATTCGATTACTTTAAACAAGAAAAGTAAAGTTATATACACCTGTTTCTTCAATCTATTAATATTTCCAATATCAATTTTCAGCATTTTATGGAGTTGATTGTATCAATATATATTTCAATGCATAATAATTAGGATTATTAAAGTATAATGAAAGCATTCATTATAATTGAATTGAATTGTTGTTTTAAGTCGACTTTATGCACAGAAAGACTAATCGGGACTGGAACTACATTTTAAAGTGGAATCCGAACAACTATGTGTTTCCACACGGTATCGAACCATGGACCCCCGATTACAAGGTGACGACGCTGCCACTGAGCCATCAGGGAGGCCCACACAGACCTATTATAAGTCTCGAAGTAAAAATCATATGTTGCAACAAAAGGAAAGAAGTTAATGACGAACTAAGCATGCAAAAACAATAGTAATTTCTCATACACACATTCTTCGTTTGGCAACTTCGCTCATTGCTATACCATTTCTTCCCTCTAATATCTTCAACGCTGTCACTTACATTGTACTTAATTCCTAGCTATACAAGCGATTTCAGGATTATTGTGTTTCTGCACAGCAACAACAAGAGAAGAGGGCCTTGGGGAATACTGCACACACTCAAAAAGCCAAAACATAGATATCAACTGAGCAGACGGTCCCACGAATCACAACTGTTGCCACTTTCAGGTGAATGTGGAGGAGGGGATACAAATTATATACGTATACGTACGTATATAAACACAACTGTTTATTATTATTATTTTATTTATTTGCTTACATAAACGTCCTCGTTGTCCCCAACGGAGAGAAAACCACAACCGTAAATCTTGGTGTGTTGCCAGAATTAATTATATACAGAGCATTCCCTTACATTCGCTACGAGACTCGGCGGCAAGCGGCCCGGTAGCAGCGCTCGTCTTTCCCTGTGAACGGGGTCCGCGACAGTCGCTAGAGTCGGCTATTAAAATTACAGTTTTCATATTGTGTACTAACCTTGACTACAGAAGGTGTTGAAAATGATGTCCCTCTGCTGCAACACATTCCTGGCATCTCCGAATGAAATTGGCATTTATACGTGCAAGTTCGTCTACTGTAATTGTCCCGATTTCTCGTACAATACTCTCTTTTAACTCACTGATGGTGTGCGGATTGTCTTTGTATACTTTATTTTTTAGATTTCCCCATTTTTCTTTCTACTTTTATTCAGAACTGACCCTGTTACTCTAAACTTTTTTACGAGGTTTAATATAGTGGTTCTATGTGGAACGGGAACACCAGAAAATTTCGTTGCAAAACGTCATCGCACTTCTCCACAATTCCTCTTTCCGAAGTAATACTCGACAACGTAAATTCTTTGTTGCAATGTAAACTTTTGTTGTGCCATATTAAGCCACAATCTTCAACACACGGACACGACACAACACAACTTCCGAGGGAGGATTATACTGGCGTCAGTCTGCAACGTCAACAGAAAGGGAAAGAGAGCGAAGGCAGGGAGAGCGAAAAAAACAGACTAGCGTGCGACTGTCGCGGACCCGTTCACTGGGAAAGACAAGCGCTGACGCCGGGCCGCTAGCCGCCGAGTCTCGTAGCGAATGTCGGGGAATGAATGCTCTGTAGAAGTGCTGAGAGGGTGTGGAATGAAATTTAAGGGGCGCGGTGTTGAAAATAAAGAAAACATGAAACATGCATGCATGTTTTAGCCACTAATTGAAATTCCAATAATATGCCAATGAAAGTGGATAAAACTAGCGAAAGGTGTCCCGGGTTCGATACCCAATGGAGGCACACAGTGGTTCGGATCCCACTTTAAACTATAGGTCCAGACTTACTGTGCATAAAGTGGATTTTAAAACTCCAACTGCTTCACTCTTGCTCGGTTTTAGTACAAGACATGTTTAGAAATTTGATTGATTGATTGATTGATTGATTGAGTTGGTGTTTAAGTACACTTTGTGCACAGTGAGGCTAATCGGGACTGAATCTACAGTTTAAAGTGGGATTCAAACCACTATATGCCTCCACCGGGAATCGAACCCGGAACCCCTTCATTACAAGGCGACGATGCTACCACTGCGCCATCGGAGAGGCCAAAAATTTGAAAAGAACAGCTTGTTGAAGGGAGGCCAATGACATACATGAAAAATTGGAAGATTTTTTCCAAGGAAATGCAAGCAAGGTATTTTCCCACGGGATGGGAGGAAATATGTTTCAGAAAATTGATAAGACACATTTGACTTTTTACCCAATAAAAAAAAATTGAAAATTAAGAATTCTATTTACAACCTTTCTACCTGCATATTTAAATTCGATCACGACCGGACGATTTTTTAAATTTTTTGGATTTCTTGTTTGGAAAACGCAAAAAACGGCACTTTTTTTTATTCTCAAGACGACTAAAAATCGAATCATACTCGAAAAAGAATTGGTTACTATAGCTTAATACAGAATTGAAACAGTCAAATTTTGATGTAACTCGTTTTTATGTAGGTCTACTGATTAATTTTTAATTGGAGTCCAAAACTCGAGTATACATAATTTTTGATCCGACAGTAGGCAGACAACAAAAACGGTGTATCAACAACGCAAAGGATAACACAAAGCACCTGACACTGAGCTATAGGCACTTATCGACAAACACAGACTACGTGAAACATAAGAAGAAACAATTCTTAACAACAATGCTGACAAAAGAAAGAAAATGGCGGCTTGCCTTTATAAACTGCCGACAGTACAGGAAAGAAATCGGCGATCGGTGTTTACCTGTTGTAAACAATAACAGCGGTCTCACTTTAGAACGTAACATTCGGCGGTGAATATGACATGAGATAGCATGGCACTCTGAGAGTTGTTGTTGTTGAGTTGGTATTTTAAGTCCACTTTATGCACAGTAACGCTAATCGGGACTGGACCTACAGTTTAAAGTGTGCCTCCACCGGAGATGGCACTCTTAAGAGTTGGTGTTATTGGTTGAAAAATGTGTGCGGAAGAAAATTAAAAGGTGCGCAAACACTTCTTCGCCCCCCCCCCCTCCCCGGCACTGACAAAGAAAGGGTAGTTCAGAGTTGCCAAGCGTCTGGTCTGAACGTCTGACCACTCTCTCCCCTTAAACAGGACAAGGAGGGGGAGGCGGGCTGCGTTTTCGTTTGGTTCGTTTTTTTTTCAAGGGTAGCAAATAACTCATTGCAGTTCATTCCATCAATACTTGCGTCAGTAACATCTCTATAAGCAAAGGGCAATTTGATCAGATCTCAATGTTTTCGTACTTCATTACGTACTCTATTAATTAAAGTAATTATTGTTAATATTATTAATATTAATATACATATTCAAACTTGCAAGCAAAAATGTAATTTCAATCAAGTTCAATGTAAGATTGTTTTCAAGTACACTTTATGCCTAGAAAGGGTAATCGGGATTGAACCTACAGTTTAAAGTGGGATCGGAACCACAATTGCCCATGGGCGTCCGGAAGGGGGGGCAAGGGGGAGCCGTGGCCCCCCCTGGAAAATGAAAGTCAACTAAAAATATGTATTTCACACATATAATTTCATTTTAGCCGCAATAATATGTGTTAATTATTGTATGAACACCATAAATTCAAATTAAAGCAATGTTTTTTAGGGAACAACACAATTTTTGGGGAAAATTTGCCTTCGTTTGCCCCCCCTGGAAAAAAATACCTTCCTTGCCCCTCCCTGGAAAAAATCCTGCGGACGTCCATGCAATTGCCTCAACCGGGTAACGAACTCTGGACCCCTTGATTACACTACTTCCTGGAGAGAGAGATTCCAAAATGGCAAACCTAGGTTTCTCAATGGGTTAACACTTGTATTGTAACTGTGAATAGTACAGGGTATAGAGAATATGAGAATCGCCTTGTAAACTGGCGATATGCAGTGGAGGTGCACTATACACTGGTTTGGTTTGATTTGGTGTTTTAAGTCCACTTTATGCACAGTAAGGCTAATCGGGACTGGACCTACAGTTTAAAGTGGGATCCGAACCACTATGTGCCTCCACCGGGTATCGAACCCGGGACCCCTTGATTACAAGGCAACGACTGCGCCATCGGGGAGGCCCTATACACTGGTTCGAATATTATATTATATAATATGTAATATATAATATATTACATCTTGTATATTACGTATATTAATAACTTACTTTCTGTCCTCCAAAATCTGGGGGAGAGGTCAGTTCAGTGTAATACGACGCCAGGGTTTCCGGGTTTGAATCCCGGCCTGGGCATGACGTGTCCCTTCCTAAATTTCTTCTAAACACCACACATCCGCACCGTTGCGGTTAAATGAAATGGCAGAAAAGCGCTTCCTAATAAAATTATTGAACACTGTGAAAAAGTAATTCACGGACTGTAACTTCTTTCTTAAAATGTGTCAGTCATATTTCTGTCTAATTTCGTTGATTTTAAAAACAATTTTAAAAATATATATTTTTTAAAATTTATCAAGTGCTTATTTTTATTACAAAGCGAAATGAAATAGAATGTGTATGGATGAATGAGAAAAGAATCTGATTCCAATATTTCAACTGATTTCACAGTCGAATAATCATTACTGACTGAGGGAGCGTAGGGCGGCAGTTGCCCCCCCCCCCCACTTTTAGCCACTTTTGATCCGATACTATGCTAAAGCTTATCTATAAAGGAAAAGTAAAGTTCCTTTGCCCAACCCAGTTTTGGAACCCAATCGCCGCCACTGTCGACAGCACGCCTTGCAACACACACCACGATCCTGAGCCGAAAGGAAATTTCCCCTCCTGGCCACCTTTAGTTTTCTTTGTTAGGCTGTGAAGTCAAAATGTCAAAAAGACAGGCCTCCTTGCCACAGGCCTGTCTTTCATCCCTCACTCATGTATATGCCAGTGGGCGATGCACTGACCATACGTAGGGGACGATTCGTTGCTGCCACTCGAGAAGAGGGAAAACATGTGCCATATACTAAGTTAAATACAATTGAGTCGCCGTAGTTTTCTGGTTTTCGATATCATAGTCCGCTCCAATTGTTCTCACGGTGCCACTGGCGTAAGCAGGATTTTTGTTCTGGAGGGGCTGAAATTGTAAAGGTGTATAGTATATAGCTTTGTTCTAGAATTGTGGGATACCGAATAAAATATATAGGCTATCGTACATTTTGAACTTTTCACTCTATTAAAATTGTACTCGAAGACAGAAATGGTTATCGGGTGTCATTTTAACTTTAAGGGAGGTTTGCGTTTACATCTTTCCTTTCTTTGAATTCTTAACAAATTTTCATCTAAAAATTTGGATTTTCTTAAAATTTCTGGAGGGCAGTAGCCCCATCAGCTCCCCCCTGCGTACGCCAGTGCAAGGTGCTATGCCCCACAGGAAATCGAAACCTTTATTGCTCGCACAAAATCATGCGTGTCGTGTCGTTTCAGTGTGAAATCCCCATGTAACGTGCTTCTTGAAAACAAAAATTTTGAACTGAAGCGACACAAGATGCATTTGTAGCTTGGACTGGACTATGTTCTCAATACGGTGCATCGTGTCACCTGTTTCTGTTGTTCCCGCATACGCAATGAATCTTTTGCGTGTCGCTTGTCGCTTGGGTGTGAAATCACCATGTCGCTCGGGCCGTGCATCAAATTGACTTGGTCTGTTCACTTGTGCGCGGTGTATGTGTTGCTTTAGTGAGCTTTTACATGTCTCTCGAACTGGGCTCTTCTCTCATTGAGAGATTTCACATTGAAGAGACATGTAGTGCTTGAGAATCTCACCAGTCGAACTCAGTCTTCTGGGGCTACCGCTAAGGTGTGAAACGTTGATATTGATTGACTAGTTCCGAAGCGACATGTGTTGTGTGTCGCTTTGGTCTGAAAGCTGCTTGGCATCTCCGTGTTGCTTGTCGCCTGTAACTTTCAGACCGAAACGTCAAGCAACACGTGGATTTCACTCCAAACAGCAAGTGCAAATGACATATGTCGATTGGAAACGCGTCAATCGACAGCAACGTTTCATAACGTAGCGGCAGGCATAATAGGGCTCAGAAACTTGCGTTGGATTGGTGAAATCCTCAAGCAACACGTGTCGCCTGTAAGTTCGGTGTGAATTCTACCTTAGTTTAGAGACATGTATTACGAAAAATATTGAAATGTTAGTGAAGAACCTATTCTTATTCATGTTTAACTACGAATTTTGCCATTTTTGAACATATGCATCTGCATTCTAGTGACGAAAGAAACATTTTAAGGGTGGAAGGTATTTCGGGAAGGAGATTAAAGTCGTACTCTTAAATACGCCACTGTCACCACAGAGGAGGAGCAAATTTTTAACGACTGGAGTAGACGGAGAAAACGAATAGTTAGACCATAATTAAGAACGTAAAAATGTATGTTGTTTTTGTACTATATTGTCCTGTATCTGGCTTTTGTGTTTTAGTCAGATTAATCATTTCCAGTATTCTAGCATAGGAACTCTGGTTGAATATTTTGTTAATTAATACAAGAAGAAATCCTACTAGTTTGCTTTCTTGATGAGGAAATACACAAGCATTTCCTACAATATTCTTTGCTCGCTCACACGCGCCCTCCGGCAGATTGCTACAATTCTTCGTTGATATATATATTTTCCGAGAAATACGAGACATAATTGCCCAAGCTCAAACCGATATATTAAATACGGCTACTATCACACAACGAACCCTCTCAGAACGCAATCGTGAAGCGCCGTTAACATTTCCCATGTAGGCAATGATGTAGCAACGCTGCATTCTCCAGCGTTGCAACTTATGCAGCACTGCGAACAATGCAACGTTCACAGCCGTCAGTGAAAAATGCTGAGTCATGTAAGTTGAGGGGGAGATCCGACAACGCTGTTCTCTGCAACCGCAAGCCCCACCCCTTACGATCTTCCTCGCTCCGCCTTGACGTCACCGCTGATGTAGTTCCGCAATTTTTCACACACTGCAGATGTCTCTGGCGTCGCACAAACGACACACACGTTGTGTGTAGGTGATAAGCACAGAGCCCCGTTGAGAGGAACCGATAAACACCTGATACACACGTACAGGCACAATGCCCCGAAAAGAGGAACCAGAAAAATGCACTGTTTTGTAGCATAACTCCGAGTACAATTGTCGGACATTGTTCTATCTTTTATCAAAATATAGATCTTGGTCCCCTTCGTCGATTAATTCCACGACATTAAATTTTCCTTTGCCCGTTCGGCCATAATATTAAATAATGTGCTCTCTCGTTCCGAGGAACCACCAAAATTACCTCGCAATGAAAAAGTCCCTCTTAATGCTGGTAATTTTTCTGATCTTGTTCCTCCTAATGACGGGTATACCAACGCACACACACACACACACACACACACACACACACACACACACACAGAGGAATAGGGTTAGAAATGTTGCCAGAAGGGCGGATAAATACAAATAATGAAGGAGACAGTAAACACTTACCACACGAATAGAAATAATTCAATATTTCGCGATCTGAGTCGCATTTTCAAGAAGGTAGATAAAAGATCGACGACACTGTGAGTAGAGGCACAGAATACTGACCGTAGCATCTCTACGGTCAGTGTTGCCAGAAACAGTTGAAAGGAAACACGAAATACTTTAGCCAGTGTTTACTGTAAGGTGGGTGGGTAGTTTCGGGGAGGAGAGGAAAGAGTTACTGGTTGGCTAGGTTGAGTCCGGGGGGTATAGTGGCGTGCATGCCTGCTATATAGGCCCTTTCCCATCGCCTGCGGAAAGATGTGTCAGAGCGGGGGGGTAAAAGGTGGATGATGGCAACACGGAAGCAGTTATTGAAGGTGGTGTTATGGCTGTTGGTGTGGATGGCAACTGTGAAATCGGAGTTTTGGGTGGAGGAACGGTGATTATTTATCCTTAGATTCAAGGGGGTGGAGGTTTCGCCTAGGTAGAAGTTGCCACAGATTTGACAGATGAGGGTGTAAATTAGATTGGATGAGTGGCAGGTGCCCTTAGGGTGAAGGGTGAACTCACCTGCCGCTGTAGGGATCAGGAGGGTGGGGGAGGTGATGAGTATGGGGCAGGTCTTGCATCTATTCGTGTGGTAAGTGTTTACTGTCTCCTTCATTATTTGTATATACAGGGTGTTTCTAAAGGTCGTTTACAACGCTTGGGAGGTGATTCCTCACACGAAAACAAGCAAAAAGTCTAAGTTCCATTTTTACGACTGAGGCTTCGTTTCCGAGATAGGAGCCTCGCAAGAGGTGACAAAGTGAACGTCACACCTGACTTGGACGAATACTATAACAGATAGAGAGGCGGTTCCAAGGGAATCATAAAGGAATCGTATGTGCTCAGTCCGGAAGTCACTATGAAAAGTTCACTGCACGCATGCGCAATGGAGTCCTCAAAGGAATTGGGGATTTCCAGCAAGAAAAATACATGGAAAGTGTATGTAACGCAGCAAGAAGGACCGTGACAATGAGAAATGCGTTAAAGACAACACATCCCGACGTCAAACATCAAAACATGAGCACCGAACACAAAATCCGAAAAGTTGAGCACGGTTGCATACCCCAGTTACACGCGAGGAATGAACGAATCATGTCATGTGGCATACGAGAGACACATTACTCCACCAGGAGGAGGGAAAGAAAAACACATTATCAGGTGATTGCGACAACGTGTATTTTTACACGCGACAACTACGTAATATCCCCCCCCCCCACACACACACAACAAACAACAAATGCTACAATATCTTACGCACAGACAGTCCGTGTCACTGTACACCAACTGAAGATGTCACTTTCACCACACAAAGGGGGTGGGGAGCAATACCAAAAGTGTTCGCACGCGATCATTGTGACGTAAAAGAGACCAGTTTTGGAAGCGCTGCACAGGCAAGTCTGGCTCTCGTAGTCTACGTTTGACCTTCATGACTGCTGTTCCCGCGAGAGGAGCTCGAAGGGTTGGTTCTCTCCGGCAGTCGTTCCAGTCGTGTTGCAGGTGCTGGGATATGATCAGCAGTTCGCTCTAGGTTGTCATACGCATTGAAGAGTACTAGTATGTTGTATTTAAAGAAGTTGACGTTGTGGAGTGGACAAGTCAAGTATCGCAACAATTGGTCTGTGGTGTTCGTACGGTGATACGGCCAATTTGTGCAGTGTGCCAGTGTTAAACAAAAACAATACTTTGCAGTTCCAGCTCCCTATTACACAGATGGCTGCGTATACGACCCAGCAGCTAGCAGACATGCATCTCATGTATGGGGAGGCACGTGGTAATAGCCGCGAGGCAAGGCGTCTTTATGGAGAACGCTTTCCACATAGACCTTTACCGTCTCACACCTTCTTTCAGGTAGTGGACAATCGACTGCGTGAAACAGGGTCAGTGTTACCACCGCGGCAAGAAGTTGGAAGACCCCGAAGTGTACGCACACATCAGTTTGCAGAAGATGTGTTAACAGCGGTCGCAGAACATCCTGGAACTATACTATAGTACGCGCGTGCTCGCTCGGGCACGAAACACGTCTCATGTGAATGTTTGGCGAGTGTTGTCAGAGGAAGGAATGCACCCTTTTCAACTGCAGAAAGTACAAGAACTGTTACCTCGTGACTTTCGCCCTCGTATGGAGTTTTGCCAATGGTTGTTGCATCATCTGGACACAAACCCTCACTTCGGGGCAAACGTATTGTGGACAGATGAAGCCATTTTCACCAGGATTGATGTCTTCAATAGTAGAAACAGTCATGTATGGGACTTTGACAACCCACATGCACTTTTTGTGGCCCATCACCAGCACAGGTTTTCAGTGAATGTGTTGTGCGGGATAGTACATGATCATTTAATTGGACCATACATTCTCCCTGTTCGCCTGAATGGTCGCACGTATCATGCATTTCTTAGTGGCGTTCTGCCTGAACTGTTGGAGACCGTACCTTTGGCACTGCGGCAAGAAATAGGTACCAACACGATGGTGCACCAGCTCATATCGATTGTAATGGACGACATTTCCTGCATGACGTGTTTCGCAATAGGTTCATTGGTAGTGATGAGCCTGTGCCTTGGCCACCGAGGTCGCCAGACCTCAACCCTCTCTATTTTTTCTTCTGGGGAGAAATGAAAACCCTCGTATACGACACACCTGTCACATCAGCTGAGGACCTCGTTGTCGCATCAACGTCGCCGCCGCGACGGAAGCAGATACATCTGGCTTGTTTGCTCGTACTCGACAATCCTTGAAATGTCGCTGTCATCTCTGCGTAGAAGTGAATGGCAGACATTTTGAAAACCGTCTGTGATTATTGCCCTCGGCAAATCTCAGTGAGAACACTCTTGGTATTGCTCCCCACCCCTTTGTATGTTGAAAGTGACATCTTCAGTTGGTGTACAGTGACACGGACTGTCTGTGCGTAAGATATTGTAGCATTTGTTGTTTGTTGTGTGTGTGTGGGGGGGGGGGATATTACGTAGTTGTCGCGTGTAAAAATACACGTTGTCGCAATCACCTGATAATGTGTTTTTCTTTCCCTCCTCCTGGTGGAGTAATGTGTCTCTCGTATGCCACATGACATGATTCGTTCATTCCTCGCGTGTAACTGGGGTATGCAACCGTGCTCAACTTTTCGGATTTTGTGTTCGGTGCTCATGTTTTGATGTTTGACGTCGGGATGTGTTGTCTATAACGCATTTCTCATTGTCACGGTCCTTCTTGCTGCGTTACATACACTTTCCATGTATTTTTCTTGCTGGAAATCCCCAATTCCTTTGAGGACTCCATTGCGCATGCGTGCAGTGAACTTTTCATAGTGACTTCCGGACTGAGCACATACGATTCCTTTATGATTCCCTTGGAACCGCCTCTCTATCTGTTATAGTATTCGTCCAAGTCAGGTGTGACGTTCACTTTGTCACCTTTTGCGAGGCTCCTATCTCGGAAACGAAGCCTCAGTCGTAAAAATGGAACTTAGACTTTTTGTTTGTTTTCGTGTGAGGAATCACCTCCCAAGCGTTGTAAACGACCTTTAGAAACACCCTGTATATATATATATATATATATATATATATTACAACCACCACCCCAGTTTTTGTTTGGTGCTCATAGCTATGGTGGTCACCAAAGCTGCTATTCTTTCACTCAAAGAAGCATCTTTGCTTACTAATGTACCGAATGCAGCCTCTTCTAATTTTTTGTCTGCCACATGTCGCCTATCAATATTGGCATGTGTGTTGTATGCTATGTCATGGTCTCTACAAGCTGCATCTAGGGGATTCACACCAGGGTCCCCTCTGTTTAGTCTTTGGTCCAGTTTGGTACCGGGACCACAATACTGATAGCCTGGTATGTGTAGCTCAAATGGCAGTTTGTTTATGATGTCATTAACCAGCCCCCGACCCTCAGAGATATTCCAAAATTTAGGCGGTAGAGTATTAATAATTTTTATAAGATATCCAATGCCCTTAGTGTCATTGACTATGAAATTGGACAATTTGGTGGCTATCATTTCCATAATTCCAACCTTTTCGTTGTAAAAATTATGGTTACCGGCATTTTCTTTGCCAGCTATGACCAGCAACCTATCTACGAGTTTCCTGACATCGTCAACCCAGACGAATTCTTTAAGCAGGGTGCTGTACTGTTTGATCCCGCTACCTGTCTTGATCTGTGTCCATATGGGCTTGATTAAGTTGTTGTATTTTGCTCCACTGCTAGACTTGACTCTTTTTTGTGTAGGATCGTTGTTCTGGTACAAGGCATCCGATTTTATTAGTATTTCTTTGTAGTACTCATAGTCTTGATCTGTATAGTTGTCAGGTCGTTTGCAAGTCATCAGTTCCCACAATCCAGGTGTTCCAGGATACTTAACAAAACCGCCTCTTTCTCCAAGATGAGATTCTGAATATACAATCAGATCATTGCCCATAAACGTTACCCTAAAATTGCCAATTTTATGTATGATGCCACCGTCAAGCTCTGTGTCAGCGTATAAACCGAAGACCTTGTCTTTGCTGTCTTTAGGTGTGCATAAATATCTTTGAGCAAGAAGGCCCAATTCAATAGGATCCTGACTAGCTTCGATTCTTCGAGGACGAACAGGACTAGGTGTATGAATACTAGAAAGGGGGGTGATTGGATAATCTAATATGTTCCGAGCAGCTACCGGCACAAGCTCTGTGAACAAATTTTGGTTCTGCTCTGTAACAGTTTTGATATCTTTACCCAGTTCACTAATAGCATCAATAATAGGCTGTTCTGTGCGCTTGTGTTGTTCATAAAAACCTCGGTTCTCTGATTTCCATCCCTTGAATCGTTTTACAAGATAGTCTCTTAATTTAAGATCGTCAACGGTTGGTCGTTTCATGGTTGTTTATATACGTCTCTATGTCTAGAAAATCGTTGATTTTACTCCTATATTTACCACTATTGGGCTTCCTTGTCATATCGATTGTGACAAACTTGTAGCTGTCCTGGTTCCAGCACCTACCACAAAACTTAGAAGAATCGTTGTAGCTTAACTCTGCACCTACATACTCGTCATGTATGTGTTTGAGGTTAGTATGATCTTGACGAAACACACATATGAAATTGCTGTTGTCTCGTAGCAGCTGTTTCGGTATTTTGGAAAAGGTCTGCGCCAGGTAGAAGCAATCTATCTCTTTGTGCCGCCCCTGTGTAAAGAAATTTCGAACCTCGTTTTCATTATCCAGTATAATGTCATCAAACACAACAACAGAGTTATCGAGACAGTCATCGAGTGGCTTCAAAAGTGGCTATATCCAGTCCATCGTATAGCTTCATCAGCTGCTGATATTTTAATTGTTCTAAGCTCTTCGAAAAGACGTACAAGTGCCTGTTTTTCCAGTCTAACCAGTTAGGTGCCAGTAAAAAATTATCAACCTGTAGCGTAGTCTTACCGCAACCCGACGGACCAACAATAAGACAACGAATATTATCAGGTAGCAGATTGCCATTTTTCTTAGTCTGCTGTTCGGGCTCTGGTAGTCGCTTTATAACGTCGGAGGTGTTCATAGTATCACTTTGTCTGCTTTGATCCAGCTGTTTTCTGGGAGGCCTAGCCATTTGACCAGTATCTTGTTGCCCTTTCTGCGGATGACTTTCTCTATAAGATATGTGTCGGGCTGTTTAGTTTTGCTGAGTTCTTCTTCGTAGAATCGGCCTTTGAGAATTTCACCACGATGGTCTTTTATTATATATGTGTTACGGGTCCCAGGTATAACGTGAACCACTGTAAATAATTCAGTGCTCCAGTTTCTGGTAAATCCTTTTTCAAATATGTGTTTATATTTACTGATCCTTACTTGATCACCGACCTTGTATTTAGCTTTTCTGGTTGTTGGTTGATATTTAGGATAGTAAACAGTGTTGATCAATTGCTGTTCGTCAGATGTGGTTACATCAGAGGGCTTCATGTTGATCGTGGCATGGACCGAATTGTTATATCGATCTAGAAGTTCTGGTAGGATAGTAAGCCATTTATAATTACCTTGAAGCGTAAATTGTTTATACATATGACTTTTTAGGGTTCTTTTGAATATCTCTACAATACAGGCTTTGAGATCGCTGTAACTCGAGTAATGTCGTATTGACTGGCTCTTAACAAATTGTTGGAACACCAAATTATAATTCTTTGCCATTATCTGTTTGTAGATAGCGTGGTGATCTTCCACTGTGATTGATGATTATCTTGAAGGCTTTTGTAACACATGTTCCACTCTTGGATTTGAGCAGCACAGCCCAGGCATATTTCGAAAATGTGTCTATGACAGTAAGTAGATACTTGTAGCCCTTGTTGATCTTGTCTAAGTTTTTCAGCTTTCCACTTGCCATCTCAACCAAGTCAGCTTGCCACAGATCGTCTATGCCTTTTGTGACCACTGGCAGTCGCTTATAGTTACGTCTGGCTGGTCTGTGTAGCTCGTCAACTATGGTTTGTCTAGACATAGTACGTAAACAAGAATATTGCAACTATGGGGTGTTCGGCAGCAGATACCGCAGGATTTTCTAAATACAACTTGTCCCCTATTTGTATATTAAACTCGAGAGAACCATCATCTTCAGCATAGGCTGTTTCTAGTGTATCGGCGTCTGTAAAATCCTCTAACTCCACACTGGTGATCTTTGGTATGTTGTTAGCATTGGTTATCGATAAGGTAGGGTAGTGGTGAGCCTGCGGTTGTAACCAGTATTTGATCTTGACCGGTCTGAGTGTGCCCCTCACAAAGAACTGGTAATAAAATTGTGCAGGGGACAACATATACAGTTTGCCACCTGGTGTAAACGGTGAATCGTATTCTTTGTTGGGGACACTGTACAATTCGAGGATTACTGTGTGCTTAGGATTCTCGATTAGGCCAGTTATTTATTTTTCTGCTGTAAGCAATCTACTCATTACAGATTCAAGATGCTCGTTAATAGTCCTAACAATCTCGTCGTGGCCTGGTTTGATTCTTATGTCCACAGCAAGTTTGTTGTATTGTTGCACAATCTCTTGAAGCTGCGTGGCAAAAACAGACAGAGCATTTGCTTGGTTGGATTCCATGGTCCCTAGCTGTTGCTTGATGTTGGCTACAATTTGCTGTAGATTTTCAACAACAGCCAATTTTGAACTTTTGGCTGTAAGATCATGGACTTAGGTTCTGATATCCTCAAACAGAGCATGCAGTTCGTTAATATGCTGATTGGTTGTAAGAGTGGCCACTGTCTGAGTAAGCTGTTTGATCTCTGTCTGAATATTCTTGATGTCTTCAGATTTCAATATGCGATGTACGGCTCTTTTAATATTTTTAAGTTCCTGTGATGTAGGCAGATTGGCCACCATATTCTGCAGAGACTCAAGGGCCAATTTTACAGCATTTAATTCAGTAGCATCAGCTACACTACGCATAGCATCTTGGAGCAGGGCTATGTCTGCCTGAGTAGGTGTTGATTGTTGTAAAATTTCAAGCTTTGTTTGAATATCATCGATCAAGTGATGAAAATGGGATAGCTCGGATTCGGTGTTGAGGTTTTCAAGTTTGGTGATCTGTTGCTGGACACTGGCAAGGGTGTCTACGATACCAGGTAAACGGGACTCCAGAGTTTCTTGTACATTTGTCAGATCGTTTTGTACTGCTGCTATGGTACCCTCAAGATGGGTTATGGTACTCTGAATTTTTCCAAAATCTTCGTATGTCTCTAGTTGCAGCTTGATGTTGGCAACACTACAAGTGATGGCACTCAGAGCATCAGAAGATGGTAGGTTGTTCATAAAGTTTTTGAGTGTCGATTTTTTCTTTGACCTCGGCTATAGCATTGTTCAGGGGGTCCAGATTAGGAATCTCCAGTGATTGAATCTGTTCTTTCAGAGTAGAAATCACTAGATCGAAATCATCTTGGGACTTTATGCTTTTGACAATTGTTTGGAGCTGTGTCTGGACACTACCAATCTGCTCTTCTAGTTGCTGTTTCAGTTGCTCAGAGTTGGTAGCCTGAGTCTTAAATTTGGCTTGAAGAGCTGCTATGGCCTCCTCTAAACTCTGAAGATTATCGAGTGTAGCCAAGTCAGTGTATTTCTGGAGCAACAATTTGAGTTCTGAGTCGATTTTAAGAAGAGGGTCCATGCATTGTGATTGTAAATTGGTAAACTCGAGTTGAAGACTGGCATTGAGTGTGGTTTGTAGAGCTTGTATATCACTTCTTAACTTTTTGACTCTGATGTCAAGCATCAGAATCTCGTTGCTGTGATCTTTGTGCCTTGTATGGCCAAATATATCGTTAGGCATTGTGTTTTTTAGCGGTTATTTATTATAGAGTATCTGATTCTTAATTCTATAAAAAGAGGTATAAGCTTGTCATAGTGTCCCAGGACCTCAATATATAAACAGTCACCGGCAGAGACAGTATATACAGAAACCATGTTTGAGTGCTTAATTCTGTAAATATTTCTGCCTACTGAAACCTTGACATTGCCCTCGGGGGTTGTAATAAATTGTAATTGACCACCTACAGGTAACTGGTAGTGGTTTAAGTTATTGTTAAATATGTACAATGTTTTACCTATATTAACATCAACATCTGTAAGTATGCTATTCAGATGAATAATTAACAAACCACTTAGTTTAGATAGCATAGATTGTATATCAGGAGAGGGTGTTGGTGTTGGCAGGTCCATAATAGCCTGTTTTTGAACCCAAATAAGTTCATTGGCATGTTTATTTATTGCAAACCATGCTCTGTGATTGGGCATTGATTGCCACTTATCAAGTCACAATGACCCCATGGTAGAGTATGTATACCACATGATAAAATGCATCTCTTAACGTCATGTGGGTCCAGAGCCACTTTTCTTACAATATTTGTAGTCAACAAGTGATCCACACTCTGGATTCTACATTCTGATGTTCTGATTGTACTACATGATTTGAGACAATCTTCGTAGTCTTCAAATTTGAGCTCTTTGTCTACAGTTACTCTACCAATGCCCTTGGCTTTTTTGGTGACAGCACCACTGGATGTTTCAAAGCTGTACATCTTGGCTCTTAACCCAGCAAATCCTACAGTAACATCGCCAAGTGTCTCGTGTTTTAACTTACCAGGCACCTTTTTCTTGCGGGGTTGAATATTCAGATGGCCAGGCAATTCGCTAGTATCGAAATAGTCAAGTAATGCAGGGTCTGCTATATCTTGATAGACATCTTCTGTCTGAATATCAAGGATAAAGCTATATACATATACATCAGTCTTATACGATCACCATAAAAAAGGCTTCAGCACATCGTAATAAAGCTCCAGCATGTGTAATTTGGCCAATTCTAATATTACAGCCCCTACATAAATAGGCTTATCAAACTTGATCTTTGTTTCATTCATGTTAAAAAGCACCAGATTATCGTCATAAATTCTTCTGTAATTGAAATTGGGCTTTGCGACCAATTTTTTGCTCTGGCTGGGGTCAGTAACCAATTTGACATCAGAATGTTTTCTGACATTTTCTATGGTCTTACCATACACCGAATTGACCATCAATTTGAACAAGGTCTTATCAAATTGGGTTACCGCACATGTTCAAAGCTCGGTGTTTGTATCAATGTATTGCTTCAACCACCTTGAGTGCTTGAACCTCAAGACTTTGCCAACCTTGGTCACTTGAACACCATGACGCATCAGGAACTGGAGGTTCTTGTAGTATATGCCATAACTCTGTTTTGGCTCTAGAGTCATCAGCTTCTTCTGTTTAGAGCCAGGCGGACACTGGAACTCAGCAATTGGTGGCAGATCAGAAAACTGGCTGTGCAAATTATCAGGAATTGCCAGATCGACCTCTAAGAACAGGCCATAGTCGCTGTCATCAAAGTCTTGAAGATCCTCAATGTTGAAATCTTCGACCCACTCAAGCCCTGCATATGGCAGTTTTTTCATCATGGCATAACCATACAGGCTGTTGGCATCCACATAAAGTATATAGTTCGATGGTTGTGCAGAATCATAATCGGGAACACACTTGTTGTTGGCTCTGGCATATTTTTGAGAACATTGTACCATGCCCCCTCGTATACAATGTTCAATAAAAAGATACATGTCCTGGTCCTGGATCAGATCCAATTCCATTTTAGTCTTCAGAAACATGGCAGACCATGCTAGGCCTGGAGCACTGTAAAAATGGACCGGGTCCAGCTCATAATTTTGCATCGATGATGTTCTAAATGCTTCAAGTACATCGGCTAAGAGCGTCACATCAAGTATCAAGTATCTCTTATGATAATCACCAAGCGTCTGGCATTTTAAGTTGGTCCACATCAACTGGGCATGGCAATAATCATCATCACTAATTCCTGATGCTCTGAGTTTGCTGTAGAACTCTTGCTGCGGTGGCAGAGCACACTCGTCAAATTTGGAAATTCGGTAACATAGTCATATGGGTATACACCCTTACGCGTAATCAATTTCAGGTCCAAATTTGTAAACATGTCACATGTGATTTTGAATTGGGCATCAGATAATTGGCCAGCCAGAGTAGCCAAGCTAGCCGACAGAAATCTGTATGAATCTAGAAATCTTAAGTGTATAGGCCTGCCATTAACATTGATTTTCTTGCTAATAGCAATATATTTATCGTCATTTTCTGCTAAAATATCTAAATCCTGCTTGTCAAACCCCTCGTATCTGATCAGATGATGAAAATCATAATTGGATGCCCCGTGACAAAATATCGGGACAAATTTTGGTCTCCGGATCTTAATATTACAGCTACTACACAGAGCCTTTTCATATTTGCTGTTTGTATGACAATGGTGATGCACCTTGTTATTTGTGTCCAAAAATTCAGAATTGCATACCGAGCATCTTTGTGCACTGTTGAAATCTTCGTTCTGATCCTCTGTTAAATGCAGCATAGGTATTGATTTTAATAATACGTATATCATAGTCTATGCGACGGCACTCATTTTCTATTTTACGTGCAAATTTTTTGATAGCATCTTGCCCCATGTATAAGTGTGCTTTACTAATAACACCATCCTGTACAACCACATAACAAAAACTAGAAGGTTCATGTAGCTGATATGGTGTACTTGAAGACACTTCGGGATCTGGTCTGCAGAATGCAAGCAGTTTGAGATATGATTCAAAATCACAGACTATATATGCTGGGTGCCGCAACAATGCTTCGATTTTTTTTTAATTTGGCATTTTCGTTTGGTTTAGGCATAGCCATATGAACAGGTTTATGGTTGCCACAGTATTTTAAATGTTCAGCCAACTTGTTTTTAGCAATTTTGGTCTTCTCTTCATAAACACCATTTACTATTTTTTGACCATCAAACACAGTCAAACATCTTCGACACAACTTGTATATTCTATTGGATTTGCCTAGTTGTTTTCTGACTAAAGCCTGAAGATTGCGTATCAGAGTGTAATGGTATGTACCGTCTCTATCAATTAAGAGCAGATCGATCGGGACAGCAGAGTCATCATCAAGTTTGCTGATTCTAAGAGGTTCTATCAAGCAATCGCCACGAGCAGCAGAAAACACATTAATAGATAATGGTCGGCCATTGCTATCTCTGGCCTCTTTTTCAAATTTATCGATATTCTGGACAAGCATTGGATATTCTAAGCCATCCATAGCATCATCAAAATCATGTTCGTGCTGTTTATAATGACTTATTCGCTGTGGATGATTTAAAACTGGAAACAAAGCAGCCAAAATACACCACAAAAAGCATTTCTGGTAGGTATTTTCTACGTTAACCACAGCTTTTTTGTTTTTGATATTGTCAGGTAAAGGCAGGTATGTAGAACCTTGTAGAGGTCTGAATTCAGAAATATTAACATAGAGCCTGTTTGGAGATCCACAAAGACCCCATCCTGATTCTTTAGCAGCAAACTCAGAATGTTTGATAAGCAATTGGTCAATCAACCTGCTTAGTATTTCGTCTAAGTTTGTATTTGAGTATACAGGTACAGTTTTTGTTATGTGGGGCTGTGTAAATTTTGTACTGTTTGGTTTCTTATATTGAGTATACAATTTGAGGGATAGCTTATAAGAGCCGTTTTGTGCGTTTAGAATAGCCTGCACATCAGAATTGACACTATTCAAAAAATTCTTAATATCACATTTTGGCTCGGATACGAAACGGTAATCCCTTAGTTGACCATTAAAACTACTATCAATGGGTGCTTTGCATGGCTGCTTTGCTGGTCTAGAATTACCACATGTAACAAGCTTTCTTTTTAGACCAGAAGAAGATGTAGATGGCTGTAGGGATGATGTAGATAGTTGTGCGGAACAAGCCCCTATATGCCTATTGAAGTACGCCATGCTAAATTTTCTATGGCATTTTGGGCATATTTTAGTGGGCATTTTGCGTTTCTCAGGATCACAATTACGTTGGTGCTTAGCCCAATTAGGGCTAGATATATTCTTATCGCATTGATTACAATATTTCTGATTTGGCATTTTTGGTTTTGGTATTTATATATATTTTCTTTGGGCTCAAATCAAAAACTATATACTTAATACAAAATATCAGTTGGGTTCAGCAGTGTGCACTTAGTGTGTTACTATTTTTGGTTTTGGTATTTATATATAATTTTTTGGGGCTCAAATCAAAAACTATATACTTAATACAAAATATCAGTTGGGTTCAGCAGTGTACTTTGTATACTTAGTGTGTTACTATTTTTGGTTTTGGTATTTATATATAATTTTTGGGGCTCAAATCAAAAACTATATACTTAATAAAAAATATCAGTTGGGTTCAGCAGTGTGCTTTGTATACTTAGTGTGTTACTATTTTTGATTTTGGTATTTATATATAATTTTTTGGGGCTCGAATCAAAAACTATATACTTAAAAAAACTGGAAAAACCCGCAGGTGTCTGTCAAGTAAACCGGAAGTGAACCAGAAGTGGACCGGAAGTAAATATGTGTGGGTGTGGGTGTAGGTGTAGGTGTGGGTGTGGATGTAGCTAATAAGATTACATTTTACAGAGTATTACACTAAAGGCAATAAGCTCATATGAGCATCTTGGCTTAGTTTTAAGTGTAGCCAAAACAATGCCAAGAGGGCCATATTTTTTACGATCCTATGGACAACAATCTGACAGATGCAGCTGAGAGGGGTCATACTTTTCACGGGAAATCCCCGAGGGCTATTTTACTAAATTCTTGGATTCGACAGAGTAGCACACTGTAGGCAATAAGCTTATATAAGCATCTTGACATAGTTTTAAGTGTAGCCAAACCAATCTGAGGGGGGTCATACTTTTTGTGACCCAGTAATACCATATGTTATACTACTCAGGGTCCCTGGCATCATAGTGCCGTGTACTAAATACTTTGCCATCTAAGTTGGCATCAGACCTTTGTATTTGGTGAGTTGGTACTTGCTATTATTTTTATCTTAATATTGATAAACAGAAATATTATTGTATATCATAAACTCAATAATAGTAACATTTAAACTTCCGCCTATGAAGTCAATGTTGAAACACACTATTCAAAATATGTATATATAATAATAATAATAAGGTCCTGAACCCACATGATCTGGGACTGCCATTGCTTTCATTCCTGTTTTACATGCTACGCAGAGAGAGACACCTGGCCGCAGCATTGAGAACCTAGACTTTCGTAATTTGTAAACAGACTATTATTATATGGTATCTGATTCAATAGCCAGTCATTGCTGTGTTGGAGTGTTTTATAATATTACTATAAACACTTTAAGAACTATACTTTTATATTCTGAAAATTTAACTGAAAAAGCTATTTCATCAGTTTGTGATAGATTTGGACCTAGACCAATAACACTGACTTCAAATGAACTTACAAAATTGGCACACACAATGCTTTACATATGTAAATACACATGTAATATCATCTGCTCCTCTTGGGAAATTTCTGGGGAGAGAAGAAAGTGCCTTACCCTCCTAAATTCAGTGTCTATAAAATACACTAGTGAATGGCACTTTCAGAAACCTGTCTACTATTTTGAAGCATATCTACTTCTTCCATGACCTATATGAATACCAGAAATATATAATTTCTTATTATTCTGTTTGTTACTTTGTTAACTTCCAATTGGAAATAATGTTTGTAAATTATAAACAACAAAAGAAATCCGGAGGACCAATTTGGATTCAATCCTATGAATTTTGATTCTTTAAGAATGAAAAATAAGATTGCTTTATTTGGCACCTCTGGAGCCATGCTGGTCTAGTCTGTTGCACGTGGGTGACCTGGGTTCGATTCCCAGGCTGGGCAATCTAAGTTCGGAATTTTTCCGATTCGTATAAGTAAAAATATATTTATCTAATTCATCATCGTTCACTGCTAAAACTTGCCCAAATAATGAAGGTCATGGCTTTGAATTGAATGATACAAATTTTTCAATTCACCTTTTAAAGTATCCTTGATTTCACTTATACGATTCTGATTGAACCTTTTTATCCCCTCTAATAATTGCTGCAAGAAGCCTCGTGATTGAAAAATCTTAGCTTGTTCTGCTTTTACTTTAGCACAACTCATTCCCACTATGACCGCATCTTCTGCTTTAGTTCTAACGCTTAGGTTATACAAGTAGCCTTTGTTCTTAATCTGTGCTATGGCTTCGTTAGCAGTATGACCCTCTCCTTTAAACTCAACAATTACTGGAGCAGGCTTTGGATTCATCCTGCCGTTTACATCTTTTGTGCGTGACATAAGTACTAAATTCACGTCTGTTACCCGTAATGCGTTCTACGTAACAATTAAGACCAGTGTTTCAGATGAATATAAATTTGTAGATTTTGGTAATATAAAGAAGACTTACAATCCAAACTTTAAAGAACATGTTAGTCATGCCCCTTCGTTTTTTGTTGCAGAAGGGCGTATTGAACCTGGATCCCAAAACTATGCAGTTAATTTACTTGAGTTAATCAAAAGTGGTAAAGGTAGAAAAATGGGAATCCTCACTGATAAATTTGGTTATTTTGATGATCAAAATAATTTAAATTATTGTGATTATCATGAAAGTGTAGAAAGTAATATTTATGATCCTGAAAAATTTAGTATAAAAATGGTAAATGTGGATATGAGCAAAATTGACAAATTTTACCTTATTGCAGAACATGGTGATACTTGTATAATTATTCATCCTACTTTGGAAAATTTAGACATGTTTTAAAGTTTTTAGAGTATCTAATTCTTATTGTTGTTATAATAGTCTTCATATTGTGGAAGATAAATTGCTAGCATAAAGTGGCGCTGGGGCTCACCAGCATGGTGCTGATCATATCCCCTCTAACATGGCAGAGAACGATAGAATGTGTGGGGCCCTACCTTCCTCTATATATGCCTCATGGCATGGTGCACAGGGAACTTTACCTTACCTTATGTGGCAGTTCATCCCACTACATCACCATTCATATTCTTATTGGTAAAGCCAATCTGTTCCTGTACATTTCTTTATTGTTTGTTTTTCTATGTGCATTTGTGCAATCTACAAATGTTTTTGTATAAATGATTATTTTGTATTTCTCGTGATGTAGCAACAATTATATTTATTTAAATCTTGTGGAGTAGCATGGCAAAGTGGTAACGTTGTCCCATTGTAATCAAGGGGTTCAGGTTTAATAAATGGTAGAGGTGCATAATGGTTCGGATCCCATTTTAAATTGTAGGTCCAGTCCTGATCCTTAAAGGGGGAGAGGGTGCTTGGGGCTTGGTCGCTGATATAAGGCACCAAATGAGTAATATGAAAAAAGTTTTATAAAATTAAAGAATCAACAACCACCTATGAAAAAATTGGTGGTCTATTACATCAATATTATTGTCGATTTGCAAAATATTTAGTAAATACTTCCTCTCTTGCTCTGCTGGTAATAATGAACAAGGAGAATAATAACATTTGCAAACATGAAACAAAGATGCCAACTGACTACCACATGAAGAAAATCACTTGTAATCCCCCAAGCAGTTGTTTATTTCTCATGACCGACTGGTAGAACCAATCAACAAAAACAAGCAAAATCAAGAGAATAAAAAATATATTTTTTCACTAAAGTGCTTCGTAGTTCAGAATTTATATTTCCCTTCCGCTGTGTCCAACTTTTTTATAGTACTATTACTGCAGCTGCTGCACGCTTGCTTTATACTTTAAAAATGCAATGACGTTAAATAATTAAGTGACTTCTTTTGCTGTGTACAGTTTTCACCTTGACCAACGAGTGCCAAGTACTTGGAACGATCAACAAGCTTTGACACTGCATCAAAATTTGGCAACACAGAACAGGGGAGCAATGCAAGCAACTGATTGCATCGTCCACACTCCCTCTGTTCACTTTTGGTTGAAAATTCTAGGACAGCATCACAGGAGTATTTTTATCTTGGTCAAGCTGTACAACACCAGTTTTGCTGTCAGCTGTTTACACCTTCCTCTTTCTCTCGTTCAGGGTGGATCATGAATGAAGCCCTAATGAAACAAGCCATAAGAGCATGATGTCCAAGCCACAAGAGTCGCAACCAATAGTGTTTCTCTACATGCTAGCTGCACACTCCATCAGAGGTAGCTCATCGCTTGCTAAATACTATTTTGTCATATGTCCATCTGCACTAACTTCTTAGGGGAGCTGATTAAAGTTTGACTTATGTAGAATTGGAATACACTACAAGATTTCCACAAACATTTTATTATTGCTGATAATTCACACCACTTGACAACCAGATACGTAGTTTCTGAATGTGACGCTTTAACATGTGGGGAAAATTATAATGTCTTACACTAATCTCTGACGAAAAGTGGAGATATGACAAAACAACATTCATTCGGCATCATTTCGAAAAGTGTGAGTGAACCTCTGACAACTGACTGCAGGCAGAAACGCTGGTAGAGCACGGAAGCAAGGCAGGTGAAGTGACATGGGAATATTTGATGTTTTGAAAAATATGGTGTTTAGTATAATAAAAATAATAATTTGCATATTTATTGATGTGCGCAAGTGTGAATAGGCAGAAATCGCCACTAATAGGTCTACAGATTGAACTACAATTTATATTGTCATCCAACTCAGAAACAGTATTTTTGGTCATTTTCCACACAACCCTTTGTAGGTGTGCCTGATCGTCTGAGTTTTAATAATTTTCCATCCCGATTAAAAATTTCCATCTCTCTCACACTAGTATACTATAGCCATATATAACTACGATATTTATCTCCCTGGAGCATAGGCAGACATAGATATTATTTTTTCTGGGGAGGTTACAGCATGCACGTCCTGCAAACATGTATGCATATACACTGCTCCACAAAACTTAAGCAACTCGAACGAAGTAGGACTAAATGAAAAGAAAATGTCAATTCAGCAAGTTTAATCAACATAAGGAAGGTACAGATGCACAATGCAACACAAATGAACACCAACAATGCAGATATGGTGTACATGGTGGCCAGAAAGTTCAGTACCACTATAACCCTACATGAAAGCTGGAATCTGAGAGGGCACAGTCTGTCAATATGGTGTGTGACCACCTCGAACAGACACACAGGCACTACATCTGGCCTTCATGCTGCGGATCAGAGTGGTTATCAAGTCTTGAGGAAGATTTCTCTAAGAGGGCTGTCCGCAGTTCAGGAACTGTTCGTGGTGGTGGATTGCGCTGTGCTGCTATTCACCCAAGACCATCCCAAACATGCTCAATTGGATTAAGGTCCGGCGAGTATGCAGGCCATTCAATACGGGTAATGTCTTCTATCTCCGGATAATTGGACACAAGATGTGCACAGTGTGGGCATGCACTGTCATCCATAAAAAGGAAGTCTGGACCAAATGCTCCACGGAAATTGCGAACATGTGGATGGAGAATTTCATCCCGATAACTTTGTGCCATCAAAGTTCCATGTTCCACAATATGGAGGTCCATTTTCCTATCCAGCATGATACTACCCCACACCATGATGGAACCACCTCTAAAGGTCTGCCTTTCAACAATGAAGTTAGGGTGGTATAGTGCTCCTGGCTCTCTCCACATGAATATCCGACCAGAATCAGACGACAGGCTGTATCGAGACTCATTAGAGAACATTAGTCATGCCCACTGGTTTTCTCCCCATTAGACATGTTCCTGACACCATGTGTATCGTGCATGTTTGTTCTCCCATTTCAATGGCACACAAAGCACAGTCTTCCTGGCATACAGTCCTGCTTTATTCAGCCGCCTACGAACAGTTTCACCACTAACACGTCGTCCCTTAGCTTGAAACAAATCATTTGCCAGTTGAGAGCAGGACTCTTGGAGGTTACATCTGACAGTGATTGTGAGAAATCAGTCATCAGGTGATGATGTCGTTCTCGGACGGCCTCCTCCTTGACGTCTACTGGCAGTAGGACCATTTTGGAAGCGAAGCCACAACCTTGGCACGACACTTTTATGCACATTGAATTCATGTGCCAATTCCACTTTGGACCGACCCATTTCCAGTCGTCCACTTATTCGTCCTCTGTCAACGTCCCTCAAATGATGTCTACGATTCATTTCAAGGTGTCTACACTTGATATCCTACACACGAACCACCACTTCACTGCTTGAGGAATGGTACAATACTAGGGTGAGGTTTGCACTGGCAGGCACAAGCTGTTAAACTTGGTTTATAAGGTGATGCTCATGCATTATAGAGGGCACTCGCACTGCCTGTGCTTGTTTATGTTTGTACATGTCTCATACAAGTGTTGAATGGGCACCACATTTCACCTATCCCACGTTGTACAGAGTTGCTTAAGTTTTGTGGAGCAGTGTATAAATGATATACTGTGTGCATGTGTGTGTGTGTGCATGCGCGCGCGCGAATGCAGCATATATAGGGAGGGTCATGTATACAAGATGCCATCATGTATCACCATTAAACGTTCTGAGGGCGTAGAGAAGATTTTGAACTTTTATTTCAATGTCTAGGTCATTTTGGGCCTTCCCTGGTGTCGATAACAGATTAAATGTGTTGATGGTGTAGTAGTAATGGTCTTGCTTTGTAATAAAAGGGTGCCGGGTTCGATCAGCAATGGTGGAACAGTGGCATGAATTCAATTTTAAACTGTAGCCCATCTGAATACAACGTTTTGTTCATTTGGATGCTACGGATCCTCGAAAAATAGTATTTTCTATCCTACAATGTATTTAATGATGTGGCAAAGATTATCTTTGCGACTTACATGCATAACTTGGAGCAATGGGAACTTGCCCCCTCCAAGATCTCAGGTTTATTAAAATTTAAAAAATAAGATTTATTTTGTGGACTCACAAATGCTACAGATTCTTTCCTTGCAAACATATCAAATACAATACAAGGGGGATCATTTAAAGGTGCTTGTCTACTCAATTAAGATTCAGAACATCCAGCATCTGAAGGAACGCATTTTAAATGTGTAGACGTGATTATGCTGGATGTTCTGCAAAAGGTTCTGGAGAACTGGAAACGTTGCATGCACAAATGCATTGATGTTCAAGGTGCACATGTTAAAGATATACTATAAATCCCTATGTCCAGTGCCGGATCTACAAGCCGCAAAACCCCACAGTGCGGGGGGCCCTGAAGTCAAGTAAGCCTTTATAGGGCCCTCACCCATGTCAGCCTGATCGACCATACCATGATGGCACATTTAAGGGATGTGGGCCCCACATATTTTCGATTACAGCCATCTTGGAGGTGATGTGGGAAGCAACATGCTGTGGCTGCCTTTACTCTCACCTCTCGGGTACCATTTGATTTGAATCTGGGTGGGCCCTACAGCCGTTTTCTGCAGGGACAGAGCTGGAAAAATTCCGACCTTATATCACCCACCTCGGCTTTTCCGCGCGGTAGTCAGAATAGTCTGATCAGGCTGGAATTTCACGATAAATGCAGTGGTGAAGATTTCTTCAACTTATCTTTAATTGTTTTCCAGGTGTGAGGAAACAGTGTCATATATATATATATATATATATATATATATATATATATATATATATATATATATAAATCACATCAGCCCCTTCCCATTTAAACTAAACATTTTGAGTTCAATATGATGCTTGGGACAAACCAATGTGGTTCCCCCTAAGCCTAACCTATATACAGGGTGCTCGGAAATTCCCCTTACAAACTTCTAGGGCAAGTAGAGGGGACTGAGTAGACAATATTTGGAATAGGAACCCATGTCCAGAAACGTACAGTTTCCATGCTACAACCATGACAATGTGTCGGATGTGCCTGTGTTGGTATGCAATCGGGTAGGCAGTACATGATGTCAGAAGATCACCTGATGACCTAAAGTGTAATCATTTATTACAACCATGTCAAATGAGGTGTTACTTAAGGTACAGAAGTGAATGACTTGTGACTCAGTCCATAATACAAACAAATTTATTTGGTAACAATGCCAAGGGAACAAAAAAGAAAAGTACTACTGTATTCATTGATCAACACCTGTGTCGACAGTGGAATGCAACAATTTGTAGACGTCACATGCCATCAGGTGATCTTCTGATGTCATGTACTGCCTACCCAATTGCATACCAACACAGGCACATCCGACACATTGTCATGGTTGTATCACGGA
Organism: Lepisma saccharinum; assembly: GCF_977018435.1. Lineage (NCBI taxonomy): Eukaryota > Metazoa > Arthropoda > Insecta > Zygentoma > Lepismatidae > Lepisma > Lepisma saccharinum. Next base: position 219,756,098 of record NC_139229.1, on the reverse strand, counting down.
AACTGTACGTTTCCGGACATGGGTTCCTATTCCTAATATTGTCTACTCAGTCCCCTCTACTTGCCCTAGAAGTTTGTAAGGGGAATTTCCGAGCACCCTGTATATCATGACCAATTGTACCCAGCCTAACTTCTTTACTTTTTATAGGGTGAAAGTCCCTTAGACTTTCGAATCACCCTCCAGGCCCTTATATGTGACTTCTTTGTCAACATGAGATCAAGAATTACACACACACACACACATCATATATGTGTGTTTGAATTCATATATTCATAAATAAATATATAATATACAGGCTATATATATATATATATATATACATATACATGTGTGTGTGTATATATATATAAAGGTAGGTAGGTAGAGGGGGCCTTTGGTAATATCTTGTGGGGGGGGCAAGACTTGTAGATCCAGCACTGCCTATGTCACCTGACTTTTGACTCACCCTGTAATGTACATATGTAGTGTGTGTTCGGACCCAGTGAAAATCACAATATTAGAAAAATTACAGCTTCCGTGACCCAAAAGTTATCTGTTGCCCTTTATTTTCCTTCTCTGTGGTTCAGACTAAAAAGAAGATTTATGCACACTAGGTCTATTACTTAGAATCCAGGCGCGTATATTCTAGGCTACCTAGGCTATCGCCGAAGTCCAGATTAAATACAGGAAATAATTGACTATCAAATGTGACTGATGCTTCACTCTCAAACAACGACCGCGGGAAAAAAAGATAGTATAAAACCCGCGACTCCTGTAGACCATGCTTCCTTATGCTTCTTTGAACAGAAGAAATGGCTGCTCTGGGATTTTTCGTCCAAGGTTTGTTTTCCTTGTGCTCGCTCTATACATGGGGATGGACTCCTTTCCTTTAAAACTACCACCAGGCTTCAGCGGTTAAATTCTTCCCCGATCAGCGCCTGGAGGCGGTCAGTGATGTATTTGTAGTGGCTTCTTAGAGAGGGAACTCTTCGTTTTACAAAGGTGGTAAAACCTTACAACGATGCAAATGCGCAAACCAGCATGGGATTTTCCCAGGTAAGGGAAATTTTGAAACTAAACTACTATTACAGGGATGGGAAAAGAGTGGCTGGCATGTGATAGGGAATTTGTCCTCTAGGCCAAAACAACACTAGCCATCGAACACATGCAGAACTCACAGGCCGCTGACCTTCAACCAACAAACCACGCTTTACGATGTTTTCAACCCCTCTGCTGCTTTGTTTATGACTGGCTGTGGTAGACTGACTGACCGGAGATGACAAAGGGCATTTTGCGAGTGGAAATCGCGTTGAAGGAAGTTTAAGAAAATTAGGTTTCTTACTGTGTGGATTTTCTTAAGTGTATTGAGTGAGTGAATTACGTATATATGTTTTGAATGATCTGTGCTTCATGAAATTCATGAAGGGTCATTCACAAAGAATACCCATGTCCATGCCTGGATTTGAGCCCGGGACCCCTGACGTCGTAGTGCGCTGTGCTAATAACCATTTTGCCACAGAGGTTGCCAAGAGAAGAATGGAGTGAACGAAAATGAATGATATAATTAACGAAGTATTGCCGAAACAATTTACTCTGCTTTTGCATGAGGATAAACTTCAAATCATGAAGATATGCAGGCCTCTGGCATCGCAAAGAAGAGAAGAATGGATTTGATATGTTATTTTGCGTTACTCTTCTGCCACTTTAGCTAATCATGACGATGAGAATAAGTGACGATACGATGAAATTCATGAAGGGTCATTCACAAAGAATACCCATGTCCATGCCTGGATTTGAGCCCGGGACCCCTGGCGTCGTAGTGCGCTGTGCTAATAACCATTTTGCCACAGAGGTTGCCAAGAGAAGAATGGAGTTCCTGTCCAAATTAAATATTCAAGGTAAGAAGTTTATTATATGCATATATTTTATTCTCACACGTAGGCCTACATAAATATTTCACAATATGGGCCTCTATATTTTATAAATAACCATGAAATATTTGAAATGTTTTCCTTATTGTTTTTATATTAATGAAACAGTGATATTTTTTTAATTATTAGTAAATTGTAATGTATGTATTTTAATCGCAATGTCACATCACCCTAAAACCCAAGAAATTGAACGAAAAAGAGCGTCCCATTTGAACATTATGACAAAAAGAAATAGCCCAGGTTTTAAACCAGTAGAATTGGAATTAGATAAGACCAAACAATAGACCCTTTAATTGACATTAATGGCTTTTTTATTCCTTATCGAGCAGTGACGCTATTGTTAATTAATCAAGTGCCACGTGTCCGGGGTTGAGGAGGAGATGAGTCATCAATGACTCATGCACACATGTGAGTTTGGAATTAATGGTTTTCCATTAGTGCACAAAAGATACTATTATGTATCCCGTTTTTACCGTAACCTAACACTATTGTTGTACTTTATATATGCGTTACAGCCGGATATGAGTCATGGGTGCCTTATGCACACGTGGGAGTTTGGAAATAATGGTTTTCCATTAATGTACAAAATACACTATTATGGAGTTTGTTTTTTACCCTAACCTAACACTATTGTTGTACTTTATATATACGTTACAGCCGGATATGAATTATGGACGATTCAGGCTGGCGTGGGAGCTTGGAATTAATGGTTTTCCATTAATGTACAAAATACACTATTATGGAGTCCGTTTTTTACCCTAACCTAACACTATTGTTGTACTTTACATATGTGTTTCAGCTGGATATGAGTCAAGGCTGATTCAGGCACTTGTGGGAACTTGAAGTTAATTCGTTTTCAGGACACGTTTTTGGCTATTCTAAGCCATTTGATGGCGTTACTCGAGGTTTGCAGGCGTCGATGACATCATGAGTGGCCATTTTGACATCGGTGCTGGATTATTAGGTATAATTAAGGATCTGGATTTATCCGGATTCAGCCGGCCCCGATGCGATCAGGGGTAGAAGATATTATAACACAATGTATGGCGTTAGCCTATGTCCACTTTAAAGGCAAAGAAATTGAACGATGTAGCCTATATGAAAACGAAGTATACGGGCAGAATGCATGTTATTAATAATAATTGCTCTTAAAAAAAGGGAAGAATACGTTGACCGCAAGAACCTGCTACAAGGTGGCGGACGAAATTCGCACCAGAAAAGAAGAATATTTTACCGCCTCCCTGAACGGCGAGCTATTATTGCCGGCCGAAACGAGAGAAAGGGTCTCCATTGTTAGCGCCCCCCTACGGGAACTGTATAGGATAAGGTCGCGTATCGCCAATATTTTAACACGTTTGTATTGATTTTTTTGAGGTTCCAATTTTATCTTGCGGTTTACGCGGCATTTTTCTTCCGCCTTTTGTAACATTGCAAAGACTATTTGACCTAAAGCGTAAGGAATTTGGCTGAACTAGTAACAATCGGTGTCAGTATCTACAGGTTAAAGTGGATGCGATCCACTATTTGCCCTTATTTCTAGGTTGCGAACCACGGACCCTTTGATTATTGCCTTATAAACAGCAGGATTCACGTAAAATTGACCAGATTTTTTACTCTTAGGGCCAATATTTCGCATTTTTCGCGTATTTTTACTCAGAAAACACTATTTGAACGATTCAAGCAAGAGTTTGCATGGCAATTTAGACACACAAACTGTGTTTCTTCAACTTTAGCTGAAGTTTAGGTTTATTTTTTACTCTAATATCACAATTTCATCTATTCAGGCTACATTTTTTATTAAATTTTGGACTCACAAAGACATTTTTTCAATTTTTAACTTGTTCTTTTAAAAGTTTATTTCCATTTTTTACTCAAATAACACATTTTAAGCTATTCTGGCAGGAGTGTTTATTACATTTTGCACTTACAAAGATATTTTTTTCAACTTTTAACTTATTATTTACAAGTTTAGGCTTATTTTTTACTCTAATATCACAATTTCATCTATTCAGTCTACACTTTTTATTGCAGTTCAGACTTTCAAAGATAATTTTTTCAGCTTCTTTTATTAATTTTTCTATTTATTGCCTTTTGTATTTTATATTTATTAATTTTTAACTTTGAGTTTTGTTCTTTATTTAAAAGAATTCTCTAATCACTAAGGAAGAAGTACTTTTAAGTAAAACTTTTGCCACAAACTTTATTATTATTGTTTTGTTTTATGTAGTTGTTGAATGTTGTTGTTAGGGTTTATTGACTTACACTAAGCTACTTTTGGTTTGCTTCATAGGAAAGTTTGTTTATTTTAGAGTTTCATCGGTATATTTTTAATGCTAGAGTTGGTATTGTTTCCTAAATATATGAGTAGGGTTTCATATATTTTTGTTCTTGCATGTTTTTCATATGATGTGTTCAGCACGACTCTCCAAGTGTTTTTTACTCTATTTTTCATTTTATTGAGGCTTAGTGATTCCTAGAGCCACTTTATGCATGAGAGAAAGCTTGAAAATTATGATCTCAGATAACCGTCAACCTTATGTCAGAGTATTTTCGAGTATATTTTAAACTTATTATGTGCCACTAGAATATCACGGCTTGCTTAGTTTTTAAGTATGTTGCACAGTTATTGTATTTTTTGCTTTTGCTTACTATATAAACTGTACGAAATGTTTAATATTTGTACTTTTTTGCACTTATAAGAGGCCAAACTTTTACTTTAACTAAAATTATTATGTGTCTAAGGACTGAAACCCCTTTACCAAGAGTACTATAACTGGATGTTTATTAATATTGTTTATTTTTCCCCTTAAATATAACAATATAATGACAAATCACAGGACAAGTCGATGTTAGCAGATGACTACGTGGCTTTTAAGTCCACCTGCCAAACTTTTGTATCCTAGAAGAAATATTTACCCTTATAGTCTTTTATTCAGGATACTTTTCAAGTATTACTGCATTTTTGGAGTGATAGACTTAATATCAGGGGTTATTTGTATCTGTTATATCATGCGAGTCTTATTTTTGCTACAATCAGGACTAAATTCCACTGAATGAAGATTAAAGCTTAGGCTCTAAAGCATGTTGAATGGTTAATCACAGGCCAATATGAACTTTACAAAGGCTTGTAGCAGATTATAGGAACACACGCCAGGGCCTTATTAGCATGCAAGAATCACTTTCAGGGAGTACTACGAGGAAACGAAGTTGATTTTTTGAGTGCTTTACCAGTTACACAGCCAATATTTGCTATTTCAAGTAACTACATGTACCAGAACATCTTACAGCCCAACACTAACTAGACTTCAATTTATACTATATTAGGTGCTAAATGTAGCAAGAACACTGATTGTACATACTTTTGAGAATCCAACTATATCAGGATTTTTCTATGTAAGTATATATTTATTGATTACTAACTTTAACAGACCAATCAGGAAGACGACAAAATTCACTAAACGTAGTACTATTGTGTAGGTGATTGCAAGAAAAGTGGAAATTATAAGAACCACAAGATTTCACTTCTTTGCTTTTGTGACTAATCGCGACGCTGAGGATGAATGGATGGCCAAAAATCTTAAGGACTGGATATATTTTACCACTACAGACGCCTATGTAGAAACACTAGAGTACTGTTAGCTTTCAAAATTGTGGTTATACTGTACCGTTTCTTAAATATTTTGTGTTTGGCATGCTTAACAAGGTACACTTATATCCATTTCAGGACAAATATTGCTAAAACTCTCAAATTTACTGTGTACAAGTTGATATTTCGGCTATCAGAGGAATTAACAACCCTATTTTACAAACAAAAGGTATTGTTTGCACTTTATTTACTTCAATCAGAGACTAATATTTTACAGTAATTGAATCATTCAGCCCTAGTCAATACTTTACTGTGTAATGACCCTGCGTGGTCGCCACATTTAACGACCCTGCGCGGTCACAATATTATATTTTGTTAAGAAGGTTTGGATAAAGAGTGCATGCTATAAGTCCCTGCGAAGCGTACGCTTTTAGTTTAAATGTGTTAACGGATCCACCTCTATGTATTATTTGACCCTGCGTGGTTGCTGTATTCTGTAAACGCTAACGGATCCACCTCTACGTTTATTAGCTTTGACCCGCGTGGTCACTGTATTCGGTGAATGTTATCATTTGTTGTCATTTATACTGTTCAATTCGTTGAAGAGTCCTGCGAGGCTCAATATCAATTGTATTGTCTGAATGCACACAGTTTTAGTTTATATTGACACGTGCAACTAGTGATTTTCCCACTAGTGTTTTCTTAATGTTACTTCTTGGATGTTTCTCAGTACGAAGTTTGCTATATGTAAAAAAATGAGTTAGCAATGTGTACTTGTAGTTAAAAGTTTCACCACCCATGCGCCACCGCGAGTATAAAGCCAGCGCAGCGAGGCCCGGAGTTCAGTTGGCTTTCAGGTCGGCTCCCGATAAGATCTCTCTTACCCTGGAAGAAGAAGAACTCCGCTCTTGCGAGAGTCCAAGCATCCTAAGGAAGGAAGGAAGGAAGTTGCACTCCGCTCTTGCGAGAGACCAAGCACCCAAGAGAAGTTGTCCTCCGCCTGCGGGTGAGAGAAGCCGCACTCCGCCTTCCAGCGAGAGAGGTTGAACTCTGCCTTTGGCAAGTGAACCCACTCCACTTCCGAGTGAGAGATACCCCACTCTGCTTATTGGCGAGAGAGAACAACTCCACTTTAGAGTGAGAGGACCCGCTCCACTTGCTGCGAGAGGTTTCCTTCCCCTATCAACCTGCGGCACCCCGCCAGGGTAGTGTGGCATTGGGTTTCCAGACAACCTACTCTCTCTTTCAGGGAAACCCGTGACGACTGCGGCGACCAGGCCCTAAATAAAATTAGGTCCCCATACTCCCCATTGGCGCCTCACTGCGAGGAAGGAATTGGATGTTCCCTGTTCCCCCTCTTTTTTCTTTGATTCTAAAGGTGGTACAGGTAAAAGCACGTAAGGGGTACAGGTAAAGACTCGTGTGCTAACGGACATCTTTGTGTTCAGATTATAATAAACTTTATAGATATATATATATAAACCTTGTTTAATCTTTCTTTACACCCAGCAAGCCCTGAGATATTTCTGAGTCTTTGTACTACGACTGAATCAGTTAGCACATATGGGTAAACTTTTGCCGACCACCCAACTGCAGTTTTTAGCGTGTTAAACGCAGCCAGTACCAGTACTCCTGCACAGTGGTGCTGAACTCTGCGTGGGTGGACGTTGCAACTGCATCAGAAAGTTTGTTATTTATCTAATAAGTATGCTATGTTGTGCTATTCTAAGGCAAGCATTGTTTAATTTACTGGTTATAATGCAAAGTTTTGCACAATTTTCGATATATTCACTACCTTCAAACCAAACAATTGTATTTAGTGCATTTCATTTATATTTCTTGTAATTAACTTATGTTTCTTATATTTAACAAACTAAACTAATTACTTTGTCATGTTAAAAACCTTATTTTTTACTATTTCCTATCAGGTTCTATATTGCTGTTTTTTTTATCAATTTATGTAAGAGCACACTCTGGTAAATACACATATATTCTCTTTTATACACACACACGCACACACACACACACACACACACACTTACACACTTGTACGAACATACATCTGACGTTTTTTCAATATTTTGCTATGAAGTTTGCACCGTCGCTATTCAAACAAGGCCAGGCAATGTAGTATTTATGAGTATTAGTAATCCCAAAGTGCTGTTTTTTGGTGTCTAAGTTCAGATGAGAGTCTGCTATGTGCCTTTTTCATGGGATTGCATGTGAAGTGTATGCATATTGAGCATTATTGAGTGTGTATGCTTCCAAGTTTTGCTGTTATTTTCCTATAATTCTGCGAGACTGTAGAGAGTTCTCCCTTTTCAAGCAGTTTTCTTTCATTGATTGGATACTTTTTGGGAACTTAGCAGTTTTTTATGTTATGAAGCAGATTGTTGTAGAATATTTTGCATGGTCTTTTGAGATATTGAGTGTCTGCTGTAATAGTAGTAAGTATCTTTCCTTCTTGTGTTGTTGTTCTTGTGTAACTTTCCTATTTTCGGTCAAGTTGCAGTACTTAGAATAATCGCTATTGTCTTATTGATCTATGAAGCTCCTTTGAATAATCATTTGCATGATGCCCTATACTCCACGCTGTACTTTGTTCTGAGAGCTTTCTTTTGAAGCCTTAGTATTCTGGTAGTACAGTATTATTAACGTAGAGGTAAATTAGTTTGTGAAAATATGTATTTTTCTGATTAACTATAGTCGCTTAGTTGTTGTATTCTTAACGTAGAGGTAAATTAGTTCATGAAAATATGTATTTTTCTGATTAACTATAGTTGCTTAGTTGTTCTAGCAGGTATAAGTAGTTACTGCTGATGTTGTTAATTTCCTATTCGCAGGTGCTATGTATGATGTAGCTTATTTGGGTAATTATAATTCTGTACTGTAAATAGCCTTGGCTGTCCCTTTTATTCCTATGTTGTTGAGTTTCTCCATAAGCATGCCCTGTTTTACTCTATTCTATGCCTTGTTGCTGCTCAATATCTGAGGTATGTTGCTGCTTCATATCTGAGTTAGCTTGTTTGACTACCTATTATTTTTGCTATGGCTGTGGCTATTGATGTCCCTTTCTGAATTCCATGTTGGTTTCTGTTTATCCTTGTTGCTGCTTGTTATCTGAGTTAGGTTGTTTGACTTCAGTGCTATCATTTTTTAACTTTATTGTTGATTGCTTTTTGTTTATTTCCTTATTTCTTTTTATTTGTTTACTGAATCTCCTCCGTACAAAAATTTCTGGCTACGCCCATGGTAATGCACTACAATGTAATCAAATAGAATAGTACTTTTAGTAAACTTGGACTTTCCACAGTTCAATTTCATTGTTCTTGTAACTTATTATTCATGTGGCCTCGCCATGTAAATCGCACGCAAACCAGTCGTCTGTTTTTTTCATTCGTGGGTAGATTGAGAAATATCTTATTGGAGTGTCTGGTACTCCTATTTGTGCAATGGTGAAAACTTTATTTTCCACTGTGATATCCACAACACTGACCAGCTTTAAAATTCGGGCTGCTCTGCTCTTGTAACTCAGAAGATGGAAACTTGTTTCGGCACAAACAAGGCAACAAAAAATCTTATTTGTAACGTTAACTTAGCAGAGAAAACTGTGGAAAAGCACTGACTTAGTGCTTGCTTAGTGGTAACGACCATTTCCTGTTCTAGTAGTTACGTATCTTTTCCAATCCATTATCTCATAGCAAACACAGACACGTCCTAACACCGTCCTGCAGCCAACACGAAGTGCAGGCGACCGGACGAGCCGAACGACGATGTCACAACATGGCGCAGGTGTGTTTTACGTGCAACGCTCGGCTCGAAAATTAGAAACTCGATTTTTTTACCTAAAAATGAATGCACATGAACGTGGGATATTGCAAGGGTTATTTATCGATGGTGTAGATTTTAAAAATGATCTTTAAAAAAATTAGTGGAAATGTCCATTGCGAGCAAAACACCTGGTAGTACGATATTGTGTACCACACTAGCAACATATTACCGGTAGTCCCTTCATTCAAATGCCCCTGGACTATAGAGGAAATTTTACTGAACGAATGGCGGGGGGTTGAGGGGTTGGACCCATGACTGTATTAAGTGTTGTAAATGAATGATACAAGACCAGTCCTGTAACATTACGCAAGTTGGTATCTTGGCGCCCCAATAGAGGCACGCAGTGGTTCGAATTGCACGTTAATCTGTAGGCACAGTTTCGATTACCCAACCTGTGGATAAAGCGGACATGAATCTTCATGGAATATGTGAGAATGGAAATCTATCATACGGCGTTGTTCATCGAGTTGGCGGCTTTCTTTCAAAGTTATCCGCCCTCAGCTGACATGAAAATGATATTTTGCTAAGCTTGCAAATGATGGACTTTTCGTGGCGATCAACACACATATAAATACAGGTATATTTGAAACAAAGAATAATGAAAGTAAAAGTATTCCAACCTGATGATTTAATCACAAAACATTACACATACACTTATATTTAAATTTTAAAATTGTTTCCTGAAATGCTCACTTACATGCAAGGCGTTGTGTGTTGCCTAACTATACGGCGATTTTAATAGCAAATTTTCAATGGCAACTTGTACCACCGCCGTAGAGTTAGGCCAGGCACGTATCCAGAGGGGGAGCTTAGGGGGCTCGAGCTCCCTGAAAGTTTTAGCACCCTGTGATGAGAACCATCATTTCAGCGAACCTTCTTGACAATGACTCTAATATCACTTGAAAGAATAGTATTTCCTTACGAGTAGCTCTTGTCAAGAAACCAGTTCCTGAAATTTTCTTCTGGAGGCATCGTAGCACCCAGCTGTTTGTTGTGGGTGGGGCACGAGTCATGTGACTCATGCTATCAAAGCTCAATCCTTCCCGAGAACTCAGAATCACCAGGCAAACTTAAGCGAATATCTTGTTATTTGGGTTGCATAAACAACAGGCTTTAAGACGTTACGAAATTCTACGTCCCGTGGCCCAGGTATTTTTTTCTAAGACTGTACAAGACTCTATATTCCTTGCTGCCTTTCTGGAGGGAAAGCTTCGATTTCTACAGCACGCGCGTAAATGCTCTCTCTTACGCCAGCGTAGGGAGCAGAGAGGTCTACCGTGACTGGTTCATGTGACCCTTCCTACCTTCAGCGGTAGAATTCCTACCCGGTTCTTCGCTCTTCGCGCTCATGCAACTCGTGCTATGTGATGCTACAATACGCAATATTGAGTGACGTAACTTTACCAATCTCAAATATACTCTTCTTAATGGCCACTTCATTGTATGATTTATCGCACGAACAGCAATGTGCATTAGAAACTAAAAGATCAACACAGTTTTTGTCAAGGAAGTTGGTGAAGTCCTCGTGGTAGAAATTCAGCCTGTGGCTGCTCTACCACTTAACCCGCAAAACTGTTAATTTTTTTTATTGTATTTTTTTGTTATTATCTAACTACTTAATATTGTGTCAATGGAAATGTTTAGTGTTCATTTGAAAACTCTTAACATCGAATGGTCTCTGGACAAAATTATTTTAAAATGTTTATCAGCATTCTCAAGATGTAATAAACAGTGGTCTGAATTACTAATCGGCACTGTTCCGTCAGTAGCGTGTGCAATATTTGGATCATCCACTCTGCTTTGCACAGTGTGCCAAGACGACAGAGGTCCTTGGTTCGAATCCCGGCGTGAGCACGGGTGTTCTTTGTCAGTGTCCCTTCGTCAATATCATCACTCATATTCATATTCGCAATTAACCAAAAGTGGTAGAAAAGCGAAATAAAATAATCCAAATCAATCAGTAGTTGGATCATCCACAACAATGACCTCTACTGTTGTGCAGAGACGCTTGTGATTCAGGTAGATTTCTTAATGACTTGCGTTATGCAGAAAGGTATAAAACACCAGAGTTCAAAACATTTGTGGCATAGTGAGGCATCTAATTTTCTAGCTAAAACATGCATGGATGATGTTTTATTGAAAACCCAGCTGACGTCAGGCAAATAAACAATACCTGTGGCGACTAATACCATACGTAAATTATTAAGCAAGAAAGGGCCGACCCTTCCTTCGGACTTTGCGTTCCCACCCGAAATGTCCATGCTACGCCACTGATATCGAGGGGGTCAATTGCCCCTCTGTGTCTGCCTGCAGGTCTCTTGGCTGTCTAAAAAAAATTATGGAAGAAAGACGTAAAATCTAAATCCATGTTGAGTGTCCTTTGGTCCTGCTACTCTTAGATTCTACTAAACTCCGTACCAGCTAACTGTAGACTAGGCGAACGAGAACAAGTCTCTGCGCAAATAGTAACGCAAGACGGCTCCACCAATGAACAGTGAGAGAAACGGGATTGTGTAATGGGCGACGGGAGTTACCCGATTTCCTCCTCAGCGTTGCAAACTTTTGAAAAGGATAGTACCGAATGCACATGGCAAACGGACCGGATTTTTGTCTCCAGGTCCGTACGATTGGTTTAAGAATTTCTTAGGGAAATATTAGGGATAAAACTGCAAGAGCAAATTTTGACATGCCGTGCATTCAGCGTACGGACTAAGGTCTGGACCGTACGTCCGTACATGTACGGTCAGGACCGTACGGTTGGCAACGCTGCGCTTTCACCACTCGATTTTCCTCCTCCTCTGCCGATATGCGCGGCCCTGCTCTACAGTTAGCTGGGACAGGGTATAGTCTTGCTTTCTTTTACCTCAATGTTTATCCCCCTAGAATTGATTTCCGTCCAAGGTTGGAGATAGGCCCATTGCCCCCCTGTGGTTGCGCCACTGCACCCCCTTCCCCTGTAGTTGCTTTGAATTTTAATCGGCTTGATGATGTCTTTTAATAACGGCGAAAAGATTCCTCTCCTCTAAATTTCTAGGTGAAAGTACAATAATATAGGACGGACATGAACGCAAGAATGGCCACAGCTCCCTCTTAGAAATCGAATGTCAACCTAAAAGTATATATTTCAAACGTATAATTTGATTTCAGTCATAGTAATGCGATAATTTCAAATTCAAGTGGTGTTTTTTGAGGGGGCAACACTTTTATCGGAGTAATATGCCCCATGGAAAAATACCCTGCTTGTCCCTCCGTGCAAAAAATCTGCGGACGTCCGTGATGATTAGGGGGGGCAATTGCCCCCCTTGCCCCCCTTCCCTTGCGCACGCCTATATTCACCATTGCGATGAAAGTTTGTGTCGTTGCAAAGGCTGATATATTGAAGCCTCTCTAAAAAGAAGTAGTTGTTTGGTTAGGCATTTATACTGTAATTAATTATTGAAATTTCAGATAGAACAATTGTACGCAACACTGGTTTTGATTTGAGAGGGCCAGTATTCTAACTACCAGATACAACACTGCATTCTGGAAACGTGATGGAGTTGAAAGAAGTTCATTACAAATTTGTCATTTGGTAGCAATGTGAAATAAATAATTCATATTTTGGGAAATCAACCAACTATTGATTCCACTATTATCCAAAATGTTTGTCTGTTAACAACAAAAGAACCGAAGACCGCTACTATTGCTAAGCAGCTCCGTGACTGAGGCTAGAATGCAAGTGGTTTATTTCATACTCGGATGGTGCTTGTAGTTGGTTCAGGAAATTGTCGTAAGGTTTCATTGGCTCTTGGAGTTTGAATTCTCGTGGCTGCTTCCAAATTCTGCATATGGACCAAAAATACTCTCAACATATCAATATTGGTTGTATGTACGCATCAGACAATTGCAGAGATGAAACAATTGCATCCTAAATAGACTACAGCCAAAATATCTCCATTTGTTTACAATTTGGAGATAGAACATTTGCATTCGCAATGGACGATTATAATAATACACTTTCTAGTTGTAGGTTACATCTTTTAAAATCATCTTTCGCATTAAAATCTTACATGCAAGCAAAGAGATAAATTGTGCAAATACTAATGCAGCAAACGTGCTAACCTAGATGCTAAGAAGACCAATCTTAAATGATCTAACAAGCCTATGAAAAGGGATTTACGATCACACGAAAAATGAAAGTCCGTATATGGAGTATACGCATTTCGGAGGCCCCGATCCGACACGACGCGACGCGATGCGACGAGTCATTTTTGTTGCAAACAGACTCGGGGAACGTTTAACATTAATCCCTTTCGCGGCTATTCCTTTCGCGGTTATTTCTAACTAACTAACTAACTCTCTAGCCTTCTTAAACCCGAAGGTTCATGGCTGCAGCAACACAGGCCTTCCATCTGTCCCTATCTTGAGCAACATCTATATACTCTTTTCCATCCCTACCGATTTCCCTTAGGTCCATCTCAACGTTGTCCCTCCATCTTCGTCTTGGCCTCCCTACTGGTCTCTTACCATCAGGTTTCCCAACAAGAATCCTGTAAACTCCTCTTTCCTCTCCCATTCGTGCCACATGGCCTGCCCACCTAAGTCTTCTTGATTTCATTATTCTAATAATGTCTGGACATGAATACAAATTATGTAGTTCTAAATTATGTAACCTTCTCCACTCACCTGTCTCCTCATCCCTTTTAGGTCCAAATATTTTCCTAAGGATCCTATTTTCAAATACTCTCAATTTATGTTCCTCCTTCAATGTAAGGGACCAAGTTTCACACCCATATAATACTACAGGCAAAATTACGGTTTTGTATATTTTAACTTTTAGTTTCTTAGATATTAAACGAGAAGACAAAAGTTTATGAAGAGAGAAGTAACATGCATTTCCTGAATTAAGCCTACTTTTTATTTCCTCTTTAATATAATTTTCATTTGTTAATATTACTCCTAAGTATTTGAATTTGGAAACTGTTTCAAACGAGTTGTTATCAATAATTAGATTTTGATTATTACCTAACACTTGGTTTCGGCCTGTAAGCATATATTTAGTTTTCTCTTTGTTAACTTCCAAACCTATCTCTTTAGCAGTTTTGAAAAATATTTTAGCATTATTCTTAATTGTATTCACATCATCCCCCAGTAAGTCTACATCATCTGCATATGCTAACAACTGAGTCACACCATTTAATTTTAGTCCTCCTTTAGTTTCGTTTACCTTCCTAACAGCATATTCTAAGGCAAAATTAAAGAGCAATGGAGATAATGCATCTCCTTGTTTTAACCCATCATGAATTGTAAATTTGTCAGACATATTAATACCCACACGAATTTTACTTTCTGTTTCACTGGTGCATATTTTTATCATACTAACAAGCTTCTTAGGTATTCCAAAGTCTACTAATATATTATATAATTTATCTCTTTTGACCGAATCATAAGCTTTTTTGAAATCAATGAATAGCTGATGGACATTTTGATTATATTCCCACTTTTTTTCAAGTGTCTGTCTGATGTGAAAAATTTGATCTGTAGTTGATCTGTTGCGTTTAAATCCACATTGATAATCACCTATAATTTCATTAGCATATGGGGTTAGTCTTGTTAAAAGAATGTTAGATAATATTTTATATGTTGTTGAGAGTAGAGAAATTCCACGGTAATTATTGCAGTTCATTTTATCACCTTTTTTAAACACAGGAACAATTATGGATTCTTTCCACTGTTGAGGGATTTCTTCTTTATTCCATATTAAACAAATTAATTTATGAATTTGACATATTAATGAATTTCCACCATATTTAATTAACTCAGCTGGTATTAAATCAATGCCTGGTGCTTTGTTATTCTTTAGCCTTTTAATAGCATCTTTAACTTCAGCCAAGTTAGGTTCAGGAACTAAAGGTTCTGCTGTGTGTACTTCATTCACTTCTGATTTATCTCCTACATGGACATTTAAAAGGTCATTAAAGTAGTTCTTCCATCTATTTAGAATATCGCTTGGGTCAGCTAGAAAATCACCGTCTTTATCTTTTATCAAGTTTACTTTAGGTTGCCACCCCTTTCTAAACTCATTTACACCTTTATATAAATCTCTGATATTTTTATTTTTGCTGTTTGTTTCAATTTCGTTAATTTTGCTTTTCAAGTAATCTCTTTTTTTACTTCTAAACGTGCGGTTAACTTCTCGCTTTATTCTATTATAATTGTTTAGATTTGTATCATCAGAGTTATTTAACCACCTAAGTCTAGCCTGATTTCTTATTTCTATTAGATTATGACATTCATTATCAAACCATGGCTTACTTTTTCTCGGTTTATGGTATCCTATACTTTCTTTAGCTGCTGATTCTATTGCATTACGTATGTGCTCCCAATTCTTATTTACGTCTGTTTCATTTATATTTTCATCATCATTTAAATCCTGCAAAACATCAAATCTATTTGACAGTTTAATTTGGTAATCTTTCTTAATTCTTTCATCAGTAAACTTTCCTGTATCAAATTTTAGAACTTTTAGATTTTGTTGCTTATGGTTTATCACTGAAAGTCTTTCTCTTAATTTAGCAATTACTAAATAATGGTCACTGGCACAGTCAGCACCTCTATGTGTACGAACGTCAATTATACTAGTATGCCTTCTCTTATCAATGAGAATATGATCTATCTGATTATGAGTTTTACCATCTGGAGAAGACCAGGTATATTTATGGATATCTTTATGTTTAAAAGTGGTACTTTTCACAATTAAATTCTTTGAGGTTGCAAAAGTAATCAATCTTATACCATTATCATTACTTAATTCATGAAGACTTTCTTTACCAATTGTGGGTTTAAATGTCTCTTCTTTGCCAATCTGTGCATTACAGTCACCTAACAGAATTTTCATATCATACTGAGAAAATTTATCAAAGACCTGTTCTAACTCTGTATAAAAATCATCTTTAGTATTATCATCTTTATCTTCCGTTGGTGCATGTATGTTTATTAAAATAATTTTACACCACCTACCCTGTAAAACTGCATATGATATCCTATCATTAATAAATTCTACTGTTTTAAGAGCTGAGATAATTCTATTATTTATGAAAAAGCCTGTTCCAAAATTATGATTTTCAGTACCACCATAGAAAAAAGTATAATTTTTAGTTTTACAATTTCGGTGGTCAATTTTGGTGTCGCGCTTAATCTGTTTCGCGGTTGTTCCTTTCGCGTTTATTCTGCTGTTCAATGTTGGTTTAGCGCTTAATCCGTTTCGCGGTTGTTTCTTTCGCGCTTATTCCTGTTTTCAATTTATGGTTTCGCGCTTAATCCGTTTCGCGGTTGTTCCTTTCGCGCTTATTCCTGAGTTCACTTTTGGTTTCGTGCTTTATCCGTTTCGCGGGTGTTCCTTTCGCGCTTATTCCAATACTGCGTTTATGCTTGAGGCTTGATACTCAGATATTGAGAGCCCTGATAACCTTACTAGTCATGTTCTTCGAGACTGCTTGGCCCATATACAGTTGGATTCCCCCATAAACGTGACTAACCTCCCCCACAACCTTAGGTACCTCCGTGATACCTTAGTAGAGATCTGCTATGGCTTGTTACAAACTCCTACCCTGCCTGTTCCAGTGGTGTCGCAAATGTACAAAGGAATGCGTGTAGCGTCTCAACAGGCGTTTAAAATAGTTGCAAGACACCCGGAAGTTCGTTGGCCTGTAGTGTGGAAAAATATACACGCGAGGCATCTCCCAACAAGAATACGATCGGAGTCGTTCGCTATAGTGCATCAAATACTGCTGACTCGAGTGAAACTCTGCACATGGCAGATTCATCATTATGTTTGATATGTAACGTGCCTGATAGTTTAGTGCATAAGCTCAGTGAATGCTTAATAACCGCTACGTCATGGAAATATGTTGCGAAACTCATAAGTGTCATCTGTCGTACCAATGAGAAGAATATTACAATTGATCATCTTCTGTTTCCAAATTTTAGTTATTACCCAAAAAAAAAACAGAACAGTGTACTGTGGTTACTAGGGCACTATGCTTGGTTTGCATCTACTTATCAGCAACTTGACTTTCATGAGCAATTTGTGCATTACTTAAGGCACACATCTCAAAATATGTCGGCAAACAAAAAGAACAATATATCCTAGTTTGTAATAATCTGTATAGTAATCACGAAAAGTTTGTTATAATCAGATATAAATAGTAAATGGGAAAAAAAAGTAGTTAGCACATCGCGCTGCGACGCCAAGGGTCCCGGGTTCGAATCTCGCTCGGGCTTGGTTGTTTGTGAATGTCCATTCCTTCATTTCATCATTTCATCACTCATCCCCATCTTCGCAAATTAGCCAAAAGGCATAAAACGCGAAGTAAAATAAAACTAAATCAATATCTTAAAATACTATTTATTTATTATGACCGTCGTTTTTTAACAACATTCACAAAATATTAGCAATAAATGTACATCATTAACCTGTTGGAAATGGTTGTTTGGTATTTATTTATTTTGGAAGGTGTTGGGAATTTTCGTGTGGTGTATGTTGTTTTCCCTCACATATTCGGACAAAGTGACAACATTTTCAAGGGCAATTCAATGTAGGTTTGCATATGTTTTAGAAATTAATGGCATAATTAAAATCACAGTTCTTTACAATACGGACATGCATTGTTCTCATTGCATATGGCCGTTACATAGTAATCGCAGGTTTTATAATTCTCTTATTTTAAATTGCTTTTTCTTCATTTCATGTTTAAAGCGACTTACAAGAAAAATGAAGAATTCATTTGATAATTCAAACCCAGCGAAACTTCAATATTTTTTTTAGGATTGGAACTTGCACCAATCGAGTAATACTGGGAGTAGTTCTTTTATCGTCGTCATATTGAACACACCCGTCTACCGCATCGACACTTGCTGCAAGGATTGGACCTTCCACTGTGTCCAGCGTGTAATGTAATTTTAACGGTGCGGCACATTCCTCACATTTTCAGATCACATTTAAATTTTCCTGATATCGCTCTGCTACATGCTAGGAGACGACGACGGTGTTTATTATGTTTTTAAATATCCGAGAAGGACTGACCTCGTACACAATATCATAATGCAAAAAGTGTAAAATGTTCCAAATATTTAGACTGGAAAATATTGAGTTGGTGCGAATGAAATGTCCGCTTTGACGTCTGGTGGGAAACTCACCTCAACGACACAACACAGGGATTGACTGAGGTCACGGGTCTAACGTCATAAACTCTGTATACGTCCAGCAAACAGGCTGGAGCACCCAGACAGTCAGGAGGCAGTGTGTTGCTGAACAGGGTCATCTGAAAGTGCGCCATGGAGAACACACAATTGCGAGTGATTTGTCTTTACGAATTCAAACTGGGACATTCTGCTCAGCAAGCGGCCAAAAATACTAACAGTGCATTTGGGCCAGGCATGGTAAATGAACGGACCATTCGCCGCTGGTTTGTCAAATTTCGTTCCGGTGACACAGCATTGCAAAATGAACCCAGTGGTCATCGACCAACATCATGTTCGGATGAGCTCCTCAGGAACGCCGTGGAAGCGGACCCTCGGAAAAGTGTTCGTGCCATTCCAGACGAGTTAGGCATACACCATACCACTGTCGTTTGGCGGCTCCGTGCAATCAGTAAAGTGAAAAAGTTGGATTCATGGGTACCACATGATTTGACACCGGTCAACAAGACTCGCCGCCTGGACGTGTGCAGTTCTCTGAGTGTAAGGAATAATTGGGATGGTTTCCTGCATCGGATTGTCACTTCAGATGAAAAATGGATCTGCTATGACAATCATAAACGATCAGGACAATGGTTGGATCGTGATCAACGTCCAGGGCGGTTTCCGAAACCACCTCTCCACCCACGGAAGGTGTTGTTGCTGGTATAGCTCGACCACAAGGAAAAAAACCTTCCGTCCAAAGCGTTCGCGCAACTTCCCTGCCGTTATCGGTGTTCGGGGCAGTGTTGCCAGGTCAGATTTGAAAAATTCGGGAGATTGTTCCTTGGGAAACCTGAAGATCTGCTACAAAATCCGATGATCTAATAGTAGAGGATGAACGACGGGGTTTGCGATGCCTCTATTATCGCGAGGAATTTTTATGACAGGAAATGATTGATTGATTGATTGATTTAGTTTATTTTACTTCGCGTTTTGTGCCTCTTGGCTAATTTGCGAAGATGAGGATGAGTGATGAAAGGATGAAATTGATGAATGGACATTCACAAACAACCAAGTCCGACCGGGATTCGAACCCGGGACCCTTGGCGTCGCAGCGCGATGTGCTAACCGCTCGGCCACAGGGTCGGGCATGACAGGAAATGGTAGAAAGTTGTGTTCACAGATGAAGCTAACGTGCCGGCTTTCGTTGTCGGCTATTTTCCACAATCTTTCAAGTCGAATGCTAACAATAACAAATCAATTTGCCTCCTGCTGGTGTTCGGTGTACAGCTATCGATAGGGGTGGGCACGCGTCCTGCACCATAATGAGAAAATGTATTACGTATGTGAAATATATTTGGTGAATTAGACAGCACGTCTTCCTCAATAATTCAAGATAGCAACGCTTATGCTAGGGTGCCACACATCCTCCCCATCTGCTAGAAATACACACACACACCCACAAACACATACATGTATAACATAATTTGCCCACGCTACGAAGTCAGTGTTTCTACCTCGTAAGGCAATGACGTTTCACTGTGTTTGTGTCACATCATCCATTTCATCAGTTTTTCATTCATCCATATTGTCGTACTTACCCGTAGAGGCACAAAAGCGATGTAAAATAACTAAAATAGAAATAGAGTTGGATAAAATACAGCCATCTAAAAATAGTAATGTAGTAAAAGTAATAAAATAATGTCCTAGCACAATGGAGTAGCGTTTGACATAATTTCACAGTTCAAACAGCACTTTTCACGGCTGAGTAGAGTTCCACTCCACATCTCCCCTCCATGTTCAAGTAAGATGAGCAGGAAACGTGTTTTTAAGCTGGCCGTTGGAGGTTCCATAGCAATAGTTTATTAAGGAAATCTACCGAGAAATCAATAATCCTGGCAACGCTGACGTGAGCCAGCGCGAATGTTGCTTCCCCCTGCCCTTCCCGCCGGCGCGATGTGTTTCTGCGCAGGTTTTTTTGCTTGTGGTTCCACTATATGGTGGTCTATGGTGGGTGTGATCCATCATGTCTTTCTCAGGCGAGGTGAAACCATCAATGCACATTGTTACAGTGCTGAACTCCATGAAATGCACTACAAACTTCTCCGCAAGCATCCAGCAATGGTCCACAGGCATGGTGTCCTCGTGTTGCACGATAATGCTCGCCCACATGTCGCACAAAGGACGGTGCAGGCTCTCCATGAGTTGCAATATGAAACCCTTCCTCATCCAGCATATTCTCCCGACCTCTCTTCCATTGACTACCATCACTTCCGGCATCTCGATCACTTCCTGACAGGGAAGACCTTCGCTGATGATCGGGCGGTGCAACATGCCGTTGAGGAGATCTTTGCGTTCCAGACTCCAGACTTCTTTCGCCATGGAATCCAATTGTTGGCTGAGCGATGACAAAAGTGTGTGGCTGTAGACGACGACTATTTTGATTAACCAGGTATTCTAAAAAAGGTAAAAAGGTAAAGTGCTCCCCTGTGCATAGCACCACGCCATGAAGGCGTATAGGGGGTGGTCCGGTCGTGGTTGGGGTGATGTGATCAGCATCACGCCCCTGACCGCCTTTACCCCCCAGGGTTTCCCCCAGGTACCCATGTTATTCGACGCTGGGTGGGCGCCGGGGCCGCTTCCAACGTTAGAAGTGTTCCCGGATTCGAACCCGGGACCTTTAGCATGGTAGTCAGACGCGTTACCGACTGAGCCACCGCGGCCACCAACCAGGTATTGTAGTTTTGAATTTTTTGGCCTTTGGCAATGACGCACTTGGGCCGGACATTTCATTCGCACAAAACCGATACATTGACATGTATTTGGAGGGAACTGTTACCTCCCTTTTGCGAGTAGCTTCATCTTACTCTCAGGACGTCTGTGTAGGTTGTTTTAACACCAACAAAAAATAAAAAGTAAATAAAAAATATATACGATGAAAATAATTACACAGACATCTTTATAACTGAGGCTTTGAGGAAGTCTAGTGACGTTTTCTGGACTTGTGCAGCCTAAATTGAAAACAAAATGTGTGTGTGTGTGTGTGTGTGTGATATAACATTATAAAATGATTTGAAAAATGTAAAGTCACTAGGATCATGTTTAGTATAGGTCTTTCCTACTCTTACGGCGGCCGATCCTAATGCTGGCAAGGGAAGCGACCAATCCAGCGCAATAAGAAACGCAGCAGCCCGTAGAACGAGGCGCGCGCTGCATCTCCCCTCCTCGACCTTGTAACTCTCGGCGTAACGTAACCGCTGTAGTCTGTTTGGTCTGCGGCGTAATCCCCGCTCCCCATTTCCCTTGCCAGCATATATGGCACCCGTCGTAAGAGTAGAAAAGACCCATAGTATTGATTGATTGAGAATTTTACTTCGCCTTTTCTGCCACTTTTGGCTAACTTGCGAAGATGGGGGTGAGTGATGATAAGATGAAATTGATGAATGGACACTCCAAACATCCATGCCCAGGCCAGGATTCGAACCCGGGGCCCCTGGCTTGGTAGCGCGATGTCCTAACCACTCCGCCACGGGGACCGGCTTTAGTAGTACTTCTTTGCATGAAAGTGGTGATTAAATAGTAAACCCGATTTTAAATGGCAACTACAATAGATATAATTATGTTTGCTATTTACGTTTCTAATTCAATATCAATAAAAAAAAACACCCATGTACTCTTCATTGATTTCAATGTTTTATGAAAAAAGAAAAGGCATGTAAACACACGAAAATTACGGCAAAGTAACACGGAAATTCGGCATATTCAATTCATCTGAAAAAGTTTTTGTTACGAACCCTGCGCATTCGCTTATTTGCCTCAAGACTCACAGTAACTCAACTATTTGGATCCCACTTTAAACTGCAGCTGCAGCGAATCAGGCTACTTATGTACTAAAGTAAACTTAAACTTCGGCAAATCTTTGACCAAGCTAACACAAGGCTGGTTCCGATTTTTCATATTGAATATTTTGCCATTGTGATTTTTGCATTTTTTCCTTTCATCAAAAATGCTTTTGGTCTGTTTTGGTTCCTTTCTCTTAAAAACATGCAAATTTTCTTGACATTAGAGATTCAGCATCGAGAGGAGAAACTGTAGGCTCTTGAGACAAGGACAATCTGGATCCAAAAGGATTATATTTTTTGTGCGAAAAAGTGTCTAAAATTTGTTAAAATTAATAATTTTTATTCCAGAAGTGCAAAAACAATCACTCGAACATGGGAAGTAGTGTGTCAAGTTCGAGATTTCCACCCGTCCCTTGTACGGAAATGGCAATTTATTTCAGTCCCGAAAGACAGGATTATATAAGTCCTGACCAAAAATAAGGCGTACAGAACCTTAAAATAGGTTATTTTGAAGATTTTTAGTGCATATTTGGCCTTTTTAGTGCATATTTTGGCTTTTTTTAGTGCATATAAATCCGCCCCCTACAACACAGTAGACGAGACTAGACTGTGACTCGTTCCATCTCCATGCCATTCCTCGTTGAGCAGCGATGTTTCCTAAATCAAGGTGCGACTTGTGATTTTAGCGGAGGGAGGGATGAACTTAGTGGATTTACTATCCCAATAAGGTTGTTGATGTTTTCCAAAAGTTCTCCAAGAACAGGTTTTCATTAAATTAAATTTCGCATGCAATACGTTTCTTTTTTTACCTTAAGTATCGTTATAATTGAGCATTAATTGTTTAAAATATAATTTGGATATCGAATGGAACACATCGAATCGCTCGAAGTTAAATTCTAAAATCAAACAATAACAAAATTATATAAATCAGATTAGACATCTAAATGGAACTGTTCCTGTGGGTTCGCTGCTTTGCCAGTTGCCTTGCCAAGGGCACTGTGATGCTTAGCCTAAATCCATTTTGTTGCAATTTTTGTGCATCATCGAAGCAATACACTGGAGGCCTATTTATTGAAAGGAGAAGCTGGTTTAAAAGTATGGTAACCTAACTTCTAAACGACTACTGCCGCCGCACACCGGACGAAACATTTGACTCGAGTCACGATGCGATAGCTTGCGATAAAACAGTGAAGGTCCCGGGAATTTGGTCGGAGGAGCACGATGCGACAAAACGCTCTGCGCATGCGCGAATCCTTGCTTCTCAGCACACCACCTGCGTGACTCATCACTGTATTGTTTGGCAGCCGCAGCCCATATACACGGAGGTTATTTCAGTCGTTTACCGCGACAGCGCCGGCCACCTAGAAAAAGTCGTTTTCACGTTCAGAAGACACAACGGCGCTTATGGAGAAACCGCACAGTGTTGCCAATACAGCGCTAGCTCATGTCGCCGGGAAATGATGACCTTCCTTCACAATGAAGGTGTTACATATTTTGTATATATAATGATAATTATATGTAATTATTAATATTAATATTATACTGTGAACGTTACAGTTACCCTTTTTACTATGATCCATTGCGATCACTACACACGCGAGTGTAATGCACGAATATGACACTTCAGAAATCACTTAAAAAAGTAAAAATCACTGAGAGCTCACACAACTGAAAACACTTTTTCGGGAGAGGGAAAAAGTCTAAACAGACCAAAGTAGATCTCTCACTCAAGTAAGGGGAACCTGGCACATGGGTTAAATTCAAGTTGCAACCCAAACAAACAAATGAGTTATGGTCCACGTGAACTGATAAGACGTGAATGACTCAAGCAAGGCATGTCATATTTCTATCTTGAAGCCCCATATTTTGTCACGTGTTGGAAAGCCTTTCAAAGGTTAATATGATGTCTATTAATTTATGTGTACGTTGGAAACTGAAAGGTGATCTTCATTTCAGTATTAATGTCGACAGTAATGTAAACGAAAACAACGTGTATTTGCGACAGCGCTAATGTTGCTCACAACAGCAGCATTGGAAATAATTGTCAATTATTACATTTAAGTAATTTCAATTCTATTATAACAAACTGCATGAAGTTCATATTTTTACTGAATGGAAATAAAATAACAACTCGAAAACTTGGTGGTGATAGCCGGAATGCTGCGGTGAGTCGGCTCAAGATGGCCAGACAACGTCTCCTTACTTCGCGCGCGGTTCGGGTTAAAAAGAAACTCCAAATGCATGGAAGTAATATTTCTGGGAACCTTTGAGTGGTTATAAAAAATAATTTCATTATTTTCTCCACAACTTTGTCGCTGGAAGTTTTTACTTGGAATTACAGAACAAAAAATGGCCAGCGACGACATTTTCTACTGCACGAATATAAAAAATCTCCACATACTTTATTTGAATATTTTTTAATGCGAATATGCTTTAAAGTATTGATAAATTCTGAGTACCACCATCACTTATGACAATTAAAAAACAGTGTCAATTTTTTAATAATGAATGCTTCAATTTTACGGCATGTTTCAACGTTAGGAATGAAAACTATGTAAAAATTGTGTTTTCACGGAAAATTTGCGTTTTTAATTTATCTAAAATTATGTAAGCAAGTTACCAGTTTTTTGTGTTCACCATCGTATTCTCTATAAAATTTCCTGCAAAACTGCAGGTACCGATTTTACTTAAGCTAAATTTGTAAATCCAGAAATTTCACAACAGCGCGCTCGTATTTCCCATAAGAAAAGCATTGCCCATAAGAGCCTATTGTGTCTTCTGAACGTGAAAACGACTCTAGCAGCCCCTTCATGCAACAGGTCCCGGCAAATTGCGTTAGAGGAAGTCCGTAACAGAAACAGCTTGTTTTGTAATGTTTCCTCTTTTCACAATTACAATTGAAATAAGCACATACCTTGTCGCAAGGATGCTGGAAAAGGTGTCCTCCCAAATACAAATATTTCTGGCACCTTATTTCTGACATCTAATCTTAGATTAGACATCGCTACTTTATCATCACTTGTCTCGACAGCGCCGGCAGCTTATTGGGGGTCGGGGGAGTTGTCAGCAGCGAGAGGGCGCTTCATACTGAACGTTTTCACGTAATTATCGTACATAAAAACTCTTTGTTCAAGACTGTATTTGTTTAGCGGAATAACTAATGAATGAATAACAATTAACACACAATAAAGCACTAGCACTGAATAGCAGACCCAACTCAATAACACAGTATAAACAACACGCGTACTGATAAACTCAAACAGAAGTGAACATAGCGTATACTCACTAGAGTCCAGCACGCACGGCAGAACTAAAGAAGCAGTGTTGCTAATGGAGCAGATAGAAAAATCGCTGCAGTGCGCCGATGCACAGCTGTTACGTACAACAAGGAAATTAAAGAATTCAGTTCTATCTAACGTTGAGTTTTAAACGTCATACATTATACCAGGACTAGGATTAATATGTACTAACAAGTGGCTTTGTATGTAGCTACATACATATGGACTAAAAATTCGCAAAATATGAACTAACACATACGTAAAATTACCAAAAATGCTGCAAAGAAGACTTCTTCATACGATTCCTTATTTGAGTGACTTCAAACAAATAAAAAAAATATTTCCCATTGCATTATTGCACTGGTGGCGTTCTAACTGTTCACTCCCAAAACCCGTATACACTGGTATGGAACTGCAACGGCAGATAACAACATGCCAACGTGTTAAACCGCGACAATTGGACCACAACACTCCTCCTCAAGCAGTATTATTATTTCCTCTCTGTGATCGGCGAAAGTCGGTTGCCTTTGTTGTACATTTACAAACGATGCCGGCTTCCACAACAATAACAAGTACATATACTGCCACTAGACGATAAGCTGCGCGGCTTTTTCTTTTGCTATAAACCAGGGCTGGCGCTAGTCATTTTGCCGCCCTGGGCGGTGGCGGTAGATGCCGCTCCATTTCGAACCCCCCCCCCCCCCCCCGCCGTCATTACGCAGCAACGTGAAATTGAAAATCAATATATTCCTAAGTAAAACATCAAAATATAAAATAAATAATGAGACTTCTTATGCTATTTCAATACTATTAAGCGCAAAAGAATATCTCGCTCGACCACAGTTTTCAATAGGCTTATTTTTTTCTTCTCTTGAAATTTTGCATACGCATAGCGTAGTCGTATATGCGCCTACGGATAACGTTTTCATCGAAAGCGTCCACTGACGATTTGGTCGCTGGTCTTTGTCGTTCTTTCCCGGGAGTGTGGAATGATGTGGAGGGGCCTTCTGACATCTCAAGAGATTGTCTTTCGTTCATGTTAGCCCTGATTGTTCGTTCAGGAACTCCAGTCGCAGCCACTGCTCTCTTGCCAAAATGCTGTATTGGGATGCTAACACCTTCACTGGCTTCCTCCTTCATGAACTCGTGCACGTTGCTTAGAATTTCCCGAGCTTGGCTATGCAAGGTTTTTGATTTCAACTTTGACAGAACTGGAGGCATTATGGAATTTAACGTTCATTAACAAACACACACGCAATACACGCACACAACGTCAAACCGGTAAAATACTTAGTATAAAATAAAAATATGGTGCTTCCAATCTAACAAAACTCACCGTCATTTTACCTGCCTTTCCCCTTCCGTGACAGAAATAGTGCTTCATTATTAAAGTTGGCAACACTAGTTACTAGCTAGCCAATGAACATGCACTGCATAAAAGAAGCAACCACTACGCCTTGTTATATTGCCACATTACCGTGCCTGCCGAACTGTGTGAACCGCGAGCTGGAGCGCTATTCAATTGTTTTCAATGATGTTTGCGCGAGTGCGTCCAGGAATGGAATGACAATATGGCAACAATAGCGAAGGTTTTCGAGCAGGGTAGAACACGTGATACTAAGAGAGAGGGAGACGAAACGAAAATTGGTATCTACGCAACGGCAAATTTATGTGTGTTGACAATCTCTTGAGATGTCAGAAGGCCCCTCCACATCATTCCACACTCCTGGGAAAGAACGACAAAGACCAGCAACCAAATCGTCAGCGGACGCTTTCGATGAAAACGTTATCCGTAGGCGCATATACGAGTACGCTATGCGTGAAAATGAGGTGCCGACATTGAAAAAAATGCATGTCAAATTACAGGCGGACATACATTTTACGGGAAGTCAAGAAAGTTTGCGACGTTTGCTGCGAAAGATGGGGTTTAGGGGGAGGAAGAGGAGGCTGTCATATTTGCTGCTTAATGCGATGTGTTTTCTGTGTTAAAATTGCCATGCGTTGATGGGTGACCAAGTTCATAGCAAGGCCGGCGGAAGGGGAGGGCGAACCGTGCCACCGGCCAGGGCGGCAAAATTTCAAGAGAAGAAAAAAATAAGCCTATTGAAAACTGTGGTCGAGCGAGATATTCTTTTGCGCTTAATAGTATTGAAATGGCATAAGAAGTCTCATTATTTATTTTATATTTTGATGTTTTACTTAGGAATATATTGATTTTCAATTTCACGTTGCTGCGTAATGACGGCGGGGGGGGGGGGGGGGGTTCGAAATGGAGCGGCATCTACCGCCACCGCCCAGGGAGGCAAAATGACTAGCGCCAGCCCTGGTTCATAACAATAGAAAAAGCCGCGCAGCTTATCGTCTAGTGGCAGTATATGTACTTGTTATTGTTGTGGAAGCCGGCATCGTTTGTAAATGTAGAATAAAGGCAACCGACTTTTGCCGATCACAGAGAGGAAATAATAATACTGCTTGAGGAGGAGTGTTGTAGTCCAATTGTCGCGGTTTAACATGTTGGCATGCTATTATCTGCCGTTGCAGTTCCGTACCAGTGTATACGGGTTTTGGGAGTGAAAAGTTAGAACACCACCAGTGCATTAATGCAATGAAAAATAATATTTTTTTATTTTGTTTGAAATCACTCAAATAAGGATTCGTATGAAGAAGTCTTCTTTGCAGCATTTTTGGTAATTTTACGTATGTTTGGTTTGGTTTGAGTTGGTGTTTTAAGTCCACTTTATGCACAGTAAGGCTAATCGGGACTGGACCTACAGTTTAAAGGGGGATCCGAACCACTTGTGCCTCCACCGGGTATCGAACCCGGGACCCCTTGATTACAAGGCAATGACGCTACCACTGCGCCATGGGGGAGGCAATTTTACGTATGTGTTAGTTCATATTTTGCGAATTTTTAGTCCATATGTATGTAGCTACATACAAAGCCACTTGTTATTATATATTAATCCTAGTCCTTGTATAAAGCATGACGTTTAAAACTCAACGTTAGATAGACCTGAATTCTCTAATTTCCTTGTTGTACGTAACAGCTGTGCATCGGCGCACTGCAGCGATTTTTCTATCTGCTCCATTAGCAACACTGCTTCTTTAGTTCTGTCGCGCATCGCACGGCAGAAATATCTGTCCTGGACTCTACTCTACCAGTCAGAAGATGAGCAGTCATCTCAGGGGAAGGGGGGGAGTGAACCAACGATATGAGATGTGGTAAAAAAAAAACATATTCAAAATGAAGTGTCAGTATCGAATTTTGTCTCAGCCTACATGTCAAATATCAACAACATTAAATTTTATTGGACTTGCAGCTTTCATGTGGCTGTTTATGCTCAGCAACATGTCAAATATTTGCAAATCTTGTTGCAAGGTTGATATCTACAGGTTTGTGCCCAGATGCCTTGTGGTACTTTTGTGCTGATAATTGAAATATACGAGGTTCACGTTGTTACATTACGGCTAAAAACACATACAACCACAGTAACAATCTAATTATGAATCAGTAGCGAATATACTGCCCTGTTCAAAGTTGCAAACTATTACATGTGTATCCGGTTTATAGATAAACACAGTCGTCGGAGAGCTTGTATTACTACTACTTATATTCCTGTATTTTCAACCATTTTTGACACTTGCCTCATAATGACCTGAATATACATTATACACCTTTGGAATTTTGAGTTCTTTCATTTCTATTTTGTCATCTGTTCAGTGTGTCACACAAACAACTAGTATCAGAAGGACGAAGTGGATAGACTAAATTGTAGTTGCCAGATTTGCAAATATTTGACATGTTAGCAGAAACAAAATTCGATATGACCACTTCCACTTGAATTCTATTTTATTTCTACCATTTTTCGTATTTTTTTTTACTTCCTGTTAGGTTACAGAACGTGCTTTCTCGTTTTCTTCTACGGTACATAATGTGGCCGATTGTAGCTATCACTTTTCATAGAATATGTGTGTTCCTGGCAACCCTGGATCGCATTGCTTCACGACGGAATATGACATCACAAATGCAATCAAACGTTGTGTGTGGTTGCCAGCATTCAGGCTGCAAAACGGGCTTTTCTGAACGACCGTAGCGCTGAAATAATGCCCCGAGAAAAATGTTACTGAGAAAAGTTGTTTGTTTTGATGTCCTCTATACGATTCCGTGGTCCGTGGGCGCCATTAAAATGACACCCTGTATATAACCATCAAAAATATTAATTTTCTAACCAAATTTTTATTTTATGCATCATTTTCAAAATTATCCACTTATTGTTGTAAAACTAATACTTGTATCTAGAGTATGTTTCAAACAAGTTAGTCATTGAATTTTTTCGTTACGAAACAGAACAAATACCTCTGTGTCAAGGGCGGCGACTTTCCAAAATTTCTGTGGGTGCATATCAATGGCGGTTAGATCTATAATTATCAAGTATTGTATACTTTAAACAACTTACATGCACAATGATTGCAAGAGGCAATGATATTATCAACACGTTACTAAAAGAAAATATCACATTCATACAAATTAAAATGAAAAAATCTTCATAAATGCAAATCATTTTAATTGTATTGCAGAAAGAACTATGCAAGGATTTTGTTGTGAACAGAAACTACAAAATGACTAACGTTATGTAACAAATAATAATAAAGATAATCATGACATGTTAACTTTCAATATAAAACACATTCCTTCTTACGTCATTTGCACTTATGAATTTGTTTTCAATTTTGGTAATGTCAATATACTTCCATTGATATTGTGGGGACTGCCTTTGACTTGGCGAGAGACAGGCAAGGAAGGGAGGAATGTGTTGCTTGGTTGCCTTTGCACAAACACATTTGAAACAATTATGTTTTAGAGGTTAGAAATTTTAACTTCCATCTCAATGTTTTAATTGCTTATTATTTTTTGATAATGGCAAGTGAGAAATATTTACTTCATTTTGTTTTTATCAAAATAAAATGTTGTATTTTTTAATGAAACGCTGATGTAACTTTTTATTTCTCATTTACCTGCAAAGAAAAAATATAGGTTAAATGCCTAAAATCGAGGTCTAATGATCATTTACTCGTATATACCACAATATTTAGAGAAGTTCTTATGATAAACACAATAACAAATAATAACAACAAACTAACTTGTACCGAAAAATTTCTTTCCAGAAAAAAAACACTGATAAGAATAATTAATATTTGTTTAGTATTGTCGGAAACAAAGTGACTCGTCGTGTTGCGTCGCGTCGTGATTCGTCGTGTCAGATCGTGTGCGGCTGGCCGTCTATGGTTACAGCAGAAAAAGAACGTGGCAACAGACACTACTTAAAAAAGCTCCTCTCCTGATCCCCTCTGACGAAAAAAATTCTGTCTCACGCAGAAATTTTACAAATGTGTGTCTGGTAACACTTAACACTTGCAAAGAGGTGGGCGGTTTCAATAATCTGTGTGTTTCCCGGTTTGCCGCTTAGCTGCAGTGTTGCCAAGTCGGCCCTTTTGGGGCCAGAACTGGCCCTTTTGAGTGCGTACTCAGCCCCAAAATTCAGCAAAAGCCCCTTGAATCTTGCTACAAATCTAGCCCTTTCAGT
The DNA here is from genome assembly GCF_977018435.1 of Lepisma saccharinum. NCBI lineage: Eukaryota > Metazoa > Arthropoda > Insecta > Zygentoma > Lepismatidae > Lepisma > Lepisma saccharinum. The sequence continues at coordinate 219,724,907 of NC_139229.1, read as the reverse complement.
AATGAAATGTTTTTTGGCATTTTCAGTAAAGTAAACTCATATTTTCAGCTTAATAAGAACCATTGCAACACGCAAAGAAGAATTCCTGTCCCCTTCTGCACCTGCAAGCTCCTCCTGCCACCCATCCTGGGGAGCAGGTAGCAAGCAAGTGCACATTGTCACTTTATCCCCTTGTTTCTGGTTTTGGTATGCTGTGTAGTCCGAGGCGAATTACGGATAGCGTTGTTCAGTTGTATTGCATCTGGTCCTTGAAAGTTCACAGAAATGCGGTGCGGAATCGACGAATCATTCCTAACAGTGAGGCTCAACCAGAGACTAGTTCGTGCGTGCTTGAGTTTCAGAAATTTTGCACCAAAACACCCAAAAATTAAGAACCAGATTTTTTTTCAGTACGCAGCCGCACCTTTGTAAATTTTAGCCCCATTTTGGGTGCAATTTAGCCCGTTTTTCTCTCGTGCTGTTGGCAACACTGCTTAGCTGTATAAGGCAATGGTATGGTATAAGGGTAATCATTCATTTTGTAGGAATATTATTCCTGCTACCTGCATTTTTTTTTCTTTTACTCATGAAAAATTATGATTCCTGCAACTCAACAAGGAATTGTAACTGCAGAAATGCTACAGTATTCAGACCTTGCAACGAAAGATTATTTACAACAGGATGGAAATAAGTGGAAAAGCTTACCAAAAGTACAGTATGCTAGAGTTATCGGCTTTTCAGAAATTATCGTTGAACCTGATACCGTCCAATTTTGCATCAAGGTTGAAAGTACAAAGGATAGCGTGGAAGAAGCAAGAAAAAGTGTTTCTAGAAGATTGGATTATATTCTGCAGATAATACGAAATAATAAAATAAAGGCAAGTTCTGTTTAAAAGAATTTAAATTATAAGTTTTATATTTATCAAATATCGATCTTGTTTATCGCTAACGGTTCCGATTGTTTTATGTTGGAAATCATTGTCACACGAAATATGAACCTTCCTTAAAGTTATGAGCACGGTTTGGACTCTGAAAAAGGTCATTTATGTTGAAAAAACAACTTGGAAATTACCTTACGCACTTCTCATGGACAAGATATTCTCCGTCGACAAGCGACCGTAAATATAGTAGAAGCGTGGGAATGAATGTAGAAGTAAATCGGAACCTTAGGGACTTTATTTTAATGCTAAGGGAACCAAACCTAACCTAACCACGAAAGCATATATTGACCGAAACCTTAAGTAATCGCTAAAACTCCGCAGTATGTGTTAACAGACATACATCGAAATCGAACCACGTAAAAATTGCATTCGTAGCATGATGAAATCTTAATAAAACAAGGAACTTGGGCCTGTTTATCTGTACTGTCAGGACTTACCTATAGACCAGTGGTCTCAAGAAGACATCAAGATTATGGATATTATAATTCCCTCCTTCGTCACAGCTTTCCTGGTCCAAGTTCCTTTTGTTTTATTGCTATTTCGGTAACAGTTCGTTATATCGGAGACACATTAAAATCGGATATTTTGTGTTTTGCATGGTTCGTACGTACCAATTGTGTATTGCGAAACATGGTTCAAGGTGCCATTATGTTTTTTACACGAAAACAAACACAAGTTTTCACATAGAGAGGAGTTTTTGTTATTCCTTTTTTCGCCTCCGTAACACACAATATGGCGGGCAGAGGTTGACTACTTTGTAGGTATTCAGTGTTTCCAACCTTCTTCACTGAAAAATTCCTACTATCGTGTTCGTCACATGTGCAAATTGTACATTATGCACGGGTAGCTGATGGATAGCCCCACGAACCATTCACGGATAGCCCTACGAACCATTTCCAATAAGGTTAGGTTTGGTTATGTTAGGCAAGCATAGTTTTTAAAAAAAGGGGTTGGAAACAATGACGGGGTTACGTCACCAAACATATGCAGCATCCGGTTCACGTAGCGAAAGCAATGGTACTTGTGCGTCGGTGAGATATTTCTCTTGAAGAAATACATGATTTCCCGGTTAAATAGATTCCATGATGAAATTCGACGAACGTTGGACACCTTAGAGAAACTCATTTCCATAAGTAGTTTCTTCGGTAACAGTTTCATACATCGGAGACACATTTCTTCAATTTTACACAAGAAACTACTTACGGAAATGAGTTTCTCCAAGGTTTACAACATTCGAGTTATTTTCTTTCATCTGGAATATATTTGACCGGGTAATAATGTATTTTTCAAGAGAAATATCTCACCGGCGCACAATTGCCATTGCTTTCATTTGCTTGCCCTACGACAACCGGATGCTGCTTACGTTTGATGACGTAAGTCCCTGTCAGTGTTTCAACCCCCCTTTTTTTACTTTGCTTGCCTAACGTAACCAAACCTAAACTAACCTTATCGGAAATGGTTCATGGGGCTATCCGTGAATGGTTCGTGGGGCTATCGGTGACCCAAGTTCCTTTTTTTTTTATTGCGATTTCATCATGCTAGGAATGCAATTTTTACATGGTTCGATTTCGATGTACGTCTGTTAACGCATACTGCGGAGTTTTAGCGATTACTTAAGGTTTTGTTCAATATATGCTTTCGTGGTTAGGTTAGGCAGATTAGGTTTGGTTCCCTTAGAATTAAAATAATGTCCCTAAATGCATTCTACTAAGGTTCCGATTTACTTCTACATTCATTCCCACACTTCTACGATATTTACTGTCGCTTGTCGACAGAGAATATCTTTTCCATGAGAAGTGCGTAAGGTAATTATCAAGTTGTTTTTTCAACATAAATAACTCTTTTTCGAGTCCAAACAGTGCTCATTACTTTAAGGAAGGTTCAAATTTCATGTGACAATGGTTTCCAAAATTCCTTATAAAATAAGCTTTCCAACGATATATGACACATATTCCTTATGAAAAGGACTTAATATAGACTCTTACCCTTCCATGTATTTCTATACAATTCTGTACTTGCCAAAAGCAATGAATAAAGAAGACAGAGAATGTCTCCAATTTCTTTCCTACTTCTTATACTCACTAAATATGCAGTCCTGGTAACGTATCTGGAGTTAAGATTTGGGAGGCACGTGAAAAATTTTACACTTACGTCTCTGAATGGAATGGGCCACTGGTATCGAAGGTTTCTCTTTTCCGTTATGCAAGAGAACAGCTTTGAGACTAGTATGTCTATATATGTTGCAAAATCACGTTCGTCATTACCGCGATCATTCTCCATACAGAAACATAGGAACCATGTTTGATGATATGAACAAGTGACGTTCGGCAAAATGGCATCTTGCGCAGTGAGGAAGCTAGTGCTCCACAAACCATTCACGGATAGCCCCACGTACCATTTCCTCTAAGGTTAGTTTAGGTTAGGCAAGCTTAGTTAAAATTTTGTTCTTAAAACAATGCGATACAGCCGAAAAAAAATCCAGGTAAAAAATTACTATCCTTCAGACACCTCTAATTTTTTCATTTCGTCAATTTTTGACATTCGTACGTACGTATCTGCTTCGCGGAACATTCCTGAAGGTGTATCAACGTTGTTGATACTAACACGACACCAAATTTTAACTATGTTTCCTAACCTAACAGAACTAACCTAACCACGTGCCAATGGTTCGTGGGGCTAGCGCCAATGGTTCGCAATTATTTCCAATTTCTAGATCCTGATACTAACACGACACCAAATTTTAACTATGTTTCCTAACCTAACAGAACTAACCTATCCACGCGCCAATGGTTCATGGGGCTAGCTATTCTCCGTCGGAAAATTAATTTTCAACGAACAACATTAATTTCAACTATGAAACATTCCCACATCACACAAAAAACCTTCCCGATGTTCGACAATGGTACAGGAACTTATTACGGTAAGTAGTTTATTCTGTAAAAACAAATAAATGTGTCCGAAGGATAGTAAACAAGTACCAAAAGTTATTTATGTTGAAAAAGAAAACTTAAAAATTACTTTACACAAGCATGCGTGCTCCCTATGGGCGAGTGGGAATAAATATAAAAGTAATTTGGAACCTTGTTACAGGTACCTTGTGCAAAAATCCCAATTTCACATGTTTGATGTATTACACACACTACTAACGCTACTCCCCTCTTCCTGAATATTCGCAGGAGGCTCAAAGGGGTTCCATGTTTGAGATCAGCAGTAGCGTAATCAATAGTTGAAAGCACTTAGGGATCTCTCTCAAATGCTAAGTGAACTAAAACTGACCTGCCTAACTTAACTAGGAAAGCATTTAGGGATATTATTTTAATGCTAAGAGTAAACTTAATCTACCTAACCTCTAACCTAACCAGGAATGCATTTAGGGTTATTACTAAAATGCTAAGGGAACTAAACCTGACCCACCTAACCTAACTACAAAAACATGTATTGAGCAAAATGTTCAAACATTTTGGTGGCAAGAAGTACACATATCAATACCACACTATAAACGAACAGGTTCCATGAACCGATACTGGAAACCCCTTTGTACCTCACACATGTGACCTAGGTAGGAGGGCAGTTCATAACCATTATGATAGTAAACGAATGGCGGAGCGAATGAAGAATATACAGAATGTCTCCAATTTCGTTAATTTTTGGTATACTAACTAATTTGGCCTTCTAATCACGAATCTGTTGTTAAAATATGGGGGTCACGTGTGGAAATAGGGAAAAAAGCTGATATAAGTGGATTTTTTTAAGAAGTCACCACTGCTTTATTAGCAGAGATAAAATGCAGATTTTACTTACATGTGGTTTATAACGTAAACTCTGTATTTTATCTCTAATGATTAGCAACTGTGGTTATGTGAACATTTAATAAACTACTTGCACTACTTTATGTATCTGAATTTTTACAAGTTTATGTCTTCCAGGAAGTAATATTGAAGAATGTGGGTCAGAAAAATACTTCTGTACGAAAGATGTCATAACTATTCATTTTACCTCTGTGTTGCAATGGCAAAAATGTAGTACAAGCAAGTACAAGCACTGCTTGCACAATTGAAATCTTATTTAATGTACTTTATTTAGTTTCATTCTCACTTGATTTCACAAAATTTTTATGACTGCAAACTCCCTCAGCAGTTCGTTGGCAAACACCACACACCCTGCTTGCTGCAGCTATGCAGGGTGACCAACTCTCCCGAAGCTTAACATTGGGAAGATGTGAAATGTTGGTGGAGATTTGCTCCTCAACCCACAAAGAAAAGCTCAAGATCCTGGAGCTTTTGAACTTATCGGAAATAGCCGAGCCCAGCCGAAAGCAGACAGACCGAAATTCTATAGTCTGCATTAGAGTGTTAAACATAATTATTGAATAAATTATTATAACTGTTCTAAATTCCATGTAGACAAATTTTAAAGCAATTATTTTTTTCATAATTTGTAGAACGTGTCAATAATGTCGACGTTCAGGGTTTAAAACAAAAGCAGTGTCCTCAGCACCGGGTAGTCCTGGAATTTACAGAAGGGATGGTTGCTGTCTGCTCACCCATCTCAAATTACAACACAAGTGTCAACAATTGTCAAATGATTTATGTGATATTTATCATGCGTTACCATGCAAATAAATTCAATAACTGATATTTTTTGGATAAAACGTGGATATGAAGACAGCAATGAAAAATAAGCAATCTCTTCTGAGATCTGCAAATAGTGCAGACATTAAGTTCTAAATGCTATCAAACTAAAAATACTATTTTTATTAACATGATACATGACTAGAAAATGAACAAGTGCATTTTCTTCCTGTTGTAATACCATTTGATTCCAAAGATTAATGTAATTTGAAGCTTGAAGTCAGTTCTTTTACTCTCCCGTGAACTATAATGTGTGCAACAAGGTTGGTATCACTTTATGTTTGTTTCAGAGCTTTTCAGAATGATCTTCCATTTGTAGTTGAGAAGTACGCATGGTTGAAGTGAGTGTTCTCTTTTGTTTGTTGTGAATTTACCAAAACAAACATGGATATTTTTAATTGTACAAAGTAATCTGTAAGTAATAACAAGTCTTTTATTATATCAATAACATGACCAGAAAATTTAAATAAGGAACATGGCTGTTGAGAGAGGAGTTTGGCAGATATGCATTATTATTATTATATGAAATGTCCTTTCTTTTCTAGGCAAACTTACCTTACCCTCTGGCTCTACAGCCCCTGTAGGGCCTTGGCCTCCTCCACAATGGACTGCCAGATGGGTCTATCTCTTCCTTTCTTCCTCCATCCACTCACTCCCAGCTTCTTTAGATCTTCCTCAACCTCCTGCGGCCACCTCTTCTTCCTTTGCCTTCCTTCCCTTCTTCTTCCCTCTGGTCTTTCATACATGAATTTTCTCACATATGTCCTTCCCTCATTCTTTCCACATGTCCTAACCATCTTAATTTTGATGAAGTGATTTCACAAAGAACACCCATGCCCAGGCTGGGATTCGAACTCTGAACCCCTGGTGTCGTAGCATGCTGTGCTAAACACTCCAACACAGAGGTTGGCCAGTTTCTTTTCGAGTCATACATACGCCATACAGAAGCGCATAGTGAGAATTTTTATTATTATATATTATTTATTTTGGAGCGAATTTACAATACTGGACCCCTCCCAGATTTTTGTAATATTTTGCATACTCACTAATTGAGGCCTCCTAATCACGAATTTGAATTTAAAATTTGGGGTCACACATAGAAATTGTAAAATAAGGGGGTCCGTGATCGCCACCAACAATGCACGATTGCTCATTATTTATCGCAAGATTTTGCATTTCGAATACTTAAAGAACGAAATATATATTCCTGACATTACTATGCTCACCTAACCTAACCCTACCGTGAATGGTTCGTGGGGCTATCCATCAATGGTTTGTGGGGTTACCCGTGCATGGTTTTACGACCCCAAATTTTAACTATGTTTGCTTAACCTAACCTAACCTTACCGAGAATGGCCAGTGGAGCTATCCGTGAATGGTTTTGCGTTAATTGTGAACGAACCGATAAAAAATGTTATTTTCGTACCACTTTATCGCCAAACGTTCTTCATCGAAGATGCCATTTTCGTATCCTGCAATTTTACGATTGATGCATTGTTGCTAAACTTACCTGTAATCAAATCACTCCACATTCCACATGCTCTCCTACATCGTGATTGTCACTGTCATCTTCTTCGTCATCCTCGACACATTTCTGTGTGGGATCGTTCAGCAGCTTACCTGCTAGGCGAAGCCACGGTCATCCTCCTGCACACTCCACCTAACAATCTGTACAACATTAACAACTTTTTTACTGTTCTCTTCCGCCATTCTTACACAATCCATGCTCTCCAAGTATGAAGTCAACAGTGTGGCAATGCTGTAGACAGCGTAACTAATTGTGAGCGTCAGTTGTTCATATCAACAAATATGGTTCCCATACTTGTATACAGAGAATAGAAAAGCTTATTTTACAACTTCTACACGTTAATTAACAATTTCTACATCTCACTCCAACATGTTAACCTCAGATAAATCATCGCGACTAATTATTTCGTGAGTATAAGCAGTAACATAGAAATTACAGAAGGGTCCGGTATTGTAAATTCTTGCCTGTATTTTTATTAAATAACGAAGCCAAAGTGTAAATTTAACAATGATCTCGCATCAGCTTTCGAAGGATGGAAGAAACAAATGTGATGTGAAGTGTAAGGTGGCTGTCACTTTTCCCTGCTGTTGAAAAGAGTGCTAGAAATGTTCGTAGCATTAACAAAAAATCCTTGTCCCAATCTAAACTACATAAAATTTAAATTAGTTTTTTTTTTTGGAAATACATTTGCATATCCAAGAATTGCAAAATTATAAATATTCTTAGTTTTTATTAGAGTTGCAAAGAAGCTGGCTTTTTTGGAAAAAAATATGGAAATTTTGCCTTTTTACTAATTACAGCAAACCTATTTCACTTGAAGATACTGTTATGAGTTTACAGGTTTCTAGTGACATATTTTACAACTAGCTACAAAAATTTACAAGAGGCAAATATTGGCCAATCCCAGTCGACACATATTACATAGTGGTTCAGATTCAGATCCAATTTTAACCTAACTTACCGAGTGGGGAGGGGAAGGTTGCAGGCCCACCACCTCTATTTTTTTAGATTTTCAACTGTTTGAAAATAAATAACATTGTTCCCCAGGATGTTCCCAATATTTCTGTATTACTTTTGTTCATTAAAACATAAATGTAATGTAATGAGGAGGCAAAATGCATTTGGTGGGCTTATCAGGTGCCATTCTTGAATGCATCTCATTCGAGACACTCATGCCAGGGTCATTCCATGCCAAACCATCCAATGGTGGTTTCATCTTTAGTACTTAGGTGAATCAAAAAGTAAAGGCAATTTTCACATAACATCTTTATTTCCACACAAGAAGAAGAACTACACATACCACTATTCCACGCCCCCTGCACAGCAATGCAATTTTGGTATCGTGCAATCAGCTTCTGTATCCCGTCTGCGAAGAAGATTTTTGGTTGCTCACGAAGCCACGTCTGCACCACCTGCTGGACCTAGTCATCTGAGCTGAACTGACGACCACGCAGCGAAAGGCCGAAAATGTGGTAATCTGATGGTGCCAGATCAGGGCTGTATGGAGGATGGGGAAGCAACTCAAAGCCAAACCTGTGCACAGTGTCTACTGTTGCCCTTGCTGTATGAGGCCTGGCATTATGGTTGAGTACGAGCAACCCCCTTAGACAGCAGTCCTCATCGCTTGTGACGAATTACAGGTTTCAATTTGTCTTGCGGGACCACACAATAACTTGCACTATTCACAGTTTCACCATGTGGGTGGAACTCCGCCAGGATCGGTCCCTTCACATCCCAAAACAGCATTAGCATCAATTTCCTACAGGACGGCCGTTGTTTGAATTTCTTGCGTACAGGGGACAACGGATGTTTCCATTCCAGGCTTTGCCGCTTACTCTCTGGTTCGTAGTGGTGAACCCATGTTTCGTCTCCTGTCACGATTCGTTCCAAGATACTGGGATTGGCTTCATAACGTTGGAGAAACTGGGTAGCCACTGTGACGCGCTGCTGCTGATGCGCAACTGTGAGTTCCTTGGGTACCCAGCTTGCACAAACTGTATGGTACCCTAATTCATCATGCACTATTGCATATGCTGATCCGAAACTGATGTCCAAGAGTTTCGCCACTTGTGATATTGTGATTCTTCGATTGTCCCTGATAATGGTATCCACCCGTTGGACATTTTCTTCTGTGCGGGATGTTTTTGAGCGTCCACTTCGACTTTCGTCCGTCACACTTGTGCGTCCCACTTTAAAGCGGTCCACCCACTCATACACCTTTTGTTGAGTCATGGTGCTTGCTCCAGGGACGTAGCTAGGTTGATCAGTTCGGGGAGCCCACAACTTAACATTTTTTTTTCTATCAAACCATTAAAAACTAACAAACTATTAATATACCATATAGGCCTACATAAGTATATGTACAGTGTGTATATATATAGGCTATATACATCTTGTTGGAAGAGAACATTATTTTCTCCTGTAGCCCCCAAAAAATTACGGATATAGACTCGCGAAATCCATGGCCATTATTCGGGAATCTAAATGCAGAATGAACTTATTAACTTAATGGAATCTAGACCAGGGCGCGAAATTTCCGGTCGCCAGGTTGCCATTGGCGACCAAAAGTTTGAGCCTGGCGACTAAAATTTTGTTGTTTCAAATGTGTGTCAAACATGTCCGAACATCTCAATCCAATGTTCGTACATGGTTTTGGAAAGTGAGCCGATTGAAAACCCCGTATCCACTCAACGCCGACCCCATCTTACAAATTTATTTAATGTAGCAAACTATGTAGCTAAACATGAGAAGCCATTTAAGGACTTTGTAGATCTGATGTGTTTGGCATGAAAATTAAGTGTGAGTGTTCTACCTACGTAAGGCAATGAAAAGCAATGCAGACAATTTATTCATTTCATAGCTGAAACTTTGAAGTTAGGTCTAGTGGAGAAAATAAAGAAAAGTATATACATCAGCCTTCTGATGGATGGATCCACAGATAGATCATCATTCGAGCATACGAACGTGTACGTCTAATAAGACAATAGGTTCAAACAAATACAGAAACAAGTATTACATTGTAGGCTTGGGTACTGATGGTGCAGCAAATATGGTCGGGCACAAATTAGGATTGGCTGTGCAAATGAAAGCAATTTGTAATAAAATGATAAATATTCACTGCCTTGCACACCGTTTGCAATTAGCTGTGTTGGAGTTAAATATCGTAGAGCATTTGATTCCATGATTAGGAATATTTTTCAGTTTTATCATGGCTCTGCTAAAGACTTCACCTCTTGAGAGAAACGACAGAAGTTATAGGAGAAGAAATTCTAAAACTGAGTTATATCAACACTATTAGGTGGTTAGTCAGCAAAGAAAGTGCTGTAAGACATCTCTTGCAATCATGGAAAGCTGTTGTGACCCATCTTGAATATGTGGCCCATGAAAAAGACAATGATGGCGCTAAAGCTAAGGGTTTGCTGAAAAGTATGAAGCAATTTAAATTTGTTAAGCTTCTGTACTTCCTTTTGGATTTTTACAGAAAACTGAACCCTTTAAGCGTGGCACTACAAAATAAGAATTTTTGATTTCATCTCTGAAAATAAGACTTGAACACTGGATGATCTGGAATCTAATGTTCGACCAAGCGAACAAGATTTCTTGGACCATGTATCCATTTCAGGGAAGATCAGGGATATGCAGCTCACAGACATTCAAAATGGAGAGCAAGAGTTTCAGACTGTTAGAGGAAACTTAATTAACAATGCGAAGGTGTAAATCACAGAAAGATTGCAATCTATATCAACAGATGTGATTGCATGTCTGCATGTTTTCGACACCTTGGGTTGGCCTCCCAAAGAAAATATTCTTCAGTAGCGCTACATGTACTTGAACCCAAGCCTCTATAATGAGAAAGTGGATGTTCTGTTAGCAGAGTGGACAGAATACAAACTTTTGTTTCCTTCTCTGAATTTGAATCAGATGCTGGAGAAGATTCACAGTGAGGAGTGTTCAGCAAGATTCCACAATTTGCTCCAGATTTTGAGATTTTGTGCTGTTCTACCAGTGAGAACAGCTTCAGGTGAGAGAGGTTTCAACTGTCACAACAGACTTAAGACTACTTACAGGAACTCTCTGAAGACTGAGACACTGGATGATTTGCTCTCAGTGTCTGGCCCAGCAGCTGTGATTAATAAGTGGTACTTCAGTGTAGAACTACAGCGCTACACAAACATTAATTCCTAACGTATGTTCTTTTTAATAATTGCTCATATTTTTATTATTTATCAGTAATATAGTGGCGACCAAAGATTTTAGTCCGGCGACTGACTTCAAACTTGAAATGTCATGCCCTGATCTAGACAGTCTTTAAAAAATCCATGTATTTTCTCTTATGCCAGATTTTTGAGACACCAAGAACAATGTCATTAGTCCTTACTCCTTAGATTTGTAAATTTGCTCGAAGAAAATTGAGAAGTAGAGAAAACCCTCTTCCGTGGGTTTAGATATAAAAGGGTGCTGGTATCAGGTGTACGTACAAGTATGACAACCGTGCGAAAATGAAATGTTTGTGTAATGAGTTCAAGATAGGCATCCCATGTATATTGTTTATACCAGAATTGAATCCAGCGGCCTTTAGTGCAAGGTGACACCCTTAACCACTATTCTATGGGACATGCACGAGTCTTTTGTGGCGTCGTACTGTACACATTGGAGAATGATGATGATATATATGAAATTTTATGCACACATCTAGTTTCTTAAAAGTAATCTTCTTTGCGCGTGCAAAACTGAATATATGATGGCAATAGAAACAACAAAATTCTCGCGGGCTCAAATTATTGCACCCTTGTCTTTCAAGGTTCGATCACTGGTAGAAACTCCAAAATTTCTGTGATGGCCTAACATCGTGAGGACAATTGAGAAGCTACTTGAAATCAATATGTAAGCGAATTCCACTCTCAAAACTAGATGGGACTCAATGTGATGACCATGCGTCACCAAATGGAAAAACACTTCGGAGGCTTTGTCCTTCAAAATTAATTTTACTGAATACTGTAGTTTTCATTAGAGGACCTGAACATGGCTTTTTTGAACAGTACAATGTTGTTTTCTTTCACCCTACTTTTATAGTTTTTCATTCAAAGGATTCCACTCCCGAAGCATGACCATGACACACTACGAAACCAGAGGTCCAAGGTTCGGACCTTGGACAGGTGTGTTTGCATCATGTCTCGCATCGCTATTCCTTCGGATCATCATTGTCGCATTTAACCCAAGAGGTAGAAAAGCGGCGTAAAATAACAAAATAGAAATTATTAACTTGGTTCATTTTACTTCACTGTTCTGACACTTTTTGGCTAATCGTGAAGATGAGAATGAGTTAAGATTAACTTGATGAAAGGACCATCACGAAGAAGACACATTCTCAGGCCGGGATTCGAACACAGGACATTCTGCTTCGTGCAGGAACCGAGTTCACCAGCAAGGGCAAAAGGTTTTCGCTCCCACTAGGATAGGCAAATAACAGAAAATGCTTGATAAGTAATTTGGCTCTCCATATTTCATGATATTATGTAAGTAACTATTATTCGCTATATAACTTTGGATTAATTTTATTTGTATGTCTAGTCAACTAAGCAGCAGCCACAGCGTCTGCATTTGCGGGTGGGGGCCAGAGTTGCTAAAGGTACAGGAATTTTAAATAAATTCAATTCCCATCCAGGAGAGAAAATCAGCAAGCGTAAATGGGTTCTGGACCGTAAGAAACCTCTTCATCTGTAACGTTTTCAATTTGGTCCATGAATTATTTTCCAGATGAATTTAATTTCGGTCCAGGAACCTTATTTCCTGAAGAATTTAAATACGGTCAAGGAACATTTTTTTCCGGATCAGTTTAAATAGGGTCCAAGTTCCGTATTGAAATGAAACAATTCACAACTTGGTACGTATTTAGATTGTGCGAGAGAAAAGGTTCTGGTCCTATAACTGAATCCTATAGAACAAATATATGCGTTCCCTAATCTTTAACAATCCCAGGGTTGTTAATGGTCCAGGTATTGTAAATAAATTCATTTCACATCCGGGAGAGAAAATCAGCAAGTGTAAATGGGTTCTAGGCCTCAATTCGGTTCAGGAACATTTTTTCCGTATGAATTTAAATACTGTGCAGGAACTCTTTTTTCGGTAAAATTTAAATACGGTCCAGGAACCTTGTTTTGCGGCTGAATTTAAACACCGTCCAAGAACATTTTTTCCAGGATCAATTAAAATTTGGTGCCGGAATATTTTCCAGATCAATTTCAATATGATCCAGTATCCTTTTTTGAATGGAATAATACACTACTAGGACCGAATTTAAATTGTGCGAGAAGAAAGGTTCCGGTCCTGCAACGGAACCCAATAAAACCCATAGAAGTTATGGGTAGATGGACCTTTGACAACCCTGGTAGAGGCTAAATGAAGAAAAATCACAAAATCTGCAGAATTTTGAAACGTATTATTTCTAGAGCATGCACACTACTATATAAAGTTGACTACATACCTCGTTTCCTTCCTTAATTGAAATGTGACTTATTCTTCATCACATGTGAGATCAACCGCCCTGGGAGTCAAACGCGGTCGCCTGTGTGGTAGTCGGACACCAATTTAGAAAGTCAATGTGTTGGACATTTGGTCGATCAGTCGATCCTACTAATTTTTTCGAGAGGAAAACGAGCTGGCAGCTTCACACTCGAAATTTCACTTCGCCTACCCCCGTGGTGGAGTGGTTAGCACATCGTGCTACGATGCCAGGTGTGCCGGGTTCGAATTCCGGACTGAGCATGGGTGTTTGTTGTGTCCATTGATCAATTTAATCATATTATCACTCATCCCCATCTTCGCAATTAGCCAAATGTAGCAGAAGAGCAAAGTAAAATGAACCAAGTCAATTGAAATTACACTCGCAATGCATGAGAATGAGATCTCAAGCACTCCGTGATCCTACCGGAATCTCACGTTTACAGAAGCTAACTATGAAACCACTTCTAGGATCAAACTGTTCTTCGAACTAGCTGACAGTCATCAATTGTCGCCCAATCAACACAGTAGGGCAAAAAGAAGCAGATGTTTCTTGAAAATGAGTGGAAAGTTACCAAGGAAGGATATAAACTCGATACATTACAAAGACTTATTATGGCCTTTTCCTTCATTGTAAGGTTATGAGCACAAGGGTTGAGTGTGGGAACCTGAAGGAATGGCGACATCTTTGTCATTCATCTCCCGCCAGAAAAGGGACAAATAGTAGAATTTTGTCTCTTGCAATTTGAAAAGCCTATGTCCATGCTGAACCATAAAGTAATTAATCCAGAAAGTCCTAGCTACCTGCAGTGCATTTCGGCGCGGCCGATAACCAGAGCCAGATGAAGAGAACATTTTGTGGGAGGGGGTGACCTGGCTTAGGCCCCCTGTTGTGCATGAAGGGAAACTGCATTTTCAAAAGGTCCCCGACTTCCCAGAAAGATACGGCCCATAAAATCACTGCATTTCCTACCAATGCATCCATTTGTGTTCAACCAAAGTGTATGTCACCGTAGGATCCAAGCGCTTCGAGTTCTGTCAGTTGCGGGACTCTTGAGTCTTTTGTCAGCATGGTGCCAATCAGAGTTTCTTTCTGCCAAGGTCGTTGCACCTATGAATCGGCTCTTCAGCTTGAGTGGCAAAAGACATGTTGTACGGAGGAAAGTTGCACCGGAAAAATTACCTTCTTAAAAACGATGAAACCTGTAAAACATCCACAGATATTTTTTTGGGGGTGGTCCCTCTGACTAAACATCAATATTCTCAAAATTCTTCAAACGGACTGTGTAAAACATTGCAATACTGCAAAAGCTGAACCTGCTCTGCAACACAAGGAAAATGCCTCATTTAGCAATTAATGTGCCTTTGTTAAGTTCAGTATGGCACTACATTTTAAATAATGCTGATGGAATAAATCAATAAAGTTTGTTCAATGACAACGACTCCTTACCACAAGAATATAATTATTCTTTATGGATATCCCCTATAACGGTTGTGGGTTCGACGTGCTGACCCCATGTCACCCCATTACTGGTTAAAGATCTCCACACCTCTAGGTAGGATTGTGGGAGGGACTGGCAGTCGGGAGATAGACCAAGGCCCTTCCAGGGCTGTCGAACCACGGGTTATTATTTATTTATAGATGCTTAAATATATGTGCAACCTCACATATCTTTCCAGTGACTTATTTCAAGGGTTGTACTTGAATCAACAAAATAAGCTTACTGTGTGAGGCAGATTCATATGAACCAAAAATACCCAAAATAATAATAATAATTTATTTCAAAATTACAAATATGTATTTACTTGTTCTTGTTTAAATATTCGATTCTTCGAAAAGTTTGTTAAGGAGTTGAGTTGGTGTTTTTAAGTTCACTTTATGCACAGTAAGGCTAATCAGGACTGGACCTACAGTTTAAAGTAAGATCCGGACCACTGTGTACCTGCACCCATGTATCAAACCCGGGACCCCTCGATTACAAGACAACAACGCTATCACTGCGCAATCGGGGAGGCATCGTTTGTTAAGGAGGATTCTCAAAATCGGTCTTCTCGATATCGAGAAAAATGTGCGACTCGAGAAATCATACAGTTTGTGAAGATAATTACTTTTAACACGTTGCGTGTTTTAGACTGTTTTAATAGTAGAATAGATATTTGGTGCGAATAATACTACTTACCTGGAGATATAAGGCATCCTGCCACCATCATACTTATTTAGCGTGTATTGCACTCTGATTCGGGACCAGTTGTAACTGTTTGCATATATGTGGTTTACCGCTGCACAAGCGGTCGTTCTTTAATCTACTCAGGCTCAAAACATTGTTTGGACGCAACGGCAACACTCAACGCCCAACCCTGCCTGTTGTTGACCTGCGACTGCTAGGGGTGGAAAGACCGCTCCCTCAAAATTTCGAGAAACAATGAAGTTCTAGGTTCCTACACTGACATCCACTATAGCTAGAACCAGAAAAACGAGAAAGAAATGTGGTTTTGGGTTCGTGCCACTCAAGAACAGTGTTTCTAACTGAAAGAAAAAATTACTGAAAAACTATTTTGCAATTTTTGTCATGAAAGTAAAATTTTCAGCAAATGTAGAACAGTTTGCCAGGGCCACGTGAACGTCTCGGGGGGCCAGTGCCCCCCCCCGCCCCCCCTAACGACGTCCCTGGCTTGCTCCATATTACGTTAACAGCCGACGGTGGATGTCTGCCGGTTTGACTCCCTCTGACCACAGAAAGTGCACTACGGCACGCTGTTCCTCAATGGTGCATTCGTGGAGTGGTGCATCCATATGTGTGACCTTTTTGCTCTGCGACACTCGACTGAATGGAGCAGTGATGGATACTCCTACTTCCGCGTCGCTCCAAGTATACACGTGGAGACGTCAGACACACCCAGTCTTCGTTTATTCCTGCGAAAACACAAAATTGACTTTAGTTTTTGATTTACCTTGTACATGTTTCTAGATATCAAAACCAATGTTCAAAAAAATTCAATGTCTTTAGTTCTCCTGGGGCAGCCATTTTTCCAACATGGCACATGGATTTTTTTTTTGTTCATGTAGCACTTTGAGCATTATGCACAATGTTGTTTCATTGAAATAACACCCTTTGGAGGTGGTGGTGTCATGGTCTGGGGAGTATTTCTTTACAAGGACGTACAGATTTGGTTCTTGTAGAGAATGGGGCAATGACAGCTCGCTGGTATATTACAGAATGTTTGGCAGATCATGTGGTACCATATGCACCATTCATAGACCTAGATTTTGTTTTTATGCATGACAACGTGCATCCTCACATTGCAAATATTGTCACGGAGTACCTGAACGAAGTTGGGATTACGCGATTAGAATGGCCACCACAAAGTCCGGACCTAAATCCGATACAACACATCTGGGATCAACTGAAACGACATATCAGGAACCGCACAATAGTTCCAGAAACAATTGCGAAGAGCTAAGACATGCTATTCCAGAAGAATGGGAGAAAAACTCAATATGCTGACCAAGGCAGAAATTTATTTTATTATAAAACATAAACTAAACGTAACGTTTCAACATTCTAGCAAGGTCTTCTTCAGACTCTGTACCAAGTACAAATGTTCAATGTTGAATATATGGACATTATGCATATACTACATGATCTGCCAAACATTCTGTAATATACCTGCGAGCTGTCATTGCCCCATTCTCTACAAGAACCAACTCTGTACGTCCTTGTAAAGAAATACCTCGGTACAGAGTCTGAAGAAGACCTTGCTAGAAGGTAGAAACGTTACGTTTAGTTTGTTTTATAATAAATTTCTGCCTTGGTCAGCATATTGAGTTTTTCATATCATGGAAACAAAGCATAATGGTGTTATAAGAATGGGAGCAATTGGACCAAGAAGTGATTGCCAACCCTATTCGAAGTATGCCACGACGGTTACGAGCTGTAATTGATGGCAGGGGAGGTAACACCCGCTACTAGACAGCTTATATATCCCACCAGTACCAGTTAACAATATTAAAAAAAAAATATTGCTAAGATTTTTTTCTAATTTTTTTTGCCAACCCTATTCGAAGTATGCCACGGCGGTTACAAGCTGTAATTGATGGCAGGGGAGGTAACACCCGCTACTAGACAGCTTATATATCCCACCAGTACCAGTTAACAATATTAAAAAAAATATTGCTAAGATTTTTTTCTCTAATTTTTTTGGTAGTTTTCTGTAACTTTCGTGTATGTTCTAATTTAACTTACTAACAATAAATTTTAATTTGCTTTCTGTTGAATATATTCAGGTTTTCTTATTTCCAATAATTTCTGCAACATTTAGTTAGCCTTCGAATCAGAATTTATGCGTTATCACAAAAAATGCAAGTGTCCGTTTTTTTTTGTCCAGCAGTGTATATTGAATACTATCACGAAAAAGTGAAACATAAATATGCATTCGTGAACGAATTGGCAAGTGCAAGCTCCCAACCTCAAATTTACTGCAACACTAGTATTGCAATGAAATTAATTCCACTCTCTGTCTTGTCTGTTTAAACTTGTGACAGATGGTCATTGATCTCTCACTGAGTGAAGTTAATGTCCAATATTATGAAATAAAATACTAATAATAAATACGTAAATATTTTAATATGATATTTACTTGAATCATTCAATCATAAAAGCAAATCACTTTCTTCAAGAATTGACTTTCCTCTGCCAGCCCTGCTAAATTTTCACTTTTCACCTACTGATTTATACGAGGGGTGGCCTGAAAGTAATTTCCAATTAGTAGGGACAATGATTTTTTGCAAACGCGAAAACCGAGAAAAATGGTAATTGCTGCGAAGTTGTGGTTATGAATGTGCATTGATGTCTGGACACATTTTTCGCCCGTTCGAAATATCAAGATAATGCGTAGTGTTGGCATTTTTGGCAATTTTTTTTTTTTTTTAAAAAAAATGTCCTGAAACAACGAAGAAAAATTCCATGAAAACCAACATTCTTGTCTTTTGTAGGTCATGTTTGTGTACATAGAACGTGCACTTTTTCCAACATTTTATTCAATAGTAAACTATAATGCTTGTTATACATGAAATAATTCCAACAGTCACATTAAGTCATGTATTTCTCACGGGCTTTTCAACTTCTATCAAAACAATTTGCATCACAGAGAAAAGTGTAAGCTTACCAAGCTAAGTGCGCACCATCGGCATTTGTCGAGCTCAGTCGTTAATATCATTAGGAGCTCAAGGTCCCGGGTTCGATCCCTGGCCAGTTCAAATCCGGGAACTTTTCTAACGGAAGCGGCCCCGGTGCTACCCAGCGTCGAATGACATGGTACCTGAAGGGAAACCTGGGGGGTAAAGGCAGTGAGGGACGTGATGCTGATCACATCACCCCCACTCATGCCCGGATCAAGAAAGTGTGGGGCATTACCCCCACACCCCCTATACACCTTCATGGCATGGTGCTAAGCACAGGGGTGCACTTTACTTTTTTGCTTTTTTTACATAAAATCTTACCTAAATTCTGTATAACTAATGACAATAATAAATTAAATGAAACTAAGAGAGAAACATGCCATTTTTTGTACAACTTTTCTATTCCTACACTTAAAGAAAAAAGTATATTCAGAGCAAATTGACTTCGATTCTTCGATGTGTATCCTTTGGCTTTAATTACTGCTTGACATCTGTTCTTCATAGAATTAACCAGTTTCCGACATGTTTCAGAGCTTATTTTATTCCAGTCGACTTGCACAACAGTTTTCAACTCTTGTTTGGACTTGGAAGCCTGCTTTATGTACTCGCCTTTTCAAAATTGCCCATAAATGCTCAATGGGATTTAACTCTGGACTTTGAGCTGGTGTTTGTAGTACTTTGGGCATATTCCATATTAGCCAATTCATGTTAACTCGTGCCTTATGCTTACTGTCATTGTCTTGTTGGAATCTGTAGATAGGCAGTATGTCCATTTTTTGGGCACTCTGCTTTAAATTGCTCTTCAATATGCCCAAATACACAGCTCCAAATCATTAATAACCCACCATCGTGTTTAACTGTTGGAACTGTGTTAATGTGATCATTGTCTTTATTTGATTTTCTCCAGACTCTATTTATCCCATCTGACCCATATATATTAATCTTGGACTCGTCTGACCATATGACACTATCCCAAAATTCCTGGTCCTTGTGGATGTGCTCTTTCGCGAATGAAAGTCTATTCCTGCAATTCACCTTATTTACATACAGCCTCTTTCGTGGTATTCTGCCATGATATCCATGCTTGCACAAGGCACGTCAGACAGTTTGATTGGACATCATCTTGCCAGCAACATTTTCTAGTAACGGTCTTAACTGAGGAACACTTAGTCGGGGGTTTTCTCGCACACTCTTTAAAATAAAGTGTTCATTACATTTATTCAACCGTCTCTCTCTTGGTTTTCTCGGCACATTCTGTGTTGAACCTTCATCTCTAAATTTGTGTACTATGTATTGAACTGTGGAGTGTGATTTATTGACTGTTTGTCCAATTTTTCTTAACGAATAACCTCTAAGGGCCAAATTTATAATAACATCCTTCAGACCGGAACTAAGTTCCTTCACCTTCCCCACTTCGAACACGCTGATAGATAGACGAAAGGCCTGCACCAATACCTATGCCAGCATTCCGCTTGACAGGGAGCGTGCCTGCATGTTCAAACTTGTTATAAAGTTGCAAACTGCATGAAATCTCCCGAATAGCGGTGGCGCTGTATGCGAGGAAGATTGAAACTGTTGCCTGTACGAATAACAATGTTGCATGAAACATCGTGTTTTTCTCTTTTCACAAAAATTATATGCTCTGTTTATACACTTTGAACATACAGTTTTATAGACATTTGTTGGTGAAACCTTCAATAACATTAATTTCCAGCTACATATGAAAATTATTATATTTACTAATAGATATGACATTTTTCCCTCGGAAATTCTATGTGTACGAATAACAATATTACATACTGTAAGTCAAACCTTTTGCAATGAGATTTCGCAGATTTTCAATTGTCATACCTTGTAATTTCAATTTCTGGTAAGTCAAGTATTAAAACCTTACGTTACTATGTTTTCTGAGGCTTTATT
Organism: Lepisma saccharinum; assembly: GCF_977018435.1. NCBI lineage: Eukaryota > Metazoa > Arthropoda > Insecta > Zygentoma > Lepismatidae > Lepisma > Lepisma saccharinum. The sequence continues at coordinate 219,704,228 of NC_139229.1, read as the reverse complement.
TAACCCAAATTTAATAAAGAAAAAGAAAAGAGTCCATTATTCTAAGTATGGGATGTAGTTTAACCATACTTTGCAACATCAGAAATTAGGTGACATACGTTACCTCACCAAAACGAGTTGAATCTAAAAGTTGTGATTTTTACTGTGAGTTAGTTAGGTTCATGCAGGGCTTTCTTTGTGCAAAATTTCAGAATTTTTCAAGAGGACCCATCTGAGATATTTAACCCTGAAAACTGTCAAAATTCAATGAATGGCCATGTTTGAGCCCATGCTGTAAAAAAAGGTTGCATTTCTAAGCACTGATATTTTATTTACAGACACCCTGCAGGCATGTCTACACATGAAAAAAAAAATCAAGCCTTAGACTAAACCCTCCATTGAAAAAATCGAGCTTAAAAGTCCAATTTTTTAACTATTGTTATCCCAATTTCCACCATAATTTTCATACTTACGATGCAATTTTAAGCAAAACATACTTGAATATCATAGAAAGTATACTTCATTAACTACAAAATGAATTTTATTCTACCTCTAATGGTTTTTGAGATATTAAGGTTTCTGAAAAGTGGTACATGAGCAAAAAAAGCCATGCGCCATGTTGGAAATATGGCTGCCCCAGTAGAAATAAAGACAATAAATTTTTTTGAACATTGGTTTTGATATCTAGAAACATGTACACACGGATGTTCTAAAGATGAACATTTTCTAAAATGGTTATGCAACCAATTATTTTAAAATTGGTTGATTTGACATGGAATGACCCGCCAGTGACAGTATAATTGGTTGGTAAGGATGGTAATTATTGTAATTATTATAATTAATAAACAACTGCACTTCTACAAACAAAAAAAGCATTAATAAAAAAATATTATAGATTTTTTAGTTTCATTGAATGATAAAATATATGACACAGTCGTGTAATAATTGGTTACTATTTTTTATTTATGATGGTAATTTTTGTAATTATTATAGTTAATAATTAACTGCACATATATAATCAGCAAAGGAAGCAGTATTCAATAATAAAATGGTTTCTTGAATTTTAGTGATAAAAAAAGTGTGGGTCTGTTAGCCGTTCCCCGGTATACAAGTTTCTTGTACAGCAGGAGTAAGCTACGGTTAAAACTAAACGTGTAGTCCTGATCAGGGACGGCGACAGGGGTGGGCACGGGTGGGCAAGCGCCCACCCAAAAATTCCTGTGCCCACCCGATTGCCCACCCAATCAAATTCAATAAGTACATATACTCGGGGATATATGAATGATTAAATATTTAAGTGTAACCTGGTGTTCATAACATGTATATTTTACTTGTGAATATTATCTATGCTGGAAATGTTCACATATTATCAACCCATAAAAAGCCACTATTGTCATTGTTGAAACAAAAACTGTGATCAAATTAATACTTCCATGTTTAAAAGCAGCTAGTAGGCTTAGGAGGCTCAAAATTATGCAGGGTATGATCAAGATTAAATCAGAATTGAGGGCGAACTTGAGGGCTGCAGCTCCGGGCCTCCACTACGTATATATATTCCGGCCTGGCTATGGTTAAAATAATCTCCAAATAAACAAATCTAAACATCATCTTAGCGTTACTTCCACCAGCAACACAATACATTATTTCGACTTTTTAAATTAATATTAGAATAATTTAATCAAGAAGACTTAGTTAGATGGGCAGGCCATGTGACACGAATGGCAGAGGAAAGAATAGTTTGCAGGATTCTTGTTGGGAAACCGGATGGTAAGGGACCAGTAGGAAGGCTAAGATGAGGATGGAGGGATAACGTTGAGATGGACCTAAAATAAATCGGTAAGGATGGGAAAGATTGGATTGATCTTGCCCAGGATAGGGACAGATGGAATACTTGTGTTGCTGCAGCCATAAACCTTCGGGTTTAAGTATGCTCTAGAGCAGGCATGTCGAACGCAGTTATCTATTGTAATTATACGAATATACGTTATTTGAATTCAACTTCAATACTGTATAATGGCTGAGTAGGTACAAATTTTTGCAAAGATTAACGATTAATAGTAACTCACTGCCTGTTGTGACGATAAAAAGTAGATCACTGCTTGATTGAAGTTGGACATGCTTGCTATAGAGTATAATATAATTTTAATTAGCTCTGCATTGAAATTCCAGAAGTGTCCCTTTTCTTTCATTACAATTTTTATATACCTGTCATCTTCAAATATCAATATGGTATACGAAATATCAACTTTATATTCGTTCTACTAATAAGAAGGAATCACAACAATCACTACAATACCGAAGTGAATAAATTTTAATAAATCAGTTATATATGGAAAAAGCTACATAATTATTCAATTGCTAATGAGTGGCTTATCCTATTTAGAAATCCTCGTTCCAAACATACATTTGCCACATGAATTAGCCGAAAAAGTCAACAGAATCTGTAGATACAGCTGAAGTAAAGAATAAACATAAGAGATTTTGTTAGTTTGTTTCTAAGCACACTTTTATGCTCAGATAGGCTAATCGGGACTAAACCTACAGTTTAACGTGTAGTCCAAACCAGTGTGCATTGTGCTTCCACCAGAGGAGGGGGGAGTCGAACACAGAACCTCTTCATTATAATGCGACAGCGTTATGCCATTGGTGAAAAATATACAGAAAGAACTCGCACCAAACGTGGCATTTTATCACCACAGAAGATGCGTCTATTTTAAGAGGGTGATTGCCTGAGACAAATATTTGAGACTTTCGGAAAACAACGTCATTGTTCACGGAATTAGCTGCCTTGATCCACTAATGAAACGCTGTGCGATTGAAATTACCACCTCAACTTTCTAAGAGGTATAAACTAATGAAACTCCATTTTTGGAAGAGTAAGTTCTGGTTGATTTTTTTTATTGTAAGTCATTTTTCTGCTAATTTTAATAATGACGATGTTATAAGGTTCAATGGTGATTACATGAAAGTAACGAAGGGGGGAAAACAAACACATGCTGACACTCAAAATACAAACCCTCATAAATTATTACTTTGACAGTGGTTCCAGGCGCCGGGAACTCGTTGCCCTGAAAGAATAAAGTTTCCAGGGTATGCTGCACAGGATAGAGGTTGACATTCTAGTGTGTTCGAAATGGTCACGCCATACAACCGAATGAAAAATAGATGAAGTATTACTGGTACGATGAACAACTTCGATGAATTCCCTGTGTCCTAAATCATTTTGTTACCTCAAAAAATATGTTCATGTAACCATACGTGTATTGCTTCTCCCGCATTAGTAATATGATAGTTCTTCAGAAAACGAATAGCAACTTAGCTAATAATCTCTTAAATTCTGAACAGATTTCTCAATCTTACTTGTTTATTACTTATGACGAGTGATATTTTGTCAAAATAACCTTTCATTACCCTAGGAATACTTCATGGACAAAGAACAAATAATTTGTTTTCCGTGTGTGTTTCAAATCATTCCTAATAAGACGTTCATTTTAATCCAAACATTCAGTGGCGGCGATTAGGAGTAATGTTGTCCACGGGACGAGACGGGACAGGCTTTTAAAAAATCGAGACGAGACGAGATTGATCATGTGTCCCGAGACAAACGAATATTTTAGAGACGAGACAGTATTTCACAGCATTTCTACGAGACGAGACAGGCCAAAGTCTCGTCTCGTGGGCAACACTAATTAGGAGCAGCGGGAAGTGAGGGATGCAGTTCCCCAGCCACATTTTGCCACTTTTTGCCCCCGCACTATGGCCTCTTTATGCTAAGCCTTTTCTACCAAGAAAACGTATATTCAGAGGTGCCCACAGGCGGGATTATGGCGCAGGCTGCGCCATCGAGATTCTTTGGGGGATTTTTCCCTTCAAATAAGGTAAAATCGAACATTTATATATTTTTCCAAAATACAGGTAAAAATTTTACACCTTAAATTCACCATATTTAATCCATTAGATGAAGAAAAGAAAGCGTTTAAGGTCATTATTGATGGTGCGAGGGAGGGGGGGGGGGGATAAATATCCAACTCTTATATATTAGGCCTTAATTGACATGTGGGTTCTGGGGGGAATTCTGAATTAAATGTTGGCGGGGACAGTATTCAACTCTAAGTCTTACATTATGGCGGGTATTTTAGTTAGAGGGGCATTGAGCATTAAGGTATCCAATTCTTGTGTATTACTAATATCCAGTCTACAATATCAACAGTAAGTCTAAAATTGGCACGGACATTTTTGTGGTAGGATTTAGTATGAAATGTAAAGGGGGAGATAGGAAGCTCTTGATAAAGTGTTAAATCTTAGATTGTCAAGGGATTTCTGTAGTGAAGACACGTTTCCGACCCCGAACGTGTCAAAACAGAAGTTGGAAAAGACTAAATATCCCTGGATCCTAAGAAAGTATTGACACCCCGTTAAATTAATATTTTTGAAAGCCTGCAAAGAAATGGATGTAAAAATGTTCTTGCTTGCTTCGCTCGCAATAATGTGTTTGATACAACAATGCGTGTTTGACGCTTTACTGAGGTGGATGAATTTTTATGCTATAGCTGCATTACAAGACATGAGCGATATTCTCCATATTCATGAGTAACATCACTTCTTAAAATATAGTGCTTAGTGTTGGTATACTGCTTATTTTAAAGCAGGTGCATCATTTGTAACAAAAAGCTAAGAAAAAGTTACTTTCGGTGTAGGCATTACGATATAGTTTCAGGGCGCAAATGATATGATTTTGGGGGGGGGGGCGGATGACATGGACATGATTTTTGTGGGGATGCGCCATTGGCCCTTGGGGGGGGTGGATGGGCACCCCTGCGTATATTGTTCTTGCCCCTCAAATTTTGGCGCCCAATCGCTGCTACTACGAACATTCAGATAGATTTGTCAGTTGTACAAACCTTGTAAGCTAAGAAAAGTGACCCCCAAGGAGTAAGAAAACTCTTTCAGTCAAAAACTTATACGATGAAAATACTATGCTCAGAAATTACGAGAAACTTCACGATTGTCTACCATTGCACTTTCTATCACTTTCGCCGAATACATAAAATCAAGTATGTGTCTTGTATTTGCAACACAAGCTTAAACCTAATTCACATTTATTTCACTGTATTAACATGCATGGAAGAATGTGGTTATAATGTATGGCTGCGCATGGGTAAACACTTCCTTGAAATAATTGTGTTAATCAGAGACAAAGCGAAAGGAAATGGAACAAGATGCGAGAATAGATTAGAAAAGAATAAAGAGGAAAACAAGGAAAGGGAAAAGAAGTAAGAGGAAAATCGGGAGTGTATGAGAGAGGGGGATACATACATCTTACATTTATACTGCCCACCCTAATCTATCACTATGGAGCTTCTGCCCACCTGGTCGAAAATTTCTGGCGCCGCCCCTGGTCCTGATGAACACATCTGACCATGAAATGGACTTAAAACAAGCTTTTACATGCTTCTGTCTCAATTTAAATGTTGATGTCATAAAATATAAACAAATGTTAATATCAAAATATTCAATGCTTCGGGAGAATTTAAAATCTTTACTGTTCACAACACATATACAGATGTATATGTATTATGTGAATGTGTGTATACAATACCGTGCGTCCATTTCGATCTGCAGCCGAGAGATCGGGAGAAACGTGGCGGGCGGCGCTGACGGAGGTGCCGACATTTGCGGCCTGTAATGCCCGCATATTTTTATGGACATATGCAGACATTTATATAAATATTGCAAAACTAGCACTAACCTGTGTTATAAGAGTTGTTCAAAGTGATGTCCACCTACATTCACACATTCCTGGCATCGTTTGATGAAATTTTGATTCACACGCAAAAGTTCTTCTTCCGTAATTCTTCCTAGTTCTGCCCTTATATTGTCTTTTAGTTCGTCGATGCTATGAGGGTTATTTCGGTAGACTCTATTTTTCAAGGTTCCCCACAAATAATAGTCACATACGGTAAGATCTGGCGAACGTGAAGGCCATAAACCTCTTGAAATTATTCTGTCATCAAACACCTCCCTTATAGCGTCCAAAGAATCAGCGGCGGTATGGGCTGTGGCCGAATCTTGTTGAAAATACCCATATTGTCTCTCATTATCTGATAACAACTGAAAAAACGGCGCGAGTATTTGTGTGCGGTACCTCTCTGAATTTATTGTGTCTTCAAAAAATCTAGGCCCTATTATTCTTTTGGCACTTACAGCACACCACACACCAATTTTTGCATCGTGTAACGGAACTTCGTGTATTATTCGGGGATTTTCAGTGCTCCAGTATCTATTGTTCTGTGAACAAACATGACCACGCAAGTGCAACCATGCCTCATCCGAAAAAATTATTAACTGTGGATCAACAATACCATCTACAATATTCTGCAAAACCCAATTACAGAAATTTACTCTACTTGCGTTGTAAGGGGGCCGTAATTCTTGCACTATAGAAACTCTGTACGGTTTTAATTTTAGTAGCTTAGTGGCTGTATGTGCTGATGATTTTGACACGCCCATCTCCTGTGAAACACGGCGTAGAGGTTTGTTTGGAGAATGTTCTAACGCTTCACCAATTTCATCGAGTTTTGCTTCGGTTAGAATCCGTCGTTTTTGCTTAGGTGTTTTAAAATTTAACGATCCAGTTTCTCGTAATTTAAGGACAAGACGTCTAACCGTATCTCTATGTGGAGGTGAAACGCCTGGGAATTTCTGTACAAATTGCCTACGCACGTCTCGACACGAGTCTGTTTTCACGTAAGTGTCATACATAAAAATTCTTTGTTCTAACGTGAACCTTGCGGCTGGCATTCCAATCATCTGACTGACACAACACACATACACACTGCAATAACACAAACAAGTAACGGCAAGTAACCAAGAATAACACTCTTACGCACAGTACGAAATTAACAAGCTCTTGGTTTACATCTGCCTGCCACTATATTCACAGCTCTGTAGTCGCGAAGGAACAAAAAACTTGAGCTAGGAGATTTCGGATTGCAAGGAAGCTCACGAACACCATTAGCTTTTAACGGTTCGTCTGCAGCGTAATCTTGATACAGTGTTGCACATTCGAAACCTCCAAACGATCCCCATCGACACAAAACTCTTTCAAGGATATAAACTTAAGCAGGACGTTACTGGTCAAAACTATGATTAAAATGTTTTACAGAGTATTATCTGTGGCTCTTAATATAATTTCTAAAGCGTATTTATTTGTGTATATAAGGGTGGAACTTGGAAGAATTACAGAAGAACTTTTGCGTGTTATAACACAGGTTAGTGCTCGTTTTGCAAGATGTCCACAAAAATAAGTGGGCATTACAGGCCTCAAATGTCGGCATCTCCGTCAGCGCCGCCCGCCACGTTTCTCCCGATCTCTCGGCTGCAGATCGAAATGGACGCACTGTATATCCTGTTTAACAGAGCTTTGAGACTGAAGTGACACGTGGCTCTTGGAAGTCAACCCTTAGAAATAAATGCAACCTTTCAAACCAAAGGAACATAAGCTTCAAGTGTCACTTGGCCTGTACCGTTTTCTCAGGGAACTTTCAGACTGAAGCAACAAGTGGCATGTGTCACATGCAAGCAGACCCTCAATAATCCATTGAACCTTTTGAACTGAAGTGCAACAACGAGCTAAACATGTCACTTGCATGTTGCTCGGACTATACTGTTTTCCCAAAGGTGTGCATCGTGCCGCTTCAGTCCGTTGTTCTTGCATGCATGGTGAATGTTTTGCTTTATACTGAAGGAGACTGTGTCACTTGTCATCTGTGACTTAAGTCTGAAAGCTCCGTCAATAGTGTGCTTCATGTCGTCTCGTTGTTTGTGCATGTGTGGTGGATGCTTGCTTAGAGACTGAAGGGGCCCATGTCACTTGTCACTTCAATGTGCAGTCTGAATGTTCTCTATACTTCACAAGATTGTTTGCTACTTCATCAGAGATTAAGATTTAATGTAGCATGTAAATCACAGAGAACAATTGCAAGTACTGGTGTTGGAAAAAGGTCAGTTTTTGGATAGAAGGTTCCTTTTACAAACATGAAGGTGCCTCTGGAGTGGAATAAAGTAATGTTGTTGCCTTGTAATAAGGAATAGTTTGAGGTTCAATACTCAGTGGAGGCAGAGTGCTTCACATCTCATTTCAAACTGTAGGTCCAGTCAAGATTTCGTAAATATATTTTTTGCCATTTGCGGCCAATCTTATTTGCTTCTGCTTCAGTTTTAGTGCCAGTCCGAGCTGCAAAAGGTCCGTTGCACCCAGGACTTCAGGGACTAATTTAAATCTTATTTTATATTTGACAGCAAGTCTATACATAATTGAACTATGATTATGCCATAGTTGATATATTAATGTTAATTAAGGGTGCATATTAATTTCCATATAAACTTGAAAGATCAGAAATATATTTATGAGTGAAATTGTTGAGAACCACTGCAACAAGCAGCCAAAATACATCACTAGTTGTTCCATGACCAGGTATAGTGGCCATTTAACCAAATTATACATGATGTACTGGAAAGCCAGAAAACAAATATATTTTACTGAACACAAAATTTAATGTAATGAGATTTGATACTATATTTTCAAAAGGTAGAACAGTATTTTCTTTTATGCTTCATGTAACTTGCATGTTCATATAACAAATTCAAACTTTGAAAATCATATCATACTATTAGGTTGTACTAAAAACACATACAAAACTAGTGAATATGTTTATACTACATAGATATATTTAATATGCCTATCGAAATATGAAGATGACATTCGGAAAGAACCACCCATTCAAAAAGCCAGCTTTTTTGAAAACACTGTTTATGTCTAGCTACAAATTTCATATTGTAAATTGTATTTTATATTTAGAAATGAGTGTATTTTACAGTAAGGAGATAAACGAAAACCATGGAACAGGAAAAATACTGCCAACTCCTGTATTTTCATTGATTCGGGACACTTTTGTGAAAAAAGCCCAACCAAAAAAGGCCATGGGAAAAAACTCCCATTTTTTTTTTCAAAAATGTATTTTTTTCGACCACTTTTTTATTGTCAAGTGTTAAAGAATAGATTAGGAGATTGCTTTCTTTGCTTAAAGGAAAGCGGAAATTATTGAAAAAGACTATCTGAGAGGTATCTGTGAGCAAACTGTTGGTAAGATTGTTCATATTGATTAAATTATGAGTGATGGCAAATGTGTTGCCATTTTTTGTGGTGTCCTCTTTATGATTTTTGCCTCCTTTATCGCCATGCTGTGTCCTCTTTTTTGAATGTATGTGTCTGGTCACCATAATTGTTGAGGAAAGTTACCCCCCCCAAAACAAATAAAAAAAAATGTCCGTATCAACAGTTCCATCATGACTTTGCTACACACATGGTGTTCAAAGGTATAGTAGGCATTCATAAAATATGACAAAGCTGCTACAAGGCTTTCATTTTGTGGTTCTAGAATAAGATAATTTACAGTGAGAAAATTGAAAATGCTGAAGCCATGGCCTCTCTTTGTTATGGATACAATTAATGAATTTATGGTAGATAACTTTTTCTACTATGATATGTTAAAAATATTAGAAATGAAATACTGTTGTAATACTAGGATTACTAATGTGTTTCTTATATCTTGTATGTTCAGGGAGAAGAAAATGTTCAGGTCCATAATCTCTTGACAAAAGTTGGTGAACAGTACTGTCTGTCAGGAGAAATCTTGGTTACATGTGACAAGTTAAATAAGTATGAGAGTATTGTAAACACTATAATGGAGAAGTTGGTTTCAGGCATTACAATCACTGACCCTATATTCAGTCATTCAACAAAGCAGCTGCAGGAAGCAATGTAAGTTCTTTTATATTTTCATTCATGTATTTTTCATTTGACTACTTCTGACAAAGGTAGTCTTTATATGCTTCATTTAACACACATGAATGTTGATATATTATGGTAAAATCCGACTTAAACCTTGTAGCCATAAAACTAAAAGAAATAGCATGAAACTCATTAAATACCCAGATTCAAGCTTTCGATTCTTTCGCATGGTCATCATCAGGAGAAAGGTTTGGAGAGGAGAGGAAGGAAGCATAGAACTGGATCTAAATTTTTAATGTGTTTTGTGCTGTTTGTTTTGGTTTCTACAAGATAAGTCAGATTTTACCATGATGGTTTTAGTATGTTGTATAAGTTTTTTCTTAACATTCAACAGTTATATTATTTATGTTTCATTTAAAAGTAGTTTGAAAATCTATCATTTGAGCTGCCAGTTGGGTTCATTTACCATTTAATTTTTTTAGATGCCCCTGGGTATCTTTTACCTTACAAAATAACCACCTTTTAGCAGCATTTAGCTTAGCCCGTTTATACTCACGCACCACCTCTCATGTCTGAAATCCATAACAAAAAAGGTAACGGATTTTGTGGTATTTAACTAACAATTAGCAGTAAATGCAAATCCTACTTTAGTAATGTCAGGAACTTACCTATCAACTGCAAAGCAATGTGGCTGTCCCATTGCATGATCATTTTTTGCCCGACAACTTCACAGCAATATTGAACAATAAAAAATCAATAAAAGAGAAGCTTTGATGTAAATTTTTGAAAAAAATGTGACCTTTAATCACAGTACCAGAACTCATGCTACAGAGACATTGTTCTACAAATCTGCACTGCAAATGAAAAGAGTAATAAACACTGAAGGGCAGTGAGTGTAGCAGTGAGGGATCACATGACAAAGTCACAACATTTTTTCTTTTATTATGGTCAGAATATACCGTATAAGGAAGCACTGTCTATAAACAAGCAGGTGTGGTAACAGTAGTATAAGCCGGAGACTGATTTCTTAAAATTTACAGGAGAAAAGACGAGAAAGTACTTACGGAATTGCGATCCTGAGGACTTTCTGAAGCCGGGGAAATAGTTTTTTAGAATCGTGCAACGTATTTTGCCTGTAAATAAGGTATTTTTCGTCAATCATGCATCTCCGTTGTACGATAGCTCGTGCCGCCATTACCGTCGACTACGTGAATCAAATGTTCCGTGCGTTCGGTTATGTAACCCCCTCACAGTGTAGCAACCACGCGAAAGTTTCACAAGATGACGTGTGAGCGTTTTTTTTTTTTTCCAATGTAAGGTAAGACTAGTTTACGTCCTTTTCCTAAGGAATACGTGTCATATTTCGTTGGAAAGCTTATTTTATAAGGAATTCAACAACGTAAATCCCAAAGCAAAAATTTCCTGAAGGAGTCAATCGAGAAAAATCGATGTTGTCCGGATATGCGCAATTGAACGTACTGAGGAATTTTTAAGATGAAGCACATATTTAGGGGTGAAATGAGTGCTAATGGAACCTAACCTAACAGGCCTAACCTAATCTCGTAGGCATACCTCGACCCCGTGAATGAATAGTGGGGCTATCGTGAACAGAAAGTGTAAAAAGAAAAAGGTACTTACCCGAAGAAATGCCGGGTGCCGCACCACGATCGCGCACCGCGAACGCAAAGAAGCAATCACCATGCAGATAAGGACATAGAGTCTAGCCTCAATTTTCGCTTAAAAACCTTTTGTGAATAGTTTGTGCGGCATTTATCGGTTCATAAGTTTTGAAACACTGCACATCAGCTGACGATAGACAACGTGAGTCAAAATTTGCCCGCTGAATTAGCAACGAGCAATAAATGATTATAATGTTAAAAATAACGCTTTTTTCATGGGAAAAAAAGTGATTCCCAGCTTGAAAAATCTTGCGCTATGCATATGAGATAAGTAGCAATAATTTTTATTTGAAAACAAACGAGTTTAATCTGTCTCCGGCTTATACTACTGTTACCAGCAGGTTTTCCTGTGGCAGCTTTTGGGATGAACAAGGACATCTCTAATAATCTTTGGGTCTAGCAGGTTAGCTTGTTTCTAGATTCAAAGTAGTACATCCAGGGTTTTCAAAACTGTTTTTTTTTTCCATAAAATGTGAATTATTGCTTTAAATACTTGTGACGTTCTATGATTGTCAACAGTTTGAGGAAATTTGTAAAATAAAGGCTTACCCAAGCTTATAATACTCAAAATAATTGTAATACAAGTCACTGGGTTTTTTCAATATATTTTTTTTTCAAATCATGCCAGAAATGGATTTTTTTACAGAAATAATATGAACATACATCCAAGAAAGAAAAATAAAAAGTTTGCAAATTTTTTAGATAAAACAATTGCATTGATTGATGCAGTATACTTAACAAAGCTTACAATTCTGAAATGTGATAGCACTTTAGTTATCAGTCACTTCCGTATGTGGTGAAAGGACATAGTTTCACCTATGAATAATATACATTTTTGCATGCATAAAGCTTTACAAGGGAGGATTGAATACATTTTATTGAAATGTCGTGAAAGTAGAATAAAATTAATTGTATAATTAAGCCGAAACACTTTTTAAATTATTTTTTCATTTCTCAAAATATAGTACATGTGCAAATGTTTTTCATGTTCTGTTTTCTTTCCAATGCCATGCACTGAGACAGTGCTCCCCCTCCCGCCCCCCAGTTCAGTGCATTGATTGAACGTTATGGGTTGCTTGTCTATGTAGGATATTTATGGTTAGGAGCTCTATAACCATGTGAATCGTGCACTCTCATGATCTACCACAATTTCATTATTTTTTAATGGGGTGTGGGGTACTCAGTACTTTCATATTTTGACCATTTTTGACATTTTCAAACCTTTTTGTAGACTACAGTTTTGAACTTTGTTAATGAAACTTACAGGAGCAGTATGACATTACTTGCACTGTAATTTGACAATAAAATTATCGAAATGTAATGCACGATTTAAGAGGAGCATGGGGCATGTTTCTGCAACTAGAAAACTTCATATACTACTATGGTATTACATGTGAGTGAAATCGGACAATGTGTTTCGAGATGGTGACTGAAAAACTTATTTTCTTCATGTTGCAAGCTCTATATTACCATGCTCTCTTTCTTTTCCACACCTGTCTAGAATGCATTTTCGGGGTGTAAGGAACTAAACTGTCATGGTAGACAATTCGTTGGTGTGCAATTTAGCAATAACATTTTTTGAAATTATATTTCATAATTTAGGAGAGGAGTGGTGGTACAATCGCAAATGTACATTTTAAATGTAAAGCTTTTGAGTTGTAATTTATAGAGTTGCAAGATAACTTGAAGGAACAGTGTTATATTGTACTTGAGAAAAAAAATGTCTCCATGTTCAAAGATGGTGATGACTTTAACATGTTTTGCGAGAGCTTTCAATTATGCTAATATTTTATATTACACTTTTGTATATTTAGAGACCCTAGTCTCAGCAACATTAGGACATCAATTGAGCTTTAAGTTTTTAATAAAACCTATGTAATAAGTGTGTGGTTTAGGATGGTAAGTCACCAATTTTGAAACCATCATAACTACAGTAAATTTAGAGTTTTTAATCTGAAATTCATATCGGAACTAGATACACCCGAGGAATGGTTTTGTTTTGCATTTGCATTTGTTGAAAGCATTTCAAGGTGGTGGATGAAAAATGGATTTTTCATGTTTTGAGGTAGCTCCAAATTCTGATGACACATTCCATTCAAATTACTGCATAAACTACATTTTAGGAGATCAAGGAAAGAGACTTAAATATTTCAGGGCATCACTTAAACTGTAGTTTGGCAATATATTTTTAAAAAAATATAGTGCATATTTATGTTGGGGGGCTACATTTTGGATATGAGAGTGTCCTATTCTCAAACTGTGATGTTCAAAGCTAATGTTATTTTTGTTGTTTTTAACTTATGCAGGTTTGTTTTTATATATATTGTTATATTGCTCTCATCATGCTGTATAAAAGACTTTGTATCTAAAGGGAAAGGAAGAAAACAAATTGTTGTAACCATAGTAACGAAAATCAACAAATACAAGAAATGGTGATGGAAGTGGTGAGATTTCCTGCACCTGTATTGTATTTGTTTAAATATAACGATTATCGTTAATTACAGCAAGTTTATTTGCATTGGTAATCGTTCTGCAAGTTTAAGCGCAGCGGCGGTTATCAAGAGTAGCGACCCAGAAGCCAGGATTGTTCAAAAAGTGTGCAATCTCCTGACAGTGGTTAGAATGTCTGTTGTAATGGAGCAGAATTTTTTGTCATTTGCTGAAGTAAGACTTACATCTAGGGTAACCAGACATTCTCTTTTATCCGGACATGTCCTCCTTTTTAGGTGTCTGTCCGGCATCCGAGCAGATTTTTTAGAAATTGGTAAATGTCCTCCTTTTTTGGAAAGAGTATAGCATTGACCATAGCAAATGTGCTGCATACAGAATGCTTCATTTGGGGCACGTTAAATATTCGAGCAATGCTCACTTAGCATCTGGGAGCTCAATATGATCACTATCCCGATTGAGTCATTAGTGTGGTGGGTATTTAAGGCACTAAACACCTCTGAAAAAGGCAGTCAAATAGGCACCAAAATTCTGAAAATAGGCACTTAAAAAGCACCATAAACTAAAAAAGACATGAAAATAGGCACTTGAAAGGCACCCTAAAATTTAAAAAAAGACATTAAAATAGGCAAGGGATGTGAACTTATTTAAATTTTCTTCTTACAATGCACAGTTATACTGTATTAGCACTTCAGTTTATACATAAAATTTAGCTAGCGATTAACATATTATAATACTCTTTTGATCGAAATTCACATTTGCGGGAAATCGTCTGTTAAAGTAATTCTCACAAAAAGAGCTTGTGCTAACGACTGCAAATTTGAACAAATGATGAATAAACAATTTGCACCATTGTACCAAAAAATTATTTAAAACAATGTTCCAATTCAGACCATCAAATCTGGTGAATTCCAAATTTCAGTCAGTACAACATCAACAAAGCCTTACATCTTTCAATATAGGGAAAGCCAAATGCACATAAGAAAAAGCTGAAGTATGCAAAAATTGCAAAATATCCATTTTTTGGCACGATTAAGTAAAATAGGCACTAACCATCAAAATAGGAATTTATAGACACTATAAAAATGTGTTTTCGGAATGAAACGAACTTTAAATTTTAAACATGAAAGCCTATGGTTTACTACAAAGGAATAAAAGAGACAAATAGGCAAATTTCCGCACCCCAGTCATTAGTATTAAGCGCTGAGACTGCTGAAACGCATGTAGTCTGTGCAGTTCCTTTTCAGTTGATTGATTTGGTTTATTTTACTTCGCTTTTCTGCCACTTTTGGCTAATCGCGAAGATGAGTATGAGCGATGATATGATGATTTTGATGAAGGTCCCACATGCCCAGGCCGGGATTCGAAACCGAGCCCTTTGGCATTGTGGCACGGTGTGCTAACCACTCCAACACAGAGGTCGGCCAGTTCCTTTTCGAGTTATACATACGCGATACAGAAATGCATAGTGAGAATTTTGATTATAAAGTAATATTTACTTTCATGAAATAACGAAGCGAAAGAAAATATCCAGTTTTAAAGGATGGAAGAAACGAATATGGGGTAAAGTGTAAGGTGGTTGCCACTTTCCCCTGCTGTTGAAAGAGTGCTAGAAATGTTCGTGGCATTCAAATCATATTTCTCTACCTAATCCAAACTACCTAAAATTTTAATTTGGCTTTTTGAAATAAGTTAAGCGAATCTTACTTGTTACATTTGCATTCACTTGTGGAGATATTTCAGTCTAATATCCAAAAATTAGAAAAGGAGTATAATTCTGGCTTCAAATTATAGATATTCTTTGTAATTTGTTAAAAAAAAAACAGATTAGGAGATTGCTTTCTTTGCTTAAAGGTAAGTTCTTGAAAGAGATCTTCTGAAAAGCATCTGTGAACAAAATGTTGGTAAGATTTTTGTATATTGATTCAATTAAGAGTAATGGCAAATGTATAACCATTTTTTGCAGTGTCCTCTTTTTTTGTGACTTTGTCCTACTTTTAGCCATGCTCTGTCCTCTTTTTTGAATGTATGTGCATGATCACCCTACTTACGTCACAATCTTCAGTGTGCCTTGTATAACATAACTTCTTACGTGAATCGTCATATGTGTGAAGTTCACAATGGCTGATAAGTTAAAACAAAGTAAATCTAAATCTTCGCATAAAGAAACAAACATTCAGGCTAATACAATGACTACTTACTTTGATTCTGGTAAAAGTAGTCACTTCCAGTAATATGAATACTACAGAACATGATGTTTGTTCTTCAAAATCTGACAAATTAGCATGTTGTAATGATCCTGACAATGATTGTTCATATTAACATGTTGACATTAATATTGTTCATATTTGCTCATATTATATTGCTTTGTAACCATTTAATAGTGCTTTTGAGCACCTACCTATCTATGTATTATTACAGGTGTATTTGCAATTATTTTTTTTAAATATGCTTTCCATACTTCAAGCTCATTTATGTGTACTTCTAGAAGGTTTTTGTAACATGTTGAAAGCGAACCCAGTTACATGCTTTAGTACTCCAGTTGTGTTGTTTTCTCTATATTAGGCAGACTGCGGTGAAGCTTGCTGTAACAAATGCTCATGGGAAAGCGTCTGAAATGGCTTCAGCATCATCTCAGAGAGTAGGTCATGCTTTAGCAATAGAAGAGGAGGAGAGCACAACAGTGCCAGCAGATTCTGTTAACTTCTGTAAATCAAATGCATTCTATTCTTTAAAACCGCTACAAACTAGTCAAATTGTGAAAAGTAAAGTGTCTGCATTATATGAACTCTTACCTAGTAATAAAAATTCAAAATCTTGATGAAAATGTCTTCATAATTTTAAAAGATACAACAATACCTTTGTCTAGACCTTTGCTTTCATATCCCAGTGAAAATAATTTTCTTTATGTTTGGTAAATTATTTTGTACCTCCTTCACTTGTTAGTTTGCGATTTACAAATCTGAGCTTCCTTTTCAAGTAGTAACAGGGTGGCGACAGACCTGGAAAACCGAGAAAAGTCAGGGAAATTTGCCTTTTTTTAAAATTTAAGATAATCTTTAAGGCTCCTTTTATGCACAACGCAACCACGGCGAGGGAGAGAGAGAAAGAGAAATTTCCGGAGGGGCAGAAAAATGTGTTAATCCTCTAAATAGTACGTGGAAAATGCATTGAATTGTCATTTTTTCTTGTTCGTATGGTAGTAGTAAGGGGACAGAAGTGTCAACAGATGGAGGGGATGGGAGCAATATAGTTGTCGTAGTAAGGCATTTTGTTGGACAAACTGAAGGATCATGGAAACAAATAGGCTCCATTGATACATACGATTTTTGTCTAATATCGCCACCCGACAAAATATTTCACTACAACATGCGACAGAAATTGCATGCATTGCACTCATATGGAATTGATTTTTGTTGGATGTCTTCGGACTGCAACATCCAACAAAAATCGCATGCATAAACAAGAGCTTTAGACTGCAAATATGCTGCTGGAATTTTATTACTCTTCTGGCTCACTTCACCTTATTTAATGTAGGAGTGCTTACGAAGGTTTTCTTCAATCATCCTGATGTATTACTGGTTTCGCACAAGTTAACATATGGATACAATATTGCACTATTCTTAGAAATCAAGAAGAATCCAACAAAACGGGATATATATTGAATACTATCACGAAAAAGTGAAACATAAATCTGCATTGGTGAACGTTATAAAAATTTGGCAACCAATCTTAAATTTATTGCACCACTAGTATTGCAATGACATTAACGCCACTCTCTGTCCTGTCTGTTGAAACTCGTGAGAGATGCTTGTTTATCTCTCACTGAGTGAAGTTAATGTCCAATATTATGTAATAAAATACTAATAATAAATACGTAAATATTTTAATATATTTACTCGAATCATTCAATCATAAAAGCATATCACTTTCTTCAAGAATTGACTTTTCTCTGCCAGCCCTGCTAATTTTCACTTTTCATCTACTGATTTACACGAGGGGTGCCCCAGAAAGTAATTTCCAATTAGTAGGGACCTTGATTTTTCGCAAACAAAACCATGAAAAATGTTAATTGCTGCAAAGTTGTGCAATGATGTCTGGACACATTTTTCGCTCATTCGAAATATCAAAATAACGTGAATTTGGCATTAAATGCGAATTGTTGGTGTTTTAGTGATTTTTTTTAAAAAATGTCCTAAAACAACTAAAAATTCCGTGAAATCCAACATTCTTGTTTTTTCTAAGCTTAAATAAACAAAATGTGCCATTTTTGTGTACATAGAACGTGCAAGTTTTCAAAAATTTTATTCAAGAGTAAACTAAGCTTGTTATACATGGAATAATTCCGACAGCCACATTAAATCATGTATTTCCCACGATTTTTTCACCTTCTATCAAAACAATTTGCATCACAGATCAAAGTGGCAGGGTTCTAACAGGAGATCAAGTGTGTATCTACCGTCACATTGGAGCCGCATCTTCAGTATTTGTCGTGCGAGATGTGTTTTGAATTACCAAGCTAAGTGCGCACTATTGTCATTTTTCGAGTAAGAAATAATGGAGCTCAGTCGTTAGGGCACCTGACTATCATGCGAGAGATCTGGGGTTGATTGTCTGTGGGGGAGAACCGGGATCTTTTCCACCTGATCAAACTGCTCCAGCGCCCACCCCAGCGTCGAATGAAGTGGGTAACTGGAGGAAACTTTGGGGAGTAAAGGTAGCCAGGAGCATGGTACTGATCACATCACCCCTACCTTCGTCCGTGATCAAGAAAGTGGGGGCCCTAACTCCACACCCCCTAGATGCCTTCATTTGTTGGTGCTAAGCACAGGGGAGCACTTTACTTTTACTTCCTCAAAAATCTGTTCAAACATATCAAACTGTCACGAAAATACATAGACCATGTGACCTATAATTTAAAAGCACAATGGAAGTATAAGTTTTGGTATATTGGGCAGAAAAATGTTCTAGAAACTTAACGCTAACAAGTCAAAAAAAGATAATGCCAATTTTTGGTGCCATAATACGTATATCGGTATCTGTTACGTGAGATTGATTGATTTAAAAAATTTGGGTGCATCGCCACTTATGATCATTATGCACCCTTCTGTATATACAGGGAAGATTCCATTACCTAAAACCGTTACCTTAAAATTTAAAAGGAGGTATGGAAAATAACTTCCAAAATATCAAACTCTCACGAAGAGGTGTAGGCAATGTGACTTATAATTTGAAACAGTAGTTTAAAAACACCATGAAGGTATAATTTTAGGTATTTGCCAGAAAATGCGCTAAAATGGAAATTTGAATTTAGGTGAAAATAACACCGAATAATAAAAAGAAATACACAAATTTGAAAAAAAAATTACAAAAAATCAAGGTCCCTACCGATTAGGCATAAATAAAACAAAAATATCAGTAGTAATTTATTGCATTAGTAACAGTCCTAACCTAATTTTCGGCATAATCACCACCATTGTTCTGGCATTTGTCATTGCATGGCACTAAATTTTGTATGCCCCATGGCATATGTGTCTGACAGCAGAGACTGGAATTATCTCTACCACAGTGTAGCTGTCAAATACTTGTCCTGCCAGAAATCTCTTCAGTTGAACAAAGAGATGAAAGTCGGTACATGTACAGGGATTGGTCCAAGATCTCTCACCTGAAGTGATGCAACGTGTACTCAGCTGTATGGGCTTGTGCACATTCGATTGACCTTCTGTGAATTGTCTGCACCATCGTCTGACCATACTATCACTCACGACATCCGGTCTGCACACCTCACACAATTGCTGGTGGTTCTGTGCCAAATTCTGAGTGTGCAAATATCTGATTACTACATGGAGGCTACATCACAGTCGGTGGGAGACTGTATGAGAGCTGCAATTTTTAACCTAGAACTGTCCTAAAACGGCTGCATTGCAACTGTACCAGATTAAATCTACATGCCACTTCTTCCTCTCCGGCCACTAGTGCTGCGTACAGACACCACTGGAGCTTTTTTCAGGAGGCCCCTCATATATGAACTTTCAGAAGCTGTTATTAACAGTGTGTTCCTGTTTTAATGTTTGGTTAGTTAAATCAGGTACCTATACAATGCAATTCTATAAATTGCTTGCGTTAAATTTCTAATACCTACATACCCTTTTCGTCAGCAATGATGGTATAACTGCATGTTGTCTATTTCACAGTACTTCACTTGGATATACCTTACTGAAGCAGAAATCCCATTGATAATGTAAGGAAATATGACACTTTCTTTTGTACAATTCAATTGTTTCACTTATATGCAAGAGTTAAGTTGTTTGCTTTACAGAGAAGAGAGAAGTAGCTTTATGCATCGAAAAATGAGTCTGCACTCATGGTTCTTGCAAGCAAAGGGTTCCAAACCTCACTGGAAATATCAACATATAATACCGAGAATGAATAAGGAGACTGATAAATTACAAAATGTATTTCTTAATCAATCACTCTTCACTCTAATCTAATTTAGTCGTAACTTAAAAAATAATCGAGTATTTTATTTTAAACTTACTGCGTGGGTCATTCATTCATTCCACGTCAATTCATCCAGGCCATTTCACCCACCATTCCTGATTTTGATTAAATTCGGTATGCTTGTAGAGCTTTTGATGCTGATTACAAAAAATGACAACTTTTTAAAAATTGGTCAAGGGGTTCAGAAGTTACGAGCTTTTTGAGAACTCTGTGTATGCCACATGCAGCTCCACTTTGAATGACACTCATTAGGTTATAAACGATCGTATCTTCCCTCGGGTTTGTCGTAGAAACTTCAAGTTTGTTTTTTTTCTTTTGTTCAGAATAGTATAAGCTTTCATTTAAATAACATTTCAGATGAATGCATCAATAAACATGTAATTTTATATATTTTTTTAGAAAAATAAATGACTAACTTCAAGAGCGAATTTCATGCAATGCCCCCCCCCCCCCAATTTTATACGTACGTAACTCAGAGTGTGTACTAATGCCTGATGGAAAAATTGGGATGGGCGGTTCAGAGACAGGGTGATATAAAAATCAATTGCATAAAATGACATTAAAAGTAAATCTTATTAAAATGCTTATGTATTTAGCACAAAGCCTGAAGTACATTATGTTTCAAGCTACAATATTCAAAATTTATGTTCACTATGTGTGAATGTAAGCATAGGCGTAACCTGGCGGGTGCAAAGGGAAGCTCTTGCCCTCTCCCAAATTTATATATTAATTTAAAATTTTCAAGTAGTAATTATAGTGGAACCCCGATTTAAGTTTCTCGATTTTACATTTTCCTTCATTTTGCATTCAATCTTGGTAGTCCCAACATAGAAAAAATGTGTAGAAATTTTCCAAGATTTTACATTTTCCCACGTATTAAGTTTTTTCAGCTTTTTCTCCTGGATAACGTAAAATCGAGGTTCCACTGTATCTAAGTTAGTTTCAACAGTCTTCATTATATAATTATATATATAATCATTATTAACATTCGCAAGTTTATCTTCGAGAACATTCTTTTTGTGCATTTTATTTCTTATTTGGCTACTCTTCATGGGGATACGTAATATGAAGTAAGAATTAATACTACACATTTGTGCTGATTGAAGTTTTTTTCAAATGAAGCTTTTTCGCCACATACCACAGAAAATATCCTTGTGACGGGATAGTTGGACCAGTAAAAATACTTGTATAGACTTCTATAGTATAAAGCAACAAATATAAACTAAAGGCTAAAAGATTAAAAATCAGCAACTTACGTGTGTGAGTATGAGATTTTTCGTACTACGTTTCGGAGGTTACACTACCTCCTTCTTCAGGTTGAAACGATGTTATTCAGACACCTGACATGGTGCCTCGTCGTGAAAGTGATGGTTAAGGATTTAGGTTAAAATGTTGCATGAAGGACACTTTCTAAAAAAGAATATAAATTACACATCTAAAACCGCGCAATACTATAAAAAACAAAAGAACGTCCAAGGCTGAAGTCGGCGAACTGCCGACCAGTGCTCGGGGTAGGCGAATGCACGGTGTCAGCCCATACCTGGAGAAAGAAAACTTCCCCTCCTCAATCCTTCCAAACTGGGGCTCGGGAGTCACCAATCCAAGGTGAAATCGACTTCCACCTCGGCGGCTTTCCTAACCTCAGGAGTAACACGGAAGCCCATCTCGTCCCTATTCACTGCGGCTTTATCCCATTTTTTAAAGAAATTAACCCAGCCGTCTTCTAAATTCCCATCGTCCCTATTAAGTTTGTTCCAATTTTTCGCGCATATATAGGCAGCTTCATATACATTTCTGTCCAATTTATTGTTAACCTCCCTAATAACTTCCCTTTTAGCAATCTTATGTCGGTTAACCAATATGTGTTCAGATAATCCTGTTTTGGGTATGCCCTCCTTTACGTCCTTATCATGCTCTCCCCACCTAATTTGCATACTTCTCCCGGTCTGTCCCACATATTCCTTTCCGCATTCACACACTATCCTGTACACTCCCTTCCGCTCTTCAGGGTTATTGCGCCTATCCCCCCTCCCTTTCTTATAAGACGTAAAGTGTTTTTCAATACTCCGGGGTGCTCTTACCCCACATTTTATCCCGTAACCCCTCACGGACTTTTCAATTTTCTCGGAGACACCCTTAAAATACGGAATCCCGACAAAATATGTGTTCTTTTCACCGTTTCCTACCTCAGTTTTTTCCTCCTTTTTGTCATTTTGCGATGTTTCTTGTCTAACAATCTTTTTTGCTTTCCTAGCTACTTTTTCCAGGTCGCGGATAGTATACCCATTCTTTACCCCCACCTTCCTTATCCATTCTCCTTCTTTCTCTTTCTCTTTTTCGTCATTGCACAGTCTTTCGGCGCGAATGAAAAAGTTAAGAAAAACATTTAATTTAGTCCTATTCGAATGTTGGGATCTCTTATGGAGGTACAGCTCTCCAGCTAACGGTTTATGAAAGACCCCGGTTACGATCCGTTGTCCGGTTTTAGTAAGGCACAAGTCAAGAAAGTGGATCTTTCCGTTGGCCATATCTTCTCTAGTAAACCCAATTCTGGGGTCCTGCTTCCCCAATTGGTCGAAAATGCTGTCAAGTTTGATTTCATTCCCTATGATGAGGATGTCATCCACGTATCTCCCATAATATTTTACCCCCCCCCCTCCCCCCTACATGCTCCATAGCGGCTTTTTCGACGTAGTGCATGAAGATGTTGGCCAAAGCCGCAGTGAATAGGGACGAGATGGGCTTCCGTGTTACTCCTGAGGTTAGGAAAGCCGCCGAGGTGGAAGTCGATTTCACCTTGGATTGGTGACTCCCGAGCCCCAGTTTGGAAGGATTGAGGAGGGGAAGTTTTCTTTCTCCAGGTATGGGCTGACACCGTGCATTCGCCTACCCCGAGCACTGGTCGGCAGTTCGCCGACTTCAGCCTTGGACGTTCTTTTGTTTTTTATAGTATTGCGCGGTTTTAGATGTGTAATTTATATTCTTTTTTAGAAAGTGTCCTTCATGCAACATTTTAACCTAAATCCTTAACCATCACTTTCACGACGAGGCACCATGTCAGGTGTCTGAATAACATCGTTTCAACCTGAAGAAGGAGGTAGTGTAACCTCCGAAACGTAGTACGAAAAATCTCATACTCACACACGTAAGTTGCTGATTTTTAATCTTTTAGCCTTTAGTTTATATTTAATTGTGAGTAATTCGCACATTATCAGTATGTTTATAAAGCAACAAGTACGGCAATTATGTACCAATTCTGTAGAAATAGTATTGAAGGCATAAATTTGAGAGAGAGTGTGGGTGGGTGCGTGCGTGCGTAAGTCAGAGAGTAAGTCGTGATCATCTAGGGTGAAATGACAACAACCCACAGTACAATGTGTCAGCGATTGCAAAGTACTACAACATAGGGCTACCATATTTTGAAATGCTAAAAAGAGGACATTTTCTTCGAAAGCCACGCACACCATCAATTTATTCACAAACACGAAAACATTACAATACATAATCACACAATTTATCACCATTAAATAAAATATTATTCTCCATGATATTATACTGCCACTAACGTAACCTGACTTTATAGTATTGACATCCACCCTGTTATATTGAACTAACCTATTTTTATGATTGTGTATTCTGGATTAGTCTTTTTATATATAGAAACACAGTATCAGTACTGCCAACATCTGACGTTTAATGATTCGAAAAGTTGTAACTTCATGATCTCTGACCTATGATGATTGGATAAAAGTAAAAACCCGCCCGGACGCAAATTTCAGGGTCCGAAAAGAGGACATGTCCGGGGAAACCAGGACATATGGTAGCCCTATACAACAGTACCAGGAAGTATGCACTATTTTGAATTTACAGGTTCCTTAAGTTACTTTTTACAAGTAACTGAGTTACAGTCAATCATTAAAAAAGTTACTCAGTTATTGTTACTGGTACTTTCAAAGTAACTGAGTTTCTTTTACAGTTACTGGAACAGTAACGTACTGTTAATGATCATTGATTTTGTGTAACTTCCATGTTTTACTTATGTTTCTAGTACATAATATGCATTCATGTATTTACATTATTACTGCTAATAAATGATTGAAAACAGCTTTGCTTGAATGATTATAATTAAAAAATCATTTGTATGCTGACTACGGTATTTTGAATATGGTGTCATTGATTCCACTTGCACCTATTTCTTTCTCCTCCATTCCAAGTTCAACAAGATCCCTCGACAATGACTTTTTTCCTAGCTGGACAACCACATTCCAAACGAACGCAGCAGTCTACCAAAAACAAGAGTTTTCACATACAATTAGGAATGAATTACAGTAAAGCGTGGATGTTCTAAATTTAGCATGCAACAAAGCATGGCTTCCTTGCCAGCAATTCCAAGAAAATCCTTTCACGTAGCATCCGGAGAAGGTACATATTTTATTTTTATAGTATGGAACAGAATTGTCCAATTTAGCTATTTCCCTATTGCAAAAAGTAACTCTGTTACCGTTGTTAACGTTACAGGTACTTACTTTTAAAAGTAGCTAGTTACAGTTAGAATTCCTAAATAAAAAGTAACTGTACTTGTAACTTTGTAACTATTTACTTCGAAACACTAGTTGTTTAACAGTCAGAGCAAAAATAGTAAGTGCTGATGTAATATGTTTTGTATAACTGTATGGTTTGACTTTTGTGAAGAAGTGGCTTTGCGAATTCCAACTGTAAACAGTTATGTAGTAGCATGTGTGTGCGTGACTCAAACTTGATTGTAGGATTGCTTCAAAAGTCCACGTGAATATCAAGATGCAACTATTAAATTCTTGCATCCACTTGGTCCATCAACTTCCTACTACTGGCCAAAAAGTATGCTGTGTCCTGTGGACATTAACAACACAAATGGATGAACATATGTACAAGGGTTGGATAAAAAGTAATGGCAACACTGGTATAATTGGTACTTGACTGTATTGGCAGAGGAGCACGTGTTACATTCCTTCAAAGTAATCGCCCCTCATCTCTACGACCATCTGTCACACGTATGGAAGGCGTCGTACACCGTCAGCGCGTCCATCTCTGTTGATGTCCCGCAGTGACCGCCCTATAGCACGTATGATGGCTTTGCGCGTGTCGTAGTGCTTCCCGCCCAGTGGTTCCTTCATTTTGACAAAACGGTCGTAATCACACGGTCTCATACCGGTGAATACGGCGGATGTTCCAGTACCTCCCACTACCAGTTATGCAGGAGCGCTGTCACATTGTTCGCAGTGTGACACCTTGCATTGTCAAGCTGGTCACCGTGCCGTCGCTTCCTTCTTAATGCGAGACGAAGGTGGTGTTGCAAGAAGGTGCAGAAGTAGGCTGCGTTGTTCTTCTTGCCTAAACATATTGTTAGGGCGCTTGCACTCTCGTCCTCTGCTTCAGAGCACTGCTGTTTTTGACTGAAAAACATACAATTGCTCCCACTCACTATACTTCCTCGTCTGACATTCCTTTATCAGCCACGAAACGCTTGTGGTGCTGTGACTCACCCCTTTCATGGGACAGCAGTGTTGCCATTACTTTTTATCCAACCCTTGTACTTTGGTCAAAATATCCATCTAAAATGTGAATGGCACAATTTATAGTACATGAAATTTTGGCAATGCATAGAGGACAATTTTTAGGTACTATCTTCGGGTTGGGATAATCACAAAGTTTTCCATCGCATAAAAATAGTGTCCAGGATTATTTGATAAATGGGTCATTCCATGGGAAATCACCAGAATTGTCCGGAAACGGGTCGCCTCATAGTAACAGATTGTAACAAGCTTTTGTGCACGTTTAGAGTTTGTAAGGAAATATCATTGTGTGAAATATCTCGTTTCAAAACATAATACATATTGTACAGGGTGCTTCTAAAGAATGTGATCCTTCAAAAAAAAATACAAGACACTGACATTTTCACATAATTGTTAAGAAACAACAAACTGAGATAGAAAGTATGTTTTTGCTTTATTGTACAAAGTAAAGTATACTTAGTTGTAATGAAATGTAGATTTTGCCTGACCTTTATATGTGTATGCCCAGAAAGTGGTTGAAATTCACTGTCATTACGATGTGCGGCAGAAAATTAGGAAAGTTTATTAATTTCCCACCTACTGAGGAAATCAGCCAAAGTCTTTATATTAGTCACAGTATGACTTCTATGTATGGTTCATTAGCACACAACCTCATATTGCTGTTTAATGTTTCTGGTTATAAATTACAGACACTCTTTACAGTATGTTTGGGAAAGAAAGTGCAAAATGAGGCTATTTCAAGTTAAAATCTTGTAATGGGAAAGGTGGCAACACTATGCAGGTGGTATAATTGGAAACACCTGAACTTTGGTATTATTTACAGGAAATATGAAAATTGCACTCTGCCTCATTTGGTATCTATTGCGGACATACGAAATACGTGCAGTGCAGAATGTCCGTAATACGGAAGTTTCCAATAATCATATCCCTAGTCAACTGAAAGTTGTAAGTGGAAAGTAATTTCAAGGGATCAATCAGAGTTGCAATGTGGAATATAATTTTACATTGACAGTGATGATTGTCAATTTAGTTTACTGAAAACTGCTCATTTGTATATCGCAAATGCAGTGTGAATACGTTGCACAGTTGCTGAATCCAGAGTGTAGGTTCTCCCAGTAACTGTGCCAGGTGGTGAAATCCTGAGCAAAATGTCAGTGTGTGAAGCCAACATGAATCTTCCTTGTTCGGCCATGTAAAACTCTGTGCAGGTCCATGAGGGTGCATAAATTTGACACGATATTCACTGTTGTCATGAGACACTTCTGTAATGATCCCCAACCAAAAGTAAAAGTGTTCCCCTGTGCATAGCAGCACGCCATGAAGGCGTATAGGGGGTGTGGGGGTAACGCCCCACACTTTCTTGATCCGGTCGTGAGTGGGGGTGATGTGATCAGCATCACGCCCCTGACCGCCTTTACCCCCCAGGGTTTCCCCCAGGTACCCATGTTATTCGACGCTGGGTAGGCGTCGGGGCCGCTTCCACCGTTAGAAAAGTTCCCGGATTTGAACCGGCAATGATCCCCAACCACCACTCCAAATTGTACACACAAGCAACGTATGATGAACTGTGTAGCATTATTTTACCTTGTGTTACCGGCACGTTGGAAACTTCTTTAGATATCACACTAACTTCAGTTCTTGTAGTCATGCTGGATACGTGAGATGTAAGCATTCGTGTTTTGGTTAGTGGTATGAAACAATGAAGACTTCTTGTTCCTTCAATACGAGTTGCTTGAGCAAATCGTGGCTTTAACTTGTCTGTTTGCTGTTCAATTTCCTTAGAAAACCTGAATGTTCTTGATTGTAGATGCAAATTCACATAGTTGCATAGGAGTTAGAATATGATTGTTGTATGGTCTTTGTATGCTTGCCCTAGTTGAAAACCGTTTCACTGTGGCACCTACACCATCAGAAGGTCCCTTCCCATGACAACTAGCAAAAAAGTGCCACTCTGCTTTCAAACCGAAATCCTCCTCATGATGACAGAGATTTATAAAATTTTTGCTGTTCTTGTATTGTGCAGAAGATCCATCACTGAAATACACAATTTTCCGTATAGCTGGGAATCTGTTTCTGAGAATTGAGAGAACTTCTTGTTGAAAGGAATAAAAAGATGCTGTGTCATGAATCAGGTGATCACTTACAGCACACAGAGAAACTGGACTAACAGATAATTCATTCTGCACATAGGCAACAAAAGGATGAAGTGTGGCTTGAGAATTTTCCCAGTGAAATCCTTGCACAGCGTCTTGGGCTACAAAAGCATAATTCTCTGAGAAATCTACTAGAAGGATGCACTCATCATCTGCAAGCGATGATTTCCTTGTTGACAGAAAGTGGCTTTGTGCAGAGGTAATAAAATGGTGTCTGGGTAAGGCTGGAATTCTTTCAAGGAAAGTAGCAATGAATTCTTCTGTTGTTTGTACGACTGATGTGAGTGTGCTCCTGTTCCTCATGTTCTGCACACACATTTTCTAGGTACTCCTGCACTTCGTAGCTCCCTGAGCAGTTTGTGCATTCACCAAACATACACTCCATATTTGATATATCACAAACACATTTTTCCATTATTGTAAGAAGTTTGACATGGGGTTGAACAGAGTGCAGCATGAGCTTCATATTCTGGTGTATGATGCATACACACACACTATGAGTTCCACCTGCTCCTGGAAGAACACACCATTTTGGACATAATTCGGCAAATTTTGAGAACCCCACTTGCAAGTTTGGATGTTCATTTTTAAACAATGCATACAACTCTCTTAAATTGCACATTACCAGATGCTTTTGTTTATGCACCCTTCCTCCGTCAACCTTCACAGAAATTATATCTTTCTTTCCTGCACATATTCGGCTGTTTTCATCATTCTTATAAAACTTGTGGCAAGCATCAATGGTATCCCCATTCAGAGCAATGCCAGTCTTTGGTGAAGGCAGTATTCCTTTCTCAGCTCTCAGTTTTTTGGCTGTTCGTACCATGTACTCAGTAGTGTTGAAATATTCTTTAACCTTTGTTGTTTGCCAACTATGAGGGGCAAGTGTGAGTATTTGAAGCTGTTCAGCTCTTGAAGACTTGATGAATTTCTGCTGAAGTTCTGACATTAGAAGGTTTAGCATGAGTTTTTGCAGCCTCAGCAGATTCTTCTGACTCTTCAGGGATATGTAAAACTGCTGCAACATGCTTTGTAACACAAGATTGTATTTGTTTCATTTTTGCTTTTCCATACTTTTTCCTCTTCTCTTTGTTCACATGAGTGTCTTCATGGGAGATACTTGTATTTCATGCAGACTTGAATTCAGTCTCTTCAATGGACTAGCACTGCTGTCTGGGACATAATCACTGTCATTTACCTCATCAACATTACCCAAATCTTCAGGCTGGTATGGTGTTTCTTTCACGCGTGTCTCACATTTTCCACGCAATTTTTGCCCAGGAATCAGTTTACCACCATATATCCTTGCTGTTTCTACAGTAATTGTCCTTAGTGACTTCTTACAAGGACCCTTGTGATAGGAAAGTGGGTCACAGCAATGAGAACCAAATATGTGAGAATGAATATTTTTGCAAGTAAACCTTTGCATGATGGAAACAAATGTTATCTACACTACTTACTCTAAATTTCAACAGTTCTTGATCTAAACCTGGCGGGGTGCTTACCAATACAGTTCCTGTTTTTGGTGTGTAGTGATGTAGGTGACAAGCACTGTCTGTCTTCAAGCCTACACTGCACTGCACTGAGGGTTCAAGTGGCACACAACCCTGAGGCAATGCCATGTCTGTGTTTATTTCACTTTGAGTTATCACACACAGAATGAATGTCTTCCTGTCTCTAAGTACAGTTTGTTAACAAGTCTTACTGTTATTCACACTAAATAATTGAAAAACACCACTGCTCTCATCAAAATATTACAGTACACCACCAGAAGCCAGCCTCATATCACACAATAGATTTGGCGGGAAAACAAAAGCATCCTGAAATTCACATGAAACAAATGAGTATCAAAATGCACAATTGTTTCACAATTTGCATTAACTTACTTGTTTTGGAATATACTCTTTTTACAGGTGTGAGTGCATGGGTCGAGGTAGAGCAACCTGAAATATTTGAAAGGAAAACTTAATTACGCATTATATGTGAAAGCAGATATTAGCAGAAGGGCAGTACACACAGTGGCGGATTACCAACTAGGCACGTGCCTAGGGGCGGCAAATCTTTTTTCCGGAATATCAAGAATAATATAAAGTGTCTTACGTACACAGTGACAAGACCTATGAAACCAATGTTTCAAATCAACGGTTTACAACACTTACGCTTCATACGAAAGAAACCTTGATGTATCGGATTTATGTGTTATCAAGAAATGTTTCGTTGCTCTGCCTCCTTCAGACGCCAATCAATTTGTTTTTAACCCATGCTGTGGCTTTTATCGCTTACAATGACAATGCAAGCCGCCCAGCCATTGTTGATTTGTTTTTGTAAATACATACCCCTCGATCTTCCACTAAGCGATTGTTAATGGCCAGGCAGGAAAGAAGACTGATTGTTTGAAACTTGCATCTGTAACAATGCCAGCCTTAAAAAAAAAAATAAACACATAAACACTGCTGATAAGTGAGTGAGTGAGTGCAGCTTTCGCGTGGACCGCAACTAGTTTTTGTCTTACTGGATTCTCTGGCTGGTGCATTCAGTTTGTTGCTAGTGCGTTTGCGATTTGGTGATTTTTTTTTATGCAGCAGGCAGCATGAAGCGAACAAAGTTAAGTGGGGCGGCTTATCGTAAACTTGCAAACGAAAAGCGTGAAAGAGAAGCAACCTTACAGAAAAAGCTTGGTACAGTGGATACGTTTTTTAGGCGAAAGGAACAAGTGATTTCCGAAAGCAGTCCAAAAATTGAAGTGGAAGCGGCTACATTGAGTGAACTAACTCTGTGAAACGCAAAATGTCCAAAATATTGTGGGTTTAGTGGAGGAAGAAAGTGCACCTGAGATAGTGTCCCCTCAGTTCGTAGGAGTGCCTGATTGTGACAGTGAGTGTGCAAATTTCGTTAGTAACGATCCTGTCGAGTGGTCTCTGAATGAATCTACAATTGACATTCTTCTAAGACTTGGAATTAATCAGAATGCTGAAAACGATTTTTCTAAATCGCAAAGACTCATAGCAGGTAAGACAAGATTTTTAAATAATAGTGTTTTTTTCGTAAACTTGTAAATGGAGAATCAATTTTGCGGAATTATTTGGTATATTCGTGCAGCACTGTTGCCGTTTATTGTGCATCATGCAGGTTGTTCAAGGGCAAGACAAACATCGCAACTCACGGCATTTCAGACTGGAAAAACATTTCAAATATTCTAGCATCACACGAAAATTCTGAAGAACACAAAAACTGTGAGTTGGCATTCTTAACAAGGCAGAAATCTGTTGGGACCTTGGCGAACCATTTTCAATCACATATTCAGAAGGAACTTACGTACTGGGTCAGTGCAAATAAGTTACTACTTTTCTTTTGAGAAGGGCGCACATTAAGTTTGTGCCTAGGGGCGGCAAGGAAGCTTAATCCGCCACTGAGCACACATAATTCAGTATTCTATGAAAATGGTTCAGAGTGCAATTATGAAATTTCTCCTGAGGAACATGGTGGAATAGTACAATATTTTACTGCCACTCATTTCTTCTTGATATCTTTCCCTCATATGGAACTTTGCACCCAAAAAGAGTGTTTTTTTTTAGCTTTTTCATATTTTTAACATACATGACACACTTTTAAAGCAAGAAGGAAATATATTGCAGTCTTCCTTTTTTGTGTGGAGACCCCACACTTTGGGAACTGTTCTTATGAGAACTATGAAGATTGCACTTTACTTCCTTCCACTTTAAAATATGACAGATTTCCACATATATGTGTGGGAAGTTGCTTTTTCAGTTATGAAAAAGACAACCACAAATTAATATAGTTGTCACCAAACTTAACTTTTTTTCATTGTTTATATTTCCTTTACATAATACAACAACTAGAAAACATATGTCATTTCTTTTCGTTACGCTACAAGCATTTATCTTGTACCTTTGCACTGTACGTTACCACGTCACTACGCACTGAGACGGTAACTTTCATCAGTCCTGTAGCCCAAACTAATGACCGTAGACATAAAAAAATTTACAGTTTTCCATAATACCCTCAGACATACATTTGTGCAAAATTTTATTAAAATTGGAGATGTAGTGGTGACTACCATTTCGGTGATTTGCCATGGAATGACCCAAATACATTTGAAAAATCACAATTATTACTCTTTATTCGTTTGTTCCTCAAGTGCCAGGAGGATCACAAATATATTTAACTTGTAAATTTTAATTAATATATAAATTTGGGATAGGGCAAGTGCTTCCCTTTGCCCCCGCCAGGTTACGCCTATGCTTACATTCACACATAGTGAACATAAATTTTGAATATTGTAGCTTGAAACATAATGTACTTCAGGCTTTGTGCTAAATACATAAGCATTTTTAATAAGATTTGCTTTTAATGTCATTTTATGCAAATGATTTTTATATCACCCTGTCTCTGAACTGCCCATCCCAATTTTTCCATCAGGCATTAGTACACACTCTGAGCTACGTACATATAAAATTGGGGGGAAATTGAAGGGGGGGCATTGCATGAAATTTGCTCTTGAAGTTAGTCATTTATTTTTCTAAAAAAATACATAAAACTATATATAAAAATACATGTTTATTGATGCATTCATCTGAAAGGTTATTTAAATGAAAACTTATACTATTCTGAACAAAAGAAAACAAACTTGAAGTTTCTACGGCAAACCCGAGGGCAGATATGATCGTTTAGAACCTAATGCGTGTCATTCAAAGTGGAGCTGCATGGAGTTCTTAAAAAGCTAGTAACTTCTGAACTTTTAAAAAAGTTGTCATTTTTGTAATCAGCATCAAAATTTCTATAAGCATACCGAATTTCATCAAAATCGGAGATGGTGGGTGACATTTTCACAAAATTCTGGATGATTTGACATGGAATGACCAGTTCTTTGTCCTCTTTGCTTGTGGAATTGAGGTCGCACTTGCCTCGTTTCCCATAATCGTTGGAAAAGTCTGGGAAACATGGTGTGTGCTGGATGTCTGCGTCATGTATACATGGTCTGATACAACCTTTCTGCTTCCCTACAGTTCCCATTTGCTCGTCAATACACAAACACCATATCAGCCAGTTCCCCTAGCGTATACTCCATTGCAGCCACGACACTCATGTTTCTAGACTATACACGTCGAGTTTGATGATATGTCTTCTCCAGGGCATGCACGATGGTTCCCCTCCGCATTGAGCATGGTTGCGTGCCCTTTGAAGGTTTCGGCTTGTAACTTTTAACTGGGGCATTTCTGGACAAGGGTTCCCTATCTCTTCTTGTTGCGTTTGTTCCTTCCGTCATCCCTGCGAGTCTGAAACACAGTCACGGAAACACCCTGTATATTTATATTTACACAAATAAAAAATTTACTTAAGAGCTGTCTTCCCATTCTTTGATAGGCTATGAGGTAAGAAAAAGGATTAGGTGAAGGAGTAGTTGTAATCACTCTAAAATTATTTGTACATTATCTAGCACACACCCTGTTTGAGAATGAATGGCTGCATTTAGTACAAGGTACAGGTCAGACAAATCCAAGTAGAAATCCATTAACATGAAATTTTCTTTCTTATTAATATGGAAAATCATCACCACAATTAACTGAAATGAACAGTACCATGCAAATTATCCAAAAACTGATCAGAGAATGGCTCAGGATGCAAAATCCTGGGGGAGCAGGGGGATTGCTCCCCCCCCCAACAATCTTAGACCTCAAAAATCCCTCCCACTGAAATTTCCGGACAGGGGATGCTATAACATCAAAATATACTTTACTAAGGATATTGAAAACACACATACTGTAGTGGTTGTGAGTCTGAATGGAATGCTTTCTCTCTCTCTCTCTCTCTCCTTTTCCCCCTATTAGAAGAAATCATTAACATTTCTACACCAATAACAATATGTACACAATAAAAGTAAAACAAGAATTCAAGACAAATATAAGTATGAAATCTAATTGATTCATATTAATAGAAAACAAAAAGTAAACAAAAACTCATACATTATATAACTACTTCACCTTGTTCGTAATTTATGGACATTATTAACCAGGTAGTCAAGGAATTAGTGTGCTACTTTATAAATATCTGTATATGTATTAATAATAATATTTTTAAATATTTAGTAACTATTATATTTCATAGCATTTTAAATATGTATATATGTGTGTGTGTGTGTGTGTGTGTAAATTAAGATCTTCCTCTCTCCTCCCACCAGTCTTCAATGATTTCGCACCCTAGAATGGCTTTGAATATTCAATTTTAAAATACTGATTTGACCTAAGAATGTATTACTCATCGCTTTCTTTCAAAATGAGATCTCTTGCACCCATGCGTGTGCACTCCAGTATAGCAAGGCTAGCAGTGTTGGCCCACAGCTTTACGGTTACAAAATTATTTCTTTAACCTTAAGTTTTTCATTATTTCCCTATTAACTCAACAGAATCAACCTGCAAGGCTCCAAGGTTTGTCCTTTTCCGTTATGGGGCCATCCGCACCCTCTCATGGCATGTTGACAAAACATCTGCCCTGCGACACATCACCCTGGCCTGGCCAGAGCCACCAAAGGGTCAAAGTAGAAAGAGGCGACCTTGAATTACCCAATGGGAGACAAACTTACATGGAGGGAAACTTCGTCTTCCAATCATTAAGGGCTGAAATAAAGCCAGAGTGCCATCATTGAAGTTTGCTGATGTCCTCAGTGTTACGAACTGCACGAATAAGTTCCCATGTATAATGTATACTGCCAGCATTGTAGCATATCAACAAATAGTTACAATTTTAATATTTTAAAATAAATTATAAAGTTTCAAAGCACAAGAGAAACACAAAAATATGATTTCTGACATACGCACAGCATATTATATGTGAAGATAAACGTTTCAGTGCGTTTCGATCTATTAAGACATCTAACATGTCCATAGACACATCCACCTAAAAAAAAATTAATAGAGTTGGTAACACTCGCTGGCTGTGGTCACATTTTTTACAAGCCCTTTGCGAGGTTACTGTTTTATGGTAATTTATGTGTGTTTAATTTGTATTTGCACACCTCTACATCTCTGTGTGTGTGTGTGTTTGTCATATGTGTGTGTGTGTGCGCACGTGTCGTGTGAAATCTGAAGTGTACAGTGTCCAACCCCAGAAAAACTACATGGTGCCAAAGTGGATATGTGAATATTGCCAAGAGTGAAAATCGTGAAAATTATATCAATCATTCACCCTAGTCTGTTGCATTAAATACGTTTGACAACAGACCAATTGAAGTTTGAATAAATGAAAAACTTCACCAGGACATTCATCTTTCCCCAGATACCCTGAGATTGAAGACAAGCTTAAAGTACCAGAGCCGTAAGGAAACGGTATCAGGTCGAGTGCTGATTATTTCAGTATAAACATGTAGAAGCAATGAATTCTTGGTTTTCTTAATTTTTCAGGATCTGCTTCCCCAACGAAAAATGTCACCGCACACCACTGTTTGCACCCTTTTAACTGTGGAAAATGTTTCATAATCAAGTAAATTTTGAAAATAGCACACATCTGCTCTTCAAAAAGGATCAAAACCTGAGTAAAAGAGTTAACACCTACCTGATTTGCAAGTGCTTACACCCATGTGTTCGAATAACCCCATGATTTTTTATTTCCGTACAGTTTTTTTTTAAAGTTTTGCAAACCATCGGTCTCTTTGAAAATCTATAAATAAAAAATGGGTTGCCTGCCCATGATGAAATTTTTAAACACAATTCTTAATTTTCAGATTTTTAAATCTGTTAAAAAACCATTCTTATCAATTTTGTGAAACAACTTTTTTTTAATATTGGTTGATTTTGATTTTGATTTTAAAATTTTGGGTGCGTCAGCACTAAGGCTATTTTGCACCCGTCACACTATACGGGGATCCAGCCCCTTACCGTTTCACATAACAACTCTAACGTTGCTTAATTAAAATCATAAAATATTAAAATGTTCTGACTTTCGTTAAAAGCTGAGGCTGCAAAGAACACTCAGCACAAATAAGGACAAAACACAGGACAACACAAACAAAATTATACTGGCCATGGGGCCAGTCACCAGAGCCTCGTTAGTCTGCTGTCCAGGGTGTACTACGTGGAAGTGAGGTTGACTATTGGGTGCACTACGTGGAAGAAGCACCCCTTACACCCCTCTTAATATTGGATAGTCCTACAAATATGATCTTGGTCTTGTTTTGAAGCTCTTCGCATCTGTTTTCAAAATCAACCAACAGTTTTGATGGATCAACGGACATTGCTGTGTGCACTGTTGCCACATTCATCTTTACTCTGTTGAATAAAAATCTGTTTAAAATTGGTTTTGCAATGTTAATTGACAATGATAATGGATTTTGAAAACAGATGCAAAGAGCTTCAAATAAGACCAATATTGTATTTGTAATCACCTGGTGATTTGAAATGATACTCCTTTTCTGGAAACTCACTGATTCCCAACAGGCAAATTTCTATCATTTTTTATAGTCCCCACACGGAATGTAGGAATGTCTCAGCTCTCTTGCATGTGGTGCATTAAGTTGTTCATCTTCCAATGCACTGACTAAGTTTTGGCAAAAACTCTTGGAAACATTGAAAAAGTGTAATATTTGGACCTGTAGTAGGCCCAATCAGGTGGCCAATGCCAAATACAACCAGTTTGTGGATATGGTGCCTGCAAGCTCAGTACAACAAATTTCTTCCAATACATAGTTCTAACAGAATGCAGACATTTCTCATCATTCCTGTCTTAGAATCTGTTGTATCGAAATTCATGCCCACAATGTAATGCAGCACCTACCAAAAGAGCAGCAATCTGCTGCATGCATTTTGCTTATGCCTCTCCTATTCTGCGGTAGCTCAGTCATTAGGGCATCTGACTACCATGCGAGAGACCCAGGTTTGATTTCTGGCAGGGTAAAACCAGGATTTTTTCCACCTGTTCAAGCAGCTCCGGCACCCACCCAGCATCGTACAAAGTGGGTACCTGGAGGAAACTCTGGGGGTAAAGGTGGCCAGAGGCATGGTGCTGATCACATCACCCCCACCTTCAGCTATGATCAAGAAAGTGTGGGGCCCTAACTCCACACCCCCTATATGCCTTTATGGCGTGGTGCAAAACACAGGGGAGCACTTTATTTTTTTTCTCCTATTCCAGATGGTAATTTTGCAACACCTAGTATTTTGCTAACTTCATAACCCGTAACAGGTACATTTTCTTCCAGATTATTTGATTTTTCCATCTATCATCAATCCCAGTGCAAGACTAAGAGATCTTTAACGGTGTTACAAAATTCCTCATGCATGCATTTTGTCATTGATTTCTTGATGGGGTCCTTTTGGTTTACTGAGGAATGTGGCAGTGTTCTGTTGTAAAGATTCTGGCGATTACCTGTGGCAATACTAGCTGCTTTGGGCATAGCGAACTTTTTGTCCGAAAGGTTGGAAGAGTTCATAATACTTCACCCGCATCCCTCTCACTTGTTATAATTGTACAAGAAATGAACACCCACATTTGAAACAATGAACTGGTTGGTAGATGAAGTTCATTAAAATATTTACTTCTATGTCATTACTCAATCTTTCTTCTTCAGAATCAGTCCCCTACGTTTGCTGTCTCTGAAGCTTGCTCAACTCAGCTGCAGACAATGACATCAATACTGCTGTTGCAGAGCTTTTTATCCAGTGTTGCTTTGTACACTTTTATCAACTTATTAGTAGACTGAATAGATTTATTTGCAATAATATCAGGTAACCTGTTTAAGTTTTATAACACACGATATTAATTAGACATTATGGAACATTTTTGAGGACTTAGCAACTCCAAAGTATTTTTGTATTGCCACGAAATTTTGTTCAGAATATGTCTAGACCAAATAAAACAATATTAGTAGTTATCCTTTGAAATTGGCCAAATATTTTTTTCCTATGCCATGATGGACCACCCTAGTGTGTTTGGAATAGGAGACCATGAAACAAATGGTGGCTCTTGTACAGTGTTGTCTTTCAAATGAAAGCACTAAAGCACCAAAAGTTAACTGCAACCCTGTCTTAAAAAGACACCCAATTACAATTTCTTGTCTTTCAACAACCTATAAAACTAAGGTAATTAGGAATATTTTATAGCGTATCCCCACCTGCCAAAAAGTAGCTATGTAATATCCACCTTTACAATTACACCCCCTCGAAAAAAAAATCCTGCCTACACAGTAGCCCATTCCTAAAATTTAACATGCATTTCATTGTTGTGGATAAGTTCTTCAATCTCTATTACATAGAATGAAATAGGCTTAGTTGTTTCAAGTTGTATGAGAGAATGAGAAAGGGGCACCTAAGAACTATGCTCAGGCTGACTCAAACCCAGAACCTTCGTCTCTTCATCAGTTTCATGTTATTCATTCTCATTGAAATGTTTGGTCAAAAGAGGCAGAAAAGCGATGCTACATAAGAATACCAGCATGCAAATCACAAGAAACAAACTCTTGCAAGCCAGTATTGAGATCAATTAAGAGCTGCTGCCATATCTTTGTTTTTGATCCTTTTACTTTCAAAGTGGTCCTACTTACTATGAAATATGTTCCTGCCAGTTGATACATATGTGTAAATTAATATCTGACAGACATTCTACATATAAAACTTAAGTTTACATTTTCTCTTGTCCCAACATAATATTCCACGTGATGAAATTCATATTTTTAAGAAACTTTTTTTTAGATTACATGTTTCAAGTTATTC
Source organism: Lepisma saccharinum (assembly GCF_977018435.1). Lineage (NCBI taxonomy): Eukaryota > Metazoa > Arthropoda > Insecta > Zygentoma > Lepismatidae > Lepisma > Lepisma saccharinum. Next base: position 219,665,402 of record NC_139229.1, on the reverse strand, counting down.
AAGGTCAAAGTTCCTATAGTGTAGTTTTGAATATTAAATAAATTACATAGTTGCACTGCATGTAATTTGAAAGGTACATTAATTACCTAGGTAGCTTTTCAGTTAGATAATTCCAAACTCTGCAAATTAATTATTGCCCGAGTCAGACTAATAACTAGGTAGCCTTTTTTTTTGACAATTCATCAAATTCTTGCATTCCTTAATGTGTAACACTTAGGGATGTTTAACATGGTATGAATATTGACTTCTACAAGGTATACCAATGTACGAAATTTCATTCAGATCAGTTGGGGGGGACATGGAATAACTCTACTGCTACTTACAGTGTCTCATCTTCATATTTCTATTTTCTCGACCAATGACTGGCCATCATGCATTACCATGATCAAATTCCTGTTGAATACAGGGAGAGGAAAAATCTTATTTCATTGTATCATGGAGATATAATGCTGAAATGCAATGCTGTTCTTCATAGTCCAAGGATTAGCATCTTGTCTTCAATCCCCATATGGATAGTTATGTTTTATCTGTTTGTTATTTATTTATGTTTTATCCATTTAACTGTAGTTCCTGGCAATCTTACCATCACAGTTAGGGCTGTGCAATATCAAAATCCGATATTGATAATATTGACATCGACGATACCGAAAATACTGATATTGACAATCACGAAAATACCGACACATCTAAATCTTCCAATTTGAAGTTTCAATTGAAGTGTAGCCAAGAGAATCAGAGAATCATGTTGTTCTTTAGTGGAAGCAAAAATTGGAAGTCCATAACACAATAGAGACTGTAGTTCTTAACCACACTAATCGAGGAACTGAAAATAAGCAAGTTTGAATGATGGTGTTGCATTCCTTACATACAAGTTAAATCAAGCATAGTGTTTAAGATGACAAATACAGTGTTCACCGTGTGGGGACAGAACTTAGGAGGTGAATGATGAGCAACTTGCTGGTTACCCTTGTATGTCCAAAAATAGGGATGGTATCGATACGAGATGACACAACACTTGGCAAAGACTCGGTCTTGAGTTTGAAATGGGTGTCTCGTTCTTGGTCTCGCTTCGATATACAGCATGTGACAGCATAAACTATTATGTAATAGCATTTTTCTGTTTGATGCATAGTTTTGATGCTACGAGCAGTGGCAGGGACGGACGACTCCTCCCCCAGCAAAAAGAAAAAAATATATATAAATAAATATTTTCTTAGTCTAAATATGGATTGTTGTATGGTGTTCAAAAGTTTTTTCAATGTAATCATCCCCTCAAATTATTCCCGTTGCTTGGCCTCCCTCTTCATTATTCTTGCTTCTCCACTGTCTACAAACCCTTGAAAAACACAACTGTACTCTGAATATTCGAATGTGCATCCAAGCAACATAGCTTTAAATGATCACTATGGTTTCACTTAATTTCTATAAACAAAATATAGACTTTTCTATAAATACTCAGACATCTGTTTGCTATGGCTGAAGAAAGAGCATAGTAAAGTAAATTTGGTTGAGGTAAAATTTTATAATGCCATACTGAAGTCGTGGTCTCATCTCAAAGAGTCTGGGATTGTTTTTATCTCCAGCAGTGAATACATCGCAGATCAGTCTCACTCCATGAGAAAACCCCTGTTCCAATGGCGTATTTACAAATTTTAGTATGGTTTGAATCCCGACAGCTCCCTTTAAATAAGCCACTACCTTTTCCACTTTCATTTCATTCACACCATTCCCACAGATAGCCCCTTTCCAGATTACTTTCTTTGTTTTTTTTTATTCAACTTCCTTTAATTTGATTGTTAGTATCGTATTTCTTTCTTCAGATATGCACTACCTAACAACAACAGTTCTGCAAATGTGACTTTTTTGTTGCCTACGGCATTCTTTCTCACCATGTAGCTTATAGATATAGCTGTTGTGATCTTAGTTGACAAAAGGAACTACAAATGAAACAGTGATACATTAGAGGTGTCATTATTAATCCTAAGGTGTTGTTAATGCAAGATAAAAAAATGCCATGTTCAAGTCCTAAGAAACCAGGATAAAATAATATCTCTCAAATTGAAACACATAGTGATACACCACCAATAAGTGGTTTTCTTACAGATTTCTGAAGAGAGTTCCCACACTGCCATGTTTTGAACGCTCTTTTTTTCTTACCTAAGCTCAACAAAGGGAAAGGCTATATTTCCATCCTGTTTCTAATCCCTGGTGAATGTGCACATGGAGACTTTCAGACATACAGGATCATAAGTTGAGGAAACCCAGCAGGGGCGAATGTGAATCCTGTACTGTTTGTTGTTGCTATGTACCGTCAAACAGACCAGCATGTATTTTAATACCAACAAATTTAAGAACGGCGATATCGACATATTGAATAGGATATCGATATTTTTACGATATCGACGCTTCAATATTCTTAAAATGTCAAAATATCGCACAACCCTAATCACAGTTAACCTAGCAGTACAAAAATGCAACATAAAATAAGCAACCAATCCGACAACAAAGAAAGGGTGAATAACTGGCAAACTTTACAAAAAAAAAATAGAGTTAAAATATATTTATAACTGACACTAGAGTTGCGAAAAAGCCAGCTTTCTTGAATGGATGTTTTTTTTTTCCAATAAAAAGCCAACTTTTTTGGAAAGAACCGGAAATTTTGGCTTTTTACCAATTACAACTAACCTATTTCACTTGAAGTTACTATTATGAGTTAGAGGTTTGTAGTAACATTTTACAACTACACTGGTCAAAAAAATTAGGGGAGCAAGCAAGAAATCCCAAAACCAAAGTTGGTAAGTCAAAAGTAGCAATGTATTTTGATTAGGTGAGTGTGTCCTCAACCAGTACAATACATGTCTATTGAGTCATTAGCACAACAGAGTTCTAGGGGTGATTTCTGCAAGGTACTGCACAAAATCAGGAGAACAGCACGGTGATAAGACAACAGACCCATACCTCTAAGGCGTGTGGTCGCCATGAACTGCTATGACAGCTGCACATCTGTTTTGCATGTAACCAATAAGGTTATCAACGACAGCCTGCGGGATATTCACCCATTCCTCCAGAAGGGCCATTTCCAACTGTTGCAGAGTTGTAGGTGGCGCTGGCTGAGCAGCAATGCGTCTTCCGAGTGTGTCCCACACATGTTCAATGGGATTCAAGTCTGGGGAGGATGCTGGCCATACCATTCGTTCGATACCCTCATCCCGTAGCATGGCGTCAACCAGACGTGCTCGGTGAGGTCGGGCATTATCGTCCACAAAAATGAAACAATCATCGATATCTGCAGCCATTGGGACAACATGAAGCCTGAGGATCTCATCCCGGTACCGTAAGGCTGTCAAAGTACCGTTCCGGATAATGTGCAGGGGGGTACATCAACCAACACTGATCCCTGCCCATACCATAAAGCCACCGCCACCATACTGAGACACTTCGCGCACATGTGCGGGATAATTGCGAGTCCCACATCCCCTCCAGATGAGAATGCGTTGATTATCTGATTGGAGACTGAAACGCGACTCATCCGAGAAGAGAACTGAACTCCACTCTCCATGTCCCCACTCACGATGTTGCACAGCCCACTGTCTGCGGGCCCTACGGTGTTGGGCATTCAGAGGGACACACACCATTGGTCTTCTTGCATAAAGACCCCTTTCCCGAAGGCGATTTCGTACAGTTTGGCCCGAGACACTTCGTCCTGTTGCCAAAACAAGGCCACGTTGCAAGTCAGTTGCAGTTTGCTGCCTATTCCTGCGAGCCGACAATGCTAAGTACCGGTCTTCCCTAACTGTTGTTGACTGTGGGCGACCTTGCCCAGGCCTCCTTCGTACTGTACCTGTCTGTTGAAATCGTGTTCACAACCTGGAAATGACACTGCGTGACACACCAAGGGCTGCAGCCACCTCACATTGTGTTTGCCCTGCTTCCATCCTCCCAATGGCTCTCCATGCGCTAGATTCCCCTAAATCGTGTTGATCTGCCATCGTTCCTATTCAACACTACTCAACTGAATCCCACCTGCACTTACGGTCTGCCAGCCTTATGGTGTCACTAGAGAGCTCTTCATGCTGATGATTCATCACAGATGAATTGTACTGGTTGAGGACACACTCACTTCATCAACATACATTGCTACTTTTGACTTTCCAACTTTGGTTTTGGGATTTCTTGCTTGCTCCCCTAATTGTTTTGACCAGTGTAGGTAAAAAAAAATACACAATATAGCTGCCAAGAGTCAGATATTGGCCAATCCCAGTGGACACATATAGCATAGTGGTTCAGATACAATTTTAACCCTAGCTTACCGAGGTGAAGAGGGGGGCTTCCAGGCCAACAACATGGAATTTTTTTTAGATTTTTCAACTGTTTGAAAGAAAATTACATTGTTCTCTAGATGTTCTCAATGTTTCTATATTACTTTTGCTCATAAAAATGTATTGTAAATAGGAGGCAAAATGCACTTGGTGGGCTTATCAGGTGCCGTCTTTGAATGCATCTCATTTGAGACAGTGTACAATTTGTTGGTAATGATGGTAATTATTATATTTAATAAACAACTGGACTTCTACAAACAAAAAGCATTAATAAAACATTAGTATGGATTTTTTGAGTTTTAGTGAATGATAAAATATATGTGAGACACTCATGCAATAAATGGTTATTATTTTTTATTAAAGATAGTAATTTTTATAATAAATAAATAACTGCACATATATAATCAGCAAAGGAAGCAGTGATTCAATAATAAAATGGTTTCTTGAATTTTAATGATAAAAAAATAAAGTGTGGGTCTATGAGTTGCTTCTCGGTATGCAAGTTTTTTATATGGCACGGGTAAGCTATGGTTAATACTAAACATGTAGTCCTGATGAGCACATCTGACGATGAAATGGACTTAAAACAACCTTTTACATGTTTGTGTCTCAATTTAAATGTTGATGTCATAAAATATGAAACAAATGTTAATATCAAAATATTTGATGTTTCGGAACAATTAAAAATCTTTACATGTAGATTACGTGAATGTGTGTATATATATCCTGTTTAACAGAGCTTTGAGACGGAAGTGACACATGGTACTGCTTCCTTAGAAGTAAATGCAACATTTCGAACAGAAGCAACATAAGCTGCAAGTGTCACTTGTCACTTGGCCTGTACCGTTTTCTCAGATAACTTTCAGACCGAAGCAACAAGTGACATATGTCACTTGGAAGCAGACCCTCAGTAATCCATTCAACCTTTTGAACGGAAGATGACAACGAGCTAAACATGTCACTTGCACGTTGTTCGGTGGCATGCATCGTGCCGCTTCAGTCTGTTGTTCTTACATGCACAGTGAATGTTTTGTCATCTGTGACTTCAGTCTGAAAGTTCCTTCAATGGCGTGCATCATGTCACCTTGGTCTTGTTTGTGCATGCATGGTGGATGCTTGCTCACAGACTGAAGGGGCCCATGTCAGTTGTCACTTCAATGTCACACCCCCACTGTCATGTGTTGCTTCGGTCTGAATGTTCTCTATACTTCACAAGATTGTTAGCTACTTCATCAGACATTAATATTTAATTTAGCCTGTAATCACAGAGAACAAATGGCAAATACTGTTATTGGAAAAAGGCTAGCTTTTTGATAGAAGGTTCCTTTTATAATCATGAATGGGCCGCTGGAGTGGAATAAAGTAATGCTGTTGCCTTGTTATAAGAAGGGGTCTGAGGTTCAATCCTCAATGGAGTCAGAGTGCTTCAGATCTCATTTCAAACTGTAGGTCTTAATTATTATTATTATTATTTTTATTTTTTATTATTATACATTTGGGGCCAGGTCAATCTTATTTGCTTCTGCTTCAGTTTTAGTGCCAGTGTTTTTCAACCGCTGGGCCGCAAAAGGTTCATTACACCCAAGGGATGACGACTAATTTAAATCTAATGTTATATTTGACAGCAAGTATATACATAATTGAACTATGTATCTTCATTTCCATATAAACTTTAAATATCAGAAATGTATGTATGAGTGAAATTGTTGGGATCACTGCAAGAAGCAAACAAAATACATCACTAGTTGCTCCGTGACCAGATTTAGCGGCCATTTAACCAATTATACATGATGGTTATGCTGGAAAGCAAATAATACAAATAATATTGAATTATTGAATATAACTGAACACAAAATTTATGTAGAGAGATTTGATACTAGATTTTCAAAAGATAGAGCAGTATTTTCTTTTTTGCTTCATGTACGTGTTCATATAACAAATTCAAACATTGAAAATCATATCATACCAATCATATTATTAGGTTCTATTAAAAACACATACAAAACTACTCTAGTTACGTGAATATGTTTATACCACATAGATATGAAGATAACACTCAGAAAGAACATCACATTCAAAAAGCCAGGTTTTTTAAAACACTGTTTATGTCTAGATACAAATTTCATATTGTATTTTATATTTAGGAATGCGTGTCTATTTTACAGTAGGGAATATAAACGAAAACCGTAGAACAGGAAAAATACAGCCAACTCATGTATTTTCATTGATTTGACACACTTTTATGAAAAAAGCTGAAAAAGCCACGGGGAAAAAACTGTTTTTTTAAGTTTTTTTTTTTAAAAAAAAAACAGTTTCTTTTCAACTCCTTCCAACTCACACTACACATTTATATATTACACTACTACAAAATAAACATACATTAATAAACTACCTAGGTCAGCAACTTTAGTGTATTTAATAATGAAACAAGACTTAATTATGTTACCAAAATAAACATCTTATTTTGTGAACGAAGTGGGGGGGAACTACAATTTTTCTCCTTATTAATAATTACAGCAAATGAAATTTGTATAAAAGAGCTGTTAATTTAAGCAAGTTATTCACTTGTTAAAAATTCCATTCAGAAATTACTTTTTCATACCGAGGCAAACAGCAGCAAGAATTTTTTTTTTGAAATGGGGAGGAAAGAGTTTCATTCAATCTTTTACTTGTTAATGGCACCACTTTGTTCAGGATTGTCTTGGACTCTTTTCATTTCATTCAATTATACATTAAAATGCTTTGATTACTCCCACAGGGTCCCACTTGGTACATCGTTTCTTCTTTGCTGTTTAGACCTCCCTGATGGTGCAGTCTTTGCTTTGTAATCAAGGGCTCCCAGGTTCGATACCCGGTGGAGGCACATAGTGGTTCTGATCCCACTTTAAACTGTAGGTCGTCCCGATTAGTCTTACTGTGCACAAAGTGGACTTAACACACCAAATCAATGAATCTTCTTTGCTGTTTATGTGCTCTGCATTCCCAGCAGTTTTCTTGTGGGAATGGGCAGAGTTCCCTCTCCCCTAATACTATTAATCCAAACTCAGAGTGGTATTGGTCATTCCTTTGAATGACTCCTTTCAGTGAGTGTGCTCTAGTGAACTGGCATATCTTAGCACTACACTCTTGTCACTGGAATCTGTGGAGCAAGGTCAGGCATAATGGCTGAGAAGGGGAGAAAGTGAGTGGACAGAGCAAAGCATTGCATGTCACTGCAAATGCCTGGTAGCTGCATCTGCATTTTTCCCTCCATGCACTTATTTCCTCTCTCGTGTTCATTGGATGAACCCAATCGAGTCACTACTTCCTTCGCTTGCTCCAGAGATTCCAGACACACAATATTGTTCATCAATAAAAAGATTGGAAGGTCTTACATATTTAAAAGAATAACTACAAGATTTACAAGGTTCTGCATATTTATATTTATTATGTCCATAACAATTTGAAAATACTGTCTAAAACAGAACCGGAACATACATGAAATAGGTGTAGGCAATTTATCAGATAATTTTCATTGCTTGTTACATAAAATGATTTGTTCATTTTTACTTAGGTCAAAGTTTTTACAACAAATTTTAACCAATGAACACTAATTTTCACTAACTTATACAAAAATCTGAAGAAGAAAAAATATTGTAGGAAAAATGTTTAATTTGTTTTAACATCGACAAGAACTTGTTACATTTGAAGTACTACGTGTTAGTCCTGTTTCGTTTCTTGCCCCTTGCTACATTCTGTCCACGCATTCTCTCTCTCTCCTTTCTTTCATTCTGTCCATGCTGAGTATCTTTTCTATTTCTTGCATTCTGTCTACATGGAGTCTCTTTTCCATTTCTTTCATTCTGTTCTCCCGGGGTCTCTTCATTTCTTTCTTTCTGTCCTGGTTCCCACAATCCACTTCTAATAAATCTCCGAGCAGCTGCCTGGTCTACACGTGGCATATTCTGCCGATCTTGAAGTTGCTTAGCTCTCATCATGTACTCCTTTACACGATCTAATTCCCCTTTCACACTGTGACATGTCGGATCTCGTCCTTGTGTTCGCATGTAAACCCAAAACAATGAATTCAAAGAGTATGCCAAGAATAGGTCATACTTGGCCTTATCCGCTGGACAAAGTCTTGCATATGTTTCTGGAGCACACGGAGTTTCTAGAATTTTTCGAGCATTCTCAATAGAAGCATCAAGATCACTGAGTTTGGAAGATAGAACAGGACACTTCAACATGTCATCATCTGTATTTTCGGTTGATTCAGTCATTCTACTGATGGATGCACCTGCAAAAAGCAGACAGTTCAGATTTTTGGCACTTAATGGCATAGAAACATTCACAGTACAGAAGTGCCAGTGACTACAAGTATCAAATACATACTTCACTTAAGGTTACCAAATAAATGTTGTACACAAATTGACCTTTATATTTTTGGGTATAAGAATAATCACATCCGTCAGTTCTAATTGTGTTATGATTGTTGTTATAAGTTTTACTGATATCCACCTGTGCACTGCAGTCCCATGAAGCCACACATGGGTGGATCCACATATTCTTGATCTTGGCAATAGAGGAGATGATGTGATCGCTCCTTTATTAACTGGAGTAGTGAGATACATGTCAGAGGAAGTTTCTACCTGGGATCACCCACCACAGGAAACAAACCAAGGTCTCCTGCATGGCAGTCAGATCCCCTACAGACTGCACTTTTACAGAAGGATAAGTTACACAAAAATCAAAGTCCACTTTTTGCTCAGATGGCTCAATCAGGATTGAGTCTTCAACATAGTGTCTTCACATAGGGCTGAACATGGGACACCTTGATTACATGGCGACACCATCAGGGAGGCGTCATATGCAAAATATTTAGAATACTTGAAAGTAGTGTCATAGAAAGTTTGAAATTTGGAGAAAGTTATTTTCCTGTTTTAAATTCAGACAGAAAATGTGAAAGGGATGAAAGTATAAATAAATGTATCTGCACAAAAGAAGGAACAAGTAATCTAAATCTCTTCAAAATGTGGGTGAATAACAGTGACGTGCCGTGACTTTGGTACTTGGGGAACAATTTTTTTTTTGTGTGCATCCTCCTCCTCCCTTTCTATACACACAAATGCATAGACTAGTTTTACTACGACAGAAGAATTTAACTATTGCAATGAAAATGAAAAATTTAGAAGAAAATCTGAATTTTATTAATACATGTATGCAAATACCTGAATACTGTATGAAGTTTCTCCAAAAATTACATGTTACATGCAATTTGCATCTCACTTTATAGTATATGGTACAAAAAATGAGACTTCACAGTCAAAATTAAATACAGAAAAAGATGTTAAATAACCAGATGCAAACTTAGGTATATTCTACTATTTTCTATTTGACTGAAAATCTTGTTGGCTTGCACTTGGCTACACTTGCACACAAACATACATCCAAAGATCATGTGCAAACTAAAGGTTACAAGGAGTCAGAAATCATAGTGTAAGCATCACTGCCTAATTTTTTGGAGTAGAAAAAAACACATTTTTATTATGTTTCTCCATTTTACTACCAATAATGACATTCAAATACTTTTTCAGCAAGCGGACTCCTACAAACTTGATGGTTGTGCCTATGCACGCAAACACACATGCCTGAAAGGAATTTTAAGAAAGCACACTTTGCAAACAATAAACACATGCAAATTCAGAGTACTGCATGAATATTTCATATCCATGAGTTCATTAACCATTTTTTCATTGGGATTGTCTCAAATCATAATTGATATGTTTGACATTTTTAACAACAGATGTCAGGGGTTTTTAGTTTTGTTTTTATTTTTACTCTCGAACATAGAGAGAGAGTGACGCTCAGTCAGTTCGCGAGACAATATGACCGAGTGTGCACGGTGATTTCATTCCGTCCATCACGTTGCATTGCAGCAAGTTTGTACATACATGTAATCTTTGTTTTAGTCAATATATCTTCGTTATTATCAGTGAGTGTCATTTGCAATCGTCCAAGTCGAATCACCTTATGGAATACAACATGGTCCTCCACTCCAGAGGCATGGGTTTGTGATAAAGCGACACGCATTAAGTACTATCATTTTCTTGGCGTGCATCGTACAAATTAGGCAGACCCATCTCGGCCCAACAGGCAAGCACATTTTGGTACTCAGAGCCACACATAAAACATTCATTTTTGGTCCTTACCAGCACGGATGTTTCAGCTACGTGATATTCTGTTCAAGAGCTAGTGCAGTGCGAAAACAGCAGCCTTATTGCCAACAATGCAGCTCCATTGTTGTTTGCAGCAAAGGAATCTAAACAGCTGGGCGATAATTTTCATGTATCAGTTTCTTCACGACAACGGCGCAGGAGGTCGGTAAGTATATTTTACTTGTCTGGCTCATTTCCTTGCATTTATTTCCTTTACCCTTTCGTGTTTTGCTACAAAATGAGTGAGAGCGAAGTGCAACAGCATCTCGTTAGGCAACGAGGGACATTAAAAGGAAAAATCACTCGAATGGGAACTTTCGTCAATCAATTCAGTGAAAGTGAAGGAAACATTAATTGGAAATACAGGAACAATATTAGAAATTATTGGACTTTCAATACTCGTTTCAATGCATTGTCTCACATTTGGGTGAACATTGAGCAAGTGCAAGATCAGTTAGAAGCTGAAATTGGTGCATCGCAGGATGACGTCAGAGATGAATTGGAAACTGCGTACTACAAGTTGAGTGCTCGGATGCAAGCTTTATTATTGCAGCATAATGCTGTCAACAAATCGCATATCACAACAACACGGCTCAAACTTCCTACAATAGAATTGCCAACCTTTGAGGGTGATTATCGGCACTGGTTGTCCTATGAAGACACTTTCACGTCTTTAATACACAATAACAAAGACATCGCTTCCATTCAGAAGTTTCAGTATCTACGTTCGTTGCTCAAGGGCGAAACGTACAAGCTCATTCAGAACTTACCCATTACGGAGGCAAATTACGCAGTTGCCTCGAAGTTGTTAGTGAGTAGATATTCAAACAAGAAGCTAATCGCATCATCGTACATTCATAAAATATTGTACATCAAGGCAGTCAGTAAGGAAAGTGCTCAGGAATTGCATTCCTTTGTGGGATGTGTGACAAGAAACTTAAATGCAGTAAATGCACTTTGCACAGATGTACCTTTGGCGGACATGTTACTAGCATCTCTTTCGTGCCGAAACCGCTAGGTGTGCATGCTCCTTTCCCTCAAAACCACTCAGCATTTTGTGTCTAAACTAGATTCAGAAACTAGGAAGGCAAAATAGTGAAACAGATTTTGTCAGCATGGATGATTTCTTTTCGTTTTTGGAAAGACGATGTCAAGCGCTCGAAAGCATTCAGCCCGCACCAAGTGATGTAAATAAACAATCAGTCAAAACTCAGCATTACAATGTAAGATCAAATAAGGGTTTTTCGAAGTCATTCATTAGTACAACTAATGTGAACTCCTGTTTCTTCAGTAAAGAGCCGCATCCTCTCTTTAGGTGTGCATCATTCATAACAAACAGAAGTATGATTGTGTTAGAAGGAATAAACTCTGCACGAACTGCTTATCTCCAAATCACATACTGCATCTATGCAAGGCAGGCTTGTGTAAAAAAATGTTCGCGCAAGCATAACACATTGTTGCATAATGATGCTCCATCAAGAATGTTATTTTCCAGCACATAATCTACGGAAGCAGGCAATAATGATAATTCTCAAGTAACGCAAAACGAGAATCAAGATCCAACTCCACAAACTTCTTATTGTGCACTCCAAGGGCAACATACATCACACGTGTTACTCTCCACGGCAGTGGTAAAGGTTAAGAATCATGCAGGTCAATGGATATACTGTAGAGCAGGGCATGAAATTTCAAGTTTGAAATCAGTCGCCGGACTAAAATCTTTGGTCGCCACTATTTTATATTGATAAATAATAAAAATATGAGCAATTATTAAATATTAATGTTTGTGTAGCGCTGTCATTCTGCACTGAAGCACCACTTATCAATCGCAGCTGCTGGGTCAAACACAGACAGGGAGGATGGGGGGGGGGTCCGTTTACGGAAACTATGAGCAAATCATCCAGTGTTTCAGTTTTCAGAGAGTTCCTGTAAGTAGTGTTGAGTCTGTTGTGACAGCTGAAACCTCTCTCACATGAAGCTGTGCTCACTGGTAGAACAGCACAAAATGTCAAAAACTGGAGCAAATTGGGGAATCTTGCTGAACACTCCACACTGTGGATCTTCTCCAGCGTCTGATTCAAAGCTGGAGATGGAAACAAAAGTTTGTATTCTGTTCACTCTGCTGACAGAACATCCATTTTCTCATTATAAAGGCTCGGGTTCAAGTATATGTAGAGCTTCTTTATTTCTTCTATCCCAAACTGAAGAATAATTTCTTTGGGAGGCCAACCCAAGGTGTCGAAAACATGCAGAGATGCAATCGCATCTGTTGACATAGACGGCAATGTTTCTGTGATGTACACCTTCGCATTGTTAATTAAGTTTCCTCTAACAGTCTGAAACTCTTGCACATCCCTGATCTTCCCTGAAATGGATACATGGTCCAAGAAATCTTGTTCGTGTGGTCCAACATTAGATTCCAGGTCAGCCAAAACTGAAATACAGTGTTCAATTCTTATTTTCAGAGATGAAATCAAAAGATTCTTATTTTGTAGTGCCACGCTTAAAGGGTTCAATTTCCCGTAGAAATTCAAAAGGAAGTACAGAAGCTTAACAAATTTAAATTGCTTCAAACTTTTCAGCAAATCCTTAGCTTTAGCGCCATCATTGTCTTTTCTATGGGCCACCTGTTCAAGATGGGTCACAACAGCTTTCCATGATTGCAAGAGAGCTCTTTTTGCATGTTCTTTGCTGGCTAACCACCTAATAGTGTGGATGTCACTCAGTTTTAGAATTTCTTCTATAACTTCTGCCGTTTCTCTCAAGAGGTGAAGTCTTGAGGCGTGTTTGACACACATTTGAAACAACGAAATTTTAGTCGCCAGCCCAAAACTTTTGGTCGCCAATGGCAACCTGGCGACTGGAAATTTCGTGCCCTGCTGTAGAGCCTTACTAGACAGTGGATCCCAGAGGTATACCCCACCCTTTCTTACCACATGATGGTCTTGGAACTGACAGTACCTTCAATCGGCCTTGAACTCTGGAGGGAATGATGCTATCCGGTTGATAAATTATTTGATATTTTATCTGTGTATAGTCGTTCTGATGAAGCGTTAAGCTTTAAGTAGGCAAATTTGCCACATTTATGTTTTGTTAATACAAGGAAAAAATCAATTGTGTTATGTAAAACAAAACTTAAAAATGTCCTCGTGCTGCTTTAGACAACTCATGGCACAGCATCCATCTATCAAACTTACGAATAACCTGTGATAACCATGAAAGGAGAGGAGGATGACAAAAATGTTTTGCAGCCATTGTTCCAAAGCACTATATGGAGAATACCAAGCAAATTGCTTTTTAAATGTAACTTGGACTTTTAAATTATGGCAAAATGTATTTCTTTGTTTAAATCATGCCAAAATGTTACTAATACTACAAGAAACAAATGTATGTTATAGCCAATTTCAATTGCCAATAAAACTCTTCCTATAAAGCAAAAAGTAAGGTCGTCAAAATGACTATGCCTTAGCTTTAGCATTCCAGATTTTCCACCTTAGCTCCCTAGCTTAAAAACCTGATCACTTAATATCTGGTCTCGAGCTTCGAATGAAAATCTGCATCCGAGTCGACCGAAAACCAAAAAATGCAAGCTACATTTCAAATCATACTTTCTCAGGTAAATAATACTTAACATAGGTTTTAACTGTGCTAATTATTCCAAGCTTCAAACTTTCTTCCCCAGTCATTTCTAATATTCAAAATCACTTTGTAATGTTACTAGAAAACTTGCAAAAAAAAGATAATACTAATAACAAAAATTAAACATTTGCACTATTACCTCGTGTAATGTTAATAACTGCATATAAGATTTATTTCATCCATGAATCACTTATTTACATATACACGCAATGATATCGGATATGGCAGTTTGTTTACAATATCCAAAACAATGTAGTATAATAAAACAATGAAATATAATTTATGGTTACAGTAAAATTATAATAGGGGAGACCGGGGTAATTAGAACATGGGGTTATTGGAACATGTTAATGTAGAATAATTTAAAACGAAAAGACTGGTGTAATAACATTTCATACCTATGTACCTACACTAAACCTACATGCAGAAAATTTGTTATTGGAATAACTACACAAAAGTAAGTTTTATTTGACTTTTATTATACACCTGCAAAAATGATGTGACGCATGCTTGGTGTTTCTCTGCTTCTGCATATACTGGATGTGAATGAAAGAACCCTTTCAAAATTTTCTTCACCCCTATAATAAAACATAAGGGCACACATCATTTCATGTGAGTTTGGTTGTCTATGGGCAATTTGCCTGGTTTTTATAAGCAAAGTTCTTATTACCCCAAAAATTTCTGCAAATGGGTTATTAGAACATTGTGTAATTTGCTTGATTTCGCTTGGGTATACTAGATTGTACATGTAACTATTAGAAGTTTTTTCTTTACTACATTGTAGAATGGCCTGTAACCTTTCAAATAAATCATAGAACACTGATTTTCATTCACACATATTTGCTTCACAGCTGGGAAATTGAACTTTATGAAAAAAAGACGTTAACTTGGGATTTTATTTAAACAAGCATTGATAACTCCAGAAGAAGTAGAGCTATTGTGTTCAAATTTGCAGGGTAAATGGGACATTTATATATGATGTTCGTATTACCCCAACAGCAATCTAAAGCTATTCAGTTGAAATTTCTAACTTATGTTCCATTAACCCCAAATGGGGTAATTGGAACAATTTTATGGTGTCATGACAATTTATTTTTTTTGGACGTGTATTTGCAATGCAGGTATGGTCATTATTTTTTTCAAAAATATGCAAAAGATGTCCTTTTAAATGGTAGAAATTTTAAAAAAATCCATCAGTAACTTTCTGAGTAATTTACAGTGGAACTTCTACAGGCTGTTTCCTGTTCTAATTACCCCGGTCTCCCCTACAAAATAATACGATGTCAATACAATACATGGTAACTGTGGAATAGGTATAAATTTACAATACTGGAAGTATCTCCGATTGCTTTGAAATTACGCCTACTCACTAATTTCGGCCTCATAATCAAGAATCTGCAGTTAAAAATTGGCGGTCACTTCCAGAAATTGTGAAATTACGTGAACATATTAACGCTATGATTGTCGATACACTATTAGATTATACTATTATATTGTAGCCATGTTTGATGATGTGAACAAGTGAAGTTCGCTATTTGAGAAAATGGTGTCTTGCATAAGGTGGAAAAAGTGTTTGCCCCACGGTAAGGTTAGGCAAGCATAGTAAAAATTAAGGGTCATTATAAACATAGTTTTGAAACGCTAATCATTGCAAAAAATAGTTGTTTTCATAAATCAAGGGTGTTTACTCTGTTGATGGACCCACTTATTTAGTCTTATTTTGCAATTTCTAGATGTGACCGCCATATTTCAACTGCAGATTCGTGATTAGGAGGCCAAAATTAGTGAGTATGCTGAATTTGAAACAAATTGGAGATACTTCCGGTATTGTAAATTCGCTCCGTAGAATATAATAAAATATCATTGAGAACAACATAATGTAATGAAACTCTGCAATGAAAATGTCACCTTTTACCAGTAACCACACAATGTTTGGAGCCTCGGATATACATTGAGATGCCTCAGTATCAGTATAGCATAATGTGGTTACAATACCGGTACCTATTTTATTTTTAGTAAGATCTGAATTAGCGAAAGTTGTGAAGAAAAAATACATACATATATTATTGCAAACTTAGATATTCATCACTTGAGTAAAAGCAGTGTTCCAGTAAGTATTTGTACGGTTCTTTCTTAAAAGCTTTGCAGGTTTCAATGTTTTTTTATGTGGTTTGGAAGGTCCTTTTTTCATACAGAACTGTATTGTGTACAGGTATTAGTAAGTTAGTTTTATTTCTTGTGTTGTAATTGTGTATGTCATGGTGGCACGTAAACAAATCGTAGAAGTTTGCTTTTACATAGCAGAGCAGGTGAAAAATGTACATGCATGGGAGTGGCAGAAAACCAAGATCCCAGAACAGCTTCCTACATGGTTCCTTTGGTTTTGTCCCCATCATGATTCGTATAACTTTATTTTGTAAGATAAAGATTTGCATACTCTTGTATGCATTTCAGTACTAATTTACTATTCCACAAACAGATTTCTTCATGTTTACACAAGAAACTACTTACGGTAATAAAAAACCTGTAGCATTGTCTAACATCTGGAAGGTGTTTTCTGTCATGTGGGAATGTATCATAGCGGAAATTCATTATTTTTGTTGAAAAGTAATTCTCCGACGCACAATAGCCTTTGGCGCGTACACCTCCGTAGATTATCGTGTATCGTGCTTGTGTTTTGTCGATTCCAGGGTTTCCAACCACGCCATTGTTTTCCAAAAAGATGACGTGTCATGGATGCGTGGTGAAATTCAAACCGAGTGTGGATGATCCACGGAATTTTGTAATTGGCTACTTGAAAAATGGGTAGCCCCACAAACCATTGACGGATAGCCCCCAAACCATTCACGCATAGCCCTACGAACCATTTCCGGCAAGGTTAGGCAAGCATAGTTAAAATTTTGTTTGTAAAGTAATGGAAGTAGCTTAAAAAAAATCCACTTGAGTATTTTTTGGGTTACGAAGGTTGGAAATACTGCATCAACAAAATACAAGCATGAAGCACGATGATCTACGAAGGTGTACGTGCCATACTGTTTCTTACGCAAACGAAACAAAGCTAATAAAGAAGTACTCGTAATGTGAAAAATTGAAATTACTTTCATCAAAAAAACGTGAATACACCTTCAAGAATGTTCCGCGAAGCAGATACTTAAGTACGAATGTTAAAAGTGACGAAATGAAGAAGTTACATGTATTTGTGGAATAGTAAATTCTTACCTGCATTTCCCCATAATATAATTCCGTACGTTAACAATGATTGAAATTAGCTGAATAAAATTGTTTCCATGTCTCCAAATTTGTGGTAGCCTTTATTACCTTGATGGCGTAGATTATCTTGCTGACTTTGCCTGTCAAATAGTTGATTTGTGGTTCCCAGCTAAGATTTTCGTTGATCCACAACCCTAAAAATTTAACAGATTTCTCATAGTTATCCACATTGTTTTCTAATTTGATAGAAGGCTTACCTCGTGGTTGGCTCATAGTGTGATGGAAATTTACTGCTATAGTTTTATTGACATTCAGTTTTAGTTTGTTTATTGAGATCCACTTAACAAGATCCTCTATTGTGTGACTAATGTTGGAAAGAACATCACTGTTTGAGCCAGTCATCACCACACTTGTATCATCAGCATACAAGACAGAGTTCAGGTTTTTTGGTAAGTCATTTAGGCCCAAGTTCCTTTTGTTTTATTGCGATTTCATCATGCTACAAATGCAATTTTTACATGGATCGATTTCGATGTAATCTGTTAACACATACTGCGGAGTTTTAGCGATTACTTAAGATTTTGTTCAATATATGCTTTCATGGTTAGGTTAGGCAGGTTAGGTTTGGTTCCCTTAGCATTAACGTAAGTCCCTAAATGCATTATATTAAGGTTCCGACTTACTTCTACATTCATTCCCATGCTTCTACGATATTTACTGTCGCTTGTTGACTGAGAATATTTTGTCCATGAGAAGTGCGTAAGAAAATTTTCAACTTGATTTTTTCAACATAAATAACTTTTTTCGAGTCCAAACAGTGCTCATTACTTTAAGGAAGGTTCAAATTTCGTGTGACAATGATTTCCAAAATTCTACAATAAATAGTGTTTGTGCTAGGAGAAATCATAAAACAATCTGAACCGTTACCGTCATTTATGTATAACACAAACAATATTGGTCCCAGTCAAGATCCCTGACTCCACATGTTATTTTGCATTGCTCTGAGACACATGTTGTTGTACACCTGCTTATTTCATCTACCTTCTGAATCTCTCTACGACTAGAGTACGGTTTTGTAAGTAGGATTGAAACCATTCATTTGCTATGCCTTTTATTCCATACTGATTTAGCAACGTCAGTAGCTGACTATGAGGCACTAAGTCAAAAGCTTTTGTCAAATCAAGAAACAAACTTATACATTGGTCCCTGTTGTCTAGCAGATTCCTCACATTCTAGATATTCAAATATAGCGGAACGACTTAAGATGACCGGACCCCTCTCCGATTTTCTTCATATTTGGCATACTCACTAATTGAGGCCTCCTAATCACGAATCTAAGTTAAAAGTTGTTGGAAACGTCTAGAAATTTGAAAATAAGCGAAAATAAGACGTTAGTTTTCGAAATAGAAACAGTCGATTTTCGCGAAATTTTTTGTTTCACAAGGATACTACCTGATACTACCACAACACCAAATTTGAACTAAGAGGTTTGGCTAGAAAAAAACCAGATTGATGTTGCTATTGGCAAACAACGAATTCGCGAAGGTTGAGCAATACTATTCTATACTACCATAACCTGCCTACAGAATGACTAATTGCCCTGGGTGCAGGCCTCTCAGTTTCGCTGTGTCACTTGGACAAAGCGGAACGTGCGTCTGTGCTCCGTCGGAAATATGCTGAGTATTAAAATGGAACAGCGTGTCAATATGAGGTTCCTTTACAAACTGGGGAAATCCGCAACAGAAGCGTACGACATGTTAAAATCTGTGTACGGGGATGAGTGTTTATCATGCACACAAGTGTTTGAGTGGTTTAAACGGTTTAAAGTAGGACAGGAAATGATCCAAGACAACCCACGTTCAGGACGACCATGCACGTCGAAAACGGAAACAAACATTCAAAAAGTGAGTGATGTGATTCGAAAAGATCGTCGACTGACCATTAGAGCAGTTGCTGAAATCACAGGAATAGACAAAGAAAGTGTTCGACAAATTTTACATGAGAATTTGAACATGAGTAAAGTGTGTTCAAAACTCGTACCAAGGAACCTGACATTGGAACAGAAGGAAGCTCGAGTGAACATTTGTACGGACACTTTGAAGAACATTGAAACAGACCCTACATTCTTAGAGAGAGTGATAACCTGTGATGAATCGTGGTTTTTCACGTACGACCCTGCCACAGATGATGCAACCCCACAGTCAGTGTTTCAGCCTCGCTGTGTTTTCACTAGAATATGATGTGTCGAATATTTTTTTTTTTAACTATGCTTGCCTAACATAACTTAACCTTACACAAAATGTTTTTTGGGGCTAACGTCAATGGTTTGGGACGTATGAGCATAATTTCAAATCCGGGCACGAAAGTTGGTATTTTCCGGTGAAAGAGGTTGCAACACTGCATAAATCGACAAAACACTCGCACAACGCACCCTGAACCAGTACACTATCGCCCGCCATAATGTGTTACAGAATCGAAATAACAAGTAACAGTAAGTATTCGTAAATGTAAGAAATAGACATTATCTTAGGTAGAAATGCATTATTTGGTACTATTATCGTATGAGGGAAACACCTACGAATCATATATTTCGGTTTTTTTTTACATTGCTAACGTGTTATTTTCGAATGCGGAACAATTCTTAAGGTGAAATAATGCATTTCTAACTAAGATAATGTCTATTTCTTCTATTTACGAGTATTTACTGTTACTTGTTGTTTCGAATCTGTAACACATTATGGCCGTGATAGCGTACTGGTTTAGGGGGCGTTCTGAGTGTTTTGTCGATTTATGCAGTGTTGCAACCTCGTTCACCGGAAAATATCTACTTTCGTTCCCGGATTTGAAATTATGCTAATACGTTGCAAACCATTGACGTTAGCCTCACAAACAGGCCCGTAGCCAGGCAGGGGCCAGGGGGGGCTGAGCCCCCCCTGGAACTACCGTCAGCCCCCCCCCCCCTGGCACTGAAGTCAGCCCCCTTGACATTAGGTAAAACTATTGTGTGTAATTTGTTTGCAGTGAAGAGTAAATATGTAGACAGCCGATATTATTTTGCTCACAACTTTGGTGAAGGATAAATTCAGGGAGCATGAACAGCAGCTATTACATTCACTCATCTTATTTATAAGAAGTGTAAGTAGCGGCAAGTATTTAGGAGATTCTCTTCTCTAGACTTTAGAAAGTTCCTTCACAGGGGACCTTCTTTATCTGTACCTTCGTTGCCCCTGTTGCGACCTCCCATTTATACAGAAATCTGTGATGTTGATGTCATTATGTAAATTCCCTGCGCATTTGTGTCAGGTGAACAGCTCCCAAGTTTTGGAAATGGTGGGGAGTTTTATTGTTTCGGCCGGGGAGTGGAATGTACGCTAGGCACTATGATTCAATATTGTCCACCTTTTCTTGGGTGATATAAATATCTGTATCATCAAACGTAGTATGGAGTGTGTAGTAAGGGATGATTTTAGTAAGAGCCAATTAACACTTCAAGCGATATTTTAAAAGATATAGAAAATCTGTAGTATTTGTGTGATATTTCTAAACTGTATGTAACTTAATGACCCCCCTCCCCCACACATAATTTACCTTCATTTAACACTGTTAAACTTTTGAAAAATGGATTTGATTTACAAAGCCCCCCCCCTGATAACCTGTGAGCCCCCCCCCCTGGAGATCAATTCTGGCTACGGGCCTGCTCACAAACCATTGATGTTAGCCTCACAAACCATTGACGCTAGCCCCAAAAACCATTCACGTTAGCCCCAAAAACCATTTTCCGTAAGGTTAGGTTAGGCAAGCATAGTTAAAAAAAATTAAAAATACTCGACACGTCGTTCTAGTGAAAACACGGCGAGGCTGAAACACTGGCTATGGGGTTGCATCATCTTAACACATGGAACATTGCGCTCTCGTGCAGAACGCAAATGGCGGGAGCAGAAACAGCGTGTCGGACAGAGATTTTCGCAGAAAAAAACAGCATTCACATTAAAATGGATCAAATCTACATTCAGGAACTTCCACAACGTTAAAGAAAATGATTTCCATAAGTACTTTCTCCTGTAAATTTGAAGGAATCAGTTTCCCTCATACGATAATGTTACCCATTATTTCGCCTTAGGAAATGTTCCGCATTCCAAAATAGTACATTAGCAATGTAAAAAATATGATTTATAGGTGTTTCCCTTATACTATAATAGTACCAATGTCAAAAATTGACAAAACGAAGAAGTTATAGGTGTCCGGGGAATATCAGATTTTTACCGCTAAAATTAACGAGTGAGAGGTGTTCGGGCGATATCGCATAATTACCCACAATTGTTAAGTACGAACCATGCGAAACACAAAATATCCTATTGTAATGTGTCTCCGATCTATGAAACTGGTACTAAAATAGTTTATTTCGATTTCCATACTTGACCGCCAATTATTACATGCAGATCCGTGATTAGGAGTTCACAATTAGTGAGTAGGAGAAATTTTATAGAAATTTGAGAGTGGTCGGGTATTGGGTACTACTTTACTATACCAGACACCTATCATGGATTTATTTTGCAATTTTTTACATTGCTAACGTGTTATTCTGCATTGCGGAACATTTATTTAGGTGAAATAATGAATTTCTAACGAAAATAATGTCTATTTCTTACATTATCGAGTACTTACTGTTGTTCCTTGTTTCCCACAAACCATTCAAAATCCATTGACATTAGCCCAAAAATTCACGATAGCCCCACAAACCATCACGGGGACGAGGTATGCCTACTAGGTTAGGTTAGGCCTGTTAGGTTAGGTTCCATTAGCACTCCTTTCGTTCAATTTAGCATATACGGACAATACGGAGCGTATTGTGCTCTCGTGCAGAAAGCAAATGGCGGCAGCAGCAATAGCGCGTCGGAAATAGATTTTCGTACAAAACCACATGCATTCGCATTAAAATGGATCAAAACTGCATTCCCGAACATCAACAATGCTACAGAAAATTATTTGCGTAAGTACTTTCTCCTGTAAATTTGAAGAAATCCGTCTCTGGTATAGTAAAGTGTTACCGGGTATTGTAGTAAACTCGTTCCTTTAAATATAACACAAACTTACCAACGTTTGCAGAATAGTCGTACGAGGTTATCAGATTTCAGAACTTGTGTTCACATTCAGAACCACAGCACAGTATATACCACAGCACAGATTAGAATTAGGTTTATAGAACGGTGCAAATTGAGTGTGTTTCTAATTGTCCTAAATCATCAATTGTTCCAAAAAAAAATTAAAAAAATGACAACTTCCTAATGTAATTACCATTTCATTCACATTAATATCTACTATATATCATAGGCGCCGACTCCATGGAGCTTGGGGGGGCTCGAGCCCCCCAATGTTAACGATGTGGGGGCAGAGCCTCCCAAATAATTTTGCCTAAGAGGATCTAATGTATTATTTTGCTTTTCTTGTAAAGTTTACTCTGTAGTGTGCCACATGAACTTAACTTTAAATACACATTTGAAATGTTCTAGACCATCAACTTTGGGGGGCTGAGACCTCTAAACCATCAATTTGGCGGGGCCATGACCAGAGACAGCAAAACACATAACTTATTACTATATACTAAGTATATAATTATGAGTATTGTTAACATTTTTATTAAAAAGAGTTTCAAAATAAGATGTGTATGAACTAGGAGAGTGGATGGGACGTTCGGGCTACAAATGGCTCTCGCATGACATTCAGAACGAGATCATTGATATATGTATTAGTGAGATCTGTTTTGCGCTCCGTGGTAGCAGATATTAAAAGTCGTGAATATTTTGCTCAAGGTTATTAGAAGTATAGGTTGGGCCAATCCGTTGTTTACTCGTAATGACGAAACGACGGTAAGAGGTGAATTTATCCATGAAATGAATTCCAAATCTATGCGCTAGTGTTGCACTATGCAGATAGGAAACCATGCCAGAAACTGAACACACGAAATAGAGTACACAAATGAGCATTTCCACTCATTTACATTTTGTGGCTTCAGACAAATTGAAAATAAATATAGATAGGTACTTATTGTTATGCGGGACAGAATATTTTTGATCGGAACGGGAATTTTTTTTAAATCCCGACATTCGGGACGGGAAATATTCGCAATTCCTCGACTAGTCGGGAAATCTCAAATTATCATTTTCACCTTAAGTGATTTTCTTTGCATTTCTGTAATGAAAACTAACAATTTCCGATAAGTTCCAGACACTTGCAATGTAGAAAACGTCAAGAATTAATACCGTTTTAAAATGACCATTCGGTATTTCCCGACTGCTCGGGATCCAGAAATTTAGGGAAGTCATTTGCTGAAGTCGTGATAGGGACGGAATTTTTCTTTCCTATCCCGGTCCCGACTTTCCGAGATACCGCACACCACTTGTTATTATTATTTAATTTAGTTCAGCACAAGATACATCTTCCAAGTACATTGAACATAATATATACGTTATATACGTTTTTCAAAAGGATTCTTCGGTCACCGAGCTTTGGATTCGTGTGGAAACGCTAACGTGAATCATGCTAATGCTAGAATCTGCAGTGCGCATTTCTGCCCAGAAGATTATGTACGTAATCTGAAAAGTCAACTTTTAGGTTTACATCGAAGAAAGATCCTTAAGCAAGATACCTTCGACTCCTTATTATGAGCAGGAATGTAGGGAGTATAATCCTGGTAAATACTTCGCCTACCATTTCTTTGCCATTGGTGTACAATTCTCTCTCGGTTTTTCCCTACATATTCACATAAAGCAATAAAAATACAAACTGCTAACTTTTCATTCCATTTTGGTTATTTATTAAACGGTACGTGTTTGTATTTATATTTGATAAAATTTACTTTGCTCTTCCGGCCATTTAAGTCAATTGAGATTATGAAGAAGTGATAAAATAGACGAATGGCCAATCACAGTTCCCCTTACTTACAAGAGCGACCACAAGAAAAAGAACCTTCCTCCTCTTCCGTTCAACTCGGACTATAATTGAGCATGCTCCACTCTCCCCCTCCCCTCCACACTGGTGTACGGTGCACAGGAGTCGCGAGTCTGCGCAGGTTTCTTTGCTTGTGGTTCCACTATAATAGTAATATAAAATTGTACACTCACCTCACTTAGTTCTCCGGCAGTTTGTTTCTTTATACATCATATTTGGAGAAGATACAATTCAATCTATAGTTGTACGTACACTGTATAATATAACACACCTTAATACTGACTTCCTTGACCCTGGATGTACAGGGTCAAGGAAAACAAAGAAATGAACATAATTTTCTCTTCGGTGAAGATATTGTACCTAAACCAAAAAAAACAAAACAAAAATAATGAATTCGACAATGTAAATTGATGAGATTTAGTAAATCATTTGATGAAGTGAACTAATTCTGAGTGGACTAATCGAAAAGGACATAATCAACTCAGATCCTATTACTTCATCATGGTATGTGACGTAAAGTTCCCGCCCAACCGTTTGACGGCGTTAGTGGTTATCGCATCTCCTTTTCCATAGCCTGTAGTACACATCCTCATCTAGACATTGTTCTTGTTCTGGTGTTTAATATCTGCATACTGCAACACTGTCGTTTTGTCATTTCTGTGACTTCACATTCAAGTGATGCATTCACTTGGCCGGTCACACGTCATCGCACGCAAAAACTTCAACCGTTACCATGGTTTTGGGCCAGGGCTGTATTTTGCTATTATGGTTGACGAAATTTGTGACATATCCATCCGTGAAAAATTACCATTTTGCATTCGAACTGTAAATGAAAATGTTAATATTTTTTAGGAATTCATGGGCTTTTACGAGATTCCGAACACTGAGGCCAAAACTTTAAAAAGGAAGGGAGTGAGTCATTCATTAATTTATTTCAATGAGCAGGGCCCCCCCAATAATTTTGACAAGTCGTCGCCCCTGCTATATATGTATGTATGTATCTATACACAGGGGCGGCCGCTCATAAGGACGATACGGACGCCGCACTGCCGTGTGTAACCACAAATGAACAAACAATACATTGACATTTATATATTAGCTTTTACTTTGTCTGAATTGCAAATATTCCATTGCTTTTAGATCGTTGGTTAGTCGGTTCTGTATTCATTCTTCCGCGACAATTGCGAAGTTTGCACGCCACCGTGCGGGTGAATAAGCAACTTGGAGAGAAATGTGGCGGGGTGCCGTCCTCCCACCTTACGAGACGTAGAGCATTCTCAGGCGCGGCCGCGAGGGGTAAGAGGCGAGGGAACTGGCGGAATAACACGCGCGGGATCTGAGGCTGGGAGGACGGAGGGTTTGTCGTCCGAAACCAATCCCCTGGGCGAAACTGGCCCTCTCTCTGGAGAACGGTAAACAACGAAGAGTTGCCAGAAGCAATGAAGTTAACACAAGAAGGAAAATTACCAACCGTCGAAAGAAATCATTCTGTATTCCATAGAGCAATAAATAATGCAATTTCCAATGAGGAAAGAAAATATCGGTAACTGAAAAAAGTACAGACAGGTGCTTGATTTTTGTCATTTACCGTCGCTTTCTGCTACTTTTCGGTAATCACGACGATGAGGATAAGTGATAATTAAATGATGGAAGGGCACTCACAAAGAACACTCATGTCCAAGCCGGGATTTGAACCCAGGATCCATGGCTTTGCAATGCTGTATGCTAGCCACGGAAGTCGGCTACAGCTTCGTGTTACTCACAAAATTAGATTTAATTAAAAGTTTTAATTAGCACGTTTTGAGAAAACCATGATAGTGTGACAAAGTTTCACAATTTCTTTTCGAGACGGCTGTTAAATAAATTAGAAACTAGTCATCTAAACTCACCAAAACCCGCTACAGAAACCTGTGTACTACGAATTTCTGAAATTTGGCAAAATTGTCTGGCAACCCTGAGGCAATAAAATGACTGCATGGGTAGACGATAGCATTGACACTTGTTGCAAAGAGAATACTTGATTCTCTTTGCTTGTTGTTTCTTCGTTTTCCATGAAAAAGTGAAGCTTTTTCGGTAGTGTGCTGTAGTTGTGCGTTTGTTGCGATGAGCTATGTGGAGAACTTGTTGGTGCGAAGTTTTTCTACCAGAAGTCTGTCTGGATGAATAAAATAAACATAAAAAACCTAGGCCGGCCTAGACCGAATTTGAATCTAGAACAAGCATGTCTGAAGAACATTTCTGGTAAGTTTGAAGTTTTTACTGTAGAGCTTGTGCTTCTGGTAACGCAGATATCACCTTTCCAGTGAGATTACTTTGCTGCCCTATTTCATATATCAATTAGTCATGTTGGACAGGAAACGATTTTTGCTAACATTTTTACTAATAATTTTCACGTTCAATGCACGTGAATGTTCGTCATTGTGCTTATCAATTTTCCCCTCTGTTAAGTTAAAAAACAAACAACTAAATCTGTTAGAACTCTATTTCTTCTTCCATCTTTCGTAATCCTCGCATTAGTATTAAATAATTATTAATTTATCATAATATGTGCAAACGTGCAAAACATGATATTCGGTAAAGACGTATATATATATTTCTTATCATGTTGGCTGTTATATACGTAATTAATCAATTAAACTCACATTACAAGTAGAGCAAATTTGTTAGCTATCGCCCCTCCACTTTGGTTCACCACGAGCCGCTACTGTCTATACATACATACATATATATATATATATATATATATATATATATATATATATATATATGTATGTATCTATATATACACACACACACACACACACACGAGGGGAATGCCAAAAGTTTTTAGCTCTGCCCACAAAAATCATCCAACTGAAACTACTGATGTGTCTTGGAAAATTATAAAATCTGCTAAAAAAGAAACGGAAAAGGTGGAAGTATCAACCGGTTATGATACACCGCGCAGAAATCAGAACCGACGGCGACGGTGCACAAATTTGGACGAATTTGATGTCTGTGCAGGGTTGGCAAAATTTGTGTTTTTTAAAAAAAGAACAAAACAAACTGTTTTTTTGTTTAAAACATGTTTTTTTTGTTTTAAACATGAGTTTAAAAAAACATGTTTTAAACAAAATAAAGTCAACCTTTTCCCAGTAAATTATAGTTAAAGTCGTTAAAGAAAAAATACTCAATTTAATGAGTACAGTGGCGGCAAGGACAGTTTATTTTCCTTTGGAGATAAGGTTTACCATACTGCAGGGTAGGGGTGTGCGGGACAGAATTTTTTGGGTCGTGACGGGAAATTCTTTAAATCCCGACATTCGGGACGGGGAAAAGTCGAAAATTTTCGGGACGGGATTTGTTCGAATTTTCCCAAAGCTCTTGAAATCTCTAATTATACAGGTAATTTCCATCTTAAGTGCTAGTTTTTGCACTTCTGGTACAAAAACTAAAATTTCCGATAAGTTCCAGACATTTACAATGAAGAAAACGTCGAGAATTGACGAAAATGACCATTCGGTACTTCCCGACTGCATGGAATCCCGAAAAGACGGGAAGTCACTTTCCGAAAACGGGATCGGGACGGGAATTCCCCTCCTCCCATCCCGGTTCCGACTTTTTGGGATCCTGCACACCTCTACTGCAGGGACAAAAGTTGGGGGTAATAGCACACTTTTTCCGCCACTGCTGAAGTAGGTTAGCATTCATATTCATCTAAATTTCAAGAAACTAAATATTATAGAATTACTATCCTCGTCCTGGAAAAATCAGGGTGAAATATTTCCTGCTGCCTGAACAGTTTATATAGCAGAAAACAACCTGCAGTGTCATAATAGATTCTCCGAGGCCTCCCAGGCGCAGTGCGTCGTCACCTTGTAATCAAGGGGTCCTAGGTTCGATACCCGGTGGAGGCACATAGTGGTTCGGATCCCACTTTAAACTGTAGGTCCAGTCCCGATTAGCCTTTCTGTGCATAAAGTGGACTTAAAACACCAAATCAACCAACCAAACATAATAGATTCTCCAGATCAATTTATCTTTCCAAGTAAAAAATTATGTTACCAAAAGTAAGCATCTGCGCTTCATTCAGTTATACAAACCAATAAATCGTATCGAAAGAGAAAAAAATTCACGTCATGATCAAAATCACGCATTGTGTATTCAGATTAGTTTCCAGCTTCCACCAGTCTCAAACTTACAGGACGGTAGGAAACAAAGAACTGAGAAGTTTGGATTTCTACAGTAAAGCAGGGGTCTTTCTTGTCGCACAACAGTTTTACTACCTTGTGCATACATAGCTAGCTTGCCTAACCTAACAGCCTAAAATTAAAAAGCTTTCTCTCGGGACATCAGTACATAAGGTTGCTCAAGTGTTGTGCGATAAGTGAGACACGTAAAGCACGAATTGACAGATTTAATGAAAAGACAGGGTTGCCAAACAAAAAAATTATCACAGACTATAAAATATCAAGTACCAAAATGTATTTTAAACACTTCTAAAAAAAACATGTTTAAAACATTTGTAAAAAACAAAGCCGTGTGTTTTAAACGTTTAAAACAAAGTGTTTTAAACATGCCAACCCTGTGTCTGTGTAATGCGAAGAACAATTAATGAATTTTATATTCAGGAAAAGAGATTTCCTACCTTGAAATCCGTGTTGCTGAAAGTGCGCCAAGATATTGGATATGAAGGTCAATCATCTAGCTTAAGAAAAATATTTCGAAAACTGGGGTTTCGCTGGAAAAAGGTTCAAAGCAACAGACGGATGCTCATTGAAAGAAGTGACATACGCAATACACGTATAGCTTACTTGAGAGTCATTACCAGATTTCGTCGGGAAGGGCGACCAATAATATACAGTGATGAAACGTACAGTGGGATCCATAAGTATTACCATGCAAATTGTCCATGACTATTTTCATTAATTTTTCTCTTACATCCTATGTGTTCTTAAGCGATGGATTTTTATGCATGCTGGTAAAGAAGTTGTCAACAGCTTGTTTTGAGTTTTCTTTTAATTCTTGAAGTTCTTATTGGGTCAAATAAAATACACGAACATGGTGATGGACAATTTGCAAGGTAATACTCATGGATCCCACTGTACATCCATAGTTCGCACGCAAATCCCAAAGCATGGTGCGATGATAGTGTAAAAGGTATGAAAGTGCATATTTCAAAGGGACAGAGTCTCATTATCGTACATGCCGGCAGTGAAAAAGGTTTAATTCCCAACGCGTTGCTGATCTTTAAATCGAATCAGGCAACCGGAGATTACCACAGAGAAATGAATTCTGAGAATTACATTCGCTGGGTTAAAGAAATGCTCCTACCCAATTTGCCACCTACCTCTGTTTTAGTGATAGATAATGCTTCTTACCACAATGTTCAGTACGAGAAATGCCCAACCTCAAATAGTAGGAAGCAAGACATGCAAAATTGGTTGTTACAAGACAATATTCCCTTCGGTGATGGTATGTATAAAACTGAACTCTACGAACTCATAAAGTTGCATAAGGGCAAAGCCAAAAAGTTCGTTTTAGATCAAATTCTAGCTGAATATGGTCACACGGTCCTACGTTTACCACCTTATCATCCAGATTTGAACAGCATTGAGAAGATATGGGGCAAGGTAAAACAATGGGTTGGACAACACAATGTCACTTTCAAATTAATTGATGTGTGGGAGCTGTGTAAAAGAAGATTTTCGGAGATTTGGGAGAAAGAATGGAGCGATGTCTGCCGTCACGTGCAAGATGTTGAACAATACTAAAGGGTGTCCCATGAACGGCGCAAGTGGGAATTAAGAGTGACGTTACTTTGTAACCGAAACCTGTACATACATAAGTCATACACCAAATGTTAGCCCTGTCCAAGTAGATATTTTTAAACATAGAAACAACAAACGGGGTGCAGTGTTGTTCATGGAGTGTTGCCAAATGTGAGTGAAAGTGTAAATTTATTTTTCCACAAAGCATGGAAAATTGCATGTGAAACATTCGTACGAAAATTTGGACGTCAATTTCCACCTTGGGTAGGTGGACTATTTCGCCATCTATAGTTCAGAGAAGAAAACCGATCGTTTTCGCGTATAGCCAATCCTGAAATGCCTCGTAAAGGCGTACCGGTCCAAATGGGTGTTTTAAAAAAATTATGAGGTACAGTGGCAACACTGTTGATGTTTGAAGGCAACAAAAGGTGTGTTTAGTGATGGTCTATGACATGGAAATACTGGAAACAGGAAAAAAGAAAATGAAAATTTAGTGATGGTCTATGACATGGAAATACTGGGAACAGGAAAAAAAGAAAATGAAAATTTTCCTTTTTTCCTGTTTCCAGTATTTCCATGTCATAGACCATCACTAAACACACCTTTTCTTGCCTTCGAACATCAACAGTGTTGCCACCGTACCTCATATATTTTTTTAAAACACCCATTTGGACCGGTACGCCTTTACGAGGCATTTCAGGATTGGCTATACGCGAAAACGATCGGTTTTCTTCTCTGAACTGTAGATTGCGAAATAGTCCACCTACCCAAGGTGGAAATTGACGTCCAAATTTCCGTACGAATGTTTGACATGCAATTTTCCATGCTTTGTGGAAAAATAAACTTACACTTTCACTTACATTTGGCAACACTGCATAAACAACACTGCACCCCGTTTGTTGTTTCTATGTTTAAAAATATCTACTTGGACAGGGCTAACATTTGGTGTATGACTTATGTATGTACAGGTTTCGGTTACAAAGTAACGTCACTCTTAATTCCCAGTTGCGCCGTTCGTGGGACACCCTGTATATCAAAACTGAAGATTTGTTGGAACAATAGAGCGCCTCACTATCAGGGTTAACAGCAACAGCAGCAGTAGTGACAGTGAAATATGCAGTGATAGTTCCAGTGACTCCGAAGCAGAAGATTCCTCCATAAGCGACATCGAAAGATTGTATTAGAGCCGCAATGCCGCCATCACACCTCTGTTCCAGTTCCACCACGTACGTTTTCCACGTTTTACTAATTACTTATTCTCGTTAGGATATTCATTTTTGCATACGTCTCATACTGGATTACAAATGATTTCTTATCTTTAAACGCACTGCTGTATTACTAGTATTCTACTTTGTCCTCTCCCATCCCTCTCCAACTCTCGCTGTTACCAGCATTCTAGCTTGCTTGCTTGCTGTTTCTTGGCCCACACCGCCTATCCTTTACGATTTCGAGCCAGCGGGACTGATTGATGTGTTCCTACTTCTCCGTGTCTTCTTCCTCGGTAACCCTTATGGCACTTGCACAATTCACTTTCACTTTCACTCGTGGTTTTCCCTAAGGAGGTTATCCTGTGGGATATGTTACAGTGTAGATTTCCTTGTTGTTGTCCAGCATTCTAGCAGAACAGCTGATGATCTTACGCGCATGTGCCGAGGCACTTGGTGCTGATTGGCTCTGAAATTCGCGCCCACTCACTTCCCCTCTTCCGGTAACCTCCGTGCGGAGTGTTAGACTCGAAACGACGCTGCACATTAGAAACGCCAGAGAACTTCCGAACGTGCGCGAGCTCTACTACTATGTAGTTTCTTGCAAGGTTATTATTGTAAATGTGTATGTTTGTAAAAAAACACACCACCATTCGGAAATTGTTCCCTGTATATATGTATGAACTGAACGGTAAGAGTAACTACTGCTAAATATTATACGTGCATTCTTTGCCAGTTGTCATTCGGAAACAACACATTACTTGTTTACTTGCAATGTTGATGCATGGTGTACATTTCGTGTATTGTGTTTGGTTGAAGAAATTTGTTACAGCAAACACACATTCATTTATTTGGAACGCATTACTTTAACCTAGTTCTATTTATATATCTGTACCCGCATACACTCAAATCCTACTTACGAAATTATAGTGAAACTGCTAATGCTAATATCAATATACAACATTTTCGGCACACACACGAAAATGACCACCTAATATTCATTTCTGCACATATATTTATAAACGTTGCTTTATTTATTGCCGTTACTGGGATAATTAACAAATCTGCCTTTTTTGCTGTTATTTGGTAATGCAAAACATGCAGCAAACTTTCGCAATTTACAACAGCTGATCGAGACTTTGCCATTTTATCAACTATAAAAGTGAAAACACAGATTATACTAGGTACTGCACGTATCTGTTGGCTGCACAGTGTACTGCTTTTCCATGTTTATCCGGCACTTAACGCGTTAGGCGGAGCCCCGACCGTCACTTACATTACACAGGACTTTAAGTGCTAGGCATAGACATACTACTGCTAGGTAACGTTAGGCGGACATTGAACAATCGCAAAATGGTGTTAAGTGGTGGATATGACGTTAAGCGGAGATTGTTCAACCGGCCCTTACAGACGTAATTGGATACATAGTGTTATTGCGACACGTACACTTGGCAACTGTTGATGTATAGTTGCGATCGTTCATTTGTTTATATGCTAGTCATTTGTTTTTTCACTCACGTCTGTGATGTTAGTTTAATACCGAAAGGAAAAGAGGTAGACGAGTATTAATTATATTATTTGATTTTAGTGTAACAAATAGTAAAGATGAAGGTCTACCTTTGTCAGGTACAGGTATCGCAAAATTTCACTGATATCGAAAGTTTATCCTCTACGGTTGAATTTTGTTGCAAACTAGGATGATTCACGTGTATTTCTGGTTCGTCCTACCGTCAGCGTTTTATCAAGAATTTTCCACAATCGAAGGTACCAGTTTCGTATGGGCACAACACCTCTCACTCAATTATTTTGTCATTTTTAACATTCGTACTTACGTATTGTGCACTGTGAAAGATTCTTCAAGGTGGTATTATGCTTTTGTCACGAAAATAATTTCAATTTTTGGTAAAATTTCAGTAACCACCAAAAGTCTCTAATTCCCTTATTTTCCACATTGATACTTACGTATTCTGCATTCCTAAGGATTCTTGAAGGTGGCATTTCGTTTTTTCCACGCAAATAATCTAAATTTTAGACATAGCGAGTAATTTTTGGTAACAGTTTCATACATCGGAGACACATTTAAATCGGATATTTTGTCTTTCTCGTGGTTAGTACTTACCAATTATGTATTGCGGAACATAGTGGAAGGTGCTATTATGCTTTTTGCACGAAAAAAGAAACTTTTTCTGCTAAAATAAACCATTTTCCTTAATGCTACGGAAAGCACGTCACGGTGCGATATCGCTTGCTTTGCAAATGACAACGCTTCTTTTGTTTTCGAATATCAATGTTTCCAACTCTATTGTGCATGAAAATTCCTATGTTCCACGAATTATTGGGTTTTTGAAAATATACTTTCAAGCCACGAAACATGCAAAGTTGGTAGGTTAGTTTAGGTTTGGTTAGGTTACGTTAGTAAAAATTAAGAGATTAACTTACCATCACAGTATCTTTCACATATTTATTTCATGACACATCGTTTGCTACGTTCCCCGGTTTAGTCTCAATGGATCTACTTACTGTTATTCCTCGACGGCCAGCCTGAGACTTATAAGCCTACTATGAAGCCCTCAGGTTGTGGGAAATCAGATAAGGATATGCTTACGTAAACATTACCAACTTGCACTCGCAATTAAACTCCTTATTAGAAACAAAATTGTATTAAATTCATAATTGTTCTTCACTACACAAATTATCACATTCACATTTCCAAAATCACGTCCATTATTCCAGCAACCTCCATAATAATCTCTCTCCTAACAACTCACAATCGAATGTTCTAAGGTTAGTCCATAACCATAAAAGACTACCCAATTGAACAAAACAAATTACGTCATAATAGACAATTAACATTTTAAACATATCAAACACTTAAAATGATACAATAAGTGGGTGCGTATCATGGCATCCTCCCACAAACAAAAAGAAAATTAACAAAATGAAAATGGAGTAAATTTTCTTTTTCAAAACTCTAGGGCCATCCACTCAACTCAACAACTGCTTCTCAGTTTCTTGGAGTGTAGGACGGGGCAGACGTATTCCAAGTGGTAACATCTAATTGTTTAACACTAGTTTCTCCACTATCGAAATCTTCCGTCTGTGTAGCACTTTCTTTTTTCCTCCAATTGTAGTTACCTCTATACCGGTTATAGCGATGTTGGGAGAAATTATTATTACCATACGAACTTCTTCTTCGGAATGGCGTTCTTCTTTCTTCTCCAGAAGATCGCTGTGATCCCTCGCAGTTCCTTCTTCTGTAGAACCCGCTTCTATTTTCTTCTCCTGAAGGATTGTTACTTTGTCGAGCGCTATCACTAAAGTTCTCATTATCAGATCTTCCGTTACCAGCAGACACTTTCGCTGAATTGGGTTGATTTCTGGAGAACGTCAATTGCCTAACTCTAGCTTGGTTGGTTCTTCTGTCCTCGAATCTCGGGTTTTCTGTCCTCCATCCCTCAAGTTGCTCCGAGGCTTCATATCTTCCCAAGAAGCTGGTAAGTTGATCCATGTTGCGTGGATCGCGAGTAAGTACCAACTGACGCACTCGCAGCGGAAGTTGACTAATAACCAAGTTCAGCACTTCGCTTTGGTCAACGCTATCCACAAGATTACAATACGAGCCATATGTGTCCCAGCAATATTCTTCAAGTGAGAGGCCACAGCTCCTCGAATACCATTTGTTTCTCAGAGTCTGCATTTCCCTTTGCTTGGCATCAGCAGAGGCATATTGTTTTCTAAAGGCAGCACAAAAGTGTTCAAAAGTCTTCCACTTCTTCTCATTTGCAACAAACCACGCCTTAGCCTTTCCTACCATAAGAGAGGGCAATAACTTCAATCTAAAAATCATAGGAACATTCATTAGATCCAGGTATGTTATTAGCTCTTTTAAATACCTCTCAGCAGAGACAGTATTAATCTCTCCAGCAAACTTTGAAAGAGCGTTAACATCAGACATGCGAAAAGATTTGTAGGAGCTATTCTTATTGGCATTGTCACGAGATATCTCATCCTGTACCAATCTCTCGGACTTTCCATTATTATGTCTCTTCCTGGGCTTTGTAATTTTCCTAGTTTCAGTTTCCTCAGAACTAGAGGAAACTGCAGAGCAAGAACTTGACGAGTAACGATTTCTTTTCCTCATCTTCTCCTTGGAATCACCTCTCGTTGTTGAACCGTTCATTCCCGATTGAAATACAACTTCACCATTTTGAGAAGGTTCTAGAACCCGACAGCCTGCCATTAACATCTGTAGTTGATCGACCTGCCTATCTACAGATGCGACTTTCTCCGTAACTTCTTCAAGTTTCTTTTCTTGCCTTCTCTGATTTAGCTCTAAATTATCAAGTAATTCTGAGGAACCTTGTGTTGCTTCTGGCCTTGCAATTATTTCAACAATCTCTATTCGTCCCCTCAATTTCTCAATTTCATTTTCCATTTCCTTTTCTTTAGCTTCTCTAGATGTTTTCTCCTGTGTCAAGTCTTAAGTTCCACTTGTCATAATCCTCCTTTTGTTTTTCTTCCAGCTTTAGAATTAATTCAGCTACTTGCTGCCTCTCACACGCAATTTCCTTCCTCAGAGTCTCCTTCATTTCTCTACATTCCTTTCGCCCCTCTTCTATTCTAAATAATAATTCTTCCTTATCTTGACTGAGCAGCTTCATCAATTCTCCTCTTTCTTCATTCCTTTTTCTCTCTTGTTCATTTCTTATCCTTTCCTGTTCCTCTTTATCTTCTCTTCTGATTCTTTCTTGTTCATTTCTTATCCTTTCCTGTTCCTCTTTATCTTCTCTTCTGATTCTTTCTTGTTCATTTCTTATCCTTTCCTGTTCCTCTTTATCTTCTCTTCTGATTCTTTCTTGTTCATTTCTTATCCTTTCCTGTTCCTCTTTATGTTCTCTTCTGATTCTTTCCTGTTCCTCTTTATCTTCATTTCTTTTTCTATCTTGTTCATTTCTTATCCTTTCCTGTTCCTCTTTATCTTCATTTCTTTTTCTATCTTGTTCATTTCTTATCCTTTCCTGTTCCTCTTTATCTTCTTTTCTTATCCTTTCCTGTTCCTCTTTATCTTCTTTTCTTATCCTTTCCTGTTCCTCTTTATCTTCTTTTCTTTTTCTATCTTGTTCATTTCTTATCCTTTCCTGTTCCTCTTTATCTTCTTTTCTTATCCTTTCCTGTTCCTCTTTATCTTCTTTTCTTCCCATTTCCATTTTCTCCATCAGGGTTTGAAACAACTGTTCCAAACAAGGACTTCCTTTATTACCCTTCTCTTTACAAATTAGACATTTCAATTCTTCCTCCTTATACTGCGATTTTGTCAAAGGATAACCAGCACAACGTAAGTGGAAGCTTCTTTTACAATCGTTGCACTCGACCTCTTCATCATCAGCTTTCACTTTATCGGAACAGCAACTTAAAGTATCCATTTTTAACTTACGACGATCACTTCTTAAATTACGCTTCTGCATACCCTACTCAAACACATTTATCGAGTCCCGCGTTGCGGCGCCAAAAAGTTTACACCTGCTACGTTCCCTGGTTTAGTCTCAATGGATCTACTTACTGTTATTCCTCGACGGCGAGCCTGAGACTTATAAGCCTACTATGAAGCCCTCAGGTTGTGGGAAATCAGATAAGGATATGCTTACGTAAACATTACCAACTTGCACTCGCAATTAAACTCCTTATTAGAAACAAAATTGTATTAAATTCATAATTGTTCTTCACTACACAAATTATCACATTCACATTTCCAAAATCACGTCCATTATTCCAGCAACCTCCATAATAATCTCTCTCCTAACAACTCACAATCGAATGTTCTAAGGTTAGTCCATAACCATAAAAGACTACCCAATTAAACAAAACAAATTACGTCATAATAGACAATTAACATTTTAAACATATCAAACACTTAAAATGATACAATAAGTGGGTGCGTATCACGTTACATCTTTTCAAGTTACATGTATTGCATGGTACCGGCTTGTTTGAAAAATTCGTGCATTCTTGCCTTCGGTGTGAAATTGACCTTAAATAGGTGCTCTGCTAGGTACCCTGTTAAGTGACTCTTCTTTCGTCCAAAGGTTGGTATGGAATGACGTACATTACGCCATGCTCGTTCGATGTTTTGGGAGTGGAATGGAATGTCATCGCGCAACATCCGTCGCATGTTTTCGTGATGTATATGTCCACTTGCAGGCGTGTCAACAAACTCTATGCTGTGGTTCACTCGCAGGTGCCTATAGCCTGCTCCCTGTAAGTTTATGTAGTCTTTCCAGAAGTCTGAGATGATAGTTGTGCCAGGAAGAATGAATTTGTGTATGATTTGCAGCAGAGTTTGTTCATCTCTATTGTCTACCGGGACAATGAAGAAAGCTCTCGGGTTTCCTCTTTCTACACCCACTGTCCGTTACCTGGACGTCCTCTTCTATTTACGCACCTCTTCGTCTTGCCGAACTTCGCTTCATCTACTTCGACCTTGACCTCCTATGGGACGAGAATTTTCAGTTACCCATTCCTCGCAAACCTGTCTGCAAAAGTTTGACCAGTCAACAACAGTTCGTTTACTCATGTCTAATTCCTCTTCTATTACAGCTTGTCTTGGGTACAGCAGATGAAGAGAGAGATTGCAAAAATGAATTATTTTATCCACCGACAAGTTACTGGAACCTATGAACATGCCATTTCTTGCAGAACGTTTGAATCCGCACGGAACTTTCTTCCGACGTGATTTACCTTGTCCATCGACTCTCTTCGAACAAATATACAACCAATGCCCATCACGTCCAATATGCACATTAAATGCACTGCCACATTTTTTGCAATCAACTTCTTTATTCACTATGCCGTGTTGGATTGTAAAATCCAAGGGATCTTCTATGCCCGATAATAACCTAACGTCACATCCATGACATGCCATTTTCTCGATAAAAAGCACACGTTTCTAGAAAAAAAGCGCACGTTTGCCAACAAAAAACCGCGCGTTTCTCAAAAAAAAAATGCACGTTTGGAAACCCTGATTCCACTAGCGAGATCGCGTGACTTCCGATGCTAGAGCCATCTGCAGGTACATCTTGGAAACAATGGCATGATGTCAATTTTCACAAAATGCGCAATATTATTACATGAAAAGTGATTATTTATTGTTCTGCTACATTCTACGATGAAGTTTTAGGAAGAATATTTATCAACGAAGGTTGTAAACCTTGGAGAAACTCATTTCAGTAAGTAGTTTCTTGTGTAAAATTGAAGAAATGTGTCTCCGATCTATGAAACTGTTACCTATTTTTTTATGTTCGCTTTCGCTTGCGTAACATGCAATATGGCGGAGAAATCTTGACTAGCGTTGTCAATGATCAGTGTTGCAACCTCCTTCATCGAAAAATACTAGTTTCGTGTTACTGATTTTGTATTTTTTTCCAGGTTCGAAAACCCCACGAACCATTGACACAGCCCCACAAACCATTTGCGGAAACATACCTTCTTCAGTTACAAAAACACGTGTTTGGAAACACTGACCGGGATTACGTCATCACACACAGGCTACATCCACCTGGAAGTAAATGGATGCAAGACTATCGTGCATCTGTCACACATTTATATCGAAAAATAGATGATTTACCTGTCAAATTCAATGAACCATGCTAGAAAACACTTCCCCGAACTTCCACAATTATAAATAAACTGCATTCGGTAAGTAATTTCTCCTGTAAAATTGAAGAAATACGTTTTGCGGATACGAAAATTTTACCTTCATGGTAAGGTTAGGTTAGTTTAGGCAAACAGTTAAAATTTGGAGTCGTAGTTATATCAGGAATGTATATTTCGTTTTCACGTCTTCTTGCTTGAACTCTGTAAATTGATGTAAACCTGTTGAGTTCAATAATAATAAATAAATAAATAAACAATGGCATGGTTGGAAATACTGACAGGGTGTTACATCTGGTTCACGTAGAGGAAGAAGATGAAAGCAACGGCAATTGTGCGTCGGAGAGATATTTCTCTTGAAAAATACATGCATTCCCGGTGAAATTTATTCCAATATGAAAAAGAAATACCTGCACGAACTTTGAAAATGCTACAGAAACTCATTTCCGTAAGTAGTTTCTTCTGTAAAAATGAAGAAATACGTTGTGCTGATATGAAACTGTTACCGGGCATTGGCAAAAAATTTTAGGGTGTGTGTGTGTGATGCATATTTTGGTGTGGTGTCTCGCAGAAAATAAGAATACTTTCTTCCTTATATTGGAAAACTACAATCTGAATTTAATGTTTGCTACCAAAATTTATTGCAAATTCCGAATAAAGCATATTGAATAGGCTACCCGTGGCCTTCCGCAGAATATTCCAGGAAGGGAACTAGAAGACATCCCCCCTGCAAAAACAGTTTTGACGCCTCAATAGAACACAGCTTCAGTCTGTTATTGCATGCTTGGGATAACCCTTGTATCTGTCTCTTAAATTACTATAACTAAAATTACATATGTGAAATACTTAATTGTAGAGAAGTATTTTCTGCTTCGCTCCCCCTGTGGGTATGCTTATATGCAGAGTATGTGTACTGTGGTTCGAGACTGGTATAATTAAAACCAGGATTAAGAAACCAGTCTTTTATCCTGTTTAGTCCTACATATGTAATCCCTGAGTTTAGGGTTACCAGATGACAAACTTTAAAAATAGAGGACATTTTTACAAAAAGAGAGGGGACAATTAAATTGTACACTTCCAATTATTATAAAATAATATTAGAGTGGATTTGAATGAGAGAGATGATGAAGATTGGATTGTGCTTGGCCAAGATAGGAATAAATGGAAGGCCTGTGTTGCAGCGGTGATGAACCTTCATTATGAACAGCAATGAGTTAGTTGCTTAGCCAGATAATAAAGGTATGTCAATGTGCAATATACTGAAATACCTTTATCAGCAACTGAAACGAATGTGTGTGTTGGTCAGATAAGACATTCTGCTTCTGAGTTGTTTCTTCCAGGCATAAGTTGGGAAATCGATTTTGTAAGTCGTCTCTAAAAAAGCATTTGAAGATGGTTCAAATCGCTGATCGACAGAACTTCACTTCTCCACTACCATGTAACAATTAGGAGTAGAGCAGTTAAAAATTACTGTTTATTTCTTAGTTCTGATGTAATGGAACTCAAATCAAAGGAATCTCGCATATTCTTACCTATTGTTAGAAACTTGTGGCTCACCACAAGCTGCGGTAGATGTCGCAAATGCTTTGAAATCAAACCTCATGCGACAGAAGAGATCAAAACATCCAACAATTTTTTCCTATTTGGAAGAAAAGTTTATTGTCTTTTCACTCACAATTGAGAGTGTTGTATTTCCTTACTTTGGAAATGAACAAGGAAACAATATTCATAATTATTTACAAATATAAAAATTTGTTATGGATCTGGAAGTTGTACTCCAAAGAAGAGGACATTTCACAATTTTCCAAAAAAGCTGCCCAGACTATTTTTAGGAACCTGAAAAAGAGGACATGTCCAGGTAAAAGAGTATGTCTGGTAACCCTTCCTGAATTGTCTTCTATGTAGGGCTACATAGCTTTTAGATTTTGTTGTGGAATTTCTGGTCTGCTGTTGAGTTCTTTGGTTACAGCATCTTTGATTTCTGAAATGAACTCTAAACAATGTGCTTTCATATGCGATTTGACTTCCGGAAATAAAATATAATCAGCTCAAGCTTAGTCTGGTGAGTAGGGCAGGAGGTTAATAACAGTCATCTACAATTGTTGAATAATCATCGCTTTGTGTCTGGGGACATTTGGCACCTTCAGAAACACTCAATCTTGGAGCATATTCTGCAGACCACTCTTTGTCACGTAGTGTGACATGAATATGTGAGCATATCTGTGATCACTCAGTCTGATATGGACTCCACATGTCAACATGCACTTAAGTTCTAGGAACAATGTGGTACTGACTGGAGTTCTGAAGTCGAATAGGCAGATCTCTCAATGAAGATCAATCATTGTAATAGTGAACCTTCCACTCGTCTCCTATGTTATATTTACTTTTTTCCAAATTTTAGTACATCTACTTGCACAATATTTCCCTGCACACCAATCCATCCATGGAAGTTTTTGTGTTTCATGAAATCAGTAACTATTGTCTAATTTTTCTGGTAGTTGTGCAAGGAGGAATTACTTCCATTTTTTTATTTAAAGCGTGATGATGTGCATTATTCAAGTGAAAATGTCATTCTCAGTAAATCAAAGTACAATGGTGGGGTGACTTGTAATAGACCAAGGAGTCATATGATTCTGTGCATTGAACACATTTCTCATTGTCATTTCAGTTCTCCCCAGCTGCTTAGTCTTGACAGTTCAAAAATTCTAATTTTGAATACATTTTATGTTTGGTTATGATTTGCATGTATGCAAAATTCAACCATGTATTGCAAATCCATATTACTGATATATTATCAACAATCTTATCTACTAGGCCTATATCCTTTGAATGTTTCAAAAGTAACAACATGCTGAAGCAGTATTAAATAAAAAAAATTCTACTTTTCTCCCCTTTGGTCTTTTTCTAAGAAGGTATATTTTGTGTTGCATGATCCTTGAATAGAGTTTAGAAGATTGATGAAAATGTATATAGAAAAACAAACCATTTTTACTAAAGCATGTACAGTGAGTTTTTCCGTCACTTGTGCCACCTGTCGGCAGCCCGCTTGGTGGCCGGCC
Source organism: Lepisma saccharinum (assembly GCF_977018435.1). Classification (NCBI taxonomy): domain Eukaryota; kingdom Metazoa; phylum Arthropoda; class Insecta; order Zygentoma; family Lepismatidae; genus Lepisma; species Lepisma saccharinum. The sequence goes on along the minus strand of NC_139229.1, from coordinate 219,623,431 downwards.
GGATGGCAACTCCCTGCAAATCGTGTGTGATATGGCTAGAAATGGTGTCCTCCTGCATCCACTCATTTCTGGTATCTTTTCAGAAAATTTCCTTTTACATGCAACAGTTCAGCTTCTGAAATTGCTTCAGTTTCTCTCCTAATATTCTCTTTCAGTTCTTCTGATGTGTTGAAGACTTTATGTACATAGGCTTTATTTTGTTTTGTAATTTGTACGTATGTGCCTTTATTAAAACTATGGCAAAACACAAAAAAAAAAGAACCTTGGAACACTAAACACTTTATAAAACAAAGAAAATCACAAGAGCACTTGTGACACACAAACACTTTAAAAATACAACTGAAATGAGAGGTGGTAATAGAAAACATCTGCTTGTACCCTTTAATTTTTGGAAAGTTCGCCTTGTAAAGGGGGAATTATATTTGAATTTTATCGTGTTCCTAGAGTGGTCACCCTGATATGGAATTAAACAATTGACATAATAACAGCATGTCTGGCATCAAAATCAACCATTTATTGAAAGGGTTAACAGTTACCTGGGAAGAGCTGTGAAATGAGATTTTCAGTTTCCTCTTATTGTTTGCAAATATGCATGACATGTTAGTTGAATGTAATTTTTCTTCAGCCCCAGGTAAATTGGATTTTTAGGTTAGATACTTCTGCAATGAACCTGTTTCTAGCTTTTGTTTATTTTTTACTAAACATTTGTTCTTACAAACTTGAATTTTCTTATGTTTAAATTTTGCCCTGTCCTCAATAAATTCCAATGTTAATGTGTCAAGCATAATTTTCATTGAAGTTATGACATATATAATTCCAATGTACATACAAATCTAATCAGTGATTATTTTGTCAATTATTTCCAGGTTGTAGAGAAAGCTAAGCCAGTATGTCAGCACACACAATCTTATTGGATTTTTCTGTCAATCCAGAAGTTATAACTAATCCAGGTAATGTAGGTATTCTTACAGAAAATAGAATTGGTTCATGTGCACTAGGCTTTGTAAGAATCTAGGGATGCCCTATTTACAATATGTGCTGTTGCATTGATTAGAGGTATAGGCTGCAGGGTTTGGGGATTTTAATGGGGCAAAGATGGTAATAAATAAAATACTAGCAAGAATTGTTGAGAAATAAAATGCAATGCAGTCATTAGCATCCAGAAGAACTTATTCATTCATATCTTAAAGAGAAGGAAAGTCTTGTGTAATGCAAAAATGAAACGCACAAGAAAGTAACACTCCTGTATCATTTTGATGAATGTAAATTTGGCACCAATGACAATTTCAAGAGATTTCACTACTTACTAAACCTAATATTTTGAACACATACAAGAAATATGTAATTTCTGTGAAGTATTTTTAAAAAAATACGAGGGGCATTTACAAATTATTTTAGACTGGGGCTGGTATTCGAACCCCAGAATAGGCAAACCGGCGACAATACAGTAGTCTGAAAGAGTCGACCTTGAAGAGTGAATAATGATGCAGGTAGATGTCAGGAGTAGTGTAACTATCTTGCAATTTTATGGGTAACCTGTGTGGCGTCACTCGACAGATCATGGAGTGTGATTATCACGGGCAGAGGTGGACTGTGTGGTTGCTGTGGAAAGTAGGGAACAGGCCAGCAACCATTTACGGCAGATTGCACGAACATGACCATCAACTGCAATGTGTATTGTGCTTCTCTACAGAAGTTACGTCACCGGATACAGCAATATTGCAAGGGAAAGTGGGCCAAGAACGTCCTGTTGCTTCATAAAAATGCTCGTCCGCATACCAGCCACCACACTAAGGATAAGCTCAAATCACTGGGGTTCACTGTGTTGGCACATCCTCCTTACTCACCAGACCTCGCACCGAACGACTACGCCCTCTTCAATGAAATGAAGAAGCCCCTACTTGGTGTCAGATTTACGGACAATGACGCCCTCCAAGCATCTGTCAGAGACATATGATGTATGGCAAATCTAAACTCAGCACCTTAAATTTAGTATTTTAAATATCATAGGCGTGTACACGGGGTGCAAGAAGGGGAAGTGCTCCCCCCTAATCATGGATGCCCGCAGATTTTTTCAATGAGGACTAGCAGGATATATTTCCATGGGGGAATATTACCCCAATAATAGTGTTGCCACCTCAAAAAGCACCACATGAATTTGAAATTATCACGTTACTATGACTGAAATCAAATTGTGTGTTAAATATAGGTTTTTAGGTTGACATTCGATTTCTAAAGGGGAGGTGTTGCCATTCTTGCCCCCTCGTCCAGACGTCCATGTCCCTCCCACATTATTGTACTTTCACCTAGAAATTTAGTTATTAAACGACAGTATACTGTTAATGAAGATGAAATATTTTCAAGACTATTAAAGTTCAAAGCAACTATGGGTGAAGGGGGTACAGTGGCACATGTACAAAGTGGGGGAGAGCAGCGGTCTTGCCCCTTGAACGGAAACCAATTCTAGAGGGGCAAGGGAGCAAACATTGAGGTAAAAGAAACCAAGACTAGTAGAATGTAGGACAAAAGGATACTCAAGATGGAATTAGTTTTCACATCTTTGCATTATTTCTTCGATGGCCAAGAGCACCTGCAGGGGGACACAGAGGGGCAATTGCTCCCCTCGATCTCAAATTTTATGAAAATAAAAATACATTTCGTAAAATTTTCTTTGTTGCTTCACTCGCAATATCTGTTTTTCTTACAGTCTTGTCAAGTTCAGAGCCATTGTTAGGGGATGGCAGGAGTCGGCCCTGGGCGTCGAACAATCGAAATGAAAAATATTGTAAAAGAGAATGTCATAGCCCCCTGTGAAAATTTTTGTGCCATATTAAATCAATATTGTCTTCAGTTTGCAACAAAAAATTGATCTTATAGTTTTTTTGATTGCTTTGCTTGCAATTTTTTTGTTTCCTGTAATGCATTATAAATTACCAGAGAGAGAAGTTATAACTAGGGAATGTAACTTTATGTGCTAAAAAACTCAGATTTTTTTTTTGTGTGTCATAAATGTTGAAAATATGTTATAGAAACAGGAAAATATGTAACAAAAATAAGAAACATTTGGTTACAAAAACAAAATATTCATGCATTTTGAACACCTGAAATTAGTTTCTAAATGCTTACCTCTTAGTGAGCTATTTTTTGGAAGAGTTGCAGTGGCTCACCATAGTTTTTCCAAATTCTCCATTGTAAATTCGTAACGATTATCTCTAAAAAAAAAACATCTTATATTGTGAGAAAGATCGCTCCGCGTCACAAGAAACAATTCTTGCATATTAGAAGCACGAAATGTCACTAACCCTGAAGTTTTCCTAAGCTTCCTCTACTTCACCTTGCTCTACTTCACCTTCCAAAACACATGCAATTTGGCACAAAGTTTGTTTTTTACCAAAAATTTCTGTACATTTAGACATTAGCACTTGTGCGTTCTTTCAGTTTTGTTTCTTCCACGGAAGCTGCCAAAGTGTTCGCGGACGATTCAAGCTTTCGTATGGAATTGGAGAGAAAGGACAGTTTTGTTGAGATGTATGGCAGATTTTCTTTGTCGAGATCATTTACAACACATACAAATTTTTCAAAGTTCGGGGCATAATATACAGCTGCATACAACCAAGTGCCCCATCACGTAACTACAGGTGTAGGGGGAAGTGGAACCTCAGGACATTTTTGTTTAAAAATGTCTATTCTTCTAGGTGACTTGATAAAAACTTTCTTCCTATTTGAAACCAGTTTATCGGCATTGGGATAAATAGCTCTTATCTTTTCACATATTCTATGCAACGCATGAGCCACACATGTAACGTGCACCATTTTGGGGTAGCTAAAGGCAAGGCCTAATGCAGCTTTTTTCATGTAAGCTGTTGCATCTGTCACGAGGAGAAGAACATTGTCAAATTTTATGCCTTCCAGCCACAATAGCTACATTGCTTCGTTAAAAAGCCTTGCTATCATTACATGTGTAGCCCCAGTTAGCGCTCTACACACTATCAAATCATTTTTCGTTGAGACAGTTTCGTCATTATTTAGCACTCCCACAATCACATTTCTCACTTTTCTACCAGTGGAGTCTGTAGTTTCGTCAATGCATAGCCAAATATTTTGATGCGCACATTGTGAGCGAATATGTTGTAAGGTTTGCTCGTAACACCTGTGCAGATATGTTTTTTTGCAACATTAATTCATCAGGCAGTTCGAAGTTCATATATTTCGCGAAAAAGTTTCGTAAATCAGGGTTCTTTAATTTGAGCAGTGGAATATCTGTGGTCACAAAAGCTCTGCACAAGAACATTGAACAAGTGGACAATTTTGAAGGTTCCCCAGAAGTAGATGGAGTTTGTTGCCCGATAAGTGCCTATCTGCCACTCAAATGTGGTTGGTCAACTGTGATAGATTTACCACACGGTTGACTATATAACACTTTGCCATCAGTTGAAAACACATCCTTATATACTTTACAGAACTGTTGCAAATGAGACGAAACACTTGCCTTAACTTTTGGCATATCGCACGAGAAAACACACACTGCTGCACAAGCACCGAATCAGAACATGACAAAAGCAGAAACACACTCGAAGCTCTACATTACATTGTACGTTTGCCTCATCTGGGTAATATTTTCCCCCAATAGGATCGTAGGCGAGGTGCCAGAAGTCTGCTAGTGAGCGTGTTCAAAGACAAAACAAACGTAGCACTCCATATGAAAGAGGTGTGGAGAACAAACATTTTTCCTTCGAGGATTTCGAGGTAGCTGAAATCAATGAGCGATTTTATGTATTTAAAATGAAAATTCGCAAAGTATGTATTTACATACGGAAAACTGGATTATGTAAAATAAAATTTGCTGTGTTGACATATAAGGCTATTGTCGTATGTGTGACGCTTATTGCGTAAATATTCTGTATGGTTTATAAGACCTTTGAAGTTGTCAAAATGTAGGTAAAAACAGATTGTGTTTTGTCTTGTATAAATGGCGTTCATTATAGTTTGTTGAATGGAATTTTGTGATTAATTAAATAATGTTGATTTATGCGTGCATATCATTTATAATGTATTCGACACCTTGTGTGAGATCTGCGTGTGTTTCAAATACACAACAGATGTATTAAATGGCGACGAGGAAAATATTTAAGGGCGTAGTACAGATTTAGGTGAGTTTTGGTCTATGATTAATTGGATTTAATCGTTGCGGTAGGCATCATGGCGTATGTGCCAGGATTTGACAAATATGATCCAGATGAAGGAACCATTAACTCTTATTTGGAAAGATATGATAATTATTGCCGAGTTTTCAACATATCTGAGGAAAGCAAAGCTCCTAGATTCATATCTGTAATTGGCGCCAAACCTTATGAAGTGTTACGCGAGTTGTTCTCTCCAATACTACCAGAGAAGAAATCGTTCAAAGAAATTTCTGATAGGCTCATTTCTTATTACAATCCAAGTAGTAATTTTATAGTGCAACGCCTAAAGTTAAGAAAATGTACGCAATTGGATGTGGAGAAGGTTGAAGATTTTACAAGAAGGCTCCGAAAGATAGGTGAAGCATATGGATATGGTGAGTTTTTACCTATTGCATTGTTTGACACGTTCGTGAGCGGTTTAAAGTCTGACGTTATTAGGAAGAAAATAATAGCAGAAAATATCATGGATTTCCAGAAAGCTTTTGAGTTAGCTAAACAAATGGATAAACTCGAGTGTGATATGAAGGATTATTACCGTGAGGTGAACTTACAAGGCACAATGAATATTAAGTGCAAGGGCAATGACAGAAGATTTCATGAAGCGAATAAGGTTTCGCGTAAAAATGAGAATGATTCCAAATTTAGCAATCAGCAAAGTAATCTTCATGGTCAAGGTAATAATTCAAAATCATATAAATCAAAGTCCAAAGTGCAAGGGCATTATGAAGGAAGTTTTTGTTCGTTTTGTGGGAAGCAAGGCCATAATTATGTGAAATGTTATAAAAGGATTAACATTGAACGTAGAAAATCCACAAATTATGAACTCAATAACAAATTTGTTGCTCATACAACTGAGTTAGAATCCGCACTTAACTCTGAAGCTAGTCCAACAAACACAGCTGCAACTCAAGATTTATTTATTGCCACTATTTTTACGCATTCTAATGATACTCAAATCAACTTTAATAGTAAAGTTGATAAAGAAGAAATCGTGGATCATGCATCCAAACTTCAATCATCGCTACATGTGGTCAACGATTCGGAAAATGATATAAAAGTGTGTACAAGGGAACTAGATTCCAACATTAACCAGCGTACATATTTAATAGATATTTTAGGAAGAAGTTGGATTCAAATTATGATACCCAAGTTACATTGTGAATTGACTGAAATTTGTGCAAGGGGAACTTGTTCTCCGCAATCTGATATTATTGCACACAATGTCACAAGAAATAATGCAATGAACTCTGATGTTCGTAATGTCAAGCATATATTAAATAAATGTGGCAATTGTATAAAAACTAATAATGTACAAGGGATCGTTGATATTATAAAGGAAGAATTTCATTCTACATTTGATGGCGATTTAAGCTTGCCTATAAAATATTTTAGAGCTGATATTCCATTAAAACCTGACGCAACTCCAATTTTTAAGAGATTTTACAATGTACCTTATGGAATTAAAGATAAAGTAAAATCAGAATTGGATAAATTTGTAGAAAATGGCATTTATGAAAGAGTTGACACTAGTGAATGGGCCAGTCCGATGGTTGTCATTAAAAAGAAAAATGGAGATTTGCGCATTTGTTGCGATCTAAAAAGTACATTGAACAAATATGTAGAAAATGCTTCTTATCCCCTACCACTGTTAGAGGATATTTTCCAGAAAGTTAGAGGAAATGCCGTATTTGTTAGTTTGGATTTACAAAAAGCTTATTGGCAAATAGCTTTGAGTGAAAAAGCAAAAAGGTTGCTTGTAATGAACACACCATGGGGATTATTACAACACACAAGATTACCGTTTGGAGTTAAAATTTCGTCTCAAATATTTCAGAGTAATTGAACAGATATTGCAAGGTCTGCATTATGTAATTCCATATCAAGACGATATTCTAATTTGTGGCTCTGGACTGAATGAAACGGTTAGCAGATGTATTGAGGTCATGCACAGGTTAACACAATATAACGTGAAGGTTAATTTGGAAAAGTGCAAGTTCTTTAAATCATCCATTCAATACTTAGGATATGAACTTTCTGCGGAAGGAATTAAACCTTGCCAGTGCAAGATTGAAGCATTGCTTAATTGTCCACGTCCGCATGACGTGAAGGAATTGAAGTCATTTTTGGTAGGCATTAATTTTTTTCGAAGGTGCATTCCAAATATGGCTATACTGATTCCAGCCTTGTACAATTTATTAAAGAAGAATGTGCATTGGAATTGGAGTGATGACTGTGAAAGTCAGTACAAAAAGGTTAAGGAAGCACTGAAGTCATCCGAAACTTTAACTCCGTTTGATCCTAGCAAGGATACAGTAATCATATGTGACGCTTCGAGCTATGGTCTAGGAGCTCAGATATGCCATAGAATTAATGGGGAATTGAAAACAATAGAATGTGCATCTACTACTCTTTCACAACATGAAATGGCTTATCCTCATCATGAAAAGGAAGCTCTTTCAATTATATTTGCCGTGAAGAGATTTAGAAAATATATTTATGGAAAGCAATTTCAAATATGGACTGATTCACTACCCGCCAAACAACTACTTCAATATGGAAATGCTATACCCATTATGGCTTCATCCAGGATTCAACGTTGGTGTTTGTTCTTGGCTAATTATGAATATGAAATTGTGTACAAGAAGAATGTTGAAGTAGCGGATCTGTTGTCGAGGTTGCCATTGCAAGGGGAAACAGTTGATATCGACGGGATTCAGTTTGTAAATGCAATCAAACTCACGGATCATCTGAAAGATGTCTTCCGAAGTTTGCAAGAACAAGATGTGATGTTGAAACAGGTCAAAAGGTACGTTATGGAAGGTTGGTCAGAATCTAAGATTAAGGATCCAAATATAGATGCAAGTGAATTCGAAGTGCTGAGAAGAAGAAGAAATGAACTACAATGTGAAGAAGATATATTGCTGTGGAGTTCTAGAGTTATTGTACCTAATTCAATGAGGCAACAAGTTTTGGAGAAAGCTCATGAGAATCACGATGGCGTAGTTAAAATGAAGTTACTATTGCGTGAAAGATATTGGTGGCCTGGTATAGACAAATACGTTGAAGATTACGTAAAATCATGCAACGTTTGTAATGCTGTAAAACCTGACACCAAAAAGAAAGAATACAATGATTGGAAGGAAGTAACTAAGCCGTGGGAGAGAGCACACATGGATTTTTTCTATTTTCAAGGAAAAGTGTTGCTTCTCGTTGTTGATGCATTTACAAAATGGCCAGAATATGAAGTTGTATCTTCTACATCATTCAGGGATGTAAAAGGATTTATGTCGAGACTAAGTTCAAGGTATAATCAGCCATACACCTTAGTTACGGATAATGGGCCTCCCTTCCAATCTGCAGAATTCAAGAAATATTGTGAAGATCAAGGGATTGCTTTGATGCATTCACCAGCTTATCATCCGGCTAGTAATGGACAAGCTGAGAGACACGTACAAATTATAAAAAGTGCTCTGAGATGTAAATTGTACGAAACTAGAAAAGAGGACAAGCATTTTGATTTAAATAATGCTTTGCTGGATGTGCTACATTGTGTCCGAATGGCTCCAAACACCGTTAATTTGAAATCTCCTGCTGAAATGATGTATGCATTTGAGCCGAGACCGAAAGATGATATAGGTCGGTTGCAGGATATTCCTGATAAAAGCAAACGCGAGGATACCAGAGGGGGTGTCAAAGTTTGGGTGAAACTTGCCAACCGAGAGTCCAGTGATGCATCCTATGTTCAAGGTGAAGTTGTCCGGAGAGCAGGGACATATACTTGGTATATTAAAGTTGGTAAAGATGTTAAGTTAGTGCATGGGAACCAGATAAAATGGAGAAATGTGAGAGAAAATGATAGAGGATATCATCATGATAGTGATGAAACAGGCGATAAGAATAATGACGCATCTTCAGAAGTCCATGAAGGAAGATATTTAGATGCGAATGATACGTTTAAGGATTACGAGAGAGGAGACAATCATGAAGTGGTGGAAGAAGCTGCAAGAGGTAACATAGATTTAGATAGACGTGAAGCAGCAGAGTCAAGAGTGTTAAGGAGAAGTCAGAGGCAAAGAAAACCACCTGACAGATTGGATTTGAGTGATTATGGTTAAAAGAAGTAAAGACATAAAACCAAAATTTTGCTAATGCAAAATTTCATCCGACGCGGGGGAATGTCGTATGTGTGACGCTTATTGCGTAAATATTCTGTATGGTTTATAAGACCTTTGAAGTTGTCAAAATGTAGGTAAAAACAGATTGTGTTTTGTCTTGTATAAATGGCGTTCATTATAGTTTGTTGAATGGAATTTTGTGATTAATTAAATAATGTTGATTTATGCGTGCATATCATTTATAATGTATTCAACACCTTGTGTGAGATCTGCGTGTGTTTCAAATACACAACAGCTATGATCAGAATTTTGGCAAAAACTAGGGGGTCTTATCTTTTCGCAGAAAAAAACATTTATTTTCCTAAAATTCCGTTCCCTAGTTGTAACTACTAATTACTTCAGACTCTTGGTGCTAAACAGTTTTGCAGGAAAAGGGAATTTATCCAATTTGTTTGAAATTTGGGATATTTACTAATTTGGGCCTCGTAATCACGAATCTGCACTTAAAATTTGGCGCTTATTTGGGGACAGGTGAATCCGGCCAATTTCTAACATGCCTTTAACAGGGACTCTATAGAGAAAGCCAGGGAGCCAGAGCGGAGCAGAGGCGGGGCCACATTAGCAGTTGGGGGCGGTAGGTCAATTACCCCAGGGGCGGAGCCAGTAATCGGTGGGAAATTTTGAAATCGAGGGTGTAGAAATAAGAACTTAATTTATATTATTTTGCTATTTCCACGTGTGGGCGCCAAATTTTAACTGCAGATTCGTGATTAGGGGGACAAAATTAGTGAGTATGCCGAATTTCAAACAAAATTGAAAAATTCCCGGTATTGTAAAATCGCTCCCATAATATGTATGCACCCATCAATGCAATGAGACTAAAACAGTGAGATAAAAAAGTTTTTCTTTCCCGACTGAACTTTCATCAAGGCTTTTGCGCCCCTATGTGAAATATATATACTGTTTATTTGAACTGAATTAGAATTTTTGAATACATTGGAATGACAAAGACTCTTTATGATGTTAATATATTTGTGTGTGGCAGGGGGTGAGAGGGGTTAATAAGTAATGTTGTAATAGAGAAATCATCTGCTTGTACCCTTGAAGTTTAGGAATTATACTTAAATTTTATCATAGTCCCTTGAGTGGCCACCTTGAGGAACTGTTGTACCGGTAACACTTACCTGAGCTTCATGTAGGATTCATCGTATCATGCTACGCTGCTGTGCAAACGTGGTGCTGTGTAATAATTTTCAGTAAAGGGAGAAATCCCACACCAAATCCTTTCCAACTTTGATGGCTGATATAGGAACTATAATGTTTGAAAATCAACATCTCAGTTTTTCTCCCCATCTTTAACATGATAGCTTTTTTGGTAAAGAGTTAGGTCTCAAATACAGAGTAGTGCTGCTTAGTGTGTGTGTGTGGGGCAGGTGGAGGGGTTAAATACATAGATTGTACTGTAAGTTCATGTGGAAATTTTTTTTTCAGTTGAGAGGAAAACTTTACAACAGAATGTAGAATCTGCTCTGAAAGATTACATCAAGAATTTGAAGGAAGAAAAAGTATATGAATTAGATGGTGGTTTTCTTGCTTTCTTGACTGGGCAGCGTGGCAGCTTTATCACCATCAGAGCCTTCAAGCAAGGTCTTTTAACAATCAACATTGAATACTACAAGAGTGATGAGGAGAAGCCAATGCTAACTTTTGAGGTATTTTGTCTTTCATGGACAATAGGGTTGAAATCTATTATGAGACCTATTTAATTGTTTTCTTCAAAATATTATTCGTTTCTACTTGAATTAATTAACAGTTTATATACTGTGTTTGCACTTTTTGCCCACAAGAATATACAGTATTACAGTATTACATATATATATATATTAGTTATAAGTAGAGCAATACGGGTGCCAATGTATTGGTATTGTCCCATATCTTGGCTCTTGGGTTGAGAGTTAGATGTCCACAAATTAGTTTTGGTGTTCTGTTAATGGAAGAAATGCACATTCTAGTGACAAATGCATATTGTGGACCAGAAGATCAATACTGGCGATTTTTCAACATAGCTATAACACTACAACACTGCTATAACTTTTCCCTTTGTCAAGCTGTAACACACACACACACCACACACACACATACACACACACAGGGAAGTTATTTAAGTATTTTACCGTGAGAGTGTTGACCGCTCGGCGGCCCCGTCATGCAACAGGTCCCGGAAAATTGTGTTACAGGAAGTCCGTAACAGAAACTGCTTGTTTTGTAATGTTTCCACTTTTCACAATTATAGTTACAAATTACAATTGAAATAAGCACGTACCTTGTCGCAGAATGCTGGAAAAGGTGTCCTCCCAAATACAAATATTTCTAGCACCTTATTTCTGACATCTAATCTTAGATTAGACATCGCTACTTTATCCTCAGTTGTCGTGAGAGTGCCGGCAGCTTATCGGGGGAGTTGTCAGCCGCGATTCAGTTGTCAGTCATACTTCAATTTGAGAGAGATTGTTTTATCCTGGTTTCTTATGACTTGAACGTAATACATTTATATTCTACATCAGGAGCATCATAAATAAGAATATAAAAATTGTACTTAAATTCATGATTCATAATGGCACCAATACAGTGCTTTTTTTTATATTTTTTTACTAAGATCACGACAGCCATATAGGCTACATGGTGTGAAAGATTGTAGTAGGAGCCAAAGTGTCACAATTAACGGAACTATGCTCATGAGGTAGTGCATATCTTAAGAAAGACACTGACAATCAATGAATCTGAATGATGTTTCAATGAAAGAGGAAATGGTGGTTTTTTGAAAGGAGTTGCAATGTGAGTGTAAAACTTCACTTTCTCTGTTTACTACTGAACTTCTTGCAGAAAACATGGATAACTGAGCAAAACACAGGGAAAAAGTGTCTTCAGGATGCAGAAGCCATGAAAAGTGGTGTAAGGATATTTGAAATTTAGATACTATGTTGAACTAGAGCTTCATTTTGAATTGAGATTGTAAATAGAAAGGAACTTGATGGTGGTTCATTGATCAGTCTTAGTTTACAGTTTTGAATGAGTTAATGAGTGTGAAATTACATAAAATACAATTTTCCTTACACATTATGTAAATTTTTATAAGTTTGATCTTTAAGGGTCATTCCATGCCAAACCATCCAATGGTGGTTGCATGACCATTTTAGAAAAAAATCATTTTTAGTACATAGGTTTGTACATGTTTCTAGATATCAAAACCAATGTTCAAAAAATAAAATATTGTCTTTAGTTCTCCTGGGGCAGCCATTTTTCCAACATGGCGCATGGCTTTTTTTGCTCTTGTAGCAGTATACAGAAACCTTAATATCTCAAAAACCATTAAAGCTAGAGACCTGAAACAAAATTAATTTAGTGGCTAATGATATTCAGGTATGTTTTGCTTGAAATTGCATCGTAAGTACGAAAATTATGGTGGAAAATGGGGTAACAATAGTTAAAAAATTGCATATTTAAGCCCGATTTTTTTAATGAAGGGGTTTAGTCTAAGGCTTGGTGTTTTTTTCATGTGTAGACCTACCTGCAGGGTGTCTGTAAATAAAATATCAGTGCCTAGAAATGCACCCCTTTTTTACAGCATGGGTTCAAACATGGCCGTTCATTGAATTTTGACAGTTTTCGGAGTTAAATATCTCAGAAATTTGGTACATAGGAAGCCCTTCATGAACCTAACTCTCAGTAAAAATCTCAACTTTTAGATTCAACTCGTTTTGGTCAATATGAGGTAACGTATGTCACCTAATTTCTGATGTTGCAAAGTAAGGTTAAACTACATCCCATACTTAAAATAATGAAGTCTTTTCTTTTTCTTTTTTTAAATTTGGGTTAAATAAAGGCTCAGAAAATATAGTAACATAAGGTTTTAATACTTGACTTACCAGAAATTACCTTGAAATTACAAGGTATGACAATTGAAAATCTGCGAAATTTCATTGCAAAAGGTTTGATTTTTTAGGTATCCACGACCAGTTGGTATTGTCAGCTCCAGTTTCCTATTCATTCTCTTTGTTAAATCAGGCAGGATTCTTTGTTCTTTCACTAAGTTCCTAAGTATTTTATCAGAAACCTTCAGTTCATCACATATTTTTTCTTGACCGAGTGGTAGCAATCAAACTGATGATTCTGACCTTTTCAACATTAGTTTTTTGCTCATTTACATTTTTCTTCTTATAATTTCAATTATATGATTGTAATGGTCACCCAAAGGATTGTCACCCAAATGTAAAAAAGAAAAAGAAAAAACTTCATTATTTAAAGTATGGGATGTAGTTTAACCTTACTTTGCAACGTCAGAATTATAGGGATATTTAACCCCGAAAACTGGCAAAATTCAATGAACGGCCATGTTTGAACCCATGCTGTAAAAAAGGGGTGCATTTCTAGGCACTGATATTTTATTTAGACACCCTGCAGCTAGGTCTACACATGAAAAAACATCAAACCTTAGACTAAACCCCTTCATTAAAAAAATCAGGCTTAAAAATGCAATTTTTTAACTATTGTTACCCCATTTTCCACCATAATTTTCGTACTTACGATGCAATTTCAAGCAAAACATACCTGAATATCATAGGAAGTATACTTCATTAGCCACTAAATTAATTTTGTTTCAGGTCTCTAGCTTTAATGGTTTTTGAGATATTAAGGTTTCTGTATACTGCTACAAGAGCAAAAAAAGCCATGCGCCATGTTGGAAAAATGGCTGCCCCAGGAGAACTAAAGACAATATTTTTTTTTAACATTGGTTTTGATATCTAGAAACATGTACAAACCTATGTACTAAAAATGAAATCTTTCTAAAATGGTCATGCAACCATTTTTTAAAAAATTGCTTCATTTGACATGGAATGACCCCTAATAAACAGTGTAGTAACCAAGATTTAATGATAAAATTGTAAAGAACAACTACAGGGTGTTTCAAAACTCATGCAACTCATACTTTGAAAATGTATTTCACGAAAACTGTAAGAAATATTTACACCAAGTTTGCATTATTATAAAGCCTCGTCCATTGAGATATTTTTCAATGCTTAACATTACAAGTTTACTCCATACAGAATATTAAATTAATAACTGGTGGAAGGCAACATTAACATTTTCCCAGAAATGCACTTTTGAGTGAGAAAACTACAGTCAACTCTCGATACAACGACCTTTCACAGTTCCTGGTAAATGGGTCGTTATTGGAATTTGCACCAATTTTCATCTTAAACGGAGCTCAAACAGACACAAAGATTTCTAGGAGACTGTAACCATTTATCCTGGTAGTTATACAACCTGTTATGCACAGGCTGCAATTTGTAAGAAGTAAAATAAAACATGAAAATGTTTTCACAAAAAAGGATTTAAAATAACGTTATTTTCTTTTAATTGGGCACAGTCGTCGTTCTTCCACAAAAATTCTAGTTCATGGGAAACCTTTTTGAACTGAGACCTACGGAAAGGAAAACAATCTCTCGCTTATTGCAAGCGAAACTTGAATAATCTTGACATGTGTCACACTGGTGCCAACAAAAGTCTGGAGATAATCGGGCAGAATAAATGTTGGATTTAATAAGGTCTACTAGAGCATTGTCTGTTACAAGATTAACTGTTAAGATAAGATCTCTCGGGAAACACAACACAACCTATCTAGGCACCAGACAAAAAAAAAAGGGGCTGTAAATTTCGTTCTGGTTCAGCTCTTTGCTTCAACAAACTTCTAATGCATCCCCCCTCACCCATTCCAGGGAGCAGTCCAAACTCTTCCTCGACTTGCATTGTAATCCAGCCTGAAAGAGGAAACACGCAACTTGCGATCTGTTTGCATTAATGTTGGATTTAGGAGTATTCTCGATGTCAAACACCCCCACTCCTCCAAAAGGTTTCACATTGAATTATTATTATTTTTTAATCGGTCTAAGCTTATACATTGAACACTCCTTCCCCACATGAATGGTTCTGAAGAAATGCAGAGATAATATTATGTGTATTTCCTTTCAACACTGTTCTGAGTGGTCAGGAAGTTTATTCTTGTGTCAGATGCAAAATAAAATTTACAGTTTTGTTTATCAGACTGGTGGGCAAGTGCCCACCCAAAAATTCCTCTGCCCACCCGATTGGCCACCCAAAACAAATTCAAGAAGTATTAATAAATATTTAGGAAAATACGAATGCTTCAATAAAAATATATTATTGTTATAAATATTGTCGATATATAAAAGCTCACAAATTATCATCCCATAAGAAGTTCCGCTGTCTTTGGATTTACATTAGTTTAGGGAGTAAGATAGCAAAAATTGTAGCAAAATATGACTAGGGATAATACCTATTATTATTAATTAATTAATTATATTCCATATTTAAAACTTGAAGCACAAGACTTGTGATCGAGTTAACACTTCTGTGACTACAAGTAGTATGTAATTACAATATCTATCTACAACCAAAGTGCACTTTTCGCGAGGTGGAAGTACAAAATCATACAGGAAAAATATCTTCACATTTCTTCCATATAGTATGCAAAAGAACTTTGATTCATGACTAGGCTTCTCTCACCTAGCATTTTGGGTAATGGGTGACTTTTTTCGCTTGTGGCAATTGTCAGAAACTGAAACTGTTTCCAAGGATTTCAAAGCATTATGAAGAAGAGAAACTCCATTTGTATGAAGGTAAAGTGAAAACAGGAGAAGAATTGCCACATAGCTACACTGATCAAATGTCTTTTTTTTTTTTCGTGTTTTTTAAACGTGTTTGTTTTCTCAATCTCTAGGCATATTTCTACTGAACCACACCGAGCATATATTTTCCCTGCATTAGTCAGGTCATGATTTACTTCAGCAAGTGATGACATTGATTTTTCAATGTTCATTTTGCACATATTCCTTTATTTTTACAATTTTTAGTTGTATTTTGTGTAAAAATTCAATTTTTTTTCTGAGGAAAGTTCATTGCAGATAAAGAATGAACTAAAGTGCTTTAAAACTTTTCTAACAAGACATTAATGGAATAGAAAGATTCATACAATTTGGAATACCCCTATACGGAGGAACAGTGTGGGAGGGAGACCAGCAGTCGGTAGGTAAGCCAAGGCTCTCAAGGGCTGTCGCGCCATGGGTTATTATTATATTAGCAAAGTAAAAAGATCATTCATTAAGCTTTAACGAAAAAGGAGTGTTATTTTCAGTTAAAAACTCGTATTATTAAAATTGTATATTCAAAATGATTAATTTGAATTATGGATAAAAACTAAGAAGTGTTTCTTCACTGTTGTCGGGGTTTATCATACTTTCTGTCATCATCCTTGAATGTTTAATGTTTGGGGCATAAACATTGTATCGCAAAAAAAAAGTCAAGTTGTTTCGTTTCGGAAAGTAAGTCAGTAGTAGCAAATAAACATGGACAGTTGAAACATGCGCAACTGTAAATGTCGAATTTTGGCATAACTTGCTTTCTGAATCTAAAATGCTAAAATTACATTTCAAATAGTTTTGCTGCTAGGCTGCTTCACCGATTCCCTCCATGAAGAGTGAGACCTTGCCCCTCCCCTGAAGACTGCATTAGTTTCACAAATAGGAATACTGCTTGTAGCCTTCGGTGCCTCTTGCATTTGTAAAGAATTTGTTCCATACTTTTCATAATTGTCGCATGAATTAAGCAATACTCTCTAATCTGCCACCTAAATGTTAACTTTTCTTCCACGTTACACACTAGACTGAATTTTGTAAACTAACAAGACTTTGGCATCTATACTCACATCCCCTGTGGACCTTGTTTTGCGATCTGACCATGTGCGTTTATGACTGTCCTTTCATCTATTACATCTTATCACAATTCAACACAACTGCCGAAGGCTGAACTTTTATCAGCTGTGTGAAGAAGAAAGAAAGTACCCTTTCTTTGCGTTTCACCATGCAACAGACAATAATAGGGGCAATATTTCCTATGCAGACAACAGCATTAAAAAAAAAAAAATATGACCTGAATTCTGCAATTATCACATTGCCGTGTATACCAGTGGCCGAGAATGAGCTGGGAAGAGGGGGGAGTACTTTTTTCTTTCTTGTCCTCTGGTTTCTGTTTGTTTTCAAGAATGTATCCAGAACTGGTTGCCCATTTTACATGGCAAAGGAAAGGAGAAGAAGTCCACATCCACCCTCGCCTGTAATCAGCCTGTGTGCACACACAAGCAAGAAAACAATCTGCATTGCACCCCCCTCCCACCCCCAGCCCTACTTGTTTGCTGAGAGGAAAAGAGGGAGAAGTCACTCAGCCAACAGAACACTTTTTTGGCATATTGAGGACATCGGCACAGTTATGAAAATGTATGAAGTGGGAAACTGGAGTTATGGTGCACATAAGATCAAAGTAAACTTTTGCGAAAACCTGGATGACAACACATTAAGTGGGTTGAGTAAAGCTACCATTTTTTTCATAACGTGAAATCGGGACTTTTTACTACTCTATTTCTATGTTGCAATGCATGACCGCATGTGTGTACACATAAATGATACACCTGACTAACATGCAACAAACCATTTCTTGCATGTTATATTTTTCTATATCTTTCGCAATCAACAATGTTTTGTGGAAAATGTGCATTTGTATGTTTATTATGACTAAGTAAACACTAGAAACTTAAAGAAAAAATGGCTTGACAAGAAATCGGGACATTTTGACATCCTGAATAAGGTCAGAAAAGTTGGGACACACTGAAAAAAAGGGACTGTCCCGACAATCATCAGGACCTCTGGTAGCCTTAGGGTTAACAATCTTCAGGTGGTCTATGATGCTTTGATTATCTCTAACAGTTTCACTTTTTTATGCAGTGTTACAGGGAACAAAGAACACGTTTTGAATGAAAGAGGTTACCGGAAGTTGTCGGCTACAAGGCCAAGAGTAGCTCATTCACAGGAATCTGCTGAATTGTAGGTCAGAGCTGGATAGATGGGCCAGACTTCCAGGCACCACACGTCTGTATTTTGGAACATTCCTGAGATCTTATCTCATTTCTCATGGTGGTGTATTTATCGATGAAAGAGCTTGACCTGCCTTACATATTGACAAAGACTGCAAGTCCAGCAGTCATTTCAGGTTGCTCCCCCTCCCCCCCCCCCCTTTCGAGTTGTCAGCAACTCTTAGGACAAGGAAACAAGTCAAGGTCAATTTAAAATAACATCCAAGCATATTCGATCTCTTCTTGTGTATCCAAGAGCAAGTAAAATCACAATGGCAAAACAAACCTGGCATGTTGGGTAGCAGCCATCGGCTGCAGGGTAACATTGGTGCACCTGGGGGGGGGCAGATGTCAAGTGTTATTGGATATCACTCAAGCGCGGTGTTGTGCCTATTTTCAGATCAGACCCACTTGCTAGCAGTAGAGTGCTTGTGAAGGGAATGAGTGTAAGAAACTTATTTTTCGGCCGATTTCCTTCAATTTTTGAACTTTTTTCCAAATTTTTCACGGTTCCTGGGAATAGGGTTGTTACTTCGAGAGGGTCATAGAATCGAGAGCCAACTGTATGTAAGAAATTATTGGAGCATCATAATAACATCCAAGCATATTCGATCTCTTCTTGTGTATCCAAGAGCAAGTAAAATCACAATGGCAAGACAAGCCTGGCATGTTGGATAGCAGCCATCGGCTGCAGGGTAACATTGGTGCACCTGAGAGGGAGAGGGGGGGGGGGGGCAGATGTCAAATGTTATTGGATATCACTCAAGCGTGGTGTTGTGCCTATTTTCAGATCAGACCCACTTGCTAGCAGTAGAGTGCTTGTGAAGGGAATGAGTGTAAGAAACTTATTTTTCGGCCGATTTCCTTCAATTTTTCAACTTTTTTCCAAATTTTTCACGCTTCCTGGGAATAGGGTTGTTACTTCGAGAGGGTCATAGAATCGAGAGCCAACTGTATGTAAGAAATTATTGGAGCATCATAATTACAAGTCTGACGACTGATGCCACGTCAATATGTCATTTGCAACCAACAATGTTCATGTGCAGCATTTGATGAATTTATGACTGGTGATTTTATGGGTTGAGTGAAGAAGTGGCATTTTTGGGACATATCTCTGTAGGTGGCAACACTAGCAGGTCGAAATTTTGTCACCAGATGCCAGGGGCGGCGCCAGAAATTGTCGACTGGGTGGGCAGAAGCTCCTTATTGATAAATTAGGGTGGGCAGTATAAATGTAAGACCATATATACAGAGCATTCCCTAACATTCGCTACGAGACTCGGCGGCAAGCAGCCCGGCATCAGCGCTTGTCTTTCTCGGTAAACGGGGTCCGCGACAGTCGCTAGAGTCGGCTATTAAAATTACAGTTTTCATATTGTGTACTAACCTTGACTACAGAAGGTGTTGAAAATGATGTCCCTCTGCTGCAACACATTCCTGGCATCTCCGAAGGAAATTGGCATTTACACGTGCAAGTTCGTCTACTGTAATTCTCCCGATTTCTCGTACAATACTCTCTTTTAACTCACGGATGGTGTGCGGATTGTCCCTGTATACTTTATTTCCCCATTTTTCTTTCCACTTTTATTCAGAACTGACCCTGTTACTCTAAACTTTTTTTTACGAGGTTTAATATAGTGGTCCTATGTGGAACGGGAACACCAGGAAATTTCGTTGCAAACCGTCGTCGCACTTCTCCACAATTCCTCTTTCCGAAGTAACACTCGACAAGATAAATGCTTTGTTGCAATGTAAACTTTTGTGGTGCCATATTAAGCCACAATTTCAACACCCGGACACGAGACAACACAACTTCCGAGGGAGGATTATACTGGCGTCAGTCTGAAACGTCAACAGAAAGGGAAAGAGAGCGAAGGCAGGGAGAGCGAAAAAAACAGACTGTAGCGTGCGACTGTCGCGGACCCGTTCAC
Source organism: Lepisma saccharinum (assembly GCF_977018435.1). Taxonomy (NCBI): domain Eukaryota; kingdom Metazoa; phylum Arthropoda; class Insecta; order Zygentoma; family Lepismatidae; genus Lepisma; species Lepisma saccharinum. The sequence continues at coordinate 219,603,219 of NC_139229.1, read as the reverse complement.
TGGGAAAGACAAGCGCTGACGCCGGACCGCTTGCCGCCGAGTCTCGTAGCGAATGTCAGGGAATGCTCTAGTATATATGTGTATGTAAGACGCATGTATCCCTCTCTTACACTCCCGATTTTTCTCTTACTTCTTTTCCCTTTTCTTTTCTTGTTTTCCTCTTTATTCCTTTCTAATCTATTCTCGCATCTTGTTCCATTTCCTTTCGCTTTCTCTCTGATGGACACAATTATTTCAAGGAAGTGTTTACCCATGCACAGCCATACATTCTAATCACATTCTTTCATGCATGTTAATACAGTGAAAAAAATGTGAATTAGGTTTAAGCTTGTGTTGCAAATACAAGGCACATACTTGATTTTATGTATTCGGCGACAATGATAGAAAGTGCGATGGTAGACAATCGTGAAGTTTCTCGTAATTTAAATGCATGTTCCTGAGCATAGTATTTTCATCGTATGAGTTTTTGACTGAAAGAGGGTTTTCTTACTCCTTGGGGGTCACTTTTCTTAGCTTACAAGGTTTGTACAACTGATAAATCTATCTGAATGTTTGTAGTAGCAGCGATTGGGTGCCAACATTTGAGGGACAAGGACAATATACTTTTTCTTGGTAGAAAAGGCTTAGCATAAAGAGGCCATAGTGCGGGGGCAAAAAGTGGCAAAATGTGGCGGGGAAACTGCATCCTCCACTTCCCGGTCCTCCTAATCGCCACCACTGAATGTTTGGATTAAAATGAACGTCTTATTAGGAATGATTTAAAGCACACACGGAAAACCAATTCTTTGTTCATTGTCCATGAAGTATTCCTAGGCTAATGAAAGGCTATTTTGACAAAATATCATAAGTATTAAACAAGTAAGATTGAAAAATCTGTTCAGAATTGAAGAGATTATTAGCTAAGTTGCTATTTGTTTTCTCATCTGTCATGTTACGAATGCGGGAGAAGCAATACACGTATGGTTACATGAACATATTTTTTGAGGTAAAAAAATGATTTAGGACACAAGGAATTCATCGAAGTTGATCACCGTGCCAGTAATAATTCATCTATTTTTCATAGATGACTTGGGTTGTATGGTGTGACCATTTCGAACATGTCAACCTCTACCCTGTGCAGCATACCCTGGAAACTTTATTATTTCAGGGCAACGAGTCCCTGGCGCTTGGAACCACTGGCAAAGTAATAATTTATGAGGGTTTGTATTTTGAGTGTCAGCATGTGTTTGTTTTCGCCACTTTCATGTAATCACCATTGAACCTTATCGTCGTCATTATCAAAATTAGCAGAAAAATGACTTTAAATAAAACAAATCAACCACAACTTACTCTTCCAAAAATGGAGTTTCATTAGTCCATAGCTCTTAGAAAGTTGAGATGGTAGTTTCAATTGCACAGCCGTTCATTAGTGGCTCAAGGCAGCTAATTCCGCGAACAATGACGTTGTTTTCCGAAAGTCTCAAATATTTGTCTCAGGCAATCACCTTCTTAAAATGGACGCATCTTCTGTGGTGATAAAATGCCACGTTTGGTGCGAGTTCTTACTGGATATCTGTCCCCAATGGCATAACGCTGTCGCATTACAATGGAGAGGTTCCGTGTTCGACTCCCCCCTCCTCTGGTGGAAGCACAATGCACACGGGTTCGGACTACACGTTAAACTGTAGGTTTAGTCCTGATTAGCCTATCTGAACATAAAAGTAGGCTTAATAACAAACTAACAAAATCGTCTTCTGGATACTTCGTGACAACTTTTTTTCTTTACTTCAACTGCATCTACAGATTCTGTTGACATTTTCGGCTGATTCATGTAGCAAAATTTATGTGTGGGACGAGAATTTCTAAATAGGATAAGCCACTCATTAGTAATTGAATAATTCTGTAGCTTTTTCCATACATAACTGGTTTACTAAAATTTATTCACTTCAGTATTGTAGGGATTATTGTGATGCCTTCTTATTAGTAGAATGAATATAAAGTTGATATTTCGCATACCATATTGATATTTCAAGATAACAGGTATATAAAAATTGTAATGTAATAAAAAAGGGGACACTTCTGGAATTTCAATGCAGAGCTAATTAAAACTATATTATACTCTCTAGCATACTAAAACCCGAAGGTTTATAGCTGAAGCAACACAAGCCTTCCATCTGTCCCTATTTGGGGCCACTTCAATCCAATCTTTCCCATCCTTGCCGATTTATTTTATGTCCATCTCAACGTTATCCCTCCATCCTCGTCTTGGCCTTCCTACTGGTCTCTTACCATCAGGTTTCCCAACAAGAATCCTGTAAACTATTATTTCCTCTGCCATTCGTGCCACATGGCCTGCCCATCTAAGTCTTCTTGACTAAATTATTGTAAATAATAATAATTAAAAAGTCGAAATAATGTATTGTGTTGCCGGAGGAAGTAACCCTAAGATGATGTTTCTATTTGTTTGTTTGGAGATTATTTTAACCATACCCAGGCCGGGATTTATATACGTATGTGGAGGCCCGGAGCTGGAGTCCTTCTTAAGTTCACCCTCAATTCTGATCTAATCTTGATCATACCCTGCATAATTTTGAGCCTCCTAAGCCTACTAGCTGCTTTTAACCATGGAAGTATTAATTTGATCACAGTTTTTGTTTCAATAGCTCTAGTAATTACTTTCACTTTCTAATGACAAAATTTACTTTTTATGGGATGATAATATGTGAACATTTCATACATGTTATGAACACCAGAATACACTTATTTATCGAATCATTCATATAGCTATCTCCAAGTATATGTACTTATTGAATTTGATTGGGTGGGCAATCGGGTGGGCACAGGAATTTTTGGGTGGGTGCTTGCCCACCCGTGCCCACCCCTGTCGCCGTCCTTGCCAGATGCACCCAACATGTGCCTAAGTATTGTCCATACATTTACGTGAAAAATCATAAATCACGATTGTGTACCGAAAATTGACTCTTGAGATAATCCTAGGCTGCTCCTAGCTACCCTGAATTTTCTTTGCTCATGCTTCGCCATGACACGTTCACCAGTAAGGTTCAACGATGGAATACTAGTACATGTACATATGTGTACAAGGGCAAAATGATATCCACAAAATATATCAACTCATTCAAAATAGATGCACAATGACAAAATAATGTAAAAACATATAGACAGTATCACACCCTGAGACAGCGGTCTCAACAAGGGTTTAGGGTTCGAAACCCGACAACAAGAAGTCAAACAAATATGTCTGCACAGAGACCCTCTACAAGTGTTTGGGCGAAAATGAGTTGTGTACAAACGTAGGGTGTATTGCACCCCACACTAGTCCTCCACACGAACCTCATCCTTAAGAGCACCAAGGTATCTCGGGACCATGCACATAACAAAATTCAATATTGAAATTATCACTCAAAATGGCAAATAAGCAACTACAATCTCCTCAACAAGTGCCAGGGTACAACGAGTTGTGTATAGCAAGAGGGCCGTAAGGTGTATTGCACCCTACACAGGTGCCCCACACGAACCACACCCCAAGGAGCACCAAGGAGAATCAAAGCAAAGCACATTAGACAGTTATGCACTTCAAATTGCAAATGAAAAATGGTTCAGAATCTGGGCCGACTGGCTCATATTTATACTCTTTTCATTGCCACAGACGACTAGTATCAGAGTGGAAATTATATACGCAAAAGCATGTAAAAACAATACATAATAATAAAATGCACAAAAGACACAGTAACAGCACACAATTATAGAACACATTTTGCAATTAAAACATTCTTTAATAAGTGCCAGACCCCATTTCACAAATTTATTGTCCATTGCCAGGTGTTTTTTGAGACAAATATTATTGTGTATATTATTGATACACGCGGTCCCCTGAAATAATGTTTTGTTGTTAGAGCTTTGTGAGGCCATGTGCATCAAAATTATACACATTGATTTTATTTAGAATTACTTAATTTGCTTTCATTTTTAAAATTTTTATTAATTTTATTTTGTTTTTATTAAACAAAATCATACAAAATGTAATAAACAGTATATACTGGTATTTTATAGTAGTCTACTGATAGCATAGATTATCTAAAGTCAATGTAAAACATATATAGTTTACATGTATGGTTGTGGGAAATGTATTGTTTTTATAAACAGTGCAAGATAATGATAAAGTCACCTGTCAAATATCAAACTTACAAAATAATATTATAAATGTGTTTATGTTCAGCACCTTGACATAGCCACGTGCTTTATAAAGAAACAGTCGAAACACATGAATTTCTCCTCCACACATCCAGCACAGTTTGTGATAACTTGCTTTGAATGTCTTGCTGCATGTGCTCATCCATTAGTTTCAGCAAACATCTTGTAGCATGCAGAATAGCATCCTCTTTTATTTCCAACTTCCTTCAATACATGTGTACATCCAGAAGAACTTCTCAGATCATTGTTTTGGTTTTGTGTGACACCATGAATCAACAAAAGTGCCAAATTTTCATGGAAGTCTGTTATCTTCTTGAAAACGATGTGGGCATTTACAACTGCTGTGTTGGTTAGTAGTTCAAATACAACTTTCCTATACCACTTCACACCCTTTCTTATTCTTGTTGCTTAAGATGCCATCTGATCTGATACATCAGTAAAAGATTTTGCTGCATTATATTCCAAAATTGTTGATGTTTTTCTGGTTATTCCTCATTTGTTGGCCACCTTCATCATTTAGATGTAAGAAAAAACACGTCTCTTTGTCTCTCCATTTCCCAACAATAACTTTTGTGTTGCTTTCCAGAGCTCTCATTTCACCCTTTTACAATTCCGCTTGCACAGACTTTCTCAATGTTCCAACAAGATAAGTTTTTCTTTGCATTAGTTCTTGAGCCAGAGAATCACTAGTATAAAAATTGTCAGTATACAATGTTCTACCACATACAATAATGGAGCCATTATCTCCATAACTACTCTTGCAGACATCTCTTCATATTTAAGGTCTGTTTGTTTCCCACTATATACTTTGATGTGCCATGTGTAACCATCCTTTACACAAAGTTTGAATAACTTGAGGCCATATTTGTGTCTTTTTCCTGGTATATATTGTCGGATAGATAATCTGCCTCGAAATGGCACCAGGGCCTCCCCTATGGCGCAGTGGTAGCGTCATTGCCTTGTAATCAAGTGGTCCCGGGTTCGATACCCTGTGGAGGCACAAGTGGTTCGGATCCCACTTTAAACTGTAGGTTCAGTCCCGATTAGCCTTACAGTGCATAAAGTGGACTTAAAACAACAACAACTCGAAATGGCACCATCGTTTCATCGATGCATACGTTTTCACCAGGTGTAAAAACACTTTGAAATTTTTCGTTCATCAAATCAACCATTGGCATAAGTTTCTGCAATCTACTGGTTTGAGGTGCTTCGTTGTCAGATACATGAAACATGCTAAAAAGCAATTTAAAACTATTGTGTGACATGTTATTGCTTATACAGTTCTTATAGAGAGGTTTCGGTGACCAATAATCCCTAATGTTTAGTTTCCTATCAAGTCCCATCCACAAGATAAAACCAAGAAACATCATTATCTCGTCCTTACTTGTATCATGCCAATTCGAAAACCTTGAATGCTCACTGACATTTTCCCTCACAATACTATCTATTATACACTGTTTAGCATAACGGTTAGTTTCAGTAACAATCAAATCTAACACAGAATCATTGACAAATAGCTTGTAATAATCCAACTCACTTTGTTTACCTTCCATTTGTTGCACATCATCTTTTACACCGCCAACCTTATCAAACTTGAATTTATGTAAGTTGCCTGAAAGTTCCTCCCACACGACATCTCTTTGTAGATTGTTTGCCTAATTAGAAGAATTACCTATATCGGTTTATACCTCATTAACACTTGGCAAAACACATTGTTAATTGCTGTGTTCAATTGTTGTGTCAAATTCAGAACTTCATGTTTTCTTTTTCTGCCTGTAACACAAGTAAGCATATCATCAGAAGTACATTGTCACTACTTGGTATGTACTCAGGATCATCACTGTCACGAAGAACACCCAGAACACTAGGTTCATTGCTGGAGTTTTCTTCAGTCTCGATCTATCGTCGTATGTCATCGGAATTTGCCATTTTTCTTCCAAAAAACAAACTTCTAGCTACAAAACAGCAAAGGCAAAACGTCACAACCAGCTACACAATGCTAAACAAATGAACAAAATGCTGAGATTCCCAGCATGCACTCCTGCCACCTGTATTGAAAATTACCGGACCATTGTTATATATCCTTTCTGCAGGGCAAGAGAAAATTAAATCTGCATGCATATAAGTGATACACAGGGTCTGGACGTGTATCATTTTGATGCACGCGTCCTGGTGGTAAACTTAATTTGTGTATCAGATTTATGCACATGGCGCTTAACATGTTAAATAACTCAATACTTTACAAGAAAACTATAAAAACTAATAATGTGACGTCAGCTACAAGATTAACATATACAAGGTGGGACTGTGTACTTCAACAGTCTGACGTCACTCAAAGATTTCAAAAGTAAATAAAATGTATAAATAAATCGAAATCTGCAGCACAAATATATTGTAAATTACACAAAAACAATAACATAAATTATCGCGTGCTTAAAACTGTTCACGGGATATGTCCTTTCATTTCTACCGAAACACATATGCACGATTCCATGGTCATCCAAACACATCGCATCAAACATCTTACATTGAGTTAAGTGTTCGTGTTAATCACACACAGATACAGCACCAACACAGCAGTTCGGCACAATTACAATGTGCAAGGACAAGCTTCTCCCAACTAAAAAGAACACTGTTCATAAGTCTGTAGTGAGAAAATAAACTTGCTCTCGATCTCGGCGCAACCACAAAGGGGGTCCCAGGAAGGACATGTTAGCCACTACAGTGCCTGGTTGATTCAGCATGGCATGTTCATTGGAAGAGTATTTTCCTACTTATTCTTACACTCATGTACAAGAGGTTTGCTGTACCTCACAGAGCATTTCTTTTACGACTAGTTCATTGATTTCGAGAAACCGGAAGAGTATGTGACAAAACACGAAGTGGTTGCCCATCGGTTTTAACCCCTGCCACAGGGGGGGGGAGGGGGGGGGGGTGCGTACAAGTGTGGAACAATCTCCATCCAAAAGCCTGAGGGAACTTGCGTCCCAAGTGGACTTGTCACTTCCCAGTGCTCATACGTCTGTGAAGAAAACTACCCTAAAGCCATATCACGTTGGTGCTGTCCAAGAACTGTAAAACCTTAATAAGGATAAATGCTTGAAGTACTGCAGATGGTTTGTATTTCTCATCGAAGATAATGACATCAGAATTCTTGATTCCGTTTTTTTTTCACTGATGAAGCTTGGTTCCATTTGAATGGTTATGCTAACAGCCAAAACAGCAGAATATGGTCCACTGAACATCCTCACGCGTTCCACGAGGTACTGCTTCATCAAAAAAAGACTTGTAGTATGGTCACTGTGTTTACTATTGTTGTCAGACTGAAATAGTCTGACAATTGTTTTCGGACTTAACAACAATCAACAGTATTAAATACCAACAAATGATCCCACATATTGTTAAGAGTTGGTATTTAGTGTTGAAGATCAATCCTCAGATGTTTTTATCAGATTATCAATGTTTATAAAATATTGTAATTTTTTTTATTTGAATTAGTGATAATTTTATTAACCCATATGGCCTATATTAGTCATTCCCAAACTGTGGTCCATGGACCCCTGGGGGGCTGCGATGATAATCCAAGGGGTCTGCAATAACAATGTAAGTTTTAAGTACTTAAAAAGTCATTATATGCAATTGGGCAATTCTCTGAAAAGTATAACCAGGATATCAAATAACGAAGTTGCAATATTAATTTGGTATTCATGGTATTTAGGTAGAGTACAATGTAAACCATCATGAAAAACAAAAAAACAGGTAAATAATTAGAAAATATAAAAAAAAAATTGTAAAGTTGAAGGTCATTTTACAAGGGAAAACCTCTGAAACTTTACCTCAGGTACGGATACATTTTTATAGATATATATATAATTAACATATTTGAATTATTTTTATTTATCAAATATAGGGTTACTTAGCTGCATATTGAATATGAAAATAAAGGAGTTCGTCTTTTAATACACTGCAAAATTGGCATTTTTAAAGTACTCCTCTTATCCCATGCATCACGCAAAGTATTAAATTTTTCTTGTGCAGAAAGATTTTTTTTGTAGAAAAACATTTCCAAACTAAAGTACTGGAAATGCAATTATTACAATTTCATTTAAGCCACTGAAACTCCAGTGCAAATACTTTTTGTGTCCCGTGCATCACATTTCAAAGTATAACATCTTTAAACTTGAACTGTCCTCTGGAATTAACAATGAGAGAAGGCTCTTTTTTTTTTTTTTTTTTTCTTATTTTTGGGTACAATAACTTATTAGTCTTCAAAGCCACTTCCAGTGATTGGTTTGATTTAATTTGATTTGGTTTATTTTATTTCGTTTTTCTGCAACTTTTGGCTAATTGCGAAGAGTGATGATATGATGGAATCGGATGAATGGACATTCACAAACACCCATGCCCAAGATGGGATTCGAACCCGAAACCCCTGGCATTGTAGCACGATGTACTAACCACTCCACCATGGGGTCCGGCCAAGTGCTTGGTATCACCAGCCTTCACCATTATGGATATATCATATTCATCAGCAACCTTTTTCGCAACTGCACCACGATAGTGTTCGTCGTCATATCTTACTATGTCCCAGTCACCAGTGCTGTAGCCTGCTCTCGCATTCACATGAATTTCTAATTCATGAGATGGAGCATTCTCAGGGGTATATAAATGTCTACCTTAAACAGCTTTTATGGTATGTATAAATTTGGTGCCTACAATTGGATGAGCATCATCCCAACTTCTCTCCCATGAAATGCTTTTTCATTTATCAAAATAACTTTAGTTTTGGGCATGAGACTTCTAATTACTTCTGAAAAATAGGAAGTAGTCTGTCTGTACAATTGGTGCAAATTTACTTTTGCTCATTCAGGGTGGCGACAGACCTGGAAAAACCGGGAAAAGTCAGGGAATTTGAGGTGTCAAAAAAAGTCAGGGAATTTTGTCTTCATTGACTTTTTTTTTATTTTTATTTTATTTTAGGATATCGTTATGGAACTGCACAGGAAATCTTGTTGCTAAGTTTTGGCCTCAACTTTCTAGGCCCCTTTTATGCACAACACAACCACGGTGCGAGAAATTTCCGGAGGGGCAGAAACAATTGTTAAGTCTCTAAATATTACGTGTAAAATGCATTGAATTATCATTTTACTTGACGTATGGGAGTAGTAAGGGGACAGAACTGTCAACAGATGGAGGGGATGGGAGCGGGTAGTGCCATCAGATAGTTGTTGCAAGTCGTAGTAAGGCATTTTGTTGGAGAAACTGAAGGAACATGGAAACTAATAAGCTCCATTGATACATACGATTTTTGTCGAATATCGCCACCTGACAAAGTATCTAAGTATCTTACTACAACATGCATCGACAAAGTATCTTACTACAACATGCATCGACAAAGTATCTTACTACAACATGCGTCAGAAATTGCATGCATGGCAATCTTATGGAATTGATTTTTGTTGGATGTCTTTGGACTGCAACATCCAACAAAAATCAGATGCGTAAACAAGAGCTTTAAACTCGTGAGAGATGGTCATTAATCTCTCACTGAGTGAAGTTAATGTCCAATACGAGGGTCACCATTTATATTTTGAGCCTAACAATGAAAAAACAGGAATTTGGCATTGAAAACTGCTTTATTGTTTTTCGAAGTATTCTCCTTTATGGTCAATACACTTTTGCATTCGTTCGAACCATTTGTCAAAGCAGTTTTTCCAATCTTCTTGAGACACCTCCATAATATGTTTTTTGAACGCATCAACGGTGTCTTCCGCTGACGAAAATCGTTGTTCACGCAATTTATTCTTGACATTCGGGAACAAGAAGAAGTCATTGGGTGCCAAATCAGGACTGTACAGCAGATGACCCATCAATTCGATTTTTTGACTGTTCATAAAGTCGGTTGTTAGACGAGATGTGTGACAGCTGGCATTGTCTTGATGAAGAATGATCCGACGGCGTTTGTTTGTTTTCCGTATTTGACCGAAGACCTCTGGCAAACAAATTGTTGTGTACCATTCAGAGTTGACCGTTCTACGTTCCTCTAAAGGCACAGTTGCCACATGACCAGTTTTCCTGAAAAAACAGGCGAGCATTTGTTTCGATGTGCTTCGAGCGCGAACAACTTTTGTTGGATTGGGTTCATCTTGAAACACTCATACAGTCGACTGCTGTTTACGTTCCGGCTCATATGCTCATATCCATGATTCGTCACCTGTTGCAATCTTATATATGTCTTTTGAAGCAGCACGATTGTATTTATTGAGCATTTGTTTGCACCAATTGACGCGAGCGTCTTTTTGAGTTTTTGTCAAATTGTGTGGGATCCAACGAGAACATACCTTTCTCACAGCTAATGATCATGTAATATTTTATATATGCTGGTGGAACTAATGCCTATGGTTGCCTCAATCTCACAGTATGTCACATGACGATCTTGCAGTATTAGGTTTTGCACAGCATCAATGTTTTCTTGAACAACAACTGATTTTGGACGACCTTCGCGAATCTCGTCGGTGATCGAATGGCGGCCACAATTAAATTCGTTATACCAGCGTTTCACAGTGGCAAAGGATGGGGCTTCATCGCCAAATGTGGAAGTAAGTTGATCGATGCACTCTTGTCTTGATAATCCACGTCGAAAATCGTAAAAAATCATCACACGAAAATGTTCACGAGTTAATTCCATTTTATTGTTGTCGCGCAATCTCCAAGGCAACATAAACAACACAAATGAAGCTATTGACAAAACATTTGAAGTACGTTATGGTCAATAATGCCAGACGATTCCGTGCAAACGTCAAATCGCTCCTAACTTGAATCAGTGTTGCCAAGGCTCAAAATATAAATAGTGGCCCTCGTATTATGAAATAAAATACTAATAATAAATACGTAAATATTTTAATATAATATTTACTTGAGTCATTCAATCATAAAAGCAAATCACTTTCTTCAAGAATTGACTTTTCTCTGCCAGCCCTGCTAAATTTCTACTTTCCATCTACTGATTTATACGAGGGGTGGCCAGAAAGTAATTTCCAATTAGTAGGGACATTGATTTTTCTCAAACGCCAAAACCGTGAAAAATGGTAATTGCTGCGAAGTTCTGTTTAGGAATGTGCAGTGATGTCTGGACACATTTTTTGCCCGTTCGAAATATCGAAATAATGCGAATTTGTCATAAAATGCGAATTGTTGGCTTTTTTAGCAATTTTTTTAAAAGAAATGTCCTAAAACAACAAAAAATTCCATGAAATCCAACATTCTTGTCTTTTCTAGGCCATGTTTGTGGCCCGACCCTGTGGCTGAGTGGTTAGCACATCGCGCTGCGACGCCAAGGGTCCCGGGTTCGAATCCCGGTCGGGCTTGGTTGTTTGTGAATGTCCATTCATCAATTTCATCATTTCATCACTCATCCCCATCTTCGCAAATTAGCCAAGAGGCACAAAACGCGAAGTAAAATAAACTAAATCAATCAATCAATCAACCATGTTTGTGTACATGCAAGTTTTCCAACATTTTACTCAAGTGTAAACTAGAGAGTTATACGCACATGGAATAATTCTGACAGCTACATTAAATCATGTATTTCCCACGATTTTTTCAACTTCTGTCAAAACCATTTGCATCACAGAGCAAAGTGGCAGGGTTCTAACAGGAGATCGAGTGCGTATCTACCGTCACACGGGTGCCACATCTTCAGTATTTGTCGCGCGAGATGTGTTTGCAATTACCAAGCTAAGTGCACACCATCGGCATTTGTCAAGCGAGAAATAATGGAGCTCAGTCTTTAGGGCATCTGACTACCATGCGAGAGACCCGGGGTTGATCCCCTGTGCTGGGGAACAGGGATCTTTTCCACCTATTCAAACTGCTCTTGTGCCCACCCAGCATCATATCAAGCGAGTACCTGGAGGAAACTTTGAGGGATAAAGATAGCCAGGAGCGTGCTGCTGATCACATCACCCTCACCTTCAGCTGTGATAAAGAAAGTGTGGGGCCCTAACTCCACACCCCTATACACCTTCATGGCAAAGTGCAGGGAAACACTTGACTTTTACTTTTACTTCTTCAAAAATCTATTCCAACATTCAAACTGTCACGAAAATAGGTAGACCATGTGACCTACAATTTAAAATAATAGTTTAAAAGCACAATGGAAGTATAAGTTTTGGTATATTGGGCAGAAAAATGTTCTAGAACAAAAACGCGAATTTTGGGAAACTTAACGCTAACAAGTCAAAAAAAGATAATGCCAATTTTTGGTGCCATAATACATATATCGGTATCTGTCACGTGAAATTGATTGATTTAAATTGTTTGGGTGCATCGCCACTTATGGTCCTTATGCACCCTTCAGTATATATGGGAAAAATTCCATTATCTAAAACCCTTACCTTAAAATTTAAAAGGAGGTATGGAAAATATCTTTCAGGATATCAAACTCTCACGAAGGGGCATAGGCCATGTGACTTACAATTTGAAACAGTATACCATGAAGGTATAATTTCAGATATTTGCCAGAAAATGCGCTAAAATGAAAATTTGAATTTTGGGGAAAATAACACCGAATAGTAAAAAATAAAAAATACACCAATTTGAAAAAAAATAACAAAAAATCAAGGTGCCTACCAATTAGGCATAAATGAAACAAAAATATAAGTTGTAATTTATTGCATTAGTAACAGTGAGTCCTAACCTAATTTTCAGCATAATCACCACCGTTGTTCGGGCATTTGTCGTAGCATGGCACTGAATTTTGTATGCCTATGGCATATATGTGTGACAGTAAAGACTGGAACTATCTCTACCACAGTGTAGCTGTCAAATCCTTGTCCTGTCAGAAACCTCTTCAGTTAAACACAGAGATGAAAGTTGGTACATGCAAGGCCAGGGCTGTACAGGGATTGGTCCAAGATCTTCACCTGAAGTGATGCAAAGGGCCAGCATGTTCTCAGCTGTAAGGGGTTGTGCACATCCGATTGGCCTTCTGTGAATTGTCTGCACCATCGTCTGACCATACTATCACTTGGTCTGTGCTATCACTCACAACGTCCAGTCTGCACACCTCACACGATTGCTGATGGCTCTGTGCCAAATTTTGAGCGTGTAAAAATCTAATTACTACATGTAGGCTACATCACAGTCGGTGGGAGACTGTATGAGAGCTGCAATCTTGAACCTAGAACTGTCCTTAACGGCTGCATTGTGACTGTACCAGATTACATCTACATGCCACTTCTTCCTGCCCACGTGTGTGTTGCTCTCCGGCCACTAGTGCTGCGTACAGGCACCATTGGATCTTTTTTCAGGATGCCCCTCGTATATGAACTTTCAGAAGCTGTTATTAACAGAGTAGTGTGTTCCTGTTTTAATGTTTGGTTAGGTAAATCGGGTACCTGTACAATGCAATTCTATAAATTGCTTGCGTTAAATTTATAATACCTAAATACCCTTTTCGTCAGCAATAATGGTATAACTGCATGTTGTCAGTTTCACAGTACTTCACTTGGGTATACTGTACTGAAGCAGAAATCCCATTGATAATGTAAGGGAATATTACTCATTTGTACAATTCAATTGTTTCACTTATGTGCAAGAGTTAAGTTGTTTGCTTTACAGAGAAGAGAGAAGTAGCTTGAAAAATGAGTCCGCACTCATGGTTCTTGCAAGCAGAGGGTTCCAAACCTCAGTTGAAATATCAACATATAATACCGAGAATGGATAAGGAGACTGATAAATTACAAATTGTATTTCTTCATCAAGCACTCTTCACTCTAATCCCATTTAGTCGTAACTTTAAAAATAATCAAGTATTTTATTTTAAACTTACTGCGTATGATAAAATTCCATAATCCTTCCATAGCTTGTGAATTGTAATAATTTTCTAAATTCACTATTGTGCAAGTTTGAATTCAAATCATAGAGAATAGATAAAGTAAGTCAGTTTCATAGAAGATAATATACCATACCTGGATCTGTATGAGTTTATTATTTCCATTTGCAATAAAACATTGATTTAGTTTAGTTTGTAATTGTCAGGGAAAAATGTAAATTTTGTCCTGGAAAACCTGGAAAAGTCAGGAAATGTCATTTCTGCTTGTTTGTAGCCACCCCTGTCATTACATGAGTACGAATAAGTGATCTTGCTTGTCCGCTAATTCCATCTACTACTTACTCCCTTCCCATGTGAAGTTGCAAAATACTTCTGGATTATTTTTTTTCTGTATTTGCAACAAAGTTCTTGCAAAAACAAGCCCTTCTACTTTTGAATTCTGAAGACGTTCATTCATCCGACCATATAACTTCATCAATATTGGTGATGTCTCTGATTTAGGATCAATTGCTTCATACAGAGTACCAACAAAGCAAGTAACATTTTTTTTTCCCTTTTAAACTATGTATCTTAGCACAAAAGAATGTCTGTCATTCACCGTGGAATGTTGAAGCATCTGTGAACAATGTACAGGATATAGGATTGGTTGGTTGAGTTGGTGCTTTAATTCCACTAAGGCTAATGGGCACTGGACCTACAGTTTGAAGTGGGATCCGAACCACTATGTACCTCCACAGGGTATCGAACCCGGGGCCCCTTGATTACAAGACAACGATGCTACCACTGCACCATCGGGAAGGCCCTTAGAATACAGTAGTTTAGTCCTACACTGTTATCTGAAAATCTGCGATACCATTATGTAGAACTAATTACAATAGTAGAATATATTTATGTGGTAATTTTTGTTAAAGGCATAAAATACCAAATCTTTTGGCCTTGAGATACTTTTAAAAGAGAGTTTCCACCTTTTGAGAGAGTTTATGGAGCCAGATATTAACCTGCAGTGGAGTGAAAACATAAGGGAGAGAAATGTCCCGTGCATCACATATTAAATGTCCCGTGTGTCACACAAGAAAAAAAATATTAAAAATTTGTTTTTATAAATATAAAAATGCTGTTCATTGCATATTGTAGTACATCCCATTGATCCAACAACTGTACCAAGTGAATTTTCTCAAGTAAGTTTCCAGATCCAGACTGTTATAATTATTAGCCAAGTGTCACATTATAATTTTTATGCATTTAGGAAGTATGTTTATGTAAATGATGTTTAATTAAACTTTAAAAAGTTTAAAGGAATTTATTATTAGGCCTATATTATACGAATAAAATCAAACATGGTGACATTACAAAATTCTGTCTTTTGTTTACTGAATTAAGTATTATTTTCTGTGGCTAAGGGGTCCTTGGACATGCATGCAATATGCTGCGGGGGCCTCGGACACAAAAAGTTTGGGAAATCCTGGCCTACATGATTAGTTTAGTGATTTAATCGGAACACTTAATGTCCAAATTGTAATAATAATAAAAAAGTAGACGTGTAGTAGCCGCATTTATGACTCATCCTTACCATTTCGTAACAAGCTCTCATCAGCTGTATTGGAATGGCAGGGTGTGTAGAAATTTACACTTAAAAGTCCAACTTGGTGGCCCAAAATTATGATTTTGATTTTTCATGTAAATGTATGGACAATACTTAGGCACATGTTGTGTGCGTCTGGTGACAAAATTTCGACCTGCTAGTGCTGCCATCTACGGAGATATGTCCCAAAAATGCCACTTTTTCACTCAACGCATCAAATTTATCAAATGCTGCACATGAACATCGTTGGTTGCAAATGACATATTGACATGGCATCAGTCATCAGACGTCTAATTATGACTCTCCGATAATTTCTTATATAGTTTTCTCACTCAAAAGTGCATTTCTTTAAAAATGTTAACACTGCCTTCCGCCAGTTATTAATTTAATATTCTGTTTGTTGTAAATGTATAAAGTTAAGCATTGAAAAATAACAATGGGCGAGGCTTTATAATGCAGCAAACTTGTTGTAAATTTGCCTAACAGTTTTCGTGATATAAATTTTCAAAGTTTTGGTTGCATGACTTTTGAATCACACTCTAGTTTTGAGTGTATCAAAATTTCAAAAAGAGTCTTGAGAAAAATATCAGTGTTCATTTTTGTAAGACCAGCAAACTATGATTTATGACAAGTTTTGGGAAATTATAAATAAAATAATTCTACAAAATAAAACTGTATGAAACTTCGAAATTTAATTTGTATAAACAGCAAACCTGATAGACCAAATTGAAATTCATTTCTTAAAACTGCAGAAGAAAGTGGAGAGTAGTGTTAATTTTGTTCCTGCAAAAGTAGTCTCTTTTCCACTGAATAATTGACATTTACCTATATTGTAAATGATTAATTGAAAATGCAAACTTTACAGCAATTGCGTGCCCTGGAATTGGAAGTGAAACATAAGTGTCAGTGCACACGGAGTAAGCTGTTCCCTCCCATTAGGCGAGGGGCAGCCTTAGATGTGTACTTGACCACCTCAGGTAAGCCAGGGCAGATGTCATTGGCTGTGCCGCTCCATCATCCCCATCCTGTATGTTGCATGTTCTTGCATGTACAGTTTTTTCTTTTCATTTGGCTTAAATCTTGCAGCAAGTTCGGAAATTAGAAGCCTGTCTTCTGAAGACGTTACCCTGTACTAGGAGTAAGAAATTACCACCTTTGAAAAGAGGATCCCGAGTGGAAAGATATTTCTTGTCATCAGGTATGCCTAACTGTTATTTTTCCCTTAAGTTGCTGCTTTGTATTTGTTTAAAAACAAATTATGTTTCTGCATGTCTGATTAGTTATAAGACTTTGTAATGGTGATTTCAGTTCTAATACTTTTTATATCAAGAGATATTTAATGAGGTGTATTAAAATTTATACCGATTTATCTCCATATAATCAGGTATTTATGATTTTACATACATATGAATTTTTAAGACAATATAGTGAATATTTTGTGCATTTTTATGTACACATGGATAATATACCTGCTGTAATGCAAACTTTTAAATTTTCTTGATGTTTTGATGTCACAGGGGCTCCCACGTTGCCAAATGGTTTGCACTCTCACCTTTGGTGCAAGTGGTTCTGGCTTTGATTCTGGCGGGGGAATGAATAAAATTTCAGTGTTGACCCTCTCAAAGGGCTGTGCCAATATTGAGTACATTTTAGTTTAATTTGATGTCACACACATGATCGTAATGAATAAAGAAATGCAAAATAAAATATATTCCTTCCTCCTCCAATATATGCATGCATATGAGTAAGAGAAATAGAAGATGAAAGTGAGGTGAAAAAATAAAAAAAAATAGAGAGGAGGGAGGAAGAATAGAAATTACTATATTTACTAGAGAACCCCACTCCTGTGTAAAAGTCTTGTATTGTGTACTACTTCCAGTTTGACATTTTTGTGACAGAAGTTTCATCACTGCATCTGGTAACAACCAATTCATACAATAACATTTCTTTAGTTCTTTTAATAATAGTTTCAGATGACATGTCAAAACAAAAAGGATGTTGCTTTGTGATAGAAGAAGGTAATTGTGGTTTCTTCTGCAAATTTATCAAACAGTGCCTTCATTTGATACATTTCAGAAAATGCCAATCTGCTCCACACATATAACAGGGCAAAATGGCTACCATCAAATTTTTACAAACGGCAGCATGATTCTCATTTTCTCTATAAAAGTGCATAGCCTTTCACAGTAAAAGATTTCAGTGTCCTGCTTATTGCTAACAAGGCACATACCTGCACAGTGAGATGAGAGAGAAGCTAGTAAAATGGGGTACACCTGTTACTATAGTGGAACCACAAGCAAAAGAGCCTGCGCACACCCGCGACTCCTGTGCACCGAATTCCTGCATGGAGGGGAGGGGCAGAGTGGAGCATGCTTCCTTATGGCCCGAGTTGAACGGTTAAACGGAAGAAGGGGGACATGCACAGAGACTTTTTGCCGAAGGTTCTTTTGTTTGTGGTCGCTCTATAGCATAAATAAACTTTGCAGCATAAGTGAGTAGGAATTAGGATTGTTAGAATACAGGTGAAGAATGAATGTGAAGGAATGAGTAATGAAGAAACAAGCAATACAATACAGCAAGTCACAACTGTTGCATAATTAAACCAGAACAAAAAGAAATCACTAAATATCTGAATTAGTGTGTCATCATCATCATCATCCTTCGCCGTTTCCTGCCTCTGGCTGGGTTGGCATAGAAGTGAAGCCTCTCCGTTTTTTCATGGTCTTCCACCACTAATCTCTTTCCATGGTATTCCAATCTTGTCCTCTTCTCCTAACACTCTCATCTATCTGCTCTTTCCACCGATATCTTGGTTTCTTCCTTGGCATTATTCCCACTCCTTGTGCATTGTAAACTCTTACTGGTAGTCTTTCTGCATCCATCCTCTTCATGTGTCCAAATTATCTCATCTGTGCCTGATCTATCCTGTCCTGCAGCTTCACCACACCCAATGTCTGTTGGATCTCCTTATTCCTTATTCTATCCATTCTAGTCTTCCCCAATAAACTCCTTAAAAATTTCATCTCCACTGCCTTCATTTTTCTCTTGTCTCTCTCTGTCATTGTTTAAGTCTCTGCTCCGTACGTAATTATTGGAACATAGTATGTGTTATATTTTATCTTCTTGCATTTTATAGGTACATCCCTGTTCCATATTAATCTTCGAACACTTCGATATAGTACACTACCCATTTGTCCTCTTCTGTTTACCTCCTCATCTATTATTCCACTTCTCTCAATTAATCTTCCTAGGTATTTGAAGCTCTTAACTCTTCCGTGTCCATCCTTATTCTTGGTTCATTTCTGGCTCTGTTTCTTGTTGTTATTAGCACCTTGCTCTTATCTGCACTGAATTTCATTCCTGCTCTTCTGATTTCCTCACTCCAACTATCAAGCTGTCTCTATACTACTTCTTCCCTGTTTCCCCATATTACTAAGTCATCAGCGAACAACAGGGCCTATATCTCTTCCTCTCCTATCTTTTTCCCCACATGTTTGTTAATTGCATCCATTGTAATTATGAAGAGCAGTTGGGAAAGATCACTTCCCTGTTTTAGGCCATTACTTATACCGAACCACTCTGTTCTTCCTACTGGTGTCTTCACACAGCTCTGGTTGGCCTTGTATGTGCTCTGCACTCTACACATTTTTCTTCCTTAACTCCTGCCTCTCTTAGAGCCTTCGTGCATGCTATAATATGCCATTTCTATATCTAGGAATGCTATAATCAAATCATTTCCATACTCTTAGTGCCTTTCTTGAATGTGCCTTATCGTGAATATCAGATCTACTGTTATCTGCCTCTTCTAAATCCATACTGTTCCTCTCTCATGTTCAGCTCTGTCACTTCCCTTATTCTTTTCTCTAATATTTTCTCATACACCTTTGCTGAGTGGCTCATTAGTGTTATTCCTCTGTAGTTTTTACAATCCTTTCTGCCACCCTTCTTGAATATGGGAACTATTAGTCCCTTTGTCCAATCTCTTTGCACTTCTCTCTCATGCCACACTGTTTTCAACACTTTGTATAGCCACTTCACACCAATCACTCCAGCTTCTAGTATAATTTCCACTGGCACTTCATCTACTCCAGGTGCTCTACCTCGCTTCATTCTCTTCAGAGCTTCCTCCACTTCTTTCCATGTGAGATTATTTTTTTCCTTTCTGTATTCTTTTTCCTTCACTTCTTCATGTTCATTTCCTTTTTTCATGTGGTCTCCCCAATGGTGCAGTGGTAGCATCATCCATCGCATTCTAATCAAAGGGTCACGGCTTTGATACCCGGTGGAGGCACACTGTGGTTCGGATCCCACTTTATAACTGTTCCCATTAGCCTTACTGTGCATAAAGTGGACTTAAAACTCCAACTCAATCTATGAATCAAACCTTTTTTCATGTTCAACAATTTCTCGAAATGATTTCTCCACATTCTCCTTATTTCTTCATCCTCTTCTACAATGTTTCCCCTTTCATCCATTAGCTTACAGCTGTCTTCTTTTTCTCTTCTTTCTCTCACTAATCCATACAATACTTTCTTGTTCCCATCTACATCATCTTCTAGCACTTTGGGCCATTCTTAGAGTGTATATTTAATAATTTTTAAAATAATTTTAATATTTTCTTTCCAACATTCGCCATGGCTTTGCATTGTACACTTCAGACTATTGTCATGAATGCATATGAGGGCAGTGATTGAGCATAACAGATTGCATACCCACACAGGATACGTCTGGTACTAAATCCATGAGCCCCACACAAGTTTTGATCAAAAGTGCATGGGGTACGTGAGTAAATATGGTAAATGCAATGATATGTGTGTTGGAGATTTAATAGTGGCAATTATTTATTTATAAATGATACAAAAGCGATACTTCTGTGAAACATTTACAGCCCTTTGACGTAGTCACCAGCATTGTGTAGAACGTTTTGCCATACATTTAGCAGCACCTGTTCTGTTGATGGTGGTCTATTGCGTGAAGAATCTCTGGAACAGTTCTGAATGGAATGTCATGAAGTGGTTCCTTCATCTTAGTGATCAAATCAAACTAACAGGGGGTGGTAGAACACCTGTAGGCCCCATGGAGCTAAAAAATCAGCCACAGATTGCGCTACATGCACCCGAACATTGTGCTGCAAAATTATGAGAGGATTCAGCAGAAAGTGTCGCCTCTTCTTTTGCAACACAGGTGACAGGTTATGTCCCAAAAATATAAACAGTAATATTGTGCATTGACGGTCTGTCCTTGAGGTATGGTATGGGTTAAGATAGCACCATCACAGTCTTACATGAGAATCGCCATAACTTTCACATTAGTGGGGTTCTGACGACATTTTGATTTTCATGTTGACCTGTAATGACGCTACTCATTTAACTGGCATTTCAGTTTTGGCTCATACGATCTTAACCATGTCTCATCCTGCATAATTATATGGCATAGGAAAACCTCTGCACGCTCATAGTGGTCCAAGTGAGTTTGGGTTTGTGACTACACGATTTTAGACTGCCAACTCCAACGACACACTATACCTCTTGTCACTGTGCATGCATGTGGTGTTGGAAGAAAGGGTCCATTTACTAGGAGATAGGTTAGGTATCAAACTAACGTGTAGTATAAGCAAGAAGCACCGGTTGCGTTTCATGGCCTACATACAACAGTGTTCCCACTATTAATATCCAACCCACATATAATTGTTCCCTTAAATATCATGTGCCATGTGCTGGATAAACCATGCTAAAACACTCCCATTTCGTGGGTGTTTTGTGACTGTGTTACCCTTTTTTACTCTTCTCACCTAATTTTTAATTTCTTCCATTTCCTCTTTAACATTGTGACCAAGAAACCCATAGACCATCTGTGCTTTAATGTGTTATTTTGTGTGGCGTTCTTTATTTTTTAACCTGATTTTTAACACCCTAAAATATTTATTTTTACCTTTTTTGTTTGTTAGCTCTTAACAGAAAACCTGTTGTTGTCTCCATTATAAATGCTTGTTAAACTTAGGAATAAAATTGAATTTTTTTGAAATTTTTTCTCTTGGAAAATATTATTGTTGTGTAAATTAAATTTCACAAAAATACCACTGTGGAAATACTAACAAATATAAAGATTTTTAAATTGGACGATATTCTTCACAGTGTTATGGATGGATGAAAATAACAATTTAGTATGCAATCACAAATAGTATTACATAATGAACATGTATGATGCAATATTTCACTTGCATATTCAGCAGAAATAGTATGATTAATGCCATTTGTCATTTTACCACTTCAGTTGTTTTTTTCAAAGCCAATATTACAGCAGATGATGTATGATATTTTTTATTAATAAATCCAGATGTACCCCTTCTGCCTTTTAAAACAAATCTGTACTTCACAAAAAGTTAAAGTACTTTAAAACTTTCTGCTATGATTTGGTGTCAATTGTAAGAATTATGGTAGTACTGAAAAGCTATGAATTTTTATAGAAAGAGAGAAAATCATTCTGCAGTTCATACAAAGCAAATCTGGACAAATGTCACAGATTCACCTAGTCCAGGAATGTAAGTGTTTGGCCAAAACTTCCCCTTTCCCACTGTCTTTCTGCTTCAGTACAGTGTGTCTGTGGATGGTGTAGCACATGCACTCTTGAGAAATTTGTGAGCAATTATTAGCTTTTTCGTTCATCCACACCCGGGGAACCTTACTTTTACATTTTCTCATGTTATACATTCTATTTTCATGATCCCAGCAAAGCAACATGCTATAATAACATTTTTCTCAAGTGTATGCAACAATTTGAGGCAACTGTTTAATCAAATGATTAAGAACTCTTGTCTTTGGTGTGAGTGATTCCAAGTTTGATTCCTGTTGGGAGCCTCCCAAAATTTGATGCAGCGTCATGAGGTCAATTGGGGAGCTACTTGAAAAAAGTAGAAGCAGGTTCTGGTCTCAAAAGTCAGAAAATGGCGATGACTGAACTCTATGTGCTGACCATTCATTACCCAATGGAAAAACCACTGTGGCAGGCCCCGGTCCTTAGAGGGTTGTTGCACCATGGAGTTTACTTAGTTTATCCAACATTTTAAGTTTTTCAACTTGGTCCTTTGAAAACATAAGAATTGAGGTTTTACTGTTATCGCATCTTGAGAAGAGAATAGTCTTTCTTTGTATCACTTAAAGAGGTTGATGGGTGGCAATTATACACATGATGTACAGAGCTGTCTCTGGAATGTTCATAAACATGGATTTTTCATAGCTTAAGAGAATAGCATAACTATTAAATAGCCCTGAAACTTTATCTCAATTTTTTCCAAACACTTTGTGGAGCATAAGTGAAGTTCATAGTTTTTTAGGTGATTTTGTAATTATAAAAAATATACAATTTGAGATATTCATTTTGATGGAGTATTATTGTTATTGCGCTTGTTTATTTGTATGTTAATGCTTTTTAATTTTAATCTGCTCATTTACTTGGAGGAAATATGAGGTTGGTTATATTTATCCAGTAATTTGTTACATTGCACCTGTATGTTGTTGTTTATGGAGAAGCATAGTTCTAGCATTTCATACATTTTTAGTGTTTCTAGCATTTTATACATTTTTCATTGGGAGTGTCATTGTCATCCTTATTAATTATTGATTTTTGTTCATAATTTACTAAACTAAATTCAAACTATGATTTCCTAAGAGTGAATTATTTGAAGCACGTTAACATATTCATAGTGTGTGTGTGTTTTTTTTTATATAAATTTGTTTGGATGTGATTTCTTTAAATGTTTGTGCATGGGAGCTCTTAAGATTTTCATCTTTGTGTAATCTTAGTACGTTGGGCTAGTGGTTGAGAATTTATCAGTTTAGTTTGGCTTAGTCTAGCTAAATTAGCTTAGCCTTCGAATTTTCACTTTTTTTTTTATTATTATTATTATTATTTTTACAACATATAGTATTATACACACAGAATGTCTCTACACAACACAGGTAGACTTTCACAGTGTGCAGATGAGATCAAGAGAAATAACCTTATTTTACTAGCTTTTTATTTATTGGGGCCCTTTTTTTTAACACTACTAGCCCCTAAATATGACATTTTCTTGTATGCAATCATGTGCATAGAATCGTGGACATTTTTCTATTGGAAAAGGAAAAAGTATTTAGTAAGCTATGGGCAGACTGTAATCATTAAGAACAAGGCCTACTGGTTTGGTATGTTAGTAGCACTCTTTTTTTTTTTTTTTTTTGATGAAATGTTATCTCTACTGGCATGATTCGTTTTCCATGTTATGTTATCTCTTTTGTACATTGTTGAACATGAAAAACAAATGTCAGTGGTTGCATCATACTGGGTAGAAAATGTGTTTTTCAAGACCTCTTAACATTAATACTATTCCTCAATGAGTATACAATGTAAGTGGATCTCTGCTACCTGCTATGAAAGTTTGTCTTAGTTATATAGTTACACATTTCATGTTATACAAAGTGTGGCTAGAAAATAACTCGACTGACACTCAGACTTTTTTATTGACCAAATTACACATTGGAAATGTTACCTTCTTCAATATACTCCCATTCCTGATCCACTTCACTGCTCCACGTGAATTTCCAATGTTGGAAATAATGCTGGAAGTTATTCCCTGAAAAACTGTTCATGAGTTTCATTGCTTTTGCTTTCACTGCATCTGTGGACTTGTACTGAGTTGCTTTTAAAGGAGATTTTACCTTTGGAAACAAAAAGAAGTCACGCAGAATTAGATCCAGTGAATATGGTGTTCCGTCACTTGGATTGTCTGCTGTGGTGGACACCCCGAAAACTATGGATTCCACACTAATATCGTTCGTTTTACATGTCATCCCTTCCCACCCCTACCCTAGGGATGCCAGTGGTGTCTTGGAGTTGAAAGGCATTGGGAAAGTCAGTATTCATCTTAGCGACCCCGAAAACTGTGGATTCCACACTAATATTGGTCGTTTTTGATTATTTTTACATGTCACCCCGTTTCCACCCCCACCCCTATGGGTTATAGAGGTGTCTTGGAGTTGAGCAGGATTGGGAGTATCACTATTCATCTTAGCGACCCCGAAAACTGTGGATTCCACGCTAATATCGGAAGTTTTTTATTTTTACATGTCACCCCCTTTCCACCCCCACCCCTATGGGTGCCAGAGGTGTCTTGGAGTTGAACGGGATTGGGAGTGTCACTATTTATCTTAGGGACCCTGAAAACTATTAATTCTACACTAATATTCGTAGTTTTCGATTATTTTTACATGTCACCCTCTTCCCACTCCCACCCCTATGGGTACCAGAGGTGTCTTGGAGTTGAACGGAATTGGGAGTATAACTGTTCATCTTAACGACCCCGAAAACTATGGATTCCACACTAATATCGTTCGTTTTACATGTCATCCCTTCCAACCCCTACCCTAGGGATGCCAGTGGTGTCTTGGAGTTGAAAGGCATTGGGAAAGTCAGTATTCATCTTAGCGACCCCGAAAACTGTGGATTCCACACTAATATTGGTCGTTTTTGATTATTTTTACATGTCACCCCGTTTCCACCCCCACCCCTATGGGTTATAGAGGTGTCTTGGAGTTGAACGGGATTAGGAGTGTCACTATTTATCTTAGGGACCCTGAAAACTATTAATTCTACACTAATATTCGTAGTTTTCGATTATTTTTACATGTCACCCTCTTCCCACCCCTACCCGTAGGAGTGTCTAGGAGTCGAACAGCATTGGGAGAGTCACTATTCATCTTAGCGACCCCGAAAACTGTGGATTCCACACTAATATCAGTCGTTTTCGATTATTTTTACATGTCACCCCTTCCCACCCCACCCTTAGGGATGCCAGGGGTGTCTTACCCCCACAGAATTTATTTCGAGAATGCAAGTGATACGTGTTCCAAGTTTGGTTGATATCGCTCCAGGCATTCGAGAGTTCTGCCGGAACACACACACACACACACACACACACACATATATCCATTTTTATATATTAGAAGATTGTTTGTAGTAAAAAGTTAATGAATATAAAATCCACTGTTATAAAAACATGTTTTCATATCGTTCATAATTATTTCAATAGAATTGAATTGTACAACTATAATAAAAGACCCCTGATGAGCAACTTTTAAATAATAGCATTTTATGATTTCAAGTATCAGTTCAAGTCCTGGGGTTCTTCAACAACAAGGGAGGGGTGGGGGTAAACAAAAGGTTTAGAAATGCTGCTCAAGTCTCTAATTGATAAAATTCTTATTATTAAGTATTCATGATAATATAAAAAAACCAAGTAACCTGGGTTACACGATACAAAAAAATTCATTGTGTACTACTTTTTTCTAAAACAAGAAATACATATTGTCTTTACAGACAGTGTTCATACAGATGTAGACATTGACACACTCACACAAATATTATTTACTGTTATATTATTTTGTGGTACATGTTGTCAGTAGTTGAGCATTTATTTTTAGTTACAGACTAGTGAAAAAATGGTGTCCCATTATTGTGTAGCAATTGCTATTTTGTAATTTTGCAGTTGTGATTGTGAATATTCTATTTTATTAAGAATACCTAGTATAAGACTAATTCCTGAATAAAGGCCTGTGAATATTTATTATCATATTTATGATATAATTACAATATGAGGTATTAAAAAATAAATGGAATTTCTCCTTTGAAAGCCAAGGTCAAGGGGAGGAAACTGTAAACATTGCCACAGAAAATCAAATGTCACTGTATTTTGCAGCCTGGCTGCATGCTTACCAAAGGAACAAATATGAGATTGTACTGTAGTGTAGATGATGGAACATTTCATGTATTTTAAAATACTGAAAGAACTTTTAACACAATTGTCCTAATTGTGTTCACACTGAGGAAGATGTTACGAGTAATCCAATTTTATGTGACAAAAATTTATAGAACAGCACAAACTACATACAAAAAAGAAAACCTAAATCATGTAGCTACGCTGCAGTATGATACCATCTTTGTTTCTTTAGTGGATATACAGCCAGGCCATGAAATATAGAAACTCTCATTTTGTGTGGTAAGTGTTTTTACCCTTTAGTTACCCTTCTGGGTCCTTTCCCTTCTTTTTTCATATAGTATATTAAATATATTAATGCGTTCCATGGTGAGAACACATTTCTGTGGCTCATATTGAATTTTAAACTGTAGGTATAGGCATCTTATCGTGAAATACTGTTTTTTTTTTTTTTATGTAGCTACATCACTAACATCACCTGGTGGCTCAATGTCGATGCAAGTGTTTATTAATTGTTCATAATTAAATAATGAACTATAACTTATAACTCATAGAATTCATGCATATTATCTGTGGCATTTATTTGTGTTAAAGTCCACAGAAAGGCTAATCGGGGCTGGAGTTACAGTTTAATGTTGCTCTGAACCACTATGTGCCTCCACCAGGTTATCTTGTGGCTATTTGAAGTAACCAGTTCAGGGGACCTTTTCCACAGTTTTAAAATTATATATATATATTTTTATATACATTTAGCCCTTGTGACCTCCTTCCTTTTATCCTATATTTTTATATCTACATACAGTAACTAGTATCTTGTATTCTACAGATGAACGTATCATGGAGTATGATATTGACAAACTGGTATATGAAGCAAATTCAGAGTACCAAAAAATTCAGATATTTCATTCGCCTAGCTTTGGAAATATCCTAGTCTTGGATGATCTGCAGAGTGAGTATAAGTTATCCAATGCTACAAAAAAATTTCAATCTTTTTATATTTTCTGCACTAAAACATTAAATTGTACAGTATGTCATTATATTACAGTTTCTTCCAAATTTGAAAACATTATTAATGTCAGTTGTAAATAAAGTAAACCATGTAATTGTTATTGTATCTTTAATGTATAAAATATGGAATGTGATTAGCAATATTCAGGGTTGCTACTCATCTGGAAAACCTGGAGAACAGGAAAATGTCATGGAATTTGGCTTGTCAGGGAATTTTGCAGATCGTCTAGAAATTACATGCATTTTGGAGTCTGCACGAGAAAAAGTTGCAAAATGAACAAGCAGTTCATTTCCACTTCTGGATTCGGTTCTTGTGATTCCACTCCCAAAAGAAGATTCCATTTAGAAACTTTCTTTCATTCTTATGATTCTCAGTCTTGTGCAAAATTATGGTTCCTTCGAATTTCTGTGATAAATATTTTCTTTTATAATGCTAGATATTAGAAACAATATCAAAGTAAAACTTGCAGTCCAGATATCTGATTGATAACTAAAGTACATAATTATCAAAAAGGTTGGTGAAGATGACGTTATCGTCTATTATTTTATAGATCTTAGTCTTGTTGGCATTTTCTGTAGAGTTCCTATATGCAACAAAAATTTCTCTAGATGCTGTGTACTTAACATTGTAAGCAAAAAAGCAGCATTTTCTACGACACTATAAATCTGCCAGAAAATGAAAAATTGTGTGTGGTTTATGAACTTTTTCTGTTGTTTTTATAGTGTGATGTGTTATAGTGAAATAATGTACCTCTGTTACCTTAGCCTGAAGGCTAGATGCACGTGATTGTAGCACCAAATACATTTGATGTCTATTGTAATTTTACACTTTACTCTTCGAATTTTCACATGTTCTTGTGTGTGTGTGTGTGTAGAATAAAATTTGCTAAAAAAATGATATGAAAGTGAATATTCATAATAATTAATGGACTATATATTGAAAAACACAAGGTTCAAAAGCAAAAACCATAATGATAAACATGTCTGAAAAAAATTCATTTTTGGACTTGAAAACTTGAAAATGTCAGGGAATTTCAAAAATCAAAAAATCGTAGCAACTCTGAATGTTACATGTACTAGGGTAATTCAGGGTACCATACTCCACCTAACAGAAAGCCTAGTACAGTGTTGAAATAAATAAAAGCAAATATATACTTTCTGTAGCACAATGCTTTAGGAGGATGTGTAAAAAGAAATGCAACATAATTAAAGTGAAAATATAATAACCTCCAAACCAAAGCAACTTTGGGAGCATAATTTAGTCTGAGTCCACCCACTCAGACTAAATGTTTCACATAAAAAAAATCATGTGTAGAGGCTGTAAGGATTGCAATATATCTGAATCAGATGTATGAACACAAATGTTTGAGTAAATTAACATAAATCTGGACAATTGCACAGCTAATGTAATAAGAATGCAATGAAACTTGCTGCAACATATCCTGACAATAAAAACTAAAAAAAATGAAAGTTTGTCATGTGTTAGAATTTCATAATACATCTGAGAGTACAGAGGCTGATACGCTTCCATATAGATGACTTTGAAGTGTTCACGCACCTATGACAGACCACTGGCTGTGTTCGATGTGACGACCAGAACTCTTGACGATTACCCAACAGCGCAATTTCCACTGGAGAAAACCTCGTTGCAGGTGTAGAAGGGGTATATTATTCCACTCTTGTTGGGCTGCTTTCCAGAGGCTGAAAATTGTGCACACCTTACTAGAAGAAAGGCAGTGTTTCAGAAGCCCAAATGCACAGTAGTCCATAGGGCTGGCATCAAGACTTTTCACGGAGATGTCGGAGAAGGGAATAGCACAAATCCTGGTACTATCCTCCATCCGTCTGTAGAATGCCAGCGATGATTTGGCTGTGTGAATCAACACCTTGTCCTGATACAGCTCCACATGGTTGGTATCCGCGCCATACATTGTGAGGATTTCATTGTTGTAAATATCAGTTAAAACATGTTCCTGATAATACGCAGCATTGATTTTCACATTGTTTCTGCACACAATGTAGAGTACACATCCTTGGTAACTACCATAGTCCTTGGATCATTCTTAAGATATCACCCAGTCTCATCCATATTAAACACATGCTTCAGTTTGGTGTAAAAGTTGTGTATCATAGAGTGGAGTGAATATATCAAAATAAAAATTAACTTTCCTGTTCAGGCTGTCCACCCCAGACAATGATAGACTTTTCCACCACTATTTCTTTGCATAAAACCATTAAACCAGTTGTAGCTGGAGTTCTTTTTGACAGTGTTTGATCCTAAGTGTTTCACATTATAAATAACCTCACATACCTTTCTTTCTGTTTTCAAAATGCTGTTTTGGCAGAAAATCAGCATAACATCTTTCTTTGATTGCCCATAAATATTTGTAACACCAGCTTTCTCATCTATTGGATATCTGAACTACAGCCACTGGGGTGTTAACCCCTCAGAGCATGGTACCCAGAATTAGTCTATGCACTATGAAAAATATATCAGACCATTTGTCACTTTGAGAAAGTTGTAAAGTAAAGTACTGCAAAGTAGAAAATTTTAAGACTTTTGATTCAATTTTTTTTACTACAATCAATCATCAGTTATCTTGTGTATGATTCAATTCAATCTGGATTTAAATTTACTAGCTTCTTCTTATAACTGACTCCTTTGTATCCTGATGATACCGACAAGAAGTTTGTAGAGCAGAATCTGCTGCTTATGCTTGTAAATATTACCTATATACTTTTGTTTCTTTTTGCATTTTATCATTTGTGTAATTTTCCCCATCCTATTGCAGATTTAGCAGAAAGTGATTTGATTTACACAGAGACGCTTATGCAGAGAGGAAAAGAAGATTACAAAGATAAAGATATAGTAATTCTTGGTGGTGGAGATGGAGGTCTTCTTTGGGAACTATTGAAGGAAAATCCAAAGTTTGTCACTATGATTGAGGTGAGTTGTTTGATACGAACACATGGAGTGGTCCACTCACTATCTCGCCATCAGGTTCGAACCCCTGATTCCAGTCAGTACACACATAAAATAAGAGACAGTGCAAATGCAATTGAGGGGTTCAGCGCAACAGTGGTCTAAGCCACATTTTTTAAAAATAGAGAAACTGCAAGTTAAAGTTAGACAATTGTGGTTTTTCTTGGAATTTGGAAATCCCAATTTTTTTGGTAGTGGTGTGTGCCATGATGCTTGGTTAACTTAACTGCAATGATATATAGTGTAGTGTTAAGTAGTTTTAGATATATTGTAATTTTTATGAGGAACCTGCAACACCCTTCCTTGGTTAGACCACTGTTACACTGACGTGTTTGTACATGAGAAAAAAAATATATATTTCCATCCTAATATTTTGTTTATAAGTTTTAATATTATTTAAAGTGATTACATAGTACACAATGTGGTTCTATTAATAAAATGTTTAGAGTATACACTGTATCATTACAAGCAAAAGCATAACAGTTTTGCATACTGTTCTAGTATGTTTTGTGCATGATTACACAGTACTACACATAATCAGGAATGTCAAAAATGTCTTCACTATCATCCTCCATCGTATGTTCTATATTTTCATCTTCCTCAGTTCTATTTTGAGATACCAGAGTATTGTAAAATGAATGGTGAATGGGTGGAACATATTTCAAAAGGTCATGAATATCATTAAGTTTCTTTGGGTTTATTGGTTTTGGATTGGAATATTTTGGTATTAGCTGAACATGTAGTTCAAGAGAGTGTTTATCCCTACTCTTTTGTCCTTTAACAATATTCACATATGTACCTTGCTCTATAGCATCTGAATAACAATACTTGACACTACATTATTTTCCTCCTTTTCATTACTCGAGACATCACTTTAACCCTGAACGTCAGCCATCTTTGATGTTATTACACTGACCTCTCATTGGCAGTTTGAGGTTGGACCAATTTTGCACTCAAACAACACGGAATTTTGTTTGGGGACAAAAATAAGTGGCTTCTAACTAGGATATATGTGGTGAATTGGTCTAATCCACATGGTAGGAAGATAGTTCACCTCGATTGCCAGCAGATGGCAGCATTATCTCATTTTGCCTGTTGGACAGGGTTAGACCACTGTTGCACAGACCCCCTCAATTGTGTTATAGGAACTGTTGAAGAAATGCTTATGCTACTTTTTTTTGCATGTAATATAAACACTGAGATGCAAACGATCGATTACCTGTGTAAAGCAAGTCACACTAGTCATTGTGATTTTTTCATGTCTGAGATGTTTCATAAATGACCATTTTCTGATAGTTTCACCTAAGAGTTAGGAATACATTTATATTAGCAAACAGTATTGAAATATAAAATTTTAATCCAAGTTAATGGTGCTTGTAGAGTTTTAATGAAGGCCATTGTATGAAGAAGGCCTGACATAAAACCTGTAGCAGTATTAATGAAAATGTCAGCTTTATTCTTCATTTTAAAACTAATATACCAAATTTACTCATGTATAATGCACATGTTTTTCCAAAATTTTTGCCCCTAGAAACTGTGGTGTGTATCATGCACGGAATAATTCAGGGCCATACCATGATTTTGTGACACTTGCATTGATTTATCATGTTATATATCGTAAAGCTTGAATTCTGTAGTTTGTGAATATGGCAACAGTATCCCATTCAAGATTGCGACACTAATGTGCAATGCATTTGAAATAAGCTTATCACAAAATGATGGAACATTTTGATTTTTATGGTACTTTGGATGAAAGAAAAGGCAAGGAAAAAGAAAATAATTAAAATGTATTAGTGGCCAAATAATGTTATATATATCGAGTGTGTAAATACCTTAATGGAAGAAATCTTGTGCTGCTAACTGCTAATATGAGGGTCATGAATGTGCATCGTATAAATGTTACGTTGATCACGGAAAAAGTATATATTTCGAAGTTTTTTTTAGAAAAAGTAAAGAAGGAATGAGCAAAACCACGTATAAAAGTTTAATAGCCATTTCCCACGATTTTTTCAGTTTGTAATGTAATGTTCTGACACACCAAGAAAAGCAGTGCTGTTCTGGAGGAATTTGATCATGCACCTCCCGTCACATGAGATGTGTATCAGCGGTATTTGTTGGGCGAGAAGTAGTAGAAAATAACTTCCTGAGCACTGCAAATCGATAACATAATTTTGATATCGCTTTCTACTACTGAATAAATAAGGTGGTTAAAGAGTGAAAACTTTGGAATGCTAAACACAGTGGAGGAGAGGGGCAGAGGTTGATGACTTATTGTTTACACAAGATGATATTCTCCTCTTGGTCCACATAGCAACAGGTGATTCATTGAATAGGTATGATGTCATTCACTCTTGATGGGCATAGCATCAGCTTTACGACCTACAAATAAGAAAGCAATTTCTTGAACTTGTTATTGTACTATGCATTATATACGAGACATAATTTTTTGTCACTTTTCCCCATCAAAAACCAAGGTGCACATTATACACGCATAAATACGGTATGTACTACAGTGGAACCCCGATTTTATGCTCCCACATGTTCATACATGATGCAATCAATCTTTGCAGCCTCAGGAGAACAAAATGATATAACATTTTCCCACATTGGTCCCATCTTGGTCTCCTGATAAATGTAAGAATCGATGGTACAGTGTAATTTTTTGTATTAGTGTTGTTCTAATTTCTTAAATTACTGTTTACCCACGCAACACTTATATAAAAATATTGCCTATCCAACGTTTAGTTAGTCCCACATCATGGTAATCTGACAGTTCAGGTATACTTTCTGTGAAGTATACTTAAGACACTGTTGCCCCACCAAGTAGTCTGGTATTTTCACATCAGATTCAGTGTGTGTCAAGAGTATGGTTAAATTAATACAGCAGAACCTTGATTTTGGGTTTTTCAGGGGAACGTGCCGGAAAAACTTAAAATGCAGGAAAATGTAAAGTTGAAAAGTACTAGTACACAATTACTAAAACTGTTCTTAGATCACATTTTAGTGACATTAAAATAAGAAATAAATTCAATTATGTATTTAGGATGCTGGAGATTTTACAATTTCTATATTTTTCTACCAAGCTTGCTTACTTACCATTACCCGAAGGTACATGTAAACCAATACTTGTACATGAACCATATTTTGAGCAACCCTAGTCTATTAAAAGGAATAATTTTGTTACATTGTAAAGTTTTTCTGGACCAATAAATTATCAAAAAAATCAATTAACCCTTGGGAACTCATCATGTACACGTAGCTTCATGGCCCAGGGAGTTTGGTGATGTCTGTCCTAATGTACTTATGTTGATTGCTTATAATGTTCAAGATTTTATAACCTGTAGAAACCTTCATCTATATTGATCTACTTCCGTTACTCATTACAAGTACTGCTTCATTTTGCTAAGTCCAAATGGAATTACACAATATGCACAATTTTCACTAATTCTGTGCCAATATTGTGTGGAAAAAGTTGATGTTGTGTGATTAGATAAGAGTTGGTTTATTATTCTGATTATTATATAAATGTTTTAAAACAAAATTCTGGTATCCAGTAGATTTTCTAACACATTTCAATAACTTAAATTTACTCATTGCTTAAGTATAGATATTGACTTTTGCAAGTCTTGTAAGATCTCACATCTCAATCCTACTTTTGAAATTTAATCTGGCCTCTTTATAAAATAGCCTTTATGCTGCAAACTTCAAAAGGTTTTCCTTTCTTTCAAGGAAAGATTTTAAGTTTTAGAAATCTGCCATACTGTCTCGTTCAGCTTTTTTTTATTCATTTTTTTTTTTTTGTTTCAGATTGATGACATGGTTATGCAGGCATGCCGAATCCATCTTCGTAGTTGCTGTGGTGATTGCTTAGATAACTACAAAAGCAAGAACTATGAGGTAAGTTGCTGTATGAAAATGACATGTAACTTGCAGTAGATCATAATGATTTATTTTAACCAGAAGAAGTCGATAAGAATTGCAATATTTGTTCAGTTGAACAAGTAAAGTGCATAGAGCCTTACTGTATTGAGTATGTCTGCAACGCTTGCGTATGGTAGATTTTATGTTTGGTTTTTCATGATCATTATATCAAGTGTGAAACAGTTTATGTTCATAAGAAACAGAACTAGAAGAAGTTTTTACATGGTGGCTGATTTTTTGGTGGTTTGAGAATGGTCATTAATCTGGTTTCAAATTTCTCAACTCTGTATTTCATCTTTGAGGTTCATGCCAAGTAGCAACAAGCTAGAATTACTCAATATTACGACCCAATTAAGTATGTATTTAGACTAGGGCTGTGACAACACCACTTTCAACCTATATCCATATTGATGCCAGTCCTCTTACAAATTTTCACCGATACCAATATCGATGCTTGATAATTGAAAGTTATTCAAAATATTGAATAATATGGGTGTCTAATTTTTCTACTCCAATTATATGTATCGATTTACCAAGTTTTGCTTAAATGATCCAAGAATTACAACAAAATATTACTAATAAGAGAATCCAGTTTTTCATACAAAACTGGTGCAAACCTTATGGTGCAAACCTTATTTCCAGACGGGAATGCCATCTTCCAGGATGATAATGCCCCCATTCATACTGCTGGCACTGTTCAACAGTGGTTTCCAGAGCATGCCGATGAGGTTCAACATCTTCCCTAGCCCACCCAGTCCCCAGACCTGAATATCATCGAGCCTCTGTGGGCTGTTTTGGAATCCAGGGTTCGACGTCGATTTCCACCTCCTTCGTCTCTACATGAGCTGGAGGCTGTGCTGCATGAAGAATGGCTTCAAATTCCACTCACCACCATTCAGGACTTGTATCGGTCTATTCCGTCCCGAATCCAAGTTGTATTGCATGCTAAAGGTGGCCCAACACCATATTAATACATGATGTTCCGACTTCCAGAGGTGTTTCCATTATTTTGTCCAATACCTGTACTTGGTGGTTCTGGTTGAATTGCAATCATGCTAAAGATTGAGCTATAAAATATGAATAAGCATGAAAATAGAACTATAAAAAATAACGGTTTCTACATGTTTTATTTTGTATTAGTGTTGCTCCCAGGCCCTGCATTCCTTTACAAGTAGTTGGCAAAGTTGATGGGCCTCTCCTTATTTGTCCATAGAATTGGATTGTAGAGAAGGATTTCATACATTTCTTTTATAAAACATGATTGTTGTTGAATTGTTGTTTTAAGTCCACTTTATGCACAGAAAGTCTAATCGGGACTGGACCTACAGTTTAAAGTAGAATCCGAACCACTATGCCATGTGCCTCCACCAGGTATTGAATCCGGGACCCCTTGGTTACAAGGTTTATAGAACATGAGGTTAGCTTGTTATACTTGTGTAAAACCTTGATGTTTTTGATATGTCCTGCTTTGATGTGGTAGTCCTGATTCTGGAATTATTTTTTTTCAGGAGAAAATAGAACCACCACAAATTTCGACAGCTTGTTAGGTCTTAATTTCAATTGAAATTTATATAATAATCATAATCATGCTAATTCAACTAAGTTATTGTACTTAGTCGTGCAAATCTTTCAACACAATTTCGAGTGAATATAGTACCATTTGATATTTTTGCAATTAGTTTATACAATTATTTTCCTGTAGTTTACGGTTATTACAAGCATAAGAAAACAGTTTTTTGTTTTGACGTTTCAGGAGAACACACGCTCATTTCATCAGACATTTATTTTCATTTTGACTAAAGATACAGTCATAACAATGGTTAACAATTTTTTAAACAAAAATAATTCATTAAATAATGGATGTTGTCAATGGTACATTGTTGTAATATAGCAACTTAACAGTGAAAAGAAGCAGTCTGTTTTATTTTTATTTCAGATAAAAAAAAAATTGATCACATTATTTTTTTATTTAAAATGATGAATCCCAAATATCATCAGGTAATTCAAAGTCATCATTGTTTTCACAAAGTCTCTTGATGTTTTCTGTTACATTAAATTTTAAAGATGGTGGCTGGCTTACTCCATTTGTGAAAAAGATCTATGTTACCATTTTCATTTTTTAATTTATTCCAGTGTTGTTCTGCAATGAACGAAGCTTCCCAGACATTCAACTCTATGTTTCCAGTCAATCTTTTTAAAATCCTCCTCTTTTTAATCAAATGCTTCTCTTTGATGATGTGAGCTGACAAACCTGTTCTTGGGTTTAGATTTATAATGTCCAAATTATGTTCGTGCCATCTTATTGCCATTTTCCTTGCTGTTTGTCCTACATAATCCTTTGAACATGAACAACTTATATTATATATTCCTGTGGTTTCCACATCTGGTAGAGAATTTCTCATTTTGAATTCATTAAATGTACATTCCAAACTTCTTGGTGATCTAAAAACAATTTTGAAATTAAATCTTCTAAAAATTTGGCAAGTTTATGTGAGAATCCCTTGTGGAATGGAATGCACACAAATTTCTTTTCAACAGATTTTTCATCTTTGTCTGTATTTCTCTTTTGCTTTAGTTTTCTTGCGACTTGTTTTTTTGATTTGGTTCATTCTGTTAGTGTGAAAGCCATTTTCTTTTGCTATATTAAAAAGCCTTTCTTCTTAATTTTTGATATCCTTATTATAAGAACATAGTCTTTGTGTTCTCAGGAAAAAGATTAAAAATATATTATCCATTGTTATATGTGAATGTTCTGAATTGGCATGGATGTATTTTTCCCCTGCTAATTTTTTCCTATGGATTGATGTTTGAATTTTGTGTCAGTTGTCTTAATTTGCAGATCAAGGAAAGAAATTACATTGTTATTCATAGGTTCGCAAGTGAATTTTATGCGAAGGTGTGATTTATTTAACAATTTAAATATGTCCATGATGGTGTTCTCATTTTTAGCAATAATTAGCACATCATCTACATATCTGATGTAGGGTATGATATCCGCAACTATCTCATTAACAATTGGAGATTCTATGTAATGAAGGAAAATGCTGGAGATGATTTCGGATACTGGGTTTCCCATGGATAGACCATTACTTTCTGATAGATTTTGCCATCAAATATAAAGTAATTGTAATTTGCACATACAGTAAACCATTGAACCATTTCTCATGATTCTACTGGGTTAACCTTCATCTCAATAAGCCATCTGTGTAATGCATCTGTAGCACCTTCTATTGGGACACTAGGATATAAATTTTCAACATCAAAACTTGCAATACGATACTTATTATTCCAAACAATATTTTTTAGTTTAAGTTGTTAAACTAAAAAATATTGTTTGGAATAATAAAGTATGTTCATGTTCAAACGATTGTGTAGCACAAACAGCAAGGAAAATTGCAATAAGATGGCACGAACATGATTTGGACATTATAAATCTAAACCCAAGAACAAGTTTGTCAGCTCACATCATTGAAGAGAAGCATTTGATTAAAAAGAGGAGGATTTTAAAAAGATTGACTGGAAACATAGAGTTGAATGTCTGGGAAGCTTCGTTCATTGCAGAAGAACACTGGAATAAATTAAATAATGAAAATGGTAACATAGATCTTTTTCACAAATGGAGTAAGCCAGCCACCATCTTTAAAATTTAATGTAACAGAAAACATCAAGAGACTTTGTGAAAACAATGATGACTTTGAATTACCTGATGATATTTGTGATTCATAATTTTAAATAAAAACATAATGTGATCAATTTTTTTTTATTTAAGTTTGCTATATTACAACAATGTACCATTGACAACATCCATTATATAACATATTATTTTTGTTTAAAAAATTGCTAACCATTGTTATAACTGTATCTTTAGTCAAAATGAAAATAAATGTCTGATGAAATGAGCGTGTGTTCTCCTGAAACGTCACAACAAAAAACTGTTTTCTTATGCTTGTAATAACCGTAAACTACAGGAAAATAATTCTACAGTGCAAGCAATGCGTACATACAAGAAAAACTAGTTTATGCAAGCTTAATAAAACCATTACTGAAACACTGCAGTAAACCGGTTGTAATACTATTGTGTATTTCTGTAATTAGAGCACTATAATTGGGTTCTGCCTATTGGGCTCTATAAATAAATAAATTAACAAACCAGTTTAGAAGTAGAAAGATCCTTTGTCTAATTGTTTTGACACCTTGCACAGTAGCTGAAGTCTACTATCTTAGACATTAATAGATTGGTTTTACTTTTAGTGAATCATGTTAAACTATGAAACTTTTCTCCTTTTTTTTTCAGATTATTGTTGATGATTGTATAAAAATTCTTAATCAGTATATTAAGGAAGGCCGGACCTTTGATTATGTTTTTGCTGATTTGACAGACATTCCTTTATCACCAACACCTCAGGGAGAAGTGTGGAACTTCATACGGTTGATTCTAGATACCTCAATGCAAGTTTTGAAGCCGACTGGAAAATACATGACTCATGTATGTATATGAGCTTAGATGTTTTTTATTATAGGGCATATTGAATGATATGACATACAGTTTATATTTTAGCAGAAAGTTATTTTCATTGCAATGTTGTTCTGTGTGAAACTGCATAGGAATTACAGATGAGATGTATGATGTGACAAACTATCTTGGCCAGGATTCGAACCTGGGGCCTTCGATACTGCAAAGCTCTATTCTGACTATGCCATCATCAAGGTCGGAAGAAATGTTCTAGTGGCCATAATCAGACCTCAGATTTTTAGGTTCTAAAAAGTATGCTTTTAGGTTCCTAGAATAGGCTCTAAAAATCTTAAAATAAAATAGGTTCTAAAAATCTTAAATTATACTTGAAAATTTGTGAGGTAGGTTCCAGAAAACCTAAAATTATTCAAAATTACTGAAAAATATTGATTAGGTACAATAGTTAAAAATAACATTTCAAAAGAACTGTTAAGAAATTTTAATAGATGTAACATAACAAATATTAATATTTACCTGAATTTTCATTTGTATACATAATTTTCAAAGTTATCCACAAATTATTGTAATACAGGGTGGGACTGACAGTTTTTAGAAGTTTGTGGTTTTAATATGGATAGAAGTAGATAAAAAGAAAAGCAAGCAGTTTGAAGATAAACTCACCAAGTTTTGTTGGTGGCAGTTACAACTCTGCACAGCTCAATTTAGCTCCACATGAGCTCCTTTTGTGATACGGAGTATGTCCAACCTGAATTCAATTTCTCTCCACGTATTCTGTAGCATCAGAGGCGTGATAGAAGCAATCACATTCCTAATTCAGTCCTGCTGTTCTTGTACAGATGCAAATGTAATTGTTTATGTACCACATCGTGCACAGTTGACCTGTGAGTTCCCAGTTGGCTGCTCGCTGTCCGTATTAACTTAACGCAGACTACGTGTGAAACAAAATCTTATCGACTCCGGATGTTCGTCTGACACTTGCGGTTTACCACCACTGTGAGGTTTCATCACACTCCCTGTAGATAAAACTTGTTCCTTCCATGCCTTGATGGTGTTATGTAATGGAGGATCCTTCTGGTAAACAGGCAAAAGTTTCGTTGCACTTGCACAACGCTATTTGTGTCTGCATACCACGACACGCATTGCGCTCTTTCACGTACCGACGCCATTTTGGTTTTGGTGATACCAGCGCGGACACCGCTAGTCGTACAAGTATGAACAATTGCGAAACGAAACTCGCAAATGTATACTTCCTTTGCAGTCAATTGTTAATAACAAGCTCGGTTTGCAAAACAAGTTATAACTGTTTAAAAACTGTCAGTCCGTTTCCGGACACCCCGTACTATAATTGTGCTGTTAGCAAACGTTATTTGTTTATATGAAAAATGAATTATATATGTATAATTTGCTGCACAATAACAGGGTGGCTACTCACTGGGAATTCCTTGAATTCCAGGAATTACATGTGTATTATTGGCTCCGGGAATTATGCGTGAATTTTTCTCCATACATGGGAAAAATTGCAACTTCTATTGATCCTAATCCCATTGAATTTGTACATATTTTTAAATGCTGAGGCAAGTTTTTTACGAGGAAGGAAAAGAAAGCTGCATTGAAAATGAAACAGAATTCTCTCGATATGTTTATTTTCTTATTTTCCTTTGCAGAACAATCTATCTGACACGTAGAAGATTATTGCAAAATAAAATGTACTGAAGTTGATTAGGTGAATCTGAGTTTGAAATTCTATTACAATTAACAATTATGCATTCTTAGATTAGTGTATCCCATAACATTTGTGATGTGTTTGTAGATGTATTTCGAGTCTAAGTATGTGAAATGGCAAATGTAAACTCCACACCTTAAATTAAATATTTTAAATATATATGTATACCGTTTAATTGAATTGAATTAGAAATTTTGGATGCATTGGAATCATACGGACCCTTTATGTTGTTAATATATTTGTTGTGTTACTGTGTGTGGGTGGTGAGAGATGGTGATACAAAAGGTTGAAATATGAAAAACATCTGCTTGTATCTGCCATCACGATTAAATAACAATAAATATTTTTCATGTTATCCACAGTGAAACTTTGCCGTTTGTCTATAAGGATCATCTTAATGCTGAGAATGATCAGAAGCATTGTCAGTGGCACAAATTTGATTTTTTTTGCCATTTGAAGTTTGTACTTTGGACTTTGCAGGTAGCAGTGGTGCCAGACCTTTTGTTTAGAACTTTGAAAAAATATCATGGACTTGGCAGGAGGTAAATCGACAGACAGCAT
The DNA here is from genome assembly GCF_977018435.1 of Lepisma saccharinum. Lineage (NCBI taxonomy): Eukaryota > Metazoa > Arthropoda > Insecta > Zygentoma > Lepismatidae > Lepisma > Lepisma saccharinum. Next base: position 219,562,191 of record NC_139229.1, on the reverse strand, counting down.
GTTTCAATCACGTTATTCATTGAATTTTTTTGATCACCAAACAGAGCAAATTCTTCTGTATGATGTAAAAATTTTGCAAAACCTAAAAGAAAATATAAATACTTAAAAAAAGGTTTGATTTAGGCACATAAATCTAAAATAGGTCCTAACAAGCAAAATAGGTTATTTAGAGCACTATAAAACTTCATCAGTTGTTGCTTTTTTTAGTGAAACGCAGACGTAACTTGTTATTTCTTATTTACCTGCAAAGGAAAAAATAGGTTAAAAACCTAAAATCCGAGGTCTACTCATAATCAAGGAATCTTGGGAGTCGGTGCTGTGATTCTGATCCCAATTTAAACTGTAGGTCCAGTACTGAATAGCCTTTTTCCTGGAACAGATCTTTGAGTCCCAAGGCCTGCCCAGCAGCTTTGCATTGGGTGAAGTATCATCAGTACCGAGCTCCATTGCCACTGGGAGAGCTGCTACTATTTCCTTCACAAGTGTCCTCATAATGCTGGGTCAGCACCAAAATTTTGGGCTCTCACTGGGAAGTGAACCTAAGATTCTTGCTCTAAAACAGTTTTACTCTTTTCGAGAATCTCCAATAACCATTCAGCTGTGAGATACCTCATCAGAAAGAAGCACAATGATTACCAGTCAGTATATTCTCTAAGGTATGCAAAATATCAGAATATGAATTAACATTTAGACTTCAACCCATTTTCTGCAATATTAGCCTCATTGCTGAGGCTATTTCAGCATGAGATTTGAATTTACAACTACCACAACTAATTTTATATCTTGTAAACTAGTTATAGTGGAATCAACTGATACCTAATTTATTTGGTATAGATCAGGGTATAATTAATGACACATATGTGTTAAGTAGTTTTAAGGCACTGCTAGTCTTTATGGGTGGAAAGACTACTGACATATCAATTTGTATTGGGTTGGTGCGAATGAAATGTCCGGCCCAGGTGCGTCATTGCCAAAGGCCAAAAAATCAAAACTACAATACCTGGTTAATCAAAATAGTCGCCGTCTGCAGCCACACACTTTTGTCATCGCTCAGCCAACAATTGGATTCCATGATGAAAGAAGTCTGGAGTCTGCGACGCAAAGAACTCGTCAACGGCATGTTACACCGCCCGATCATCAGCGAAGGTCTTCCCTGTCAGGAAGTGATCGAGATGCCGGAAGAGATGGTAGTCAGTGGGAGAGAGGTTGAGAGAATATACTGGCTGAGGAAGGGTTTCATATTGTAACTCATGGAGAGTCTGCACCGTCCTTTGCGCAACATGTGGGCGAGCATTGTCGTGCAACATGAGGACACCATGTCTGTGGACCATTTCTGGATGCTTGCGACAAAGTTTGCGGTGCATTTCATGGAGTTCAGCACTATAACGATCTGCATTGATGGTTTCACCTTGCCTGAGAAGGACATGATGGATCACACCCACCATAGACCACCATACCAGCAACAACACCTTCCTTGGATGGATAGGTGGTTTCGGAAACCGCCCTGGACGTTGATCACGATCCAACCATTATCCTGATCGTTTACGATTGTCATAGCAGATCCATGTTTCATCTGAAGTGACAATCCGATGCAGGAAACCATCCCAGTTATTCCTTACTCTCAGAGAACTGCACACCTCCAGACGGCGAGTCTTGTTGACCGGTGTCACATCATGTGGTACCCATGAGTCCAACTTTTTCGCTTTACCGATCGCACGGAGCCGCCGAACGACAGTGGTATGGTGTATGCCTACCTCGTCTGCAATGGCACGAACACTTTTCCGAGGGTCCGCTTCCACGGCGTTCCTGAGGAGCTCATCCGAACATGATGTTGGTCGATGGCCACGGGGTTCATTTTGCAATGCTGTGTCACCGGAACGAAATTTGACAAACCAGCGGTGAATGGTCCGTTCATTTACCATGCCTGGCCCAAATGCACTGTTAGTATTTTTGGCCGCTTGCTGAGCAGAATGTCCCAGTTTGAATTCGTAAAGACAAATCACTCGCAATTGTGTGTTCTCCATGGTGCACTTTCAGACGACCCTGTTCAGCAACACACTGCCTCCTGACTGTCTGGGTGCTCCAGCCTCTTTGCTGGACGTATACAGAGTTTATGACGTTAGACCCGTGACCTCAGTCAGTCCCTGTGTTGTGTTGTTGAGGTGAGTTTCCCACCAGATGTCAAAGCGGACATTTCATTCGCACCAACCCAATATATACTTCACTCATACAAAGAGATACACACTTGTTCTTACTTTCCAAGAGAAAAAAAATTCTTGAATAAATGAAAAATTAAAATTACAACATATTTCATACAGAGCAAAACAATGTATGTGAAACTAATGATAGCGGTGGTACGAATAATACTCGTTTTGTGAAAAATCAATGTTTAAAGTCCACCATGCTCAGGTAGGCTAATTAGGACTGGACCTATAGGTTAAAGTGGGATCTGAACAACTGCAGTGTATCTCAACCTCTATTACAGATTGTTTATAAATATATATCGGATGGCTAAAGTTACTATTAATATGTGTATTACTGTGCTGATATGCCTATTGGCCATAACTAATAAGAGCACTCATTCACCTGTCCCATCTCTATTATTGTTATTATTATTATTATTATTATTATTATTATCATTATTATTATTATTAAAGAAGGTGATAATTTGGGTAGGAGAGGAAATGGAGGAGACCATTGTAAAGTAAAGTAAAAGAAATGTACTGTGTATTGAGTACAGTGGGAAAATAATTCTGGAGAACTGAGTAAAATCATAATGAAAATACATTGTTTTGGAAAAGTCTTGCAGGATTCTAAAAATATATAACTTTTAAAGTAATGGGTTTATTACAACAAAATATTGTTTGTTACACAAATGAAATGTTTGATGTGGTTTGATACATCGCCAGATCTCCAGCTGGGCATCATTCACGTCCAGGCCTCCCCAATGGCATTGTGTAACGACGTCACCTTGTAATCACGGGGTCCCTGGTTTGATACCTGCTGGAGGCACATAGCACAGTGGTTCAGATCCCACTTTAAACTGTAGGTCCAATCCCTATTAGCCTTCCTGTGCATAAAGAGGACTTAAAAAACAAGTCAGTCAATCAAACCATTCACGTCCAAACACTTGCAATCTTCGTTTGAATCTGAGAATTGCGTTCTGATGTTGCTTGTCCAGAATGTTGTGAATCACATCACATATCTTGAACTTCAAGTCGTCAAGATCTGTGGGTTTCTTTGCATACTCCTGGGTCTTGACGTTCCGAAAGTCAGTAATCACACCAAAACACAAGATTTTAACTCTGCAAGCCATAACACGGAGTGAGCTTTTTCCTGCATCAACATTATCTTGGAATCATATGATAACCTGCACACACGTCATTCAGCAGTGTGGGCAGAACAAAATTTTAAATTTTCCAAATTTTCATAGTTATAAATCTATTACTTTAAAGTTACAGCTTTTCAGAATTCTGCAGGACTTTTAAGACAATTTGTACTTTTAGTCTTATGCTGAAAGGAGGGAGATTATGTGAGAACTAAGTGTAAAGTTTCAAAGATGGGCAGTTGAGTTTCAGAGTTGGTTAAGAATGTTTACAGATCAAAACACTGGTTCCAATGTACCAATTTTGGCTCATATACGAGAGCCAATGGATTGAATTTTTTACTTACGAAATACATTAGGCAGGGTCCAGGTTGAAATGGTCTTTTTCGAAGTAGTCCCCATTGAGTTGTATACACTTGGCCCAACATGTCTGCCAGTCCTGGAAGACGTGCTGGAACCAGTCTTTTGACATCACCTTCAGAACCACCTCCTCCTCCTCCTTCAGATCGGCCTTTGTTGAGTCAAAATGCTCGCCACGCAGCTCCGATTTCAAATGAGGGAACAAAAAAAGGGTCACATGGTGCAAGATCCAGGCTGTATGGAGGGTGCAGGACACATTCAATGTTTTGTTGAGCCAGATATTGGGCAACCACGTTGTAAATGTGAGGGCGTGCTTTATCCTGGTGTAGGCGCCAACCAGATGGATGCAGCTCAGGGAATTTTCGACAGATGTGTTCAGCCAGGGTCTTAAAAACTGTCATGTAATACTGCCCAGTAATCGTGTTATGTGGGGCACTTCATGTTAGTAGACCATTCCATGGTAGTTGAAGAAGGAAATCACCATTGCCTTATTTGCCGACGGAACAGCTTTGGCTTTCTTTGGTGTCGGGGAACTGGGTGATTTCCAAACTACTCGCCTGTTTGCTTTCAGGATCGTAGTGGTGAAGCCAAATCTTGTCACCAGTTATGATGGAATTCAGGTATACCTCGCCATGCTCCGCTACCAGATGCTGAAGCTCCCAACACACCTCCACTCTCACCTGCTTCTGTTCAGGCGTTAGCAATCTCGGCACCCATCTCACACATACTCGTCTTATGTGCAAGCGATCGTGCAGAATGGTGAATGGACTACCATGGGAAATGTGTAACACGTTCACTAGTTCATCTATTGTTATTCGGCGATCTTCCAAAACAATGACTGCAGCTGTGTTAACCATGATCTTGTTCATTGCGGTGGCTGGAGCACCCGGACCCCCCTGCTTTGTGGTGGAAACACGGCCCTCCTTAAACTGTTTGAACCACTGAAATGTGGTTGATTGTGGAAGGACATCTTTGCCATATGCATGCTGCAACATTTTTCATATGCTTTCGTGGCAGATTTCTGCAGACAGACGCAAAATTTCAAAGCTGCATACTGATCCTCACGGACCGACTCTATTTTCCGTATGCGACTTCTGACCATTCGTGGTTTGTTTGCACAATGTTGCCAGATGCATGTGCATACGTGCTTGCATTTTTATCTGCCGATTCCTCGAGACACGTTCTTCTCGCGCAAATTTGTTTCACCGCTGCATCTTCACTGTGTGATATATAAAAAAAATCATTCTCACTCTTTTTGACTAGCCCTCATACATTGGAGTAGCACCTGCTCATTTTCATTAATACATAATACATACATAATAGCCATTATTGAAATCTCATGCAGAGTGTTAGGCTATTTCAATTGCAACACCACCATGTTTATTGTGTACTTCTGTCTCCACAGGGAAATGGGACATCTTCACCAGCAGCACTGGCTATGTATGAGGAACAGTTGAAGAAGTTGAAGGTTCCAGTTGAATTCTCTCGTAATAATGCTTTCGTTCCATCATTTATGGAGGATTGGATATTCTACCAAGTGTGGAAGAAGCCCAACTAGTCCCTTGTGTCTAGTCTATATTGTTTTCAAAAGAATTTCGTAACCATTTTGATGCATGACATGAAGAAAGTACAATAAATGAATTTTGCTGATCAGGTAGACCAGATCAGAATAGAATAATGCTTGAGGAGTGAATTTCTTCAAGCATGTAAATGATAAGTGATATTCATTGGGTAGTGTTAGAAAGAAATCATGGTTGTCTAATATGTAATTGTGTACGCTTAAGGGTGGTAGGGAACATGTTGAATTAAGATTCCATCAGTCACTTGTTTATGTAAGTCAAGCTCAAGTATTTTCTGGAGAAAGTTCACATATGAAGAAGAAAGAAAGTATTGAAATCGCTATTGCTCTAAAACTATCTTTGTACTTCTCTGCTATACTTACAAGTCACTTGGTCACATTGTTATTTTTAGTCATTGAAATGCTCAATTTTGTTTGAGGAGAGTGTGGGGGTGTTCTCTACTTGTAGGGTTTCAAAACCTTTAGATGTCCTACAAATGCATTTCTTCCTATGTGGAGAGGTCATTCAGATTCTCCCGCACCCCTTGGTATTCAGCATAATAATTGCATTAAATCCATTTTATCATTTGGCCATTTTGAAAGCTCCTCTGTTGTAGTAGATATTTTCACAAAGAGACTAAACTGCTGAATATCCATGAACTTACATATCAATATTATCTTTCATTGGAATCCCCCAACTGATGAATATAGCTCCTATCTTGCATTTTGTAGACCAGTGTATTGTTGTCCAAAGATGAAAAGCTAGTTGAAATGTATGTTTGCGACTTCAGCATGTATGGGAAGTATTATTTGATGTTTTTATGTGTATATATGTAAAACAGTGGAATATAAGTAAATATTTTTGTTAGTATCAAAAGGAAACTCTTAATTTTTTTATGTAGTTCTATACTTCAAGTTAATGGTTACAAGTGATAAAAGTAAGATTTAGTGTGTTTAGTATGTGTATTTACTTTCTAAGTGTCTTAGAAAGAATGACTTGGGTAAAAATACTTCCTCAAGCAAGGTGACTTTTTTTCCTACATCTTCCAGAACTCATTACATGAATATTTTTAAGAAAGTTCCCAGTTACATTAAAAACTTGCAGCATTTTGATTGGGATTTAATAATTTGATAGTACATATTCTTCCATGTATTCAATTTCATTTGTATATTTTCCTGTTCTCTCAAACAACTAGTCTACTTTCTGTTTGAAGTTGTAACAAGTCATTTTATGTTTATCATATTTCAAAGCCTTTGGAGCTATTGTGTATTAGATGTGTACAAACATGTAAAGTGAGTAGAGCAGGTTAATGTTCAAATTTTGGGAATCTGTGCTAAACTCTTACACTATCATGCCTGGTAAAAAGGTAATATGGGAATTGAAAACAGCTGTGATATGTAAATATATGTGGAAGTATGAAGTAGTGATTATATGCAATGCTCATTTTACCAAAATTTGAAGACTTTAAATGCAGAAACTGTTTTGAAGAATGAAGAAGTATAAATGTGAATTAGATTGGAATTTGCTGTTATGAATAGTCATAAAATTTAATGGTTTTTATACCATTTGTAACATTTTGAAGTATCTGCAGAATCTCGTATAAGAGAACTGTAGTTAGTGAGGTACAGTGCAAATATGTTTGAAGTTGTTTTTTTTTTTGGGGGGGGGGGGGTGACAGCTTAATTGTATGTCACATATTTTTCTCGTGTTCAAGTGAAATATTTGAATTTTGCAATTTTTTCAAGGAATTCATGATAAGCAAAGTGTACTTTTCCATTTATAGAGGACAAATTCTGTGGATTCAACACTCAGAAAATCTTAGTAATATTGAATGTGTTCTTGTGTGACATTGTTGTTTCAATATTTACACAGTTTTGTTTAGCATAACATTATAAAAAGTTTTAGGTGGCATATGCAGTAAAGAGTAAGTTTCAGGTAAAGATTGCCATTTTGATCCTGAATGCATGTTTTTAGGAAGCTAGATTTGTATAGAAGTTATTGCATCTAGTTCAATAAAAATATTAGCAAGAGGCGCAGGTCATGCCTGATAGCTTACATATATACAGTATAACTTCGATATTGCACTTTTCAGGGGACCAGGAACTTAAAATGTGGGAAAATGTAAAATCGGGGAACATTTTATAGCATTTAGCTCTATTGGGACTGTGAAGATTGAATGTATAATGCGGGAAAAGGTAAAACTGGGGAACATAAAATCAGGGTTCCACTGTATATTGAACAAAATGCCATATTTTGTAAACATTGATTTCATTATTGTTCTTTTGTAATGTATGCAGTAGTGAATAAATTTATCAGTATAATTTGTCTAGGCACAGTTATATTGTGAATGATTTCAACACAGGTTGTTTGTCTTTTTTTTGACATCCATTGTATAAAGAAAGTACAGTTTGATTATTTTTATAGTTCTGCTTACTTGTGTATTTAGATATTATACATTTTTTTTTTTAAGGTAAGCTCTTATTGTAACAGTCTATATGAATTTCCAAAAGTATAGCTTATTATGTAGGATATGATGATAGTGTGTTCCTGAGTATTACAGTGAACGAAAATCCATGATAAAAGATTTCCTTGTTTTTGATATTACAGAATATGTATGTTCCTAGTTGCCATATTAGAATTTTACTTTATAAGAAAATTGTTAATGATTATGTGCTATGTACAGAATGATAAATTTCATTCTGTATGTTAAATGGGTTATGATAATAAAAATGAAAGAAAAAAATATATTTTTCTTTTCAGTCACACATGCTGAACAAAACAGTACATTTGAAAGGGGTTACTTTTTCAAAGAGAACTTGAAGTTCGAGAAACATCTCAGTATCATAATCAGGTTGAAGAAAGATGGCCTCATTATTAAGTTAAACAGCAGCAATCAGTTTTCCAGGTTATAGCACTATTCTGGTTTCAGTAATTCATTTTCACATATTACATGCAGCAGATTCTAATTAACATTTTGAAGAAAAACATAATCCATTTCTTACCTTTGTGAAGTGTTCAGCCAGGATAATGCACTGGTAAAAATTATGTCAATTGCATGGACAGAGCAGGCCAAGAAAGGCACAGGCTTCATTAATGAAACGACTGTACCATGTCCTAATACCATCCTTAGAGATAATTGTGACATTTACATCACAGTAATTGTACCGGGTGTTTCAACAGAAACTCTGTGATTTCAAATGACCCTAAAACAATATTTAGTATATTCACAGTAATAATTTGTATATGTTATGATTGACAAAAGTCTAAAATTTAATTTAATTTATTTTTCTATCTTTGTTTGTCAGGTGTTTGTAGTACAGTAGTACAGTAATGGAGGACAGGAGACTTTCACTCCAGCAGTAGATTCAGTGGGTGACCTGGTTTATTGAGTCACGCTCTCTTGTTTCTGTCCAACGATGTTTCCGGCTGGAGAATACGTGTCCTGGTCTTCGTCGGAAACGTTGTCCAATTCGTCAGAAATGCTTCCAGCAAGACAGAGCTAGGACGCATACAGCTAAACCTGTCCTGACCTTCCTTCACTCAAAATTCAACAATCGTGTGATTTCAAATCGCTACACACATTTCTTTCAAAATGACTTGGAGTGGCCTCCAACTAACCCTGATTTAAACCCATGTGACTATTTCTTGTGGGGTTTTCTAAAGCAGGAAGCTTCCAAACGAGGACCGCAATCACTAGATGATTTGAAAGCAAACATCGAACAGTGTACTGCACAAGTTAGTCGTGCAACCCTTTCTCAGGTATACGACATCATGTGCAACCGGCCGAGAAAAGTGATAAATCGCCAAGGTGGACATTTCGAATATGTTTTTCATTAAACTTTTGGGTTTTCTCTATCAGATTATGTATTTTTTCCTTTTGTGTAGTTCAGTGGCGTGGCGTGACTTTTTCAAAAGTGTTACCGGTCATCAGACGTTATCATCTCCACCCCCAAAAATAAACATGCTTTTGATCTGGATTTTTGTCCATTTCGTTCTTTTTTTTTTTTTTTTTGCAATCCGCTCAGTGATTTAATTAGCCACAATCATTCCTAGAAACAACTACCACTTGTGAGAGAGTTACCGCGAAAATCCAGTGAATAGTAGTCGAGCCTTGTCAACCATCTCTGTTTCTTTGCAAGGAGGTGGAAAGGGGAAGAAGAACCACACATTCGGGTCAGTTCGACGTTTCTGCGGTGAGCAGACGACAGAATTCCCCTCCTCCAACGTTCGGAGGAAGTCCAGATGTACGTACTACTGTTGCCAACTTAGTTTTTTGGAGCAAGGTTTGTCCAATTCACGAATCACATCAAGTACTTATCTTTTCGTCTATTACGTAAACGATCTCAGTTGTGGCGAAATCCAGCTTTGGCTTTGCAGTCTAGCTCTTGTTGCTTCAGAGAAATAGTATCCCTGTTTTAGGTGGGATTTAGCTCTTTTCTGGAAATGCAATGTGACAACACTTGCTGATCCGGTATGTCGCAGCGGCAACAGGGCCCCTAAACAGGCATATGAATAACCCCATAGCACACTTGCCTCCAAGTCTTTCCCCGCTGTTCCCTTGCATTGGCGGGTGCCCTTTCCTCTTGTTGCCTCTTGAGGGTAGCGGAACGGCCTGTCTCTTCGCTTTTGTCGACTGCAGAAAAAATGTCCTCTGCAATATACACTCAACAGCAATGCTGTCGGTTAACTTATTTAACAATGTTGTTATTTTATTGAGAAAAAAACTTTTTAATTTCTTTACATTTTGCTGTTACCTGCAGTAACACTGGTTATATGCATGCCACACCACGCCTCTGGTGTAGTTCTAATAAATATTTTAAAATACCATTTGAAATCAAGGCGTTTCTGTTGAAACACCCGTTATTATTAAAATTGTAGGTCATTCCATCTGAACTCAAGCAAGCCTTTGGGCCTCATAGTTTGAGATTTTCATAATTTATTTTTTAAAACACCTATCGAGTAAATGTTCCATTTTCCAAGTGTTTATTTTTAAGAAGCAGCGGAAGGAAGGAATTTTACAAAAAAAAATATTTTGGGGGGGAAAACCCTATGAATATCCCCCACAATAAATCAGAATGCACATTAAAATTCTGGGATATACTGGTACTATGGAACAGCAATTGTGGAAGTCTAATTGAAAATAATTTACTAGTGCATTTTTAAAAAGAATTTACGGTGCCAAAATATCAGTGTTGCTACCTATTCCCAAACACAAGTTTTAGACCTATGGAATCTGAGTACTTGAATACATTTACCATGAAATACATCTTTGGAAAAATATTGTTTTTACCAAATCTTGTTGGAAAATTCTAAAATTGTCAGAAAAAATAGATATTTTTTTAAACGTCGGCCCATCCCTGTTCGCCCTGTACTTAATATGCCAAGGAAATCTACGAAAAATGGTAGAAAGAAAATAGAATTCAAGTGTAAGTGGTCATATCGAATTTTGTCTCGACTTACATTCAAATATTTGCAAATCCAGTTACTAAGTTGGCATCTACAATTTAGTCTATCCACTTTGTCCTTCTGATACTAGTTGTCTGTGACACACTGAACAGATGACAAAATAGAAATGAAAGAACTCAAAATTCCAAAGGAAAGCAACACATAATATCATGTATATTCAGGGCATTATGAGGCAAGTGGCAAAAATGGTTAAAAATACAGGGATATAAGTAGTAGTCAAGCTCTCGGACGACTGTTTATCTATGCACCGGATAAACATATAATAGTTTGCAACTGTGAACAGGGCAATATATTCGCTACTGATTCATAATTAAATTGTTACTGTGGTTGTACGTGTTTTAGCCGTAATGTAACAACGTGAACCTCTGATACTTCCATTATCAGCACAAAAGTACCACAAGGCATCTCGACACAAACCTGTAGATATCAACCTTGTAACGAGATTTGCAAACATTTGGCATGTAGCTGGGTGTACAGATGTATGTTGTAAGTAATAAAATTTATTGTTGTTGATATTTGACATGTAGGCTGAGACAAAATCTGATATTAACAATTCATTTTGAATATGTTTTACCATTTCTCATTTTGTTGATTCACTTCCCCCTTCCCCTGAGATGACTGTTGATCTTCTGGCTGGTAGACTATGATGTTCGGTCTACTGGATGCATTTCTCGCTTTGTTTTACAGCTAATAATGTGGTGGGTAGTTTGTCTTTTTCACAAAATTTGTGTGTTCCCTGCAACCCTGCCATGCACCGTTTCGCCGCAGGAAATGATGTCACAGATACGATGAAATGTTGTGTTGGGTTGCCAGCATGAAGGCAGCAAAATGGTCTTTTATGAACGGCTGTACCGTCGAATCGACGAACCAATGAGAAAAATGTCACTGAGAAAAGTTGTTTGTTTTGATGTCTTCTATACAAATCTGTGGTCCGTGGGTGCCATTAAAATGACACCCTGTATACCTTTGCAATGAAAGAACAACTTGTAGAACATAAAATGACCAGCCTCTTTGCAGTATTTTGAGTTCCATGTGACAATGGCATGTATAATTTACATTGTCTGCAGTGCCCTTCCTTCCTTTGAAAGAAATATGTTCATGGGTGCCTGCAGAGGGCACTTGCCTCCCGTGAGATATCTGTTGTAAAAAGTTGATGTAATTCAAATGGTGAAATTGTAGCAATATTTTATCACATATAATATGTATAGTTCTGTGATTTACAGGTTGTCAGTTACAACAATGAACTGCCTTGCCCAACAATACCTTAGGTATAACAAGATAACATTTTTACTATAGACATTAGAATCATGTGTGCGGAACGGAAACTTTTTGGTCAGGATGGGATTGGGAAGGAAATAATCGTGATGTTCGGGACTAAAAAAAATCCCTATTTTCCAATCAGCTTGGGAAATTTCCCGATGCTGTGAAAATAATTTTCCCAATGCTGTGCAAATCTCAAATTTTCCCTTCAAGTTATTGTTTTTGTACTTCAGGAATAAAAACAATTTCCAGAAATTTCAGTCACTAGCTATAGTGCATAAAATATCAATTAAATAATTAAATAAGATAATTTGGAATTTCTCGACTGTTGCACAATGGTGACAATATTGGAAACCCAACATGATGTAATTTTCTTCATGTTCTCGCTGACACAACTGAATCTCCTCAGGAAGTGACTTACCCATTGTGCAACAATCACATACGTGTAGGTCTCAGTTTTACCTTGGCAAACATGTTTTAGGGGGGTGAACAAAATGGTGTTCATTTCAACCTCATGCATACACAACAGCACTCGCTACACCGACCACTTTTGATACTCCACACATTGACATGGGCCAAAACTAATATTGCTTACTGCCTGAAAGCACATGCACAGTGTTATCACCTTTTCATGACAGTGTTGCACTACTTTATATACAACCCATGTAATTCACACCCTGTCATTTTGAATTATATATTTTTACAGTACGCTTAAGCATGTAATAACATAGATCAGAGATACCATGAAGGATAGTAGATTAAGTGGTGTGCCTGTTTAATAACTGTGCATTGTAAAAAGTACAAAAAACAAAGTGTGTAGGCCTCTGTAGTGGAGTGGTTATCACATTGTGCTACAATGGCAGGGCTCCTGTGTTCTAATCCTGACCTAGACATTTTTTGTGAGTTTTCCTTCAATTTCATCATACCACACATCCTCATCTTCATGATTACCCAAAAGTGGCCGCAGAAAATTAAAATAAACCAAATTGGTCAATCAAAAGACAAAACTGTTAATCAACAAAGTGATGTTTATGGAAATGAACAGTTTCTATCTAGATAGTAGATTCAAGTCTTAACTTGTATACAACGTCAAAGTATTTTCAATTCAATTTGAATTGTAAAGTATTATAATAATTAGGACCCGGATAGTTATGCACTTAAAATCAGGGACTGCGAACCGAATTTGAACTCGAACTGAAACATGCTCCAGTTCAATTTATAGTTCGCAAATGAACCTGAATTGAAATGTTTCGCTACATTCCAGTGCACCATAACCCTCTGTGTTCTTTCAGTTTCAGTTCAGTTCCAGAATGAAACCTCGTTGTGAACACTTTTGGTTTGCACCCGAAGCTGAACTAAAATGTTTCGCTACACTCTGGTGCACCATAACCCTCACTGTACTTTCAGTTCAGTTCAGTTCCGAAATGAAACTTCGTTGTGAATATTTTTGGTTCACACCCAAACCTGAACTGAAATGTTTCGCTACATTCTGGTGCACCATAACCCTCCGTGTAATTTCAGTTTAAGTTTTGTTTCAGAATAAAACTTTGTAGTGAACAATTTTGGTATTTTGGGGGGTGCCAGATCCTAAAATTTGAAAATAGATAAGATCTGAAATGCCATTAAGGCAGTGTTTCTCCAACATTTTGCCTGAGAGTCCTCCTTGACATAACTGAATATTTCTGTATCCCCCCTGAATTTTCAATATTTTATATACCTAAGAATTGTATGAGAAATGTGAAAAATGACACCAAACACAAACTCATTGCTTCCAATACGCTACATAATAATATAGATACGTAGTTATTACTTCTGACAGTGAGTGGCAATAAGTTTGTAATTCATATATTTTGGTCGTGGTTGGTGTCATTTTTCATAATTTATAGCCCAGATTTAAAATATAACAAAATAAATGTAATATTGTTACAACATAATAAAATAACATTGTTGATTCAAATAGTCAGTAAGTGACTCACTAGTCACTACGTCCGACCCGTTCAGTTTCAATTGCGTCACCACTTCTAGGAAGGGAACAGGAAGTATGTTGAATTTTCCAACAGTGCCTTACATCGCATTGCATTCCCATTCCCAACCAAACATCTGGCCTCATATCCGACTACCATGCCATCATCTAATAGCAGCCAAAATCTTGTTTTGGGATCATGAGATATAAGAGGTATAATGTGATTAGATTGCTTTATTTACTATGATTGTATGTATCGATTTAAGTTAATTTTCTTAGTAAAAGATACGTAACTTTTTTCACAGTTAATTTTCATCCCATTGTTTGATGCCATTTTGAACTGAATCAACTGCGATCAGACCCGTAGCCAGAAATTCTTTGTAGGGGGGGGGGGGGCGAAGTTAATGCTAGAGGGGGCAAAGTTTTAATATATTGTGTCGCATTGACAGATATAACAGGGTACACAGAGGCACTTGCCCCCTCCCCCAAAATAAATAAGTAACAGAAAAGGGATGATATCTTGAAACTGCAACGAACAAAAGAACTTCGAGCAACATCAAATAACAATATTTCGATAATGACCTTTCCAGATTGCCAAAGAATATGAAGTTTAACATAAATAGGCTAATAGGGACTGTATCTACTTGATATTTACAGGTCGATAATGCTAATAGACAATTAATATGTACCAACAGCTTTTGGCCTCTCTGCAGAACTGATTAAGGGAGCCCTTTATAAATCATGCTTCATAATGATTCCCTCTAGTTTCCAGTATGCAAGATTTTTACGCACAAAGGAATCTAATGAGAATCCAACAACACCACTGTGTTGTGTTATACAAGAAAAATCTAATTAATTAAATAATAATGGTTACATATTACCTACACTTTGATGAATTGTGTAAAAATTTGTAGCTAATACATTTTTTTTGTACTTGCTAAAACATTAAAACATGGGTCCCTTAGCCCACCACGGACTCTATTTCTTTCAAAGGGGAAAACTCTTGCATCACTACAGACAACGTTTGCCTACTGGTTACGTTAACCATTTTGCAAAATATTGTGTGAATTGTATATTACAGTTGAAATACATGTTTTGACACCTGACAAACAAATAGGAATCCCTTGATTGATCAATGACTTCTTGGATTACAGTGTCATCATTAATATTTCATATTAAGTTTCACAGAAAGAAATTGTTTTAATAGGGTGCAATAATTTCACGGGGCACCATGGCATTTAACATTTTTTTTTCCATATAGATCGTTTGGCTCCCAGAGCCAACCCCTGCCGGCTCTGAACTTGGACTATAAGAACAGCAGGCATTGCGAGCGAAGCAAGCAAGAAAATTATACGAAATGTTTTTTTATTTGTATAAAATTTGAAATCGATTGGGGCAATTGCCCCTTGCAAGTACCTTTGGCCGTCTGGTAGAGAAATGCAAGGAACACGTAAAAACTAATTCCATCATGAGTATCCAATTGTCCTGCTATTCTTAGATTCTCCCTAGTCTTGTTTTTTACTTAAATGTTTGCTTCCCCTAGAATAGACTTCTGTCCAAGGTCAGAGGGAGGGGACAATGCCCCCTGTAGTTGCGGCACTATTTATGAGTGTGTCTTCATCAATTTCACGTCATCCTTCATTGTTCCGAATAGCTAGAAGTGGCAGAGAAGCAACGCAAAGTAACAAAAATCAAATATCCATCTCTCTTTACCACACTATTACCAAAATATAGACTTGGGAAACAAAAATTTAAGCAATTCAAAGTTCATAGCAACACATCCAAGAAAAACATCCAAACACATTAAGCACATTTAATACAATACTACTCAAAATGTCACAACTGTTCTAGATACAGAAAATTGTGAAATCATTTCCCGAAGTCCTAATCTGGAAGCAAATTTCCCCCCTCCCCCAATCCTGATACGATATTATACGGAACCCTAATAAATCACAAAATCAATAAGTGCCTTTGTAATGTTTCTAGAGTAACACATGATATAATTGTAAAGATTAGTGAGCATTAGTAGGGGTAAAAAGACAGTTCTGCGCCAGAGAGTGGCGCGTCTTTTGCAGCCTTAACGGAAAATATCGTAAGGCAAAGCGAAAGTGGCACGCTCAAGGTTGCCAACCTACTGGGCTCTCGCCATAGCCTTTTACGATGGGGGTTCACCAACATCAAGAGTAGGGCCAAATGGAGAGAGTTCAGCAACCGAAAATGGGGCTCGGAGTGGGGCTCGCCAATCTTAAGTGGGGCTCAGTGTTGCCAGCCCACCCCAAAAAAATTTCACCATGTGATCTTTTACAGGCGAAGCTAACCTACCAATAGGAGTTGGCAACACTGACTGTCAGCATCTTGGAAAACGTCTTAAGACAAATATCTTAATCTTTAAGAAAGTCGACTTCCGGATTGTCAATTCCGGCCTGTCAAGAACATTTTCTTGAGACAAATATCTTAAGACGTTTTCCAAGATATTGATTTTCTTGGCTCCTATTTGAGCTAGGATGACGATTTTAGGTTTGTTGGATAGGATTCGACGAGAACTATTCGACTGGCAAATACAATCGATTCTACCCCCTCCCCCTGTATTTTTCTAGCATACTGATCTATTGCGTGCTGACCAAACCTCTTGGGAGGCAGGGGGGCTCTTGTAACGCCACGTATGTATGTATGTAATGCGATTTGTAGTAAGAGGGGGCCAAAATTTTAACCTAGAAAATATTTCTATAAAATAACAATGCCTATGAACCTGTTTGGCTTCAGGAAGCAAGCTATGGAAGTGTCCGTCCAGCCTACGTCGTCGTCGTCGAGCTTCGACGAACTCCTGCCTTCCATGCTATCTAAACTTAACGGTCTGTTAATTATACACTTGAATAGCATCCTGACCCAGTACGACGAGGATGTGGGCAAAACTTTCTATGTATTCAACAACAACTTGAATTATTACAGGTTCCCCATCTCTGGCAAACTTAAGTTCGACATGAATCCCGAGAACGAAGGGGAGGCCAAGGTTTCCTCAGGCAAGAACCTCTATCGCATCAAGCACGATAGGATGGATGCGACTACAACGTACGATGTCTCTGCTGGCGATCGCTTGTATGTGGAGCTCTTGGACGACTACGACAAACTCATCCCTCTTTTCATAGAAAAGCGAATCACCTACCCTATAATAAATAACCACTTTTAGTCCTTCTTTAGTTTCTTTTACCTTCCTAACAGCATATTCTAAGGCAAAATTAAAGAGCAATGGAGATAATGCATCTCCTTGTTTTAACCCATCATGAATTGTAAATTTGTCAGACATATTAATACCCACACGAATTTTACTTTCTGTTTCACTGGTGCATATTTTTATCATACTAACAAGCTTCTTAGGTATTCCAAACTCTACTAATATATTATATAATTTATCTCTTTTGACCGAATCATATGCTTTTTTTGAAATCAATGAATAGCTGATGGACATTTTGATTATATTCCCACTTTTTTTCAAGTGTCTATCTGATGTGAAAAATTTGATCTGTAGTTGATCTGTTACGTTTAAATCCACATTGATAATCACCTATAATTTCATTAGCATATGGGGTTAGTCTTGTTAAAAGAATGTTAGATAATATTTTATATGTTGTTGAGAGTAGAGAAATTCCACGGTAATTATTGCAGTTCATTTTATCACCTTTTTTAAACACAGGAACAATTATGGATTCTTTCCATTGTTGAGGGATTTCTTCTTTATTCCATATTAAACAAATTAATTTATGAATTTGACATATTAACGAATTTCCACCATATTTAATTAACTCAGCTGGTATTAAATCTATGCCAGGTGCTTTGTTATTCTTTAGCCTTTTAATAGCATCTTTAACTTCAGTCAAGTTAGGTTCTGGAACTAAAGGTTCTGCTGTGTGTACTTCATTCACTTCTGATTTATCTCCTACATGGACACTTAAAAGGTCATTAAAGTAGTTCTTCCATCTATTTAGAATATCGTTTGGGTCAGCAAGAAAATCACCGTCTTTATCTTTTATCAAGTTTACTTTAGGTTGCCACCCCTTTCTAAACTCATTTACACCTTTATATAAATCTCTGATATTTTTATTTTTGCTGTTTGTTTCAATTTCGTTAATTTTGCTTTTCAAGTAATCTCTTTTTTTACTTCTAAACGCGCGGTTAACTTCTCGCTTTATTCTATTATAATTGTTTAGATTTGTATCATCAGAATTATTTAACCACCTAAGTCTAGCCTGATTTCTTATTTCTATTAGATTATAACATTCATTATCAAACCATGGCTTACTTTTTCTCGGTTTATGGTATCCTATACTTTCTTTAGCTGCTGATTCTATTGCATTACGTATGTGCTCCCAATTCTTATTTACGTCTGTTTCATTTATATTTTCATCATCATTTAAATCTTGCAAAACATCAAATCTATTTGACAGTTTAATTTGGTAATCTTTCTTAATTCTTTCATCAGTAAACTTTCCTGTATCAAATTTTAGAACTTTTAAATTTTGTTGCTTATGATTTATCACTGAGAGTCTTTCTCTTAATTTAGCTTTTACTAAATAATGGTCACTGGCACAGTCAGCACCTCTATGCGTACGCACGTCAATTATACTTGTATGCCTTCTCTTATCAATGAGAATATGATCTATCTGATTATGAGTTTTACCATCTGGAGAAGACCAGGTATATTTATGGATATCTTTATGTTTAAAAGTGGTACTTTTCACAATTAAATTCTTTGAGGTTGCAAAAGTAATCAATCTTATACCATTATCATTACTTAATTCATGAAGACTTTCTTTACCAATCGTGGGTTTAAATGTCTCTTCTTTGCCAATCTGTGCATTACAGTCACCTAATAGAATTTTCATATCATACTGAGAAAATTTATCAAAGACCTGTTCTAACTCTGTATAAAAATCATCTTTAGTATTATCATCTTTATCTTCCGTTGGTGCATGTATGTTTATTAAAATAAACCACCAATTAGTAGGGCACTCATAGATAACGACAGATCAACACCAGAAGAAGCAAGCTTGCAACACATGAAACAATAAATTACTGCAAAGAGCAATACATTGACATAATTCTCATGCAAGAACCATACACATCCAAAAACAAAATTCCCTACATACCCCTCAACGTTCACACAATTCAGGACCGCAATAAAACCATGGCAGCAATAATTAACCTAAACAGAAATCTAACAATCACCAAAATAGCACAATTTTGTGACACACACATAAATTGCGCTCAAATATCTTCCGAGCATGGTTCTTGGATCCTAATAAATAGTTATTTTCAATTCAGCCATGACATAGACCCATATTTGGAAAAAATTGATCTGATTTGCAATGCGTACAAAAACTACAAGATCATAATCACAGATGACACGAACTCCTCCTCTCCGTGGTGGTACAGCCAAGAAACCGACACCAAGGGGGTAGCCATGGAGGAATTCATTTCTGAGCACAACCTACAAGTCGAAAATCAGCCAGATAATCCCCCCACCTACAGGGGAAGGGCGGGCGCCTCAAGCAACATTGATCTAACACTCACGAATGCAAGGGCCTTGGGCGATGTCCAAAACTGGAAAGTTATAGATCTCGCCACAACAAGCGACCACAACTTAATACTATTCGACTTAATCTACAGGCAACATCAGCTTGAACAGACAAACCAGGAGAACATATTGAACTGGAGAAAAATCGATCATCAAAAATTCCTAGAAAAGCTCATTATCCCTGAACAATTGGACCAACAAAAATCACTCAACACGCTCGCAGAGGAACTCTCTGCAAACATCAGACAAGCAATTGAAAATTCATCACCCAGAAATAACCAAAGGAAAATGAAGAGGAAGCCATGGCCAAAGAAACTAACCAACCTTAAGAAACAAATGCAAAAAGCCAGGAAACTATATAAAAAATCCATCATCGCACAATACAGAAATGCCAACCTCCAGATTTACCGTGCCAAAAAAAAAAGCAATACGAAACCGAGCTACTAAATTATAAGACACAACAATAGAATATCTTCATCGAAAAACGTCTGGAAATAAATAAATGGGGCACCCCGTATAAAATCGCTACCGGCAAAATAAAAAAACCGCAAACCATTTCCACCTTAATTAATGACGAGAACAACACGAATATGACAAAGGACTTGGAAGAAACCATCAACTTCTTAATGAAGAATCTCATACCAGACGACAAACCTGAAAACGACAGCGATGAAAATAAGGATACAAGAAAAATCTATCACCAGCCATATCCAGAATCACCAATATTACCTTTCACTATCCAGGAAGTAGAAAACGAAATAAGCAGCATGAAAATGAAGAAGTCCCCGGGACCAGACGGAATTCCTGTGGAAATAATACAAGAAATCACCCCAGTACTTACGCCTTACATTACTCAACTATTTAATGAGTGCCTTGTTCAGAAGATATTCCCAGAAACCTGCAAGGAAGCAAACTTAATAATCATCAAGAAACATCCAAATAAAGATGAAACCAGGGTCAATTCATACAGACCAATATGCCTTCTCAACGTTTTGGGAAAACTCTTCGAGAAACTTATCCTAAAAAGACTCAAAGAATTTCGCCTGCTCAAACCCATATCAGGGATACAATTTGGGTTCACGAAAGGTAAATGCACTGACGATGCATTACGCCTGCTATCGTCTACAACACAAAACATTCCAAACAAGTACATGGTTGGAATTATGGTGGACATCGCCGGGGCATTTGACAACTTGTGGTGGCCCAGCCTTTTTCAAACACCTAAAAATATGAACTGCCCAGGTACACTCTTCCTACTTTTGAATATCCGAATCTACAAATGAGTAAGATCACGTCAAAAGGTTGTCCTCAGGGTTCCATTCTGGGACCCGAGCTTTGGAATACTAACTTGGAGCCTGCGCTTATGAAACTACAAGACCATCCAGACATAGACCAGATCATAGCTTATGCGGATGACATTATCATGCTCACTTCCGGTAACTCAAGAAGGGAAATCGAAGATAAAGCATCTACTGCAATCAATATGCTATCCAATTGGTGTGATCATGCTAAACTCAAAATAGCTTCGGAAAAGACTCATTATATTATCCTTAAGGGGAAGTTACAAAGAAACCCTCAAATCAAACTCAGAGAAAGAAACTTAAAAAGAGTAAGAGAAGCTAAATACCTTGGTATTACTCTTCAAGAGAAGATGTTTTTTAACAGACACATAGCCCTGGCAACAACCCAGGCCGAAACAACTATAAACAGTCTAGCCACATTGAGTTCAGCAAACTACAACCTTCCACTATCACACATAAAACATATCTCATTACCATATATAATTCTATTATTTCCTATGGCTCGCCCCTGTGGGCCATGGAAACCAGTAAACAGTACATTAAAAACAGATTGAGATCTTCACAACGCAAAGTGATACTTCGCCTAACGCGTGCATTCAGAACAACCTTAACCCTGGCTCTTCTCATGATTGCGGGCCTACAGCCTATTGAAATCGTTATTAAAACTAGAGCATCAAAGTATTACTTTAGAAATGGACAAGAGGACGAAATCTATAAACTAATTGGAATACGCCCTGCCCCGGTACCAGAAATTTACAACCACTTGTTTAGCGTCTGGCAACAGGAATGGACACAAGCTACGCAAGGAAGGAGACTTCACAGCTTCCTTCCAAACATAAAAGAACGACTTTCGATGGACCATTTCCATCCCACGAGAGGTCTCATACATTTCCTAACGGGACACGGTCCCTACGGTCAACACCTAAATAAGCACAACCTCAGACAGACTGATAAATGCCTGAAATGTAAAACCGAGACGGACACACCGGAACATAAAGCCTTCTTTTGCCAGACATCAAACAAACAAATCGAAGATTTAAGACAAAAGCTACCAAACTTCAACACGTACCAGTTAATAAGAAATCCCGAGCACTTTACGTCACTAAACGACTTAACAAACCTGGTGTCGAAAGAGGAACATTCCCTCTTCAAATCCGGCATCACTCACCTCCCCATTCAACCCCTACCTCCGGAATGTAATATACCCCCCAGAAGATCACAAAGAATCCACCTTCGACAAACTCAACAACAGGAGATTCATACTTAGGACTAAGATCACCAAGAGGATAATGGAGCAGAACCTCCCACAGGAACATCAAGAAGGAGACACTAATACACAAAACAGTGATACGCCAAAACGAAAAAAGGTTACGCCTCCCCGGAGAAAGGCAAAGGATAAGACTGCAAGGACTCGACCTAGGAACCAACCGAATTTAACCCAGATTTTTCTTTTTCCTTTCTTTCTTAAATTGTAATCTTACACCCCTTCTTTATTCTCGTTACTAAACACACTGCAAACTTCTCTCACTGATTCTTGACAATTCTCTATATTTCCACTACCGAACGTACTAATGTACCCAATACTTTCCAGGAAATCCCTCCCTACTTCTTCCCTTCCTGATGATGTCCCGGGTACCAACCGTCGTACCGATGTTCATCCCAGTCCGACCAACTCTTGCTGGTCTCCCGCAAGTCTCCTTGCATCAGGTACCACTCGTTCTTTCATATCTCTTCCTACTATTAATACGTACATCTCAAAGCCAATAATACTCTCACTATCTCAAACATAACATACTAGAACATAGACCCTGCTTAACATTCATAGAATCGTGTTAATGTCCATTCCTCATCTCATCCATCAACACTAATGCACACGACACACAATAAAACTTATCCTAAGAAAACATTACCCACCCAATTACACATTTATGTAATTTCGTATCTGTGATCATAAATAATATTAATGTTAAACACTAACACTTATTTACTTCCTACTATTTCTAACCTTTATCTTAATCTTCTTACCTTGTAGAATGATGTGAAACCAACTTTGTCCAGGAAAACCGAACAAATTTGGTTCTTCACACTGGGACATTCTTGCCAATGTCACAGTGAATTATTGTAATTAAAAAAAATAATGGAAATCAAGGATGAATGAAAGAAAAGCAGGGGAATCCGTAAAAAATTCACGGAACTGACGCCCTGGGTTAATTTTCAGGTACCAGGGCATAAGCACATACCTCCGAAAGTAGCTTGACTACTTTTATCCGTATACATAAAATAATAATCGTTCTATGTAACCATATCTTGTATACTGTTTAGGAAATAAAATTCTTTGTCTCAAAAAAAAAAAATACAACTGTTATAAATGTTATACAATAAATAATTACTAAACTAATAAAATAAACAACTTTTATTTTTGGGGGGGTGTTTATTTATATACGTAGATATGCTGATGTATGATTTTTTTTAGATGTTGAATCGACACGTACTGTTGTACAATTAGGTACAAAAATGTTGTACAATTAGGTATAAAGTGCAGTACAAATAGATACTGAGTGTTGCACAAATAGATACCCCAAAAAAGCACTACAAGAAAAATAACTACTCTTCAATCAGTCTCACAAAAACTCAACTACTGTGTATACAATTTTTAAAAATCAAACAGAAAATATCACCATATAAGGGCAAATCTACGAGGAACACTGCGACAGGACGTCCGTACTCTTCAAGCTGCTCTCGCAGACTATGACTGACTGCTCTGACCCCCCTTATATAACCTCGGTTTATTTCTGACGTATTTTTCCTCCAATCAGAAGAGACCACGTTAGATATGAGTCATCATATTACGTCATAATTTTGTTGCGCAATCAGAAGATATGAGCCATCACATTACGTATTTTTAACTAATTAGAAAAACACAATATCAAAAGCATTCGCCTCTAGCGAACTCTGACTGGACGCTGGAGTTGAGCGTGGACTGCAGGGCCTGCAGATCGCTTCGCAGCTTCTTGACCCTGACGTCAAGCATGAGAAGCTCGTCGCCGTGGTCGTCGCGTTTGGTGTGACCGAAAATATCGTTAGGCATTGTTGCCACCGTGGTTATTTATTATAGGGTAGGTGATTCGCATTTCTATGAAAAGAGGGATGAGTTTGTCGTAGTCGTCCAAGAGCTCCACATACAAGCGATCGCCAGCAGAGACATCGTACGTTGTAGTCGCATCCATCCTATCGTGCTTGATGCGATAGAGGTTCTTGCCTGAGGAAACCTTGGCCTCCCCTTCGTTCTCGGGATTCATGTCGAACTTAAGTTTGCCAGAGATGGGGAACCTGTAATAATTCAAGTTGTTGTTGAATACATAGAAAGTTTTGCCCACATCCTCGTCGTACTGGGTCAGGATGCTATTCAAGTGTATAATTAACAGACCGTTAAGTTTAGATAGCATGGAAGGCAGGAGTTCGTCGAATCTCGACGACGACGACGTAGGCTGGACGGACACTTCCATAGCTTGCTTCCTGAAGCCAAACAGGTTCATAGGCATTGTTATTTTATAGAAATATTTTCTAGGTTAAAATTTTGGCCCCCTCTTACTACAAATCGCATTACATACATACATACGTGGCGTTACAAGAGCCCCCCTGCCTCCCAAGAGGTTTGGTCAGCACGCAATAGATCAGTATGCTAGAAAAATACAGGGGGAGGGGGTAGAATCGATTGTATTTGCCAGTCGAATAGTTCTCGTCGAATCCTATCCAACAAACCTAAAATCGTCATCCTAGCTCAAATAGGAGCCAAGAAAATCAATATCTTGGAAAACGTCTTAAGATATTTGTCTCAAGAAAATGTTCTTGACAGGCCGGAATTGACAATCCGGAAGTCGACTTTCTTAAAGATTAAGATATTTGTCTTAAGACGTTTTCCAAGACGCTGATAGTCAGTGTTGCCAACTCCTATTGGTAGGTTAGCTTCGCCTGTAAAAGATCACATGGTGAAATTTTTTTGGGGTGGGCTGGCAACACTGAGCCCCACTTAAGATTGGCGAGCCCCACTCCGAGCCCCATTTTCGGTTCCTGAACTCTCCATTTGGCCCTACTCTTGATGTTGGTGAACCCCCATCGTAAAAGGCTATGGCGAGAGCCCTGTAGGTTGGCAACCTTGAGCGCGCCATTTTTGCGTTTGCCTTACGATATTTTCCGTTAAGGCTGCAAAAAACGCGCCACTTTCTGGCGCAGAACTGTCTTTTTACCCCTACTAGCATTCCAGGTAGGAATGTGTTCTGTATTTTTCACGGGGGGGGGGGGGGGACAATATTTTAGGACATTATCGGACACGTCAAGCTCAATATTATATATGTGGAAGTTGTCGAGTGTTCCGTGAGAAGGAAGAAAAGTCTTATCTCCTTGTTTTGTAAAAGAAAGTTGAGTATAAACAGCAGTGACGAAAGAAAATAAGTTATTGCATTAAGTAGACAAAATGCTCAACACACAGATGTAAAATACAATTTTAGTAGTGGTTGTAGGCTGTAAAATATGCAACATGTTTTTACGTATGATTCATACAGTATATGCATATGAATATGCAATTATCAAAAACGTAAAATATGCATTGCATATGATATACGCAAAATGCATAGCTATCCGGTCCCTAACAGTAATAATAAAGTAAAAAAAAAAAAGGTAAAGTGCTCCCCTGTGCATAGCACCACGCCATGAAGGCGTATAGGGGGTGTGGGGGTAACGCCCCACACTTTCTTGATCCAGTAATAATAAAAAGAATAATAACAATAATTTTTCTACATCTGAAAAGGAAGATATGAAAACCTACACACACCCTTGCATATGTTACTTTGCCGTAAAAATAAGGACATTTTACTGTTTACACATGTATCGCATGCATCTTTACTGCATGTTTTCCCAGTGTAACTTTACATGAACTGGTCTTATATTTTAAAAGTAGGGTCTGAACAGTGACGTCGACACTTTTGGTAGCAATCATTGGCGTGCTCAAGGAGCTGGGGTTGGTGTGGGTCATACGTCATACCCCCCCCCCCCCTTTAGGGCCCAGTATTCCTAAAAAAATAGAACGTCAATAACAGGGAAATATTGCAAAAATGATGAATGAGTACTAAAAAGAAGTACACGTAACCCCCAACCCCATTCGAAAATAAAATACGATTTGATCCTTGGTTCGAATCTCGGCTTGGCCATGGGTATTCTTTGTGTGGGTCCCTTCATCAATTTTATCGTATCATCTTCGCGATTAGTCAAAAGTGGCGGAAAAGCGAAGTAAAATAAACCAAATCAAGCAATCAATCAATGATTTGATTTGATTTTTGTTACTTAGCATCGCTTTTTGCCACATTTGGTTAATTGCGAAGATGATACGATAAAATTAATGAAGGGACAAACACATAGAACACATAGGCTATACCCAGGTCGGAGTTCGAACCCGGAACTCCTGGTGTCCTAGCACGCTGTGATAACCACTTTCCCACGGTTGATTGATTTGGTGCTTTTAGTCCACTTTATGCACAGAAACAAAGCAGATAACAAAACACTTTTTTGTAGTTTCTTCAATAATATTTATTTGGCTTTTCGAGTTCTGAGATACATTTTTATTCCAAATTATTTCCTTATTCACTGCAGAGTACAACACATAGGAACAAGAATGCGCGCTCATCACGGATTCGAATCCCGGCCTGGAGTGTTCATATGAGGTCCCTTCATCAATTTCATCATATCATAACTCATCCTCATTTTCGCGATAACCAAATGTAGCAGAAAAGTGAAGTAAAATAAACCAAACCAACAACAATATGAACGTGCGTTCTTGCCCAAATAAATACATCTGTACAGGCCAAGATATTATTATGTAAATAAAACACTACTAAACGAGAGCGAGAGAGAGTCTGAGCAAATATTTGTAATTTAATCATTATACGTATATTCCATATTTGAAAAAAAAAGAAAAGAAAGAAAGTAAGCATAACATTATTGTCTGCACATAATACGTTTCCATTTCATAAATAATAAAACTACATCCCATATTATACATACATATTGTACAACGTGTAAAAAGTTGTGGTGTAAATACAGAGAACATAAGTACTGCAGAAAATTTCCCCGTAAGTTCTTTAGAGGATTTACAAAGAAATCGAAGGGAAACCAATCCCCTATCTGTCCTATAGGAGAAAGACTGGGAGACCTGAAAGCACGGGTTTTCAACCATTGCAGCGGGGGACGAGGTGGGCAAGGGAGGTAGAGGCAGAAATCTTCCCTTTTCCTTCGGGCGTCCGTTTCTATACCTGGAACTAGTGAGGCGGAGGAAGAGCGAGCTAGGCCAGCTTTGCCCGCGGATCGCACCGAGGGACGAGAAGCACGTGAAAAAAGAAGTGTTGCATATGAAGTGTGGCTTTAACAAGACAATAAATATTGTGATTTGAAAATATTGGACATTTCCGATACTTTTTTTAAATATCATTTTTAAAATCTACACCATCGACAAATAACCCCTGCAATTTCCCATGTTCATGTGCGTTCGTTTTTAAGTAAAAAATCGAGTTTCTAATTTTCGAGCCGAGCGTTGCGCGCAAAACACACCTGCGCCATATTGTGACGTCGTCGTTCGGCTCGTTCTGTCGTCTGGACTTCACATTGGCTGCATTTGGTGTTAGGACGTGTCTCTGTGCTTGCTATGAGCAGTGACGTGCACTGAGGAGTAGCTAGTCTAGCAGAGATCAATCAATCTCACATCTCGAATTATATTCAAATCACAATATTTATTGTCTTGTTAAAGCCACAGTTCATATGCAACACTTTCTTTTCCACACGCTTCTCGTCCATCGGTACCATCCGCGGGCAAAACTGGCTGAATACCCTAGCTCGCTCTTCCTCTGCCTGACCAGTTTCCAGGTACAAACTGCCGCCCGAAGGAAATAGGAAGATTTCTACCTCTACCTCCCTTGTCCCCTCGCCCCGCGCTGCAATGGTTGAAAGCCCAGGCTTTCAGGTCCCCCAGTCTATCTCCTATAGGACAGATGGGGATTGGTTTCTCATAGATTTTTCTTTTGTAAATCATCTAAAGAACTCAGGGCAAAATTTTCTGCAGAACTTATGTTCTCTGTCTTTATACAACCTTTTGCACGTTATACAATATGTATGTAGGGTAAGGACGGGGCAAACGGACACCCTAAGGATATATTGCAAAATAACTATCAAACTGTTTATCGAAAAATTACAATTATGGTCGATAGGCTATAGAAAGTGTGAACATTGAGTTAACAAATAGTACAATGTATAATTCAAAATAATGAACGTTGGCCTCCAAATTGTTAAATGAATCAGTGTGTGTAGCAGTGTCCGTTTGCCCCACCATCGCGGGGCAAGCGGACATGTGAGAGGGGCATATGGACACTAGCTCATTTATGAACTGTCATTACTCTCACATGAAGAACACACAAAGTATGGGTCATTTCCATTCGCAACGCACTTTACGTGGACCCAGACAGGACACACTAAGCACTGCACCCAGTGTTGATCCTGCTTGTACACACCTTTGCATACACGGCACAAATATTTTGCCGTGCGTTTAACATGTTTTGCCTTTCTTGTTGTTTGATTTGCAGCAGTCAGGTTTTTTTTTATTTGAAAGGAGCGATAAAAGAAGGACCCGTTAATAAGTGCGATTCCCCCGTTTTTCGTTTCCTGTTCGAGGTCCCAGAAGTTGATGGCAAGGGGTTAAGTTCTTGAAAACGTTCTTGGGATGAGGCATCATCGTCTGTCGCTAAAGGTTCTGTTGATCGCTGATCTTGACCATTCACTTCATGGACATTTCCAGGAATAAATGCGTGCTCAGGCAGGCGTTCTGGATTAAATGGATGTATCCTACACGCATGAAACCCATTTACTACATTCCCCACTGTGGGCGCACGATTCCAACTAACTAACTAACTTTCTAGCCTTCTTAAACCCGAAGGTTCATGGCTGCAGCAACACAGGCCTTCCATCTGTCCCTATATCTTGAGCAAGATCTATATACTCTTTTCCATCTCTACCGATTTCCCTTAGGTCCATCTCAACGTTGTCCCTCCATCTTCGTCTTGGCCTTCCTATAGGTCTCTTACCATCAGGTTTCCCAACAAGAATCCTGTGAACTCCTCTTTCCTCTCCCATTCGTGCCACATGGCCTGCCCACCTAAGTCTTCTTGATTTAATTATTCTAATAATATCTGGACATGAATGCAAATTATGTAGTTCAAAATTATGTAACCTTCTCCACTCACCTGTCTCCTCATCCCTTTTAGGTCCAAATATTTTCCTAAGGATCTTATTTTCAAATACTCTCAATTTGTGTTCCTCTTTCAATGTAAGGGACCAAGTTTCACACCCATATAATACTACAGGCAATATTACTGTTTTGTGTATTTTAACTTTTAGTTTCTTAGATATTAAACGAGAAGACAAAAGTTTATGAAGAGAGAAGTAACATGCATTTCCTGAATTAAGCCTACTTTTTATTTCCTCTTTAATATAATTTTCATTTGTTAATATTACTCCTAAGTATTTGAATTTGGAAACTGGTTCAAATGAGTTGTTATCAATAATTAGATTTTGATTATTACCTAACACTTGGTTTCGGCCTGTAAGCATATATTTAGTTTTCTCTTTGTTAACTTCCAAACCTATCTCTTTAGCAGTTTTGAAAAATATTCTAGCATTATTATTAATTGTATTTATATCATCCCCTAATAAGTCTACATCATCTGCATATGCTAACAACTGAGTCATACCATTTAATTTTAGTTCTTCGTTAGTTTCTTTTACCTTCCTAACAGTATATTCTAAGGCAAAATTAAAGAGCAATGGAGATAATGCATCTTCTTGTTTTAACCCATCATGAATTGTAAATTTGTCGGACACATTCATAGCCACACGAATTTTACTTTCTGTTTCACTGCTGCATACTTTTATCATACTAACAAGCTTCTTAGGTATTCCGAACTCGACTAATATATTATATAATTTATCTCTTTTGACCGAATCATATGCTTTTTTGAAATCAATGAATAGCTGATGGACATTTTGATTATATTCCCACTTTTTTTCAAGTGTCTGTCTGATGTGAAAAATTTGATCTGTAGTTGATCTCTTACGTTTAAATCCACATTGATAATCACCTATAATTTCATTAGCATATGGGGTTAGTCTTGTTAAAAGAATGTTAGATAATATTTTATATGTTGTTGAGAGTAGAGAAATTCCACGGTAATTATTGCAGTTCATTTTATCACCTTTTTTAAACACAGGAACAATTATGGATTCTTTCCACTGTTGAGGGATTTCTTTTTTATTTCATATTAAACAAATTAATTTATGAATTTGACATATTAACGAATTTCCACCATATTTAATTAACTCAGCTGGTATTAAATCTATGCCAGGTGCTTTGTTATTCTTTAGCCTTTTAATAGAATCTTTAACTTCAGTCAAGTTAGGTTCTGGAACTAAAGGTTCTGCTGTGTGTACTTCATTTACTTCTGATTTATCTCCTACATGAACATTTAAAAGGTCATTAAAGTAGTTCTTCCATCTATTTAGAATATCGCTTGGGTCAGCTAGAAAATCACCGTCTTTGTCTTTTATCAAGTTTACTTTAGGTTACCACCCCTTTCTAAATTCATTTACACCTTTATATTTTATATTCCAAGCTTCTGCAAAAATTCCACCAAAGGCCACTTTATTGATACCGTTCTCCGGATTTCTTCGCACGTAAACTCTACAGCCGTCGTTGTAAAATGTTTTAAGTGGCCCAAAGAACGAAACGTCGAGCGGCTGAAGTTTGTGTGTGCTGTGTGGAGGTAAACACAGAAGCAGGGACGTCGTTAGGGAGGGGCACGGGGGGGCACCGGCCCATCGAAACGGTCACTTGGCCCCGGCAAACTGTTCTACATTTGCTAAAAATTTTACATTCATGACAAATATTGCAAAATAGTGTTTCAGTACATTTTGCTTTCAGTTTGAAACACTGTTCTTGAATTTGAGTGGCACGAACCCCAAATATTACATTTCTTTCTCGTTTTCCTGGTTCTAGCTATAGTGGATGTCAGGGTAGGAACCTAGCACTTCGATGTTTCTCGGAATTTTGAAGGAACGGTCTTTCCACCCCTCAACAACAGGCAGGGTTGGGCATTGGATGTTGCCGTTGCGTCCAAACAATGTTTCGAGCTTGAGTAGTTTGTAACCAGATTGAAGAACAATCGCTTGGCAGCGGTAAAGCACATATATGCAAACAGTTACAAGTGGTCCCGAATCAGAGCGAAATACAAGCTAAAATAAGTACCATAATGATGGCAGGATGCCTATGTAGATTATCATATTTTCGGGTAAGTAGTATTCGCACCAAATAACTATTCTACTATTGGGACAGTCTAAAACACGCAACGTGTTAAAAGTAATTATCTTCACAAACTGTACGATTTCTTGAGTCGCATATTTTTCTCGACTTCGTGAAGACCAATTTTGAGAATCCTCCTTAATTGATTGATTTAGTTTATTTTACTTCGAGTTTTGTGCCTCTTGGCTAATTTGCGAAGATAGGGATGAGTGATGAAATGATGAATGGACATTCACAAACAACCAAGCCCGAGCGGGATTCGAACCCGGGACCCTTGGCGTCGCAGCGCGATGTGCTAACCATTCGGCCAC
The DNA here is from genome assembly GCF_977018435.1 of Lepisma saccharinum. Lineage (NCBI taxonomy): Eukaryota > Metazoa > Arthropoda > Insecta > Zygentoma > Lepismatidae > Lepisma > Lepisma saccharinum. The sequence goes on along the minus strand of NC_139229.1, from coordinate 219,530,681 downwards.
AGGGTCCAACGAGAATCCTCCTTAACAAACGATGCCTCCCCGATGGCGCAGTGATAGCGTCATTGCCTTGTAATCGAGGGGTCCCGGGTTCGATACATGTGTGGAGGCACAATGTGGTCCGGATCTTACTTCAAACTGTAGTTTCAGTCCCGATTAGCCTTACTGTGTATAAAGTGGACTTAAAACACCAACTCAACTCAACTCCTTAACAAACGTTTCGAAGAATCAAAAATTTAAACAAGAAGGAGTAAATACATTTTTGTCATTTTGAAGTAAATTATTATTATTATTGTGGCTATTTTTTGTTCGTATGAATCTGCCTCACACAGTAAGTTTATATCATTGAGTCAAGTACAAAACCCAACCCTTGCAATAAGTCACTGGAAAGACATGTGTGGTTGCACATATATTTAAGCATCTATAAATAAATAATTACCCATGGTTCGACAGCCCTGGAAGAGCCTTGGCCTATCTCCCGACTGCCAGTCTCCCTCCCACAATCCTACTTAGAGGTGTGGAGGTTTTTAACCAGTAATGGGGTGACGTGGTGTCAGTACGTCGAACCCCCAACCGTGATAGGGTATATACGTAAAGAATAATTATATTCTTGTGGTAAGGAGTCGTCGTAATTTAACAAACTTTATTGATTTATTCCATCAGCATTATTTAAAAGAAAGTGCCATACTAAATTTACCAACTTGGCAAAGGCACATTGATTGCTTAATGAGACATTTTCCTTGTGTTGCAGAGCGGGTTCAGTTTTTGTAGTATTGCAATGTTTTACACAGTCCGTTCGAGAATTTTGAGAACACTGATGTTTTGTCAGAGGGACCACAGCCGAATAAATATCTTTGGATGTTTTACAGGTTTCATCGTATTTAAGAAGGTAATATTCCGGTGCAACTTTCCACCGTACAACATGTCTTTTGCCACTCAGGCTGAAGAGCCGATTCATAGGTGGAACGACCTTGGCGATTGGCTCCATGTTGACAACTGACTCAAGAAGTACCGCAACCGACAAAACTCGAAGCGCTCGGATCCTACTGTGACATACACTTTGGTTGAACACAAACAGATGTGTTGGTAGGGAATGCGGTGATTTTATGGGCCCTCCGTTTCTGGGAAGTCGGGGACCTTTTAAAAACATACTTTCCCTTCATGCACACCAGGGTCCTAAGCCAGGTCACCCCCTCCCACAAAATCTTCTCTTCATGTGGCTCTGTTTATCGGCTGCGCACAAACAAGAAGATTTAGCTGCAGGTAGCTAGGACATTTCTGGTTTAATTACTTTATGGTTCAAGATGGACATATGCTTTTCAATTTGCAAGAGACAAAATTCTATTGTTTGTCCCTTTTCTGGCGGGAGATGAATGACAAAGATGTCCCGGTTCCCTCAGGTTCCCACACTTAACCCTTGTGCTCATAACCTGCAATGAGCCATAATAAGCCTTTGTATTGTACCGACTCCCTTGGTAACTTTCAACGCATTTTCAAGAAACATCACCCTACTGTGTTGATTGGTAGACAATTGATGATTGTCAGATAGTTCGAAGTACAGTTTGATCCGAGAAGTGGTTCCATAGTTAGCTTCTGTAAACGCGAGATTCCGGTAGGATCACGGAGTGCTTGTGATCTCGTTTTCATACATTTCGAGTGAAATTTGTGACTGTCATCTTTTTATAACATTCACAATTAAGTTGCATTAATGATAAAAATCTTTGATAAGAAGAAAGACATTTCATTATCACTGTTACTGTTCTAATTATGTATTATGGGATATAGTGTAATATACATCAATTCGTAAGTAGATTTCAGTATTTTTCTTTCTTAAAACAAATAATATATTTGTTTTAGTTGCTAATACAAAACTAACAGCAACAAATTTTGATTGATTTGGTTCATTTTACTTCGCTTTTCTGCCTCATTTGGCTCATTGCGAAGATGGGGATTAGTGACGATTTGATGAAATTGATCAATGGACAACCACAAACACCCATGCCCAGTCCGAGATTCGAACCCGGGACACCTGGCATCGTAGCACGATGTGCTAGCTGCCAGCTTGTTGTCCTCACTAACTAACTAACTCTCTAGCCTTCCTAAACCCGAAGGTTCATGGCTGCAGCAACACAGGCCTTCCATGTTTCCCTATCTTGAGCAAGTTCTATATTCTCTTTTCCATCCCTACCGATTTCCTTTAGGTCCATCTCAACGTTGTCCCTCCATCTTCGTCTTGGCCTTCCTACAGGTCTCTTACCATCAGGTTTCCCAACAAGAATCCTGTAAACTCCACTTTCCTCTCCCATTCGTGCCACGTGGCCTGCCCACCTAAGTCTTCTTGATTTAATTATTCTAATAATATCTGGACATGAATACAAATTATGTAGTTCTAAATTATGTAACCTTCTCCACTCACCTGTCTCCTCATCCCTTTTAGGTCCAAATATTTTCCTAAGGATCTTATTTTCAAATACTCTCAATTTATGTTCCTCTTTCAATGTAAGGGACCAAGTTTCACACCCATATAATACTACAGGCAAAATTACTGTTTTGTATATTTTAACTTTTAGTTTCTTAGATATTAAACGAGAAGACAAAAGTTTATGAAGAGAGAAGTAACATGCATTTCCTGAATTAAGCCTACTTTTTATTTCCTCTTTAATATAATTTTCATTTGTTAATATTACTCCTATGTATTTGAATTTGGAAACTGGTTCAAACGAGTTGTTATCAATAATTTGATTTTGATTATTACCTAACACTTGGTTTCGGCCTGTAAGCATATATTTAGTTTTCTCTTTGTTAACTTCCAAACCTATCTCTTTAGCAGTTTTGAAAAATATTTTAGCATTATTCTTAATTGTATTCACATCATCCCCCAGTAAGCCTACATCAGCTGCATATGCTAACAACTGAGTCATACCATTTAATTTTAGTCCTTCGTTAGTTTCTTTTACCTTCCTAACAGTATATTCTAAGGCAAAATTAAAGAGCAATGGAGATAATGCAGCTCCTTGTTTTAACCCATCATGAATTGTAAATTTGTCAGACATTAATACCCACACGAATTTTACTTTCTGTTTCACTGGTGCATACTTTTATCATACTAACAAGCTTCTTAGGAATTCCAAACTCTACTAATATATTATATAGTTTATCTATTTTGACTGAATCATATGCTTTTTTGAAATCAATGAATAGCTGATGGACATTTTGATTATATTCCCACTTTTTTTCATGTGTCTGTCTGATGTGAAGAATTTGATCTGTAGTTGATCTGTTACGTTTAAATCCACATTGATAATCACCTATAATTTCATTAGCATATGGGGTTAGTCTTGTTAAAAGAATGTTAGATAATATTTTATATGTTGTTTAGAGTAGAGAAATTCTACGGTAATTATTGCAGTTCATTTTATCACCTTTTTTAAACACAGGAACAATTATGGATTCTTTCCATTGTTGAGGGATTTCTTCTTTATTCCATATTAAACAAATTAATTTATGAATTTGACATATTAACGAATTTCCACCATATTTAATTAACTCAGCTGGTATTAAATCTATGCCAGGTGCTTTGTTATTCTTTAGCCTTTTAATAGCATCTTTAACTTCAGTCAAGTTAGGTTCTGGAACTAAAGGTTCTGCTGTGTGTACTTCATTCACTTCTGATTTATCTCCTACATGGACACTTAAAAGGTCATTAAAGTAGTTCTTCCATCTATTTAGAATATCGTTTGGGTCAGCAAGAAAATCACCGTCTTTATCTTTTATCAAGTTTACTTTAGGTTGCCACCCCTTTCTAAACTCATTTACACCTTTATATAAATCTCTGATATTTTTATTTTTGCTGTTTGTTTCAATTTCGTTAATTTTGCTTTTCAAGTAATCTCTTTTTTTATTTCTAAACGTGCGGTTAACTTCTCGCTTTATTCTATTATAATTGTTCAGATTTGTATCATCAGAGTTATTTAACCACCTAAGTCTAGCCTGATTTCTTATTTCTATTAGATTATGACATTCCTTATCAAACCATTGCTTACTTTTTCTCGGTTTATGGTATCCTATACTTTCTTTAGCTGCTGATTCTATTGCATTACGTATGTGCTCCCAATTCTTATTTACGTCTCTTTCATTTATATTTTCATCATCATTTAAATCCTTTTCTTAATTTAGACCAGGGTTGTCAAAGGTCCAGGAAGCCATATGTTGTAATAGATTTTATTGGGTTCCGTTGCAGGACCGGAACCATTTTTCTCGCACAATTTAAATTCGGTCCAAGTAGGGTATTGTTTCATTAAGAAAAATTCAGCCGCAAATAAGGTTCCTAGACCGTATTTAAATTCATACGGAAAAAGAGTTCCTAAACCGTATTTAAATTCATACGGAAAAAGATTTCCTAAACCGTATTTAAATTCATACGGAAAACAAGTTCTTTTACCGAATTGAGGCCTAGAACCCATTTACACTTGCCGATTTTCTCTCCCGGACGGGAAATGAATTTATTTACAATTCCTGGACCATTAGCAACCCTGTTATTGTTAAAGATCAAGGAACGCATACATTCTAATTTGTTCTATAGGGTTCCGTAACAGGAAAAAAAAAGGTAAAAAAAAAAAAAGGTAAAGTGTTCCCCTGTGCATAGCACCACGCCATGAAGGCGTATAGGGGGTGTGGGGGTAACGCCCCACACTTTCTTGATCCGGTCGTGAGTGGGGGTGATGTGATCAGCATCACGCCCCTGACCGCCTTTACCCCCCAGGGTTTCCCCCAGGTACCCATGTTATTCGACGCTGGGTGGGCGCCGGGGCCGCTTTTACCGTTAGAAAAGTTCCCGGATTTGAACCGGCCGGGGATCGAACCCGGGACCTTGAGCATGGTAGTCAGACGCGTTACCGACTGAGCCACCGCGGCCAACCGGAACCTTTTTTCTCGCACAATTTAAATTCGTACCAAATTGCGAATTGTTTCATTCCAATACGGAACTTGTACCCTATTTAAACTGATCCGGAAAAAAATGTTCGTTGGCCGTATTTAAATTCATCACGAAATAAGGTTCCTGTACCGAATTTAAATTCATCTGGAAAAAATATTCCTGGACCGAATTGAAAACTTTACAGATGAGAAGGTTCCTTACGGTCCAGAACTCATTTACGCTTGCTGATTTTCTCTCCTGGACGGGAATTGAATTTATTTAAAATTCCTGAACCTTTAACAACCCTGGCCTACACCCGCAAATGCAGACGCTGTGGCTGCTGCTTAGGCGGGAAAGTTAACTACACATACAAATAGAATTAATCCGAAGTTATATAACAAATAATTGTTACTTACATAATAATATCATGAAATATGGAGAGCCAAAATACTTATCAAAGCATTTCCTGTTATTTACCTCTAGTGGGAGCGAAAATCTTTTGCCCTTCGTGATGAACTCGGTTCCTGCAAATTCAAGACGGCATTTTCTAATTTTCATTTCTATTTGGGCCGATAACTCCGTGGTGGAGTGGTTAGCAGGTTACGCTACGAAGTAGTGTGTCCCGGGTTCGAATCCCGGCCTGGGCATGTGTCTTCTTTGTGATGGTCCTTTCATCAATTTAATCTTAACTCATTCTCATCTTCACGATTAGCCAAAAAGTGTCAGAAAAGTGGAGTAAAATTAACCAAGTCAATCAATGATTTCTATTTCGTTATTTTACGCCACTTTTCTACCTCTTGGGTTAAATGCGACGATGAGATTGAATGATGATCCGAAGGAATAGCGATGCGAGAGACATTTTGCAACCACACCTGTCCAAGGTCCGAACCTGGGACCTGTGGTTTCGTAGCGCGTCATGCTTATGCTTCGGGAGTGGAATCCTTTGAATGAAAAGCTATAAAAGTAGGGTGAAAGAAAACAACATTGTACTGCGCAAAAAAGCCATGTTTAGGTCCTCTAAAGAAAACTACAATTATTCAGTAAAATTAATTTTGGAGGACAAAGCCTCCGAAGTGTTTCTCCATTCGGTGACGCGTGGTCATCATATCGAGTCCCATCTAGTTTTGAGAGTGGAATTCGCTTACACATTGATTTCAACTAGCTTCCCAACTGTCCTCACGATGTTTGGCCATCAGAGAAATTATGGAGTTCCTACCAGGGATCGAACCTTGAACCTGTGTTACCAAAGATGAGAGCACAATAACTTTAGCACGCGGGAATTTTGTTATTTCTATTGCCATCATATACAGAGAAAAATAAGATTACTTTTAAGAAATTAGATGTGTGCATAAAATTTCTTATATATCATCATTCTCCAATGTGTACAGTACGACGCCACAAAAGTCTCGGGCATGTCCCATAGAATAGTGGTTAACGGTGTCGCCTTGCACTAAAGGACGCCGGATTCGATTCTGGTATAAACAATATACATGGAACGCCTATCTTGAACTCATTACACAAACATTTCATTTTCGCACCGTTGTCATACTTGTACACCTGATTCCAGCACCCTTTTATATCTAAACCCACGGAAGAGAGTTTTCTCTACTTCTCAATTTTCTTCGAGCAAATTTACAAATCTAAGGAGTAACGACTAATGACATTGTTCTTGGTGTTTCAAATCTGACATAAGAGAAAATACATGGATTTTTAAAGACTGTCTAGATGCCATTAAGTTAATGAGTTCATTCTGCATTTAGATTCCCGAATAATGGGCGTGGATTTCGAGAGTCTATATTCGTAAATTTTGGGGGCTACAGGAGAAAATAATGTTCTCTTCCAAAGCACACACACATACTGTACTTATATGTAAGCCTATATGGTATATTAATAGTTTGTCAGTTTTTAAAGGTCTGGTAGAAAAATCTTAAGTTTTGCCCCCCCCCCCCCCCAAACTGATCAACCTAGCTACGTCCCTGTAATATAGTGTACAGGGTGGCGACAGACCTGGAAAACCTGGAAAACTGGGAAAAGTCAGGGAATTTGAGGTGTCAAAAAAAGTCAGGGAAATGTCAGGGAATTTCGTCTTCATTGACTTTTTTTAAAAAAATTTATTTATTTATTTAAAGATATCGTTATGGAACTCTGCACGGGAACAGGAAATCTCGTTCGTAAGTTTCGGCCTCAACTTTTAGGCCTCTTTTATGCGCAACACAACCACGGCGCCAGAAACTAGTGATAGCAGGAGGAGAGAGAGAGAAATTTCTCTCGCCCAGGCTTCTCGGCGGGAATTTTAAATTCGAACACTCTTTGGAGGAAAATTGTTATAACTCGGGCACTATGGGAGCAATCTACTTCGGCTAACTTTTGTTTTGCAGCTAAAAAATCAGCGCATGCAACCGTGTACCATTCAGAACGCCGGACCGAGGAAGGGGACTGGGGGGCGCGTCCCCTGAATTTCAATGGAAAAGACATAAAAATCTAGAGTTTGCCCCCTCTTCTCCGCTATTTTGGGGAGAAGGCAAAATGGCAGGGTTCTAACAGGAGATCGAGTGCGGATCTACCGTCACAGGGGAGCCACATCTTTGTATTTGTCGCACGAGATATGTTTTGAATTGCCAAGCTAAGTGCACACCATCGGCATTTGTCGAGCGAGTAATAATGGAGCTCAGTCATTAGGGCATCTGACTACTATGCGAGAGACCCGAAGTCGATCCCCTGCGGGGGAGAACCGGGATGTTTTCCACCTATTCAAACTGCTCCGGCGCCCATCCAGCATCATATGAAGCTGGTACCTTGAGGAAACTTTCAGGGATAAAGGTAGCCAGGAGCGTGGTGCTGATCACATCACCCCCACCTTCATCCGTGTTCAAGAAAGTGTGGGGCCCTAACTCCAGCACCCTATACACCTTTATGGAAAAGTGCTGGGGAGCACTTTATTTTTACTTCCTCAATAATCTGTTCCAACATATCAAACTGTCACGAAAATACGTAGACCATGTGACCTACAATTTAAAATAACAGTTTAAAAGCACAATGGAGTATTAAGTTTCGGCATATTTGGCAGATAAATGTTCTAAAACAAAAACGCGAATTTTGGGAAACGCAACACTAACAAGTCAAAAAAAGATAATTCCAATTTTTGGTACCATAATATATCGGTATCTGTCACGTGAGATTGATTGATTTTTAATTTTTTGGGTGCATCGCCACTTATGGTCATTATGCACCCTTCAGTATATACGGGGAAAATTCCATTATCTAAAAACCTTACCTTCAAATTAAAAAAGGGATATGGAAAATAACTTTCCCAAAATAACTTTCAAGATATCAAACTCTCACGAAGAGGCGTAAGCCATGTGACTTACAATTTGAAACAGTAGTTTAAAAACACCATGAAGGTATAATTTCAGATATTTGCCAGAAAATGCGCTAAAATGAAAATGTGAATTTTGAGAAAAATAACACCGTATAGTAAAAAATAAAAAATAAGAAAATACACCAATTTGAAAAAAAATAACAAAATATCAAGGGCCCTACCGATTAGGCATAAATAAAACAAGAATATCAGTTGTAATTTATTGCATTAGTAACAGTGAGTCCTAACCTAATTTTCGGCATAATCATCACCGTTGTTCTGGCATTTGTCGTAGCATGGCACTAAATTTTGTATGCCCATGGTATATGTGTCTGACAGCAAAGACTGGAACTATCTCTACCGCAGTGTAGCTGTCAAATCCTTGCCCTGCCAGAAACCTCTTGAGTTAAACAAAGAGATGAAAGTCTGTACATTCAAGGCCAGGCCTGTACAGGGAGTGGTCCAAGATCTCTCACCTGAAGTGATGCGCAAGGGCCCGTGTGTACTCAACTGTATGGGGTTGTGCACAGTCGATTGGCCTTCCGTGAATTGTCTGCGTCATCGTCTGACCATACTATCACTCACGACGTCCGGTCTGCACACCTCACACGATTGCTGGTGGCTCTCTGCCAAATTCTGAGCGTGCAATGGAGGCTACATTGCAGTCGGTGGGAGACTGTATGAGAGCTGCAATCTTGAACCTAGAACTGTCCTAAAACGGCTGCATTGCAACTGTACCAGATTACAGCTACATGCCACTTCTTCCTGCCTGCATGTGTGTGTGTCGCTCTCCGACCACTAGTGCTGCGTATATACACCATTGGAGCTTTTTTCAGGTTGCCCCTCTTATATGAACTTTCAGAAGCTTTTATTATTAGAGTGTTCCTGTTTTAATGTGTGGTTAGCTAAATCAGGTACCTATACAATGCAATTCTATAAATTCCTTGCGTTAAATTTCTAATACCTACATACCCTTTTCGTCAGCATTAATGGTATAACTGCATGTTATCAGTTTCACAGTACTTCACTTGGATATACTGTACTGAAGCAGAAATCCCATTGATAATGTAATGAAATATGACACTTTCTTCTCTACAATTCAGTTGTTTCACTTATATGCAAGAGTTAAGTTGTTTGCTTTACAGAAAAGAGAAAAGTAGCTTTATGCATCGAAAAATGAGTCCGCACTCATGGTTCTTGCAAGCAGAGGGTTCCAAGCCTCAGTGGAAATATCAACATATAATTCCGAGAATAGATAAGGAGACTGATAAATTACAAATTGTATTTCTTAATCAATCACTCTTCACTCTTATCTCATTTAGTCGTAACTTTAAAAATAATCAAGTATTTTATTTTAAACTTACTGTGTATGACAAAATTCAGTAATCCTTCCCTAGCTTGTGAATTGTAATAATTTTCCAAATTCACTATTTTGCAGTTTGAATTCAAATCATTGAGAATAGAGAAATTAAGTCAATTTCATAGAAGATAATAATGGTACTTAACAAAACCATACGTGGATCTGTATGAGTTTATTATTTCCATTTGCAAAAACATCGATTTAGTTTAGTTTGTAATTGTCAGGGAAAAATGTAAATTTTGTCCTGGAAAACCTGGAAAAGTCAGGGAATTTCATTTCTGCTTGTTTGTAGCCACCCTGGTGTAGCTAGCGTCATCTAACGTGAGTGATGGTTCTTTTGAGACAAACGCTGCATCCATAATATCCAAGCACCGTTATAGATCAACTTCCACATTCCTTCTTTGTTGAGTCAATGTGCTGAGCAGCCAATGGCAAGGCCGCCCAGTTTCCACTCCCAACCCCGCAGCTATTTCCGCTATGGTCAAGGTCTTGCACGTCTCGTGGGAGAAAATGACCACATTATAGCCGATCCACAAATTAAAAAGCCCTTATAGTTACATAAATAGAATATAATGCTTGTTTGCGTTTAAGAGCAAAAATTAACCCAACAGACACAAATTACTTCCAGTAATGATATCGGCTCTTAAACAAAAGGAAGAGGACTTATTTTAGAAATGCGAAACTGATCATCCAATTCGCTGCGTCTGTGTCTCAGAATGTAGGCAAGCAATTTCAAATCGGCCTCGATCGAAAACCAGGGACGGCGACAGGGGTGGGCACGGGTGGGCAAGCGCCCTCCCAAAAATTCCTGTGCCCACCCGATTGCCCACCCAATCAAATTCAATAAGTACATATACTTGGAGATAGCTATATGAATGTTTCGATATTTTATTTGTGAATATTATCTATGCTAGAAATGTTCACATATTATCAACCCATAAGAAGCCAATTTTGTCATTAGAAAGTTAAAGCAACTACTAGAGCTATTGAAACAAAAACTGTGATCAAATGAATACTTCCATGATTAAAAGCAGTTAGTAGGCTTAGGAGGCTCAAAATTATGCAGGGTAAGATCAAGATTAGATCAGAATTTAGGTTGAACTTGAGGACTGCAGCTCCAGGCCTCCACATACGTATATAAATCCCAGCCTGGGGATGGTTAAAATAATCTCCAAATAAACAAATAAAAACATCATCTTAGCTTTACTTCCTCCGGCAACACTATTGTTTATTTCGACTTTTTAAATTATTATTATTAGAATAATTTAATAACGAAGACTTAGAGTGGCAGGCCATGTGACACGAATGGCAGAGGAAATAATAGTTTACAGGATTCTTGTTGGGAAACCTGATGGTATGAGACCAGTGGGAAGGCCAAGACAAGGATGGAGGGATAACGTTGAGATGGACCTAAAAGAAATCGGCAAGGATGGGAAAGATTGGATTGATCTTGCCCCGAATAGGGACAGATTGAAGGCTTGTGTTGCTGCAGCTATAAACCTTTGGGTTTAAGTATGCTAGAGAGTATAATATAGTTTTAATTAGCTCTGCATTGAAATTCCAGAAGTGTCCCTTTTCATATTTTATTACAATTTTTATATACCTGTTATCTTCAAATATCAATATGCTATGGGAAATATCAACTTTATATTCATTCTACTAATAAGAAGGAATCACAATAATCACTACAATACTGAAGTGAATAAATTTTAATAAACCAGTTACGTATGGAAAAATTATTATACAGAATTATTCAATTATCTACTAATGAGTGGCTTATCCTATTTAGAAATCCTCGCCCCACACATAAATTTGGCCACATTAATCAACCGAAAATATCAACAGAATCTGTACACGCAGCTGAAGTAAAGAAAAAAAGTTATGTCACGAAGTATCCAGAAGACGATTTTGTTAGTTTGTTTTTAAGCCCACTTTTATGCTCAGCAGTGGCGTAGCGTTATAGTACGCCCGTACGCCCGTACGCCCGTACGCCCGGCCTTCCCAGATTTAAAATTTCAAAAATGCTTAAATGCTGTGATTATAAAGTAAAACGTGACTAATTTCATATATGTTTGACCTTCATGGCATTATAATGGCTTTTTTTCGCGATCCGCTTGCAACGCTCCACTCTCAACACTCGTTCTAGCATCTCTTTTCAATGCCTTTCCCGGCCGGACGCCGAGCAGGTTCGGCGTACAGGACTCCTATATTCCTTGCTGCCTTTATGGAGGGAAAGCTTCCATTTCTACAGCACGCGCGTAAATGGACTCTCTTACGCCAGCGTACGAGAGGTCTACCGTGATTGGTTCATGTGACCCTTCCTGCCTTCTGAAGCAGGCGACAGCGGCAGAATTCCTACCCGGTTCTTCGCTCTTCGCGTTCATGCAACTCATGCTATGTGATGCTACAATACGCAATATTGACTGACGTAACTTTACCAATCTCAAATACACTGCTTCTTAATGGCCACTGCATTGTATAATTTATCGCACGAACAGCGATGTGTATTAGAAACTAAAAGATCAACACAGTTTTTGTCAAATAAGTTGGTGAAGTCCTCGTGATAGAAATTCAGCCTGTGGCTGCTCTACCACTTAACCCGCAAAACTATTATTTTCTTATAGTATTTTTTCGTTATTATCTAACTACTTAATATTGTGTGAATGGAAATGTTTAGCATTCATTTGAAAACTCTTAACATCGAATGGTCTCTGGAGAAAATTATTTTAAAATGTTTATCAGCATTCTCAAGATGTAATAAACAGTGGTCTGAATTACTAATCGGCACTGTTACGTCAGTAGAGTGTACGATATTTGGATCATCCACTCTGCTTTTCACAGTGCGCCAAGACGACAGAGGTCCCTGGTTCGATTCCCGGTGTGAGCACGGGTGTTCTTTGTCAGTGTCAATATCATCATGGGGCCTCCCCCATGGCGCAGTGGTTGCGTCATTGCCTTGTAATCAAGGGGTCCCGGGTTCGATACCCGGTGGAGGCACAAGTGGTTCGGATCCCACTTTAAACTGTAGGCCCAGTCCCGATTAGCCTTACTGTGCATAAAGTGGACTTAAAACACCAACTCAAACCAAACCAAATCAATATCATCACTCATATTCATATTCGCAATTAACCAAAAGTGGTAGAAAAGCGAAGTAAAATAAACCAAATCAATCAGTAGTTGGATCGCCCACAACAATGACGTCTACTTGTGATTCAGGTAGGTTTTTAATGACTTGCGTCATGCAGAAAGATATAAAAAAGGTATAGAACACCAGAGTTCAAAACATATGTGGCATAGTGAGGCATCTAATTTTCTAGCTAAAACATGCAATGATGATGTGTTATTGAAAACCCAGCTTACTTCAGGCAAATAATACCCGTGGCGACTAATACCAGTAGTGCAGGTGGCCGGGTTCTGCAACATCAAGTGAGGAGCTGAAGTGAGGAGCTTGCCTTAATGGATTTCTATCGTAAGGCATGAGCTCTATTTGATGGCGCAGTGTTGCTAGCTTCTTACTCGAAAAAATCACCAAGGTTTTTGGGGTAACCTAACTTAAAACAAGGAGCTGGCAACTTTTTTCTTGCAGTGTTGCCAGCTTCTCACTCGAAAAAATCACCAAGGTTTTTGGTTTAACCTAACCTAAAGCAAGGGGCTGGCAATTTTTTTCTCGCAGTGTTGGCAACACTACACCCGAAAGTAAAGCTTGGTGGGGCTTGTTTTAATGGTTTGCTCTTGTAAGGCATAAACCCCCCCCCTATTTTCGGACACAGTATTACCAACATCTTACTCGAAAAAAAAATCACCAAGGTTTTTAGTCTAACCTAGCCTCAAGCAAGAAGCTGGCAACCTTGCTTGAGGCTTGTTTTACAGTGCATAAAGCAAGGTTGCCAACCTACTGGTATTTTTGCCATAGCCTTTTACAAAAAAGAGAGAGGAGAGAGAGAGAGGGAAGAGTTAAACAGCCGACAGCCTACCTACAGTTTTTTTTTTGTCTAACCTAACCTAAAGCAAGGGGCTGCAATTTTGCTTGAGGTTTGCTTTACAGTGCATAAAGCAATTTTTGCCAACCTACATATACTAAACAAAGAGAGCCGGCACTGCCGTAAAAGAGAGAGATGGATGGATGGGAACACTGCACGGGTTCAACGTCATCAAATAAAAATCGCCTTAATGGTTTTTTCTTGTAAGGCATGATCTCTATTTTCTCGCAGTGTTACTAACTCCTACCTACACTTTTTTTAGTTGGCAAGGGCTAGAGAGAGAGAAAAACTTATAGCTGGGAACAGTAATGAGCGAATGTGCCATATCGTAATTTTCCAACTACCGGGGGCCAATGTTTGTATATCGTGATCTTTGTAAACCTCTCTCTCTCGGGGGAACGATGTGCCGCGCACACACACACGCACACACACACATACACACGCACGCGCGCGCGCGGGGGCCAAAATTTTTGAATTTACGGTTGGAAAAATGTTTTTCTATGACATGTTTTCGTTCGAGGCAAATTCGTAGGTAGATATTGTTAAATAAATATTAATATTGTAAATATATATATATATATATACTTATTGTATTTAGTTTTTCGATACCGAAAAGCGACTGTCATATTGTATTTGAAAAAATATTATGCTTTTGCCTGTGGATATCTAGAAAAACGACAATTTCGTTCCCTCTCTCTGTATATGCTATCAACGTTGGCACAATGACACAAATTCAACAAATGCGTAGTCAACCTTTTTTTTTCCTGACAATTTCGTTATCTGACTAGGGCGGAAATGGGTTTTCCGATGACAGAAAATATGTTGCTCTGTTTCTATACAAATAACCAGAAATCACCACATGCATTTCGCAACTATGCTTGGCGGCAGAGAAAAAATACAGTTCCATGTACACAACCAACTCGCTCTTGCAATATATTATCTGATGCGACATTGTGAAAGGTTCTCGTATGTTCGCGAAACAGGAAATACACGTCCGGTTTAAATCCAATTTCAATGAGCATCTATTGAAGATAGATTCAAAACAGTATTCAACCGGCGAAATGAAAACACGAAGTAGTGTCCGCACTCGTGGGTGCAGAGGCGGGGTCAGGGGCTACGAAATAAATAACCGGAACTGTATTTTTTCTCTGCTGCCAAGCATAGTTGCGAAATAATGTGGCTGAAATGTAGAGAAGAGAAGAGAAGGGGGAGAATGTTCTAGAGAATTTGGTTCTTGGATTTCTATTGGTCCACGTTGCGTTGGCTAACATATCATTTTTGACGTTATTAGAAAACCGTATAAAACTTAAAGCGCTGGTGTAGAAAGTTGTGTTTTATTTTCAGCGTTAGTGAAGAGCATTTCTGCAGAATTTCTAAAAGTAAGTAACTTTGTTTCTTAGCTTGCATCAGTTGGCTTTGATTTATAAGTATGGCAATGCTTTTGTGGAAGAAAATATACTCACAAAACATGCAAAAAAAAAAAGAGAGAATATAGAAGGTGTTTCATGTCTCTCTCTGCTTTTATATATTTGAAGCATGCATCTTGGTAGCTAGAATATCTTTTTTCTTTCGTGTGCCGCTGTTGGTAGGTAGGAAATATGTGTGCGGGGCATATTTCAAAAAAATAAATGTGTTAAATTGTTAGAAAAAGACAGAAAAAATAGAAAAGAGTTGCGTGTTTTTGATATCTAGTGGAAGTACTGATTAATTAATTGAGTTGGCGTTTTTTTTTTAAGTCTATTTTATGTACAGTAAGGCTAATCGGGACTGGACCTACAGTTTCAAGAACCACTTATGCGGGTATCGAACCCTTGATTACAAGACAACGACGTTATCGCTACGTCATCGCAGAGGTTAGTGGAAGTACTGATTGATTTGATGTTTTAAGTCCACTTTATGTACAGTAAGGCTAATCGGGACTGGACCTATAGTTTCAAGAACCACTTATGTCCCCACCTGGTATCGAACCCTTGATTACAAGACAACGACGTTATCGCTACGTCATCGCAGAGGTTAGTGGAAGTACTGATTGATTTGATGTTTTAAGTCCACTTTATGTACAGTAAGGCTAATCGGGACTGGACCTATAGTTTCAAGAACCACTTATGTCCCCACCTGGTATCGAACCCTTGATTACAAGACAACGACGTTATCGCTACGTCATCGCAGAGGTTAGTGGAAGTACTGATTGATTTGATGTTTTAAGTCCACTTTATGCGCAGTAAAACTAATCGGGACTGGACCTACAGTTTCAAGAACCACTTGTACGGGTATCGAACCCTTGATTACAAGGCTATCGCTGCGCCATCGCAGAGGCTAGTGGAAGTACTGATTGATTTGATGTTTTAAGTCTATTTTATGTACAGTAAGGCTAATCGGGACTGGACCTACAGTTTCAAGAACCACTTGTACGGATACCGAACCCTTGAATACAAGCCTACTGCTGCGCCATCGCAAAGGCTAGTGGAAGTACATAGTTATTCGAATCTTATTTATTTAAAATATTTAGTTTTTTTTTTATGCACGCTTATTGATTTTAAACCTAAAATTAAATAAAATCCGGCAATTATATCCAATTATACTTATGGCTACAACGAGCATTGAGATTTTTTTTGCTACGTAAACAAAATGGCTGACATGCCAAATATGAACAGGCTATATAGATTTGAGAGAGAGAGATGGATAAAAAAAAGTTAATTAAAATTTAATTTCATGATTGCAACACGGAACTTAATGATTGATTTAGTTTATTTTATTTTACGTTTTGTACCTCTTGGCTAATTTGCGAAGATTGGGGATGAGTGATGAAATGGACATTCACAAACAACCAAGCCCGACTGGGATTCGAACCCGGGACCCTTGGCGTCACAGCGTGATGTGCTAACCACTCAGCCACAGGGTCGGGCAAGTGTTGGTATATGCATAGATCAAAGTTACATGGTTCTAGGCCCCATAGGAGCCGAGAAAATCAATATCTTGGAAAACGTCTTAAGACAAATATCTTAATCTTTAAGAAAGTCGACTTCCGGTATCTCAAGATGTTACTTCCGGTCTGTCAAGAAAATTTTCTTAAGACAAAAATCTTAAGACGTTTTCCAAGATATTGATTTTCTCGGCTCCTAATTGAGCTAGGATGATGATTTTAGGTTTGTTGGATAGGATTCGACGAGAACTATTCGACTAGCAAATAAAATCGATTCTACCCCCTCAAGTTTCGGAAATACAGACAATTTTTTATTTTTTTGAGAAACTTGATTTGCCGGCTTAGTTTTTGCCCTAATTCGAAAATTTTAATAGCATTCGATACAAAATTAGAAGTACTCTACAACTTATTGGAGGGATGATGACTACTGCCTGCTGTTTTCGAGTTATTTTGGATTAAAATTTCAAGATGTAATTTCTAAGATGTTTTGTAATTCATCAACTATGGGTTGTAGGAAAACGATTCTTGCTCTATCTGCTATCGCTCGACGAATACTATAAACATAAATAATGCTTATGGTTTGATTTTTAAAATGGCGAGCGGAAAATAACCATGTTTTCTGAAATTATGATTTATACTTCATATGCCGAGAGGGCTGAGGGTTAGAAAAAAAAGATTGTTTGGTAGAATTATGCACACATAATATTTTCGTGTTTTCTATACACAAGCTTAATTATTTTTTTTCAATTATTTACAGGATTCATTAAGAAGCAAGAAGTAGCATAAATAACACACTCCCATCAAACCCAACACTATTGTGAATTATTGCACAGTATTTATTTTGTGGCACTCCACTATATATATAATAACATACCCACAAATATTTTCAACAAGATGCAATCTGAGAAAAGTTGCCCTGTGTGCAAGATAACCATACCAAGCCAAAATTTTGCAAGACATTGTCGTACCTGCACACCTGGTAAGCATGTAACCGCTAAAAAATCATGTCCCAGGTGCGGTATACCTATTACCATTAATAATTTGAAGAGGCATATAACATCATGCAAAGTTGTCGTTGAAGCACCTGTTCCCCAACCGTCGACCAGCTCGACCAAGAGGAAAGCGGAAGCCGACTCGCCACCACCCGCCAAACGCGTCAAGCCTGTGACAAAAACAAACCAGACTGCTTTCGAGCGGTTGTTAGAGGACTTTGTCATCACTTCGGAGGGCTCATGCGACGTGCGTAGCTTTTTGGAGAACGTGCAAGCCGAAATTATTTCCATCCTCGGCGATGCGCTTGCAATGCACTCCACCAAATTCTACGCATCGATACGTTGCCAGTACAAGAAGCCGTCCGACGAAATTTACAGCTTCTGCCACAACACCAAGGCGAAGACGCTGCATCTGGCGGATGTCGACAACCTCGAGGTCATCTACAACCAGTTTACCAATGAGCTGGTGGCAAAACAGGAGGAACATCAAGCTAAAGGCTCGGGGGGTTCGCTGTGTGGCGAGCCTCACGAACTGTGCGTCAAACTTTGTAAGTTCGTGCCTCTCTCCGCCTCCAGCTACGCCGCCTTACCACCTACCATTGCGGCAAAGAAGGCCGTCCTGAACATCCAAAATAAAGATAACAAGTGCTTTCTCTGGTCGGTGCTTGCAGCGTTGCACCCTGTCGACAGGAAAAACCAACCACACCGAGTTAACCACTACCTACCCTATGAGGCAGAGCTGGAAGTTGCCATGGCTGGGATCGACTACCCGGTAGAGGTCCCGGACATTCGAAAGTTCGAGGCTCGTACGCGGTTGGGCATCAACGTTTACGGTCTCACTGACGAAAATGCGGTGTACCCCATCCGGGTGAGCGACGTAGAGGACGATGGTGCGCAGGAAATTCACCTTCTGCTCATCAAGGACGAGACCAATCACCACTACACCCTCATCCGTTCCCTCTCTAGACTTGTTTCGAGCCAGCGGAGCAAAGACAAAACCCACGTCGAGGTGTGTCGCAGGTGCTTGTCAACTTTTGATAATCGAAAACAGCAGGACTACCAGCGCATCAGAGGTCCCAACATCGCTGCAGAGAAGCTCGCTCGCCACAAGATCTACTGCAATGCCAACGAGCCTGGTGTGGCAGTCTTGCCCAAACCTGGCACCGTGGAGCGTTTCCACATGCACGGTGCTATGGTAGAGCATCCCGCTATCATTATCGCGGATTTCGAGGCCTTCCTCAAACCCCTGTCCACTTGCGATCCCGACCCTGAAGTTTCTTCCACCACCCCTTACCAACTCCACGAGGCTTCGAGTTATGCATACGTTGTGGTGCGACGTGACCAGCATATCGCCCCCGAGCCCTACGTGTACCGTGGTCCCGACGCCGCCAAACACTTCCTCGAGAGGATGGTTGTCGAGGCCAACGAGATAGGGAAGGTACTGTTGGCCCCCATGTCTATGCTCCCACTGTCTCCCGACGATCAGCGTAGACACGACGAGGCCATTGCTTGCCCTGTCTGCGTCAAGGAGTACACCGCCAACAACCGTAAAGTCCAACACCACGATCACTTTAACGGTAGGTATGTTGGACCTTGGTGCAACGGATGCAACCTCATGGCCCGGGACCCGCGATTTATCCCTGTGTTTTTTCATAATGGCTCGGGATACGACTTCCACCACCTCGTCAAGCATCTTGGGTACGACGACATGCGAATCAACGTCCTGGCGCAGAACGAGGAGCGTTACATTAGTGTGAGCAAGTGGGTGCGAATCTCAGGAACACACTCTACCGTCGAGCTTCGCTTCCTCGACTCTCTGAGGTTCCTCCCGGCCAGCCTCGATGCTCTCGCAGGGAAGCTTAGCGACGAGCAAATGCTCATTACCTCCGCGAACTTTCCGAACTTGGACGCCGGTCTCTTCAGGCGTAAGGGTGTCTACCCCTACGAATACATCACAGACCCTTCCAAGTTCGCAGAGATGTCGCTACCTCCCCAGGCGAAGTTCTACAGTCAGCTGCGAGGCTCGAACATCACCGAGGGAGAATATCACCACGCCCAGTCCATGTGGCGCGAGCTGGGCTGTCGAACTCTCGGGGACTACCACGACGCCTACCTCAGACTTGATGTGACGCTCCTCGCCGACGTATTCCAGACGTTCCGTGCAACTGCGAAGACCATCTACCAGCTGGACCCTGCCTACTTCTACAGTCTCCCCGGACTGGCGTGGTCGGCCATGTTTCTGGTGACGAAGATCGAGCTGGAGCTTCTTTCGGACGTGAACATGATGCTGTTTGTGGAACGCGCCGTGCGGGGTGGAATGGTCCAGGTGTCGCAGCGACACTCGCGCGCCAACAATCACCACATGTCCACCGGTTACGACCCCTCACGACCGTCCAGCTACATCATGTACACGGACGTCAATAACCTCTATGGACACTCCATGATGCAGCCACTCCCCTTTAAAAACTTCGAGTGGGCTGACCCTTCCAACTTCGACGTCGAAAGCTTCGACGATTCGGAACATGGGTTCTTCGCCGAGGTGGACCTTGAGTTCTCCGAGAAGCTGCAGGATTTGTTCTGCGATCTTCCCCCTGCACCCGAGTTCAAGTGTCCACCCGATTCCAACCAGAAGAAGCTCGTCATGGACTTCGAGTCCAAAGAGCGTTATGTCCTACACTACCAGAATCTCCGGTGGCTGATGAAGCAAGGGGTCGCGGTCCACGCAGTTCACCGCATCCTCAAGTTCGAGCATTCTCCATGGTTGCGTCCATATATTGAAGTCAACACCAAACACCGCACCGCAGCCACGTCCGAGCTCGATAAGGATTTCTTCAAGTTAATGAATAATGCGGTGTTTGGCAAAACTATGGAGAATGTACGGAATCGCATGGACATAAAATTGGTAACGAGCAAAGCACAATGTCGCAGGCTCGTAGCAAACCCATTATTTAAATCGAGGACCATTTATAACGAGCAGCTTGCTCTGGTGCATATGAGGAAGAGTGAGGTGAGGCTCGACAAGCCAATTTATGTTGGTGCCTCAGTATTAGACCTGAGCAAGCTGCACATGTTCGAGACGTACTACGACATATTACGTCCACATTATAGCCACAACATCTCGCTTCTCTACACGGACACGGACAGCTTGGTGTACCACGTCCACTCAGCCGATGTGTACAGGGATATAGTCACGGCACCAGCTTTGGTTAACCTCTTCGACACCTCGGGCTATCCCCAGCCGAACCAGTACGGCATCCTGCCCCGAAACAAAAAAGTACCTGGCAAACTCAAAGACGAGAAGGACGGTGATGTAATTCTCGAGTTTGCAGGTCTTCGCGCCAAGGCCTATGCCATCAAAGCCGAGGGCAGCGTTACCAAGAAGGCCAAGGGTGTCGGCAGACAGGTGGTTCGGGAGCATCTCGCATTCGAGGACTTTGTTGATTGCCTCAAGACCAGGTCGTCGGTTCTAAGAGAAGAACAGCGTATCCAGAGCGTCGACCATGTGTTGACCACAAACAAAGTTAGAAAAATTGCGCTGGATCCCAACGACGATAAGAGGTGCGTCCTCGAGTGTGGTATTCACACATTGCCGTGGGGGCACTATCGCTTAGCAGAAAGCAAAACCTGCAACATATGTCCATCTTCAACAGAAGATTCATAAAAACAAAACAAAACAAAAAAAAAACATTTTGACTGTCATTACAAAAAAACTTTGACCGTATTCTTAAATAACCAGCATGCCTATGAATTTGTTCGGTTTCAAAAAACAGATCATTATGGAAACCATACCAGATCATGAAGTCTTACCTTCCGTGTTACCTAAACTCAACGGTCTGTTGATCATTCACCTCAACAGGATTTGGACGAAACTGAATGACGATGTGGGCAAGATGTTTTATGTTTTTAATAACAATTTACATTTCTACGAAATTCCGATCGACGGGAAACTTCAAATCACTGTGAATCCGGAAAACGTAGGCGAAATCAAAATTTCTACCGGCAAGAACATTTTTCGAATCAAGCACGACAAGATGCTTTCTAACATTACGTACGATGTGTCTGCAGGAGATTACCTGTACGTGGAACTCCTCGGAGATTACGACAAACTGATTCCTCTCTTCGTAGAATTACGAATCGTCTATCCTATTATAAATAACCGTTAACCAAAAATGCCTAACGACATTTTCGGCAACACCAAGCGTGTAGACCACGCAGAAGAGATTCTCATGTTGGACATTCGAGTTAAGAAGTTGAGGACCGATTTGATCGCTTTGCAGGAAACCTTAAACAAAAGTTTAGAGTCGGAAATCGCCACGCTCCAAACGCAATGTCTCGACCCCATTCTGAAAATCGATTCCGAACTGAAAACGCTCATAAAAAATTATGTCGACGTACCTTCTTACGACAGCGTTCAAAATATACAGTTGAGCGTGGATTCGCTTCAAAATGATTTGGCCAAATTACAGCAATTTCAATCGAAAAATGAAGATTTGGAAAAATTGAACTCGAAATCGAAGAACGAACTTCCGCAATCGAAAAGAATTTCTCTGAACTTCAAACCGTCGTGAACGATATAGACGCAGAACGCTTGCACGTCGTCGTTTCCAAATTACAAGAAGAATTCACCGGCACGTTGGAAGAAATTAAATCCAAGTTGCAGACTTTGGAAGATACCATGACGAACCTACCATCGTCGGACGAACTGCAGGTCATCGGTAAAAGCGTCGCGAACATAAAAATTCAATTGGAGGCGTATCGAGATTTCGAACACATTCAAACCACCATCGCTACGCTTCAGGCGTCTCTGGAATTGATCAACGAAGAAATTAAAAATATTCACGCTGAAGCGAGAGCGTTGACGAGCATTCAAGACACGTTGAGCACGGTTCAGCAGAAGATCGAATATTTAGGAAATTTGAACGTCGAAACGAATCTCGCTCATTTTCATCACGTACTCGACAACATACAGGGTGACTTGGAATCGTTACGGACGAGCGTGCCTTCGAGCGAAGATTTGGAAAAATTGAAAACGGCGGTGGCGGCACTATCCGATTCGAGCGACGTCAAAAGTTCGTTGAGCGATCTTGAGGAGAGTAAAGTGGCCAATCTCCCCACCTCCAAAGAATTGCACGCTTTGAAAAGAAACATATCACGTATGCTGAAACGACTGGAAACGGAAACGGCGAACGTGGAACAGATTCGAGACGAAATTACTTCGCTGGTGTCGACGCTGCCCACTTCGCAGAGCGTCGCCGACCTTCACACGCAGTTTACAGAGATGCGAAGCATTGTGAACGATCTTACCGAGAAGAGCTCGAAATTGAATCAAGTCGAGAACCTTCAGAACATCGTCGTCAACATCAGAGATCAAGTCGGAGTGCTGGAATCCACGCAGGAATCGACGCTGGCCTCTTTCGGTGCCAAGTTGCAAGAACTCAACGAAAACTACAAGCAGTTGAACGTGGAAGTGAAAATCAAACCGTCGTTTTCTGCCGTAACGGATACCATAGTCGAGCATTTGCTGCCCATCGAAAATAAACTCGGACAAGTTCACAGTAATCTGCTCGGCGTCGACACTAAATTCGCCAAACTGCATTCTCTGCAAGCCATCGAAATCAACAGCGTACCCAATCAACAGAGAATCTCCACGTTCGTCGAAGGTAACAAACTGTACATGTTGCATCCTTATCATCCGTACTACAAGTTTCTCCTCGATGGCACGATTCAGATAAACGAATTTTCGTACTGGTCTCACGGCAGAAAAGCTAGCGTTCCTACCATGACCTTGATATCGAATCGTGGTGTCCAGAAAGCGGGAAACATTCCTCTGGCACGTTGGAACGAAACGCGCAACATATATGAAATACACGAAGACGAAGATCTCACCGTTTTCGACGTGAGTGCCGGCGATAAGCTGATCATACAAAACACGAGCGAAGTGCCGCCCTCTTTGAATCCCATCACGCTTGTGCTTCTCTTGAAACGTAATCTCTAAAAAAATGTCTAGGCAAGCCATCGTCAAAGAATTGCATAAACCTGCACGCCGCAACTACGAACGTTTGGCTGTGGTAACCAAGGGTATCGACGACCTCTGGCAAAGTGACCTCGTGGAGATGAGCAGCGGCAATTTGAAAAACATACTTAAATTGAACAAGGGCAACAAGTACCTTCTCACCGTCATAGACACGTTTTCGAAATTCGCATGGGCTCTACCTTTGAAAGCCAAAACGGGAACGTGCGTCACGGAAGCATTCAAGACAATTTTTCGCGAAAGCGGTGGCAGACGACCACGGTTTCTGCAAACAGACAACGGTAAAGAATTTTACAACGCCGTATTCCAAAAGTTTATTCAAAAACACAAGATTCGACATTATTCGAGCTTCAGTCACATCAAAGCCAGCATCGTGGAAAGATTCAATCGAACCTTGAAAACACACATGTGGAAACGATTCACGCTTCGGGGAAATTACAAATGGGTCGACATCCTGCCGGAACTCGTCGACACCTATAATGATACGGCACACAGAACGATAGGCATGAAGCCAGTTGACGTTACCAAATCTGACGAGCAACGTTTAATTTCTACCGTTTACTGCCCAAAGTACACTCCCACGACAAAAAAAGCTAAATACAAAATTGGAGACCAGGTGAGGATCAGCAAATTCAAACGCACCTTCGAGAAGGGATTCACAAAAAATTGGAGCACGGAACTTTTTACGGTGGTTCGAGTTCTACCCGGAAACCGACACACGTATATAATAAAAGATAGTAGCGGCGAGATTTTGAAAGGAAGATTTTACGAAGAGGAACTCTCTAAAACAAAACACCCCAACACGTACCTCATCGAGAAAGTATTGCGTAGGAAAGGTGACAAACTGTTTGTCAAATGGCTGGGACTTCCAGAAAAGAGTTGGATCGACGCGAACGAAGTGATCTTGTGAGTACGTGGAACGTGGTGAAGCGTCTACCGGATCCGGAAAGTCAAACGAAGAAAAAGAACGGCGAGTTGCTTCCCGACAGCATCCGCTGTCTGATCGTAGGTCCTTCGGGGTGTGGGAAAACGACACTGCTCGTGGACAATTTTCTCCTTGCACCGAATTGGTTAAATTGGAAGAACAGGCACCTGTACGTGTTCTCGAAAAGTTTGGAGCAATCCAAATACCAGCAACTGATGAAACTGTACGATGGTCTGGACATTGCAACGTTCGCCTCGGAAATAAAACCACTCGACGATTGTCGTGAAAATTCAGTCGTTGTGTTCGACGACGCCATCCTGGAAAATCAAAATGAAATTCGCAACTTTTTCACGCAAGGTCGTCACAAAGGAATGGATTGTTTCTACCTAGCTCAAACGTTTTCCAAAATTCCAAAACAGTTAGTGCGCGACAACGCCAATTTCATATATTTGTTTCGTCAAGATCACACCAACCTCAAGCATGCGTACGATGACTACGTAGGCGGAGACATGAACTACAATCAATTTTCGGAAGGCTGCTCTACTTGCTGGAACGGTGACGATTTCGGATTTGTGACGATCGACATGACGAGAAAACCCAACGATGGAAAATACAGAAACAAAATCAACGACTTTCTAAACGTTGCAACGTTGTGAGAAACGACGTATATAAATAACGTCATGACGAAACGAAAAATCGAAGACGAAAATCTCAAGCTTCGCGATTACCTCGCGAAACGCTTCAAAGGTTGGAAATCCGAGAATCGCGGATTCTACGAAGAGAAGAAACGTCAGGATCAACCCGTGATCGATGCCATCAGCAGTCTAGGTAAAGAAATTAAAAGTGTCACGGAACAAAATAAAAATTTGATTAATGAACTCGTACCGCTCGCAGCTAAAAGTTACGCCGTACCCACGCCCATTTCGAGCATTCCTTCGACGCCGTTCGAACTGAAGGATGCACCGGCACGACGTCGAGCCATAGGTAGCACGTCGTCGTCTTCGGATAAAATCGAGTTGGGACCTTTGGCACAAAACTACCTGAGCACGGGGAAATTCGACAAAGATGAAGTGTTCGGATTGTATCCCAGCATGGAAACCAGCGAAGGCGGCGGTGTGGTGTGGAAGATTGGGAAATCGAAGGTGACCTTCGAAGGCAACGACATTAAAGTCAATTTAGGCGACAAGGATAGTTGGACCAGGTATCCGGGTACTGTGGGACTGTGGGAACTCGTCGCCAAAAAGCAGCCGAAAGATTACACCGACGAAGATTACCAAAGTTACAAGGAAATTCTGATCATGACGGATGCCTTGTACCAGAACAACGACGCCTCGCAGAATAGGGTGAAATCGAGCAGCGGCGAGAAGTACAGGAATCTCATCAAACCGATTTGGAACCAGGTCAAAACAGGCAGCGGCGTCAAACGCTACAACACATTACCCAAAGAATTCGTTTGGGTGGACGACGTGAGAAAACTCGTGGACCGATTGTTGGTGATTGCCGGCGAAGAGAATGCAGGCAATCGTAATTTCTACAACGAGAAGGTTGGCATCGTGGACATGATCAGCACGAAACTTTCCAACTTCATCGTGAACGACGACAAGGGCATAGGTTACCTGATCAAAATCATCAACACGCTGCCTCCGAAATTTTGGAACGTGGCCGAAGGAAAGGGACTCGTGAACGACATCATCAACAAGTTACCTTTCGAGATGCATCTACCTGGCTACCAGTACTGCGGACCGGGTACCAAACTCGAGAAAAGATTGGAGAGAGGAGACAAGGGTGTGAATCCGTTGGACGCGGCATGCAAAGATCACGACATCGCTTACAACACCACGCAGACGGATCTGGACGCACGTCACGAAGCAGACAAAAAATTGGAACATGTAGCTTTCGAAAGGTTCGTGAGCAGAGACGCATCGCTGGGTGAACGGGTCGCCGCACTGGGTACCACCATCGCCATGAACACAAAACAAAAATTGGGGTGGGGTATATAAATAACATACCGTAAAAAATAATAATAATAACAACATGTCTCGTATAACTGATTTGCCACCCGAGCTACTATCTAAAATATTCAAAAAGGTAGTTAACGGAGATGTTAACAAACTTGTAATCATGGCAAGAACAACGCCGGAATTTCGCATCCCTTGTGAAATGGTTCTCAAGGACCATCTTCGGGAGATCAGTGGCCTGAGGTGCGGTGATCTCAACATTCTGCTTTTGGCCGCAGGGGAGAAATTAAACGATAGGTTCGATGAATTGCACGAGGCAAGGCAGGGAAGAAGACGGTACACAGTAGATTGGTACAAGTCTATGCAGGAGACGGAAGATATCATTACGCACATCATCGCGTTTTCCGAAGCACGGACTTTCTTCCTCTGTTAAAAAAATAATAATATATATACGTGTCAAAAAAACTTGATATATAAATAAATAATCTTCGGTATATATAAATAACACACATCGTGAAAAAACAATTAAATTTCTCTCTAACACTTTGAAATTTTTTTGATATGACGACTGAAAAAATAAGTGATCTCCAAGCATTAAAACAAATGCTAAATTTGTCAGTCGAGTATGTAAAAATTCAGGAATTGGAAGTCGACAAACCTTACACGATAACTTCCGGTTCAATCGTTTCTACCCAGTATGGTCCCAAGGTACGCCTGTTGCTCAACGCACAATACAGTCTATTTTTACCAGATCGATACGCTAACATGTTATCCGACGAGAAGCTATCTATTTTAATCGAGAACAAAACTCGAATTGTGTACAAGGGGACAAAGGAACTTCTTGGTAAGAAAACGAAGCACGTAATAGAATTTGTGTAACGACTGCGAGGCCTTGAAAATATATAAATAACATACCGTAAAAAAACTACACAAGAAAAAATCTCAGAATATATATATAAATAACATACCGTGAAAATAACACATAGAGCATCAACATGAAGCCCAAGGGTGTCGTGTACCAGATACCATACTCCAATCTTAAAAATCTAGGTGCCCTCGATGGGTTACTCACCAAGAAACAACGCGAGAAGAAACGTTCTTGCTTGTCGAAAGGACACGGAATGAAATTGCTGCTCAGCACACCTCAATTGAAAAGATTGCAGCGTTCGCGGAAACAGCAAAAGATCGGAGGTTTCATATTCAGCATCCCGGCCATCCTGGCAGCATTGGGGGCCGTTGGAAGTTTGGCCGGCGGAAGTGCCGCCATCGCGAAAACCGTCATCGACTCGAAGAAGAACAAGGCGGAATTGGAAGAACAGAAACGTCACAACCTGGCCATGGAGAAGAAAAAGGGGAAGGGCGTGATGAAAAAGTTTAAAAAAAAGAAACAGAAGCACTCACCAACCGAGACATTGAATCTCTGATCGAACCGTTACGAATCAAACACTTCAGAGGAGTTTTCATGTCCGACTCTTTACCTTCAAGCGTTAAAAGAAGAGAATGCGGAGTAGTCAACTTGGACGGTCAAGAAAATCCAGGCACGCATTGGATATGTTACCACAAAAACGATAATGATAAAGCATTCGTTTTCGATTCTTTCGGAGGTGTTCCACCTACAAATTTAATTCATTATCTGAAAACGAACAAAACCTCCATATACTACAACGACGAACGCATTCAAAATTTCGGAGACGTGAACTGCGGTCATCTCTGCCTCTCCGTGCTCGCGTTTCTCTCTAAAATAAATAACCCTACGATCAAGGATTTCCAGAAAGCATTGTGGAACCTCAAACAGCATCACTAGGATGGGCGTGTTCCATCTCACGAGTGAATCTTCAATCTTGAAACTCACGCTGCACGACGACATCGTCTATCCTAAATCCGTGGCTCTGCGTGCATTCTACAGCATGTACCTCATACCCAATGTTACGCAGCACAACAACAAAATTAGCGTCGGAAGCGAACACATCGTCGTCACGCCAGGACAATACAATCTTTCCACTTTGCAAGCTCAATTACCCAAAGGTACATACCTTTCTCAAAATTCGGTCACGCACAGAGTGGAAATCCTATCCGCGACGGAAACCGTGGACCTGGGCACCATGGGAGAACTTTTAGGTTTCGAGAACGACACCAAACTCGAAGCTGGCATCAAGCACGTGGCAACCAACATTCCTAAATTCTTGGCCATAGAGACTCTGAACGTACACTGTAACGTGGCCGAAGGTATGATCACGAAATCTTCGGACGGATTGTTAGGAAGTCACAAGCAGACGGGAATCATAGCCACTTTCAAACCAAGTTCCGAGTTCATGGAACCGATCATCTACACGCCCTCTTCGCCGATCTATTTTCCAGTATGTCACAACCGCATAGACGACATAGAGTTGGTGGTGACGAACGAGAAAGGAGACGTGGTGGATTTCGCAGGTGCCACTACGACGGCCATCGTAGAGATCAACGTATAATAAATAACCATACATGTAAAATGGAGCAAATCGAAAGTTACGAATTGCAATCTTTCCCTCCCAACCGTCGCACGTTCGCCAATCTGAACGAAGCGAACAGGGAGATCGAATACGACGTCGACGTAGGCGACGGGTTCATTCATCCTCACAGAGCGGACCTCTACCTTCAATTCGACGTGGTGAAGAGGGAAAGCGGAGACGCGTTTCCTGCAGCAGCAAACTTGATACTCGTGGACAACTTCGTGCCTCACCTGTTCTCGCAAGTGGAGGTGAGGAAACACAACACCGTCATCGACAGAATCGATTATCCTGGCATCACGTCGACGGCAGTGGGAACGTTGAAATTATCCAAAACGGACGCAGCGTACTACCAGGCCGGGGGATTCGAAGCCGGGACCAAAATATC
Source organism: Lepisma saccharinum (assembly GCF_977018435.1). Taxonomy (NCBI): domain Eukaryota; kingdom Metazoa; phylum Arthropoda; class Insecta; order Zygentoma; family Lepismatidae; genus Lepisma; species Lepisma saccharinum. The sequence continues at coordinate 219,501,368 of NC_139229.1, read as the reverse complement.
GACGAGAAGTCACACGGTGCTCTTTCCCATGCGTCTGCTGCCTGGTTTCTTCTCGGACTACAAGGAGATCATGTGGAAGGGAGGACTGAGGGTTACGTTTCGAAGAGCGGCCAACGACAACAACGCACTGATGCGATACGCTACTTTGGGTCCGGACGGCACCACGCCGCTGCCCAACACTTTACCCGAAGCAGCCAAGTGCGTCATCCAGAGCATGGAATTGAGAATGCCGGTGGTGGAATACGAAACAAACTACGCCCTCAAGTACAAAGCGGAGATCTTGAAAAGTCCGCAGGTGTTGATTCATTTTCACGGTTACCAGTGCGTGCAGAAGGTGGCGTCGGGAAGTCACATGGAATTCGACGTGACGACGCAGTTCAACAACATACAGTTCGACATGCCAGATTTCGTCGTAGTGCTCTTTCAGACCGGGAGGGACAAGAATCAGGAAAAAGATTTCAGCAAGTTCGACGACTGCAAGATCAAGAACGTTTATCTGAAGAATGGACGCAACGAAGTGTTCCCGCGCGAGAATTACAACCTCGACGTGACCAAAAACGATTACCTCAAACTTTACGAAGCGTTCTCGGCTTACAAACGCGTGACCGAGGGAAGCGTGGACATGTACTACACGCCCAGCGAGTTCAAAGCACGGAGACCCATGACCGTCATCAACACATCTAAGAGAAAGAAGGTTGTGGTCAACGATCGAACCAACATCAAGGTCGTCTGCGAGTTCCACGATGCCCTATGCAGTGTCATCCTGATTGCAGAGAAGTCCTTCGCCTACGACGTGAAGAACGAGAGGGTCACAGAGCAGTTTTAACAAGTTTTTAACATCTATTTTCTTGCACAATAAGAAATTTTCTGCACTAGTACAATCAGTTACAATGGCACAATACAAATTTCACTAGTTCAGATCAGTTACAAATGTTAATTTCATTAGTTATCAGTTACAATATCTTTTTTGCACTATAGCACGAGACAATCAGAAAATTTGCACAAAAAAATTTGTTGTTGTTTTTACACGTGAAAATTAACAATAAAATTTCTTTTTTTATCGTTTCAGATGCAGTCGAAACATCAAAAACACATACACACACACTAGAAAAATAAGCATGCAACTTTATTTGTAACACGCACATACATTCTCCATCTTCATCAAGAAAATATTATAATAAACATAATTATTTTTATCTATATCTCACAATAAAATTCTATATCCAAAAATATCACAACATCAAATAACACTAGAGTCGTTAGTACACGTTGCATGCATTACGAAGGTCCTCTGTAGGGTTTCATGGAAGTTTGGGGGAAAAAAAAAACACGTGAAACTCTACAGAGGTGCGGTAATCTATAACCGCAGCCATTAGAAAACTTTTACATTTTTGGTTGGGCACCACGCACCCTGGCGAGGTTATAGGGGCCAGGCATCCTAAAAAACAACAATTATTATTATTTTGTTTGTTTGTTTGTGTTACAATACATATGTGCGCGCGCGCGCGTGCGTGTGTATGTGTGTGTGTGCGTGTGTGTGTGCGCGGTACGTCGTTCCCCCGAGAGAGAGAGGTTTACAAAGGTCGCGATATACAAACATTGGCCCCCGGGAGTTGGAAAATTACGATATGGCACATTCGCTCATTACTGTTCCCAGCTATAAGTTTTTCTCTCTCTCTAGCCCTTGCCAACTAAAAAAAAGGTGTAGGTAGGAGTTAGTAACACTGCGAGAAAATAGAGATCATGCCTTACAAGAAAAAACCATTAAGGCGATTTTTATTTGATGACGTTGAACCCGTGCAGTGTTCCCACCCATCCATCTCTCTCTTTTACGGCAGTGCCGGCTCTCCTTGTTTAGTATATGTAGGTTGGCAAAAATTGCTTTATGCACTGTAAAGCAAACCTCAAGCAAAGTTGCCAGCCCCTTGCTTTAGATTAGGTTAGACAAAAAAAAAGCTGTAGGTAGGCTGTCGGCTGTTTAACTCTTCCCTCTCTCTCTCTCTCCTCTCTCTTTTTTGTAAAAGGCTATGGCAAAAGTACCAGTAGGTTGGCAACCTTGCTTTATGCACTGTAAAACAAGCCTCAAGCAAGGTTGCCAGCTCCTTGCTTTAGGTTAGGTTAGACCAAGACAAAAACCTTGGTGATTTTTTTTCGAGTAAGATGTTGGTAATACTGTGTCCGAAAATAGGGCGGGGGGGGGTTTATGCCTTACAAGAGCAAACCATTAAAGCAAGCCCCACCAAGCTTTACTTTCGGCTGTAGTGTTGCCAACACTGCGAGAAAAAAGTTGCCAACCCCTTGCTTTAGGTTAGGTTAAACCAAAAACCTTGGTGATTTTTTCGAGTGAGAAGTTGGCAACACTGCGAGAAAAAAGTTGCCAGCTCCTTGTTTTAGGTTAGGTTACCCCAAAAACCTTGGTGATTTTTTCGAGTAAGAAGCTAGCAACACTGCGCCATCAAATAGAGCTCATGCCTTACGATAGAAATCCATTAAGGCAAGCTCCTCACTTCAGCTCCTCACTTGATGTTGCAGAACCCGGCCACCTGCACTACTAATACCATAAGTAAATTATTAAGCAAGAAAGGGCCGACTGTTCCTTCGGACTTGGCGTTCCCACCCGAAATGTCCATGCTACGCCACTGATGCTCAGATAGTCTAATCGGGACTGAACCTACAGTTTACCGTGTAGTCCGAACCAGTGTGCATTGTGCTTCCACCAGAGGAGGGGGGGAGTCGAACACAGGACTTCTTCATTATAATGCGACAGCGTTATGCCATTGGGGGAAAATATACAGAAATAACTCGCACCAAACGTGGCATTTTATCACCACAGAAGATGCGTCTATTTTAAGAGGGTGATTGCCTGAGACAAATATTTGAGACTTTTGGAAAACAACGTCAGTGTTCACGGAATTAGCTGCCTTGATCCACTAATGAAACGCTGTGCAATTGAAACTACCACCTCAACTTTCTAAGAGGTACGAGCTAATGAAACTCCATTTTTGGAAGAGTAAGCTGTGGTTGATTTGTTTTATTTAAAGTAATTTTTCTGCTAATTTTGATAATGACGACGATAAGGTTCAATGGTGATTAGATGAAAGTAACGAAGGGGCGAAAACAAACACATGCTGACACTCAAAATACAAACCCTCATAAATTATTACTTTGACAGTGGTTCAAAGTGCTAGGGACTCGTTGCCCTGAAAGAATAAAGTTTCCAGGGTATGCTGCACAGGGTAGAGGTTGACATTCTAGTGTGTTCGAAATGGTCACACCATACAACCCAAGTCACCTATGAAAAATAGATGAATTATTACTGGCACGGTGATCAACTTCGATGAATTCCTTGTGTCCTAAATAATTTTGTCACCTCAAAAAATATGTTCATGTAACCATACGTGTATTGCTTCTCCCGTATTAGTAACATGCCAGTTGAGAAAACGAATAGCAACTTAGCTAATAATCTCTTCAATTCTGAACAAATTTTTCATTCTTACTTGTTTATTACTTATGAGTGATATTTTGTCAAAATAGCCTTTTATTAGCCTAGGAATACTTCATAAACAATGAACAAAGGATGAGCAGGAAGTGGGGTATGCAGTTCCCCCGCCACGTTCCCCCCCCCCCCCACTATGGCCTCTTTATGCTAAACCTTTTCTACCAAGAAAAAGTATATTGCCCTTGCCCCTCAAATGTTGGCACCCAATCGCTGCTACTACAAACATTCAGATAGATTTGTCAGTTGTACAAACCTTGTAAGCTAAGAAAAGTAACCCCCAAGGAGTAAGAAAACTCTTTCAGTCAAAAACTCATACGATGAAAATACTATGCTCAGGAACATGCATTTAAATTACGAGAAACTTCACGATTGTCTACCATCGCAATTTCTATCATTGTCTCCGAATACATAAAATCAAGTATGTGCCTTGTATTTGCAACACAAGCTTAAACCTAATTCACATTTATTTCACTGTATTAACATGCATGAAAGAATGTGACTGATTAGAATGTAAACACTTCCTTGAAAAAATTGTGTCCATCAGAGAGAAAGCGAAAGGAAATAGAATAAGATGCGACAATAGATTAGAAAAGATAAAGAGAAAAACAAGAAAAGGAAAGGGAAAATAAGTAAGAGGAAAATCGGGAGTGTAAGAGAGAGGGGGATGCATACGTCTTACATACACATATAACATATACTATATATGGTCTTACATTTATACTGCCCACCCTAATCTATCGAAAACACACAGAAGCAATGACAGGAGAGAGAGAGAGAGAGAGAGAGAGAGAGAGAAAAGTTGAAAGGCATAAGGATGATATCAAAGGCGGGCCTACCGTTAGATGAGCCCCATGAGAAGCCGTCGTGGACGACTTCCACCGAGAATCTATTTTATTTACATCATTTTATTTACATCATTTTTTAAATGGAATAATGTAATTACGTATAACACACACAAGAATGGACGGAGGGGCGCCGGAACTTTAATGGGTGCTGGAGGTGACAGGTCCTCAAGGGCCTCATTCTATTTCTTCAATAGTTTGCACAGTTGAAATAAAATACAAGCAAATATTGTGGCATTTTACGACTCACACAACGGAGCTGCTACAGAAGCAGAACGCTGAAGGCAATGAAAGTCGCAAGATAGGGAGTGATGAATGATGGGGGAGCGATAAAGGTAGGGCCAATGAAAGATAGGAATCGACTAAACAAACATAGGAAGCGACGAAATATAGGATTAGGCGAAAGAAGAGGGGGCGACATAAAATAGAAGGCGACGAATGAAATTATGTGAAGGAAGATAGAAGGCGATAGGAGGCAACGAAAGGTAGGGGCAAACGTAAGATAAGGGTGACGGGGAACGACGAAAGATGGGGGCAACAAAAGACCAGCGCAACGAGAGACGAGCCCGAAATGAACTTTAGGTGAAGGAATAGTGTAACATTCATTACTAGGAGGGATCAAAGAAGTCGGAAGGCGATCGCTCTTCACTTGACCTGGGGAGAAGCGGGGAGGGGGACGACTGTCCAGGGCCTTATTTTATTTTTCAGATATATAAATTGATAAATAATTTTCACAGTTGGGATAAAATGAAACAAATTTTGGGACAGTCCCGACACCTACCGACCTGCTTGAAGAGCGACCATCCTCTCCTGAGGATATTGTGAGGAGCGCAGGAGGCTATCACATTCACAAGTGCCCCTCCTCGATGGCGCAGTGGTAGCGTCGTCGCTTTGTAATCAAGGGGTCCCGGGTTCGATACCCGCTGGAGGCACATAGTGGTTTGGATCCCACTTTAAACTGTAGGTCCAGTCCCGATTAGCCTCACTCTGCATAAAGTTAATTAAAACACTAAATCAACCAACCAACCATTCTCAAGTGCCGTATATTATTTCGTTAGTTATTGATATTTTTGCATAGTTGAAATACATCAACATTGTGGTATTTTAGGACACAAATGACAAGACCGCAGTAGAGATTGGAAGGGACCTTTGCAGAAAGCCCCCTTTTTTTGGTAGAGCACATTTTTAAAATGTTAAGCTACTTTTTTGGCATATTTCCTATGCGGTCTCAGAGGAACCTTACAAACTAGAGGCGGGGGTTATATTGTTGCGGAGGAGACAGCTCTGGCTTGAAGACCTTGGGAGAGGGCAGGGCGCAACTGTTATATTCCGAAAGTCTTATTATTATTATTATTATTTTTAAAGATATTGATAAATCTGTATATTTCACATTTCGTGTGTGGGCTTCATACGTGTATATAAAAAGAGTTAAGGCCTCCCCGATGACGCAGTGGTAACGTCGTTGCCTTGTAATCAAGGGGTCCCGGATTCGATATCCGGTGAAGGCACATAGTGGTTCGGATCTCACTTTAAACTGTATGTCCAGTCCCAATTAGCCTTAATGTGCATAAAGTGGACTTAAAACACCAACTCAATCAAAAAAAGAGTTAAGTCTTATTGCTAGTTTTGGACGTGTGGAGGGAGGAGACAATCAGATATTAATTTTTTGATAATTGAATTATTTTTACTAATGTTAGAAGTAAAATAGTCTGGTTACTTCCTCCCCCACGAATACAAGAGAGCTTTGTTGGAAAGTAAGGAGATTAAAAGACAAAACTGTGAGTTGTGAATTGCATCGTGTCCTGAAGGTATTTACGGGATACACAAGGGCGCCCGCAGAGGAGGGCCAGAGGGCAAGTGTCCTCCTGAAATTTCTGGAAAGACTTTATATTATTCAAATTTTGAAATTGTAGTGTGAAAACATAGAAAAGGGGTGCCGTGAAAGACAGCAGATTAGGTGACTATGCAAATTATCCTAGTGCTCGGAAGATTTGAGAGAATTCTCTTACCTGGAGGAAAGCATCACTCTACGTTTCCCCAACTTTAAGCACTGCTGCACCCCCCCACCTCCCTGAGAAAAATTCTGCGGGTGGCCTTGGCTCTACAGATTAAGGTGATTATATTTACCTTTATCTGGCGATATTGTCTTCACTTCACTAAAATTCCTATTCCTAAAGCAGGATTGTCGTTTATCCTCCCCCCCCCCCGCACACTACTAAGCACCGATATTTTATGCGAGTCCTTCGATAGTTTCTTCTTTTCCCATAATTTGTCGTATATACATCCTACAAATTTTGAAATGAGAAAACAATTTTAAAAAATAATAAAAAAAAATAATAACGTGCTGAGCTCCAAAGAAGGATCTGGAGGTCACTTCATCACTTAAAAATCTTCAATGGGAACAAGGGTCGAGTAACACCTTTTTAAGTTTTCCTACGCCTCTTACCTCTGCCAAATGTAAATTTCTCTGACACACATTCGGAATTCGTTATCTTTAAAACAAATGAATGAATGGCGCCCTAGGCTTCATCCCCCTAGCTACCCCTCGCTATGAGCCTGCATTTTTCTTATTTGTAGTTCGTCTTACATTTTTCTCTGTTCAATTACTACTTCAATTACACACGAACGCGTTATGGAAGGTATCGAGGGGAGAAGACAGAATTGGCAGAGTTTTGAGCACTGTCAAGTTGCCCCCCCCTTCCCCTTCCCCCAATACATGGTACAAACTATTTAAATTTGTCACAATATTCTCCTTCGTTTGTGCCGGATTGTACCGCTTTTACTTTCGTTTGTACCATTACGGTTCTCGAGTAATCGCAAATTGAATTTGGGGGAGGGGGAGCTTGACGCAGCCCCCACAGTTTTGTACCGTCACAAATTAATGCCATTGGAATATTTGACGTTTGTGCCGCTTTCTACCACAATTTTTTTCGTTTGTACCGTAATGGTTTTCGAGAAAATGACATTGAAATTTGGAGGGGCTGCCCCCCACTTAAAGTTGGATGACAAGAAAATATGAAGTAGATAGATTTTCGTTTGTACTGGTTTGTAACTCCAAATTTTCGTTTCTGCCGTTACCATTTTCCAGTAATTGGTGTTTAAAGATGGCGGAGGGAAAATCAAGGAATCGAAGTTAATCGATGATTTCTCCGTTTCTGTAACGGTACAAACCATTTATCGCATCATAATACATAGTTTGTACCCGCTTATACCGCTGAAAGTTTCGTTTGTACCGTTACCGCTTTTCACTAATTGCTGTTCAAAAATGACAGAGAAAAAATCACAGAATCTAGCTTAATCAATGTTTTTTTCAGTTTCCATAACGGTACAAACTTTTTAATCCGTTCACCACATAGCACATCGTTTGTACTAGGGATGGCCAAACGGATCCGAATCAGGATCCCATTATAATATTACCACACCTTAAAAGGTATTATAATCATAGATTACAAATAAATTTTGGCATGAGTTTACAATACCGGACCACTCTTCAATTTCTATAAAATTTCGCCTACTTACTAATTTCGGTGTCCTGATGACGTATCTGCAGTTCATATTTGGCGGTCACTTGTTAAAATTGTACATTCACGTGTAGAACTTGTAAAATAACATTGCGATTTACCACGGTGATAGTCCATACACAGCAATTCGGAACCATCTTTCTTTCGCAATTCGTTAATGGTCTTCCTTTACGCACAACAATCTTGCTGACGTCAGACGAGGAATGCCTACGAGGTTAGGTTAGGCCTGTTAGGTTAGGTTCCATTAGCATAAATACAAAGAAAAATTAATATTTTAGCTATTTTGCCTGTTGATTTCTTCATGTTGGGAAAATGGCGTCTTCCGTGGAGCTATTGTTCTTATGGTAGGGTTATGTTACGTTCAGAAAACAGTTTATTTCGGTTTTTTCTCGATTTCCATACTTGACCGCCAATTATTACATGCAGATTCGTGATTAGGAGTTCACAATTAGTGAGTAGGCGAAATTTCATAGAAATTGGAGAGTGGCCCGGTATTGTAACCTCGTTCCGAATTTTTTTATTAGTTAGTCCTACAAGATTTCTTTTCAAGTGTTGTTCCTAAAATACTTTGCTACGCATCAGCTAACACACTCGTGCACAAAAATAACATGGCCGCGGTGGCTCAGTCGGTAACGCGTCTGACTACCATGCTCAAGGTACCGGATTCGATCCCGGTCGGTTCAAATCCGGGAACTTTTCTAACGTTGGAAGCGGCCCCGGCGCCCACCCAGCGTCGAATGACATGGGTACCTGGGGGGGGGGTGTAAAGGCGGTCGGGGGCGTGATTCTGGTCACATCACTCCCACTCATGACCGGATCAAGAAAGTGTGGGGCGTTACCCCAACACCCCCTATACGCCTTCATGGCGTGGTGCTAAGCACAGGGGAGCACTTTACTATTTTTTTACTTGTTTAACATGAGGTGATTTTATAAATGCCATTGAAACGAATATGTATTCATTCGAATGTATTGGAAATGGAAACACACATACATGTGAGACATTCCATTCCAGGATGAAACCTTTAACACATTTAACAAGATAGAAATGCTTATACAACAATTATACAATTGTCCTACAGTTACAGTTTTAAAAATTAAAATAAAACATTATAATATATGCAGTGTTATATAATTACAAAGTGTAATTACAAAGCGTAAGACTAACAAGGGAGGTTATCTAAGTGTCCCCCTCCGATTTCCATGAAACTTGGCAGGTGTATAGAGGGGCCCAAAGAAAGAAATACGTGTTTTTTTGTTTCAGCTAAAAAAAAACTGTTTTAGGGGGCTAAACACCCCTCAAATGTCAAGATGAGGACAAATTGAAGTGAGGATCTGACCCCTGTGTCCCCCTCCGATTTCTATGAAACTTGACAGGTGTATAAAGGGACCCAAAGGAAGAAATATGTTTTTTGTTTCGGCTAAAAAAAACTGTTTTAGGGGGGAAAACCCCTCAAATGTCAAAATAAGGACAAATTGAAGTGGGCATTTGACCCCTGTCCCCCCCTCCGATTTCCATGAAACTTGGTAGGTGTATAGAGGAGCCCAAAGGAAGAAATACGTGTTTTTTGTTTCGGCTAAAAAACTGTTTCAGGGGGCAAAACCCGCCTCAAATGTCAAGATGAGGACAAATTGACGTGGGGATCTCACCCCTGTGTCCCCCTTCGATTTCCATGAAATTTGGCAGCTGCATAGAGGGGCCCTAGGCCCCCTGTTTCTTCCTATGCCATATTTACGTGGTTTCGGGGTCAGATCCCCACTTCAATTTCTCCTCATCTTGACATTTGAGGGGGGTTTGCCCCCTAAAATAGTTTTTTTTAGACGAAATTCTTCCTTTGGACTCCTATATACACCTGCCAAGTTTCATGGAAATCGGAGGGGGACATTTAGATAACCTTCCTTGTTTATTAATTACAAATCACGCAAGAGCACATACACACACTAATACCCCCCCCACACACACATATATATATGTGTGTGTGTGTGTGTGTGTATGTATGTATATATATATATATATATGTGTGTGTGTGTGTGTGTGTGTGTGTGTGTGTGTGTGTGTGTGTGTGTGTATTAGCAGGTAACAATATGTTATAAACACATTCTTACTTTCCAAAGAAGCGCCCATATGGAATGGCCAAACGGATCCGGATCCGAAAATTCCGGATCTGGAACCAAAAATTCCGGATCCGAAAAATTTTAGGATCGGGATCGGATCCGGAATCAACCGGATCCGCCAGTATAAACCATAAACAGACAGCCAACACACTCCCGAACTTCCCCTCACCCCCGCATCTACCCTGTTGTTTGAAGAGGTCAGCGGCCTCTCCCTTTTGTCTTAATTGGCTGCAAGTGGTGTGCTTGGCCCAGAGTGGAAATTTCTGTCACATGCAACCAGTTTTCCTTTTCCTCGCTCCAAAGTTCCCAGCTCCTGTGAAGATTCCACGCTGCGAACAGGGGGTTCGCAACACTGAGAGAATTCCTGCTAGATTGCCGTCCTAAACTCGCAGGACTCCTTCCGCGTTCAAAGAAAGCGGGCAAGATTGCCAACTCGTAAGAAATTAGTGTAACAACTTCTGAGAAATAAGCGTGCCAACTTCTGAAACGCCATCATTAAAATGAACAATTTCATGCACATTTTCCGATCGATTTTTCTGCTCTTCTGAGCATGGGCTTCGCAGATAGCCTAGAATATACGCCTCTGAGTGACAGGTACATTCGTAGAGCGACCTCGATATTAGGAAAACAATCTTTGACGGTTTTTTTTCATAAGAGTAGTGACTAATGACTTTTCCATTTTCCTCATCATCTTTTTGAAACTCGTGGTAAAAAGCCTTGAAAAGCCAGTTCATTTCCCAATTGATCGTCTAAGTCATTGTTATATGTTTCTACTAAGTTCTGAGCTGCTGCAATTATGTCTTCATTAGTAAGTGTATCCAACTTGTTGAGAAACCCAAAACGGGTATCAACTAGTTTGTATGCCTCAAGCCTCTGCTGCAATGAAGATTCAAATTGATCTATGACAGGAAGAAAACTCTGGATTCGAAATTTTTCTGGTGCTTGGACACAGTCAAGAGGTGCCAAACGCACGATTATTTTGCGCTTGCGCTGTGTTTCACTTTCACTCTCATACTCAATGCAATCAGCTAACTCAGCAGCTTTCACCTCATATTCTTCATTTTGTTCCTATATATATACACTATGGTTGGTTGATTTAGTGTTTTAAGTCCATTTTATGCACAGTAAGGCTAATCGGGACTGGACCTACAGTTTAAAGTGGAATCCGAACCACTATGTGCCTCCACCGGGTATCGAACCCGGGACCGCTTGATTACAAGGAGACGACGCTACCATTGCGCCATCAGGGAGGCCCTATATATATACACGTATATGTATATATTATATATTATTAAATATATGTCAATTATTAAATAATCAAATTATATTATAAAACATACAATATATTATATCGACTGTCTTTCATTCAAAATGTAATTGCAAATTGAAGATTTTAATGAAATACTGATGCTATGAACAATGATTTGCGTAAGGGAGGACGGGCAAAAATTAAGAGACATTAAGAAGATAATAGTTTCCTATATAAAATTCACATCTAAATGCTATTACGTTTTTTATTAATATATTTATGTACTTCGTGGTTGCTAACAAAAGGCGATGCGAAATGGAGAAGAAATGACAAGACTGTCTAATTTCTGTGTTCTGGGGATTGCTGGGTTCAGTGTTCTAAGAGATGAGGCTCTTTGTTGTCCGTTTTTTTTGTATGTTTTCGATATTATTCCAGTGAAGTATATTCGAATCCCAAACTAATTGTTTATGTTTGTTGTTAAAATAAGAACTCTCCCCCCGGAAGAATTTGGTGGGGGGAAATTTCAGGACAAGATTGTTGGTAGGGGAGAATACCCCGTCCTCCCCGGGATTTCGCAACCTGCATTGCTAGGAGAAAAACAGAGCCATGAACGTTTTATTGTTTCACCGTTCCTTGTTTTCCGTATTTTCTTGTAAAACGTTTTTCAGAACGTCTATAATTTTGTTTGAAAGATTTACAGTCACAATTTTGAAGTGCTGTGGCGCCCATTTTTATGCAGTAATCTATATTACCTGGTGTCATAAACTCCGTCCACAATCCAATGTCATTTTCCAAGAGGTCCAAGAGAAACCGCTGGTGCTGGTGATGTCTCGTAACCCGCTGGTGCTGGTGATGTCTCGTAACCCGCTGGTGCTGGTGATGTCTCGGAAATCTCTGCTGGAATTTCTGGAACCTGAAAAATATAAACAAATTGTTAATTTTTAATTTAGAGTGAAGAAATAGAAAGGAAATTATATAATCATTAAAAAGAGGGGTTTTAAGAATAACAAAAACATTCAACTTTTTCTCAGAAATTTCTATAAGCAATAAAGAGAAGCTATTTTGGCCTAGGCGCTCGACAACTTTTATAATTATTTTTATTGAACTTACCACTTCGCCGTCTTCAAAGTTCTGAGGCTGACTCGGGTTGGCAGGTGAACGTGTATCATCATCATTGTTTTTTGGAGCAGCAGATGAACTTGGCTTAAACTTCATATAATCGGTCAGACGACGTGACTTAGCTATAACTTCTTCATTCTTCTTTTTCTCTCTTTTTCAATCTTTCGTTTGGCATTTCCGCTTTTAAATACCTCTTTTTATGGCGATTAGTTTGTATTTTATGGCGATCCATAATACTAGATTACACGGGAAAATATGCATAAAAAACTGCGATATGTTCGATTGTGAATGACTACTGATTCTAAAATCAGGTCTACCATTTCAACTGCTGAAAATTGGTGGTTAACATATTGAGCTAATAAAGCGCCTAGTAAAAAATAATAAAAAAAATGGGGGCCCCCACAAAATATTTTGTCCAGGGGCCTCCACAAAACTTTATACGCCCCTGCCTACCACTAAAACACGCAATAGAGAAAGGTTTAAAGAGCAATACAAATTATTCATGCAGGGCGGTCATGTCAACAGGAAGACAGCACAGCGACTGATCTATTTTTAGACATATTTTTATGAATATCAATACCGTGATTTTCCTCTCTCCCATCATTGAACAGTAATTTCTGGAGAACGGTAACGGTACAAACGAAAATTTCATCGGTACAAACAAGAACAAACTATGTGCTATGTAGTAATGGGATTAAACGTTTTGTACCGTCCTGGAACGGAGAAAACATGGATTAGTTAGATTCCGTGATTTCATGCCTTCTTTGAACAGCAATTACTGGAAAACGGTAACGGTACAAACGAAAATTTGAAGGGTACAAACCGGTATAAACGAAATAATATATATTTCATACTTACATCTCAAAGCCAATAATACTCTCACTATCTCAAACATAACATACTAGAACATAGACCCTGCTTAACATTCATAGAATCGTGTTAATGTCTATTCCTCATCTCATTCATCAACACTAATGCACACAACACACAATAAAACTTATCCTAACAAAACATTACCCACCCAATTACACACTTATGTAATTCCGTATCCGTGTTCATAAATAATATTAATGTTAAACACTAACACATATTTACTTCCTACTATTACTAACCTTTATCTTAATCTTCTTACCTTGTAGAATGATGTAAAACCAACTTTGTTTAGGAAAACCGAACAAATTTGGTTCTTCACACTGGGGCATTCTTGCCAATGTCACAGTGAATTATTGTAATAAAAAATGGAAAATAAAGGATGAATCAAAGAAAAGCGGGGGAAACCGTAAAAAATTCGCGGAATTGTCGCTCTAGGTTAATTTTCAGGTACCAGGGCATAAGCGCATACCTCCGAAAGTAGTTTGACTACTTTTTTTTTGATCCATCCGTATACAAAAAAAAGTATTTCATATGTTCTTTGTCATCCAGCCTTAAGTAGGGGGGAGGGCAGCCCCTCCAAGTTTCAATTTCATTTTCTCGAAAACCATTACGGTACAAACGAAAGAAATTGTGGTACAAAACGGCACAAAGTTAAATATTCCAATGGCACTATTTTGTGACGGTACAAAACTTGGGGGGCTGCACCACGTTGTCCCCCCCCCCCCCCAATTCAATTTGGAATTACTTGAGAACCTTAATGGTACAAAGGTAAACGAAAGTAAAAGTGGTACAATCCGGCATAAACGAAGTAAAATCTTGTGACAAATTTAAATCGTTTGTATTATATGGTTGTGTAGGTGGCAGGGGGGGGGGAGTATAAGTTGATAGTGGTAGAGATTTGATCTCTTGAGTTGTATATATGAGGTTCGTTCCCGTCTCGAGTTGTAACTACGTGTCTCATTCTCGTGTTTATTTTATCAACAACATAGAGCGGGCCGACATACACAATTCCATAACAAATATAGTTCATTAAGGTAACTCACTTTTCTTGATAAACCTTGTCTTTTTAACGTTTATTTGGAAGCTATGAACCTTTGAAAAACGGACTGTTTGCCTATTAATGGAGGTAAACAATATTTAACGTTGTATTAAACTGCCTGTAGGAATACTTTTTGCGCCTTATTACCGCGGCATTTTGAGAAACCTATTATTTTCCATTACAAGTCAAAACATAACATTGCCTTCTATTATTTTCAAGTTTTTTGTGGTCGAATAACCTGCAAGAAAACTGTTTAGATTGAAAATTTGAAGTCGTGAATATTTTCTTACACTCACGACTCACGAGACCGTACTTGTCATTGGAGACCGAGACGAGAACGAGACGGATGATTGTCTCGTGCTGTCTCGATGACAACACTATGATGGAAACCGCTACAGTATCACAACGTCTGAACTTCCAGTTCCAGACAAGCTCTATCGAAACATGTGTGGCTGGTGTTCTCTTTTGTACAGTTAGGTTAAATTTAGCCACCTCCCATTTATCAGCTCCGCACATGGTTTTCATTGCCTGAGTCCACTCACCAACGCCTGCGTGCTTCTAGTGAACAAGGTCGTTCAGAAAGCCAAGCTGTCAAATACTCAAGGTCAAATGGGTTCTACAAAGGGACAATTTACTTATTTTTTCCTTCGTATAACAAGGAACTGGAATTTATTCTCAAGCAATGCTCTCATTAAGGGTTCCAGATTTTTTTTAAAACCTGTTGTAATATGAATATGAACCTTGGCTGCATATCAAGAATTCAAAGCAGCTGAAGAGAACCTGATCGTCGGCCTGTTATAATGCAGCATTGTACATGAGCAAGAAGTCCAAGAAGTTATTCCTTACATTTACTTCATACCATTCAAAATTCGTCACCGCTATGGCTGGCTTTGAAAAATGTCTGCTAGGGCATAGTTGAGACGCTGATGGGATCACCTTTCCTAAAGCACTAAGCTATTGTATTGGGGGATTGGGGAAAGGGGGAATTTATTTGAATATATATATATTTATATTGAAGTGTGACTCGGGTATCACTCTTCAATAGATATATTAGGGTGCTTCATTTTATGCTAATACATATGAAGATACTTTGTGTAAATTTTCAGAAAAATAGGTTTATATTTAGAGGTCGCGCAGAGGCATTAAAATTTCGTAATGTGCATTAAAATTAACCAAGATGCGTAATTAATAATAAAGTTACTTTTCATCTTTTTTATTACTATGAAGAAAATATTTATATTCATTACAGTAAAAATATGAATGACAAAGCAAGTACTCGTACATAAAATACATAACACTTACTTCACTACTCAGTTCTGAAATTATTTCTTAAGTATACTTTCATTACAATCTTGGTACTTTTTTTTTATGTTCCTAAACCACTTGAAGATGACAGTTTCTGCTCTTCTGCCAATTAATTGATCATCAATGTTTGGTCCTGATACTATAACGGGCAGGTGATTTTCCCTTTCTTTTTCAGATACATCTTGCATCAGTTTTCCGTCCCATTGCCTCTCTCCCCTTCCCCACCAAAGTGGCCTTAGCCTTAGATTTAAAGGATTTTTGTATGTTTGTCACCTGGTCGGTTATGGAAGAGTGACGAAGTGTAAAATTTTCCACATTTCGACCAAAACTTTGCAATGTAGTACTTTCTTCCCAGGTTGCTTTTTTTGACCGGCCTCCGTGGCGGGTGGTTAGCTCAGTGTGCTACGATGTCAGGGGTCCGGGTTGGAATCCCGGCCTGTTCTTTGTGAGTGTCCCTTAATCAATATCACCATATCATCATTCATCCTCATCGTCGCGGTTAGCCAATAGTAGCAGAAAAGCGACTCTATATAAAAAACAATATCAAATCAAATCAAGGTTGCTTTTCTGTCACTTATGTTGGCCCTATCTGGAGTGGAAGCTAGTTTCGTGTGATGATCATAGGCGTGGTTGTACTTGGACTCTTTTTTTCTATTTTCAGTGTCTTGCCTATTTCAGAAGAGCCTTGAACATACTCTTCACTATCACTATCTTCAACAGCTTCGTGGCTGTTTACATTGTTCCGTGAATTATTTTCCAACATAACACACGTAACACTGGCGGTTCTTCTTTTAGTGGACGTTCTGTCTACTTCCATTGTACAGCCTTGTCCAATAGGGAATTATCTATCCTCGCTGATTTTAATCATGCTGTGGGATCAGTATGAGCCACATCGGAGATTAATTTATCCACGAATGCTGTTTCATCAGAACGCCGAAGTATCACTCGTTGGTTTCCTACATTTCTTTAGTCGGCTCTGCGTATCGAAAAACTTTTCCAGTTTGGCAATGGTTACCGATTCGGTCGCCGGTTGAGGCACGTTTCACGGTAGTTCGGATCCCACTCAAACACCGAGCTTAGTCCCGATAAACCTATGAATGATCAAACAGTTGACGTAAAACGTAAATCGCAATTTAATCCAAATTATTTGGCACATTTTAACAAACATATACATAATTAGCTTTCTACCTTAAAGCCAATTAACTTTTATTTTAAACTCTCTACCTACAATTTATAAGCCATTTAAATTTTCGTAGCTCAGTCGCTGTCGGCCCCTGTGGAGGAGTGGTTAGCACATCGCGCTACGATGCCAGGGGTCACGTGAAAATAGATGTCATCATTCAACTCGATACATGACTCTTCGACCACGTCACGAAAATATCTCTATTATAAATCCCTTTCGACTTGTACTTACTGACATTCTCAACTTGCCCGAAATGCTTTTATTTGTGATTTCTTCCCGAGAAATAAAATTTTGGCCACGTCACGCTGCTGCTGTTGTTAGTTTTATGGAAGTGTTGCCATTTGCCGACTTTTACGAATATTTAAATAGGAAAACCTAATTAATTTTGAATGAGTTTTCCCGTGTTCCTAATTTCAAAATTTGTAGATTGTGTGTGTGTTTTGGGGGGAGGGGCCCTTCAAACCACAATCTTACCTAGCCTAGGGCTGCAAGTGTTGGTTAGAACGTTGTTCTTGATACAGCAAACAGGATGAAGGAAAGCTTCTAAATGTATATTTATTTTATTTAAGATTTCAGTTCAATAAGTTGAAAGCAAATTATAGTGAATAAAAAGGTAAACAGGTAAAGCTTTAAACCCTGTCCCAGCTAACTGTAGAGCAGGGCCACTCATATCGGCAGAAGAGGAGGAGGAAAATCGAGTTGTGAATTCGCAGCGTTGTCAACCGTATGATCCGGACAGTACATGTACGGCTTATCAAAATTTGCTCTTGCAGTTTTATCCCTAATATTTTCCTAAGAAATTCTTAAACAAATGGTAGGGACCTGGAGACAAAAATACGGTCCGTTTGCCATGTGCGTTCGGAATTATTCTTTTCAAAAGTTTGCAACGCTGCATAGGGAAAGAGGAAATCGGGTAACTCCCGTCGCCTATTACACAATCCCGTTTCTCTCACTGTTCATTGGTGGAGCCGTCTCGCGTCACTACTTGCGCAGAAACTTGTTATCGTTCGCCTGGTCTACAGTTAGCTAGTACGGAGTTTAGCTCCTATTGTTAACTTGTCACTCATCAGTACTCTGTTTTGCATAGTGGGCAGGAACACAGAAACAAAACAAAATGAAAGCACTGTAACATCTGATTTTTCACAGAGCAGTTTTCAAGTGCAAATACAGGGTGTTTCAGAGCGACCAAGACACTACCTTTTTTTTTTGGAGAACGGGAGATCGTATCAAGTTGAAACAAAAAAAAATCACCACTAAGTTGGGCCCAAAGAATCCGTAGAAAGTATTTTCAACAGCCCGAAAGCCACCCTTTGTAGTTTTAGTGGGGGACACCGGTCAGTGGATTACAAAATCATGTTCGCATCCTTTTCACGTTTTCTGTGACCTTTAAAACGAGGTATTACTCGACCCCCCTTGCCATTTGAAATTTTCGAGTTCTTCCCTAACTTTAGACCCCCTTTTTTGGGTCACGCGGTTTCATCCTTTTTTAGTCCCGCAGTCATCATGTGGCATATCGTTGGAAAGCTTGTGTCCTGCACTTTCCGAAACTGTTATGGTGCTGCACTTATCTTAATTGTTAAGCTCAGTATCCTCGATTTGGCTCACCTTCCTTTTTTTGCAAAACTATTTTCTACACGGAAAACGGTAGGTTGTACATACAAATGTTTCATATGACAATCGTATTTTTTCCCCGCCTTTCCGAATCTGCATTCCAAACATACCCTTCCCATTTGAAAATCGCACGAACGGGGCATGTGCCCCCCACTAAAACCACAAAGGATGGCTTTCGGGTTGCTGCAAATACTTTCTACGGATTCTTTGGGCCCAACTTAGTGGTGCATTTTTTTGTTTCAACTTGATACGATCTCCCGTTCTCGAAAAAAAGGTAGTGTCTGGGTTGCTCTGAAACACCCTCTATAACTTAATCTAACTGGAATGAGAAAAAAATATTAAACTTATTCACTATACAGTTTTTCATCGACGTGGAATGTATCGACACATATCAAGCATACTTAGCTTTCTTGGAGGTATGGACCCATTGAATGCATTGGTTAAGTTCACAACGTTTACTGGAGGCAACAGTGGCGGCGATTAGGGGAAGGTGGTTGCTCCCCCACTTTTTACTCCCGCACTACGACCTTGCATACTAACCAAGAGATAGTAAATTGTCCTTGCCCTTCCAGTTTTGGCACCCAATCGCCGCTACTGGGTGGCAAATATACGAGTATGTTTCCAACACCTCGCTGCTTCTTCACCTACTGTCAGATTTCCAAGGCACAGAGTAACGAGGGTAAAACTAATGTCTACCCAGGAACTGGCTTCTATCTCTTGGATATATAAGGGTTTCCACTGCCCCTGAAGGATTTTCTTTTGTTATCTTTCTATTTACTTTTATTTATTTTACGTCTTCTACTCTTATTAAGCTTTTTTTATCGCAGAGAACGTTACTGCAGTAAACCATGTTGCGTTCAGCGTTGTTGTTCCAAACATACGTTGAGTTGCACAGAAAGTGCTGTCATGTGTATATCAAAGTTAAACTAATATCACTATCGCATTCATCCTGCATAATACAATACTGTTCCGTCATTACATCATTTTCGACAGAAATGTTGGTTATAACATTGTTTGTGGGACCGGTTCAATTCTGAAAGGGTCTGATCTCGATTTTCACAAGACCTTCTCGGTACCATCCCTAGGTATATAGTTAAAGCGGACATTTCGGAAAGCGTCGTTTCCGTCTGTTTTAATTTCAGTACTGTATCTGAAACTTTAAGTCAATAAATAAATATTAGTTTCCTACACCTCTACATCAAGTCAAATGGTCGCAGCTGGTATACCACTACGACGGTCTCCATTTGCTGTATGTTTCTTGTGCATAGCATATCAAACATTAGAACATTAGAAAAAATTCGGTGGTTGTGAAAACAAAGGGCAAATATAATACTTGATAATTTTTTTAAAAAGATGTTCCATTATTTAGAATTCCAGCAGAATAACCTAAATACGCATAAATGAGTTAGGACGAAATCCAAAAAATAAATTGTCTCAAAATTCCAGAAAGATATTTTTTGTCAGACGTCACACAGCATAAACTTTATCAACTAACTTGGAACGTAATTTTCAAAACATTCCCTTGGTTCAGTGAGAATGATTACGAATGTAATTGTATTAATATGGTTTGAGATCTGAGTAAAAAATAAAGAAGAGCAGTTCTGCTCATAGGCTTAGTTACGCCCGTCCGCTTGCTTGGGGGGGGGGGGCTAGTTGGGGCTAACATTATTCATGCTTGTATCCATTACAAAAATGGTCACGGACATTCTCCTTGGGAGACAGGTGATCCCACATCTTCTTATCCGAAAGAAATTGAATTGTATTGATATCGAGTGTCACTTTGTTAAAAGGAATAAATACACAATTGTAGGTGGTTGCAAATTTATTAAAGAACGCTTTTATTCCTTAGAGTAAAGAAGGTATATATTAATACGTGATAATATTAATGAGAAGTACTGTGTTCTTGGTACTGAGCAAATAATAATGCTGCAAGGCATTTAAAAGAACAATCTACGTAGGTAATTGAATAGTAAAAATTTAAATTTCCTTAATTTCTATACAACGAAACTTCGCATTTTCCTAATTTTACTACAACTGAGAACCACTTTCGACTAGATTCGTGAAGAAAACTTTAAGATATTACACCAATTACGTATTTGTCTTATCTAAAACTTCAACAGAAGTGCTCTGTTTTTTTCTCATCTGTATAAATTCCTGAAAAACTCTCTGTCGGTTAACTACAATTTCACTTTCTATGTTCAATAGTGATATGGAAGAAAATATGTCTTGCCCATAGATGATCTTAGCCATGTTTTAATACGTCTCATTGCACAAAAATACAGTTCAGCTGTAGTGGAAGACACTGGCAGTCTTCCGTAGAATAAATCTACGTCAACTGAAAATCATCACTTACCCAGGATGCGATTTATGATTTTGTCAGAGGGGGGAGAGGTGATGAACTTAGTTGGTTTGCTATCTTAATAAACTTATAGATGTTTGCAAAGAGCTCCCCAGAATACTATTTGTAGGCTCTAATAAGTTTCCATTCATTTAAACCTCGCATGCAGGTCTTCTTTTGGACGGTAATTGCTTAATATCTCTAAGTTTTGTTTATTCAGATTATTGTCCAGTACCGCCTATTGTCAAATCGAAACAAAATAAAAATGAACAGCAACGTATACATTTTGCCAACATTTAATGAACAGCGACGTATGCAAAAAAAAAAAGCTTAACGAAATGATGAGTATTTTTAAATAGATACATGTGGGACTCTAAAAGTGAGTGCACTAAACTGGAATACAATAAGTTTTATGACATTTTCGGATCTTGAGAAAAGGTTTATTGAAGAAGTGAATTAAGGAAACGAAGAATTACGGACTATCACAAAATTGAGAACCTTGCAAGTTAGGGAATGATTGCGATAGGTGCTCTATTCTTGGTCTCTATGTAGGCTTAAGGATAAATTCACTTTTTTATTAAAATAATTACTATTTATGCCTAAAAAGAAGGTCTCAATGATACAAAATATTAAAAGAAAGACATGCACTAATAAATGATGGCATGAAGGATATAAAAAGTTGCTGTTTATAGGTGGAATATTATTTAACTATCCTGAAAACTAGATTTTTAAATTAGGATCGACGACCAAACAATTTTGACGTAACGCCAGCCAGGTGACTTCAAAAGAACACAAATTATGACATTCGAAGCAGGTTTTATATGCCTATGCATTCTTTAATTTTCTTTCTCAAATTCAATAGTCTAAGCCTGTTTGCTCGACGTCTGAATTTTACTATAACTAAACTCTCTATTTAAAGGAATGATCATTTGGTCGTATGTGCCTTAATTTCACAAACAGTATGAGCACAACATCAAAGAATGATTTTCCGATAATTTCCAATATCCAAAACATGATTAATTTTATTGCTGCTACGTAATCAGCATAAGCACGTATCCTTCCACGAAATCTTCCTGTGGGTTACTTGAAACAACAAATAAGCTTCTTTTTATCTCTACAATAATTAATTTATCCTAGACTCAATATCCAAAGAATGAATTGTCTCAAAATTCCAAAAAGTACCTGATATTCCTAGCATACCTAGCATCCTTGAAGTGATCCACAAGATTCACCCGTCACCAGGAGAGCTGAACACAACTTTCAACTGCACCACCTTCGTATAATGAAAAATCCAAACAAATCCTGCGCATCTGCATAGCTACATATTGGTGATGCTTTGCAACGTACACAAAATACTTGGAAAAGAGTGATTTTGGCAATGAACTGTAATTATCGCAATTTACTAAAGCAATTACGAGTGATTGATCGCGACACATTCACGCGACATTTAGACGTACACCTTTAAATTTCCGCACGCAATAGGTGTGTTTACCTCCGTCACAAACTGTTGCATTGTGGGATCGAGCAGCCATGATTGAGGCCGGTTCTTATTGTAAACATACGAAATTGAAGCTGGCGGGCGGGAGATTTCAACCTTGTTTACGATGGTACAGTGTAGTATTCGGTTAAGAGAAACTCACGTTTATTCTCGAACTTTCGGAGAAAGAACAGAAGGTGCGCTTCACGGCAATGGACTCGATAATTGTTGATCAGAAGATGCAGCGTCGTCTGGTTGTCGAGAATATATCGTGCCAACATTAATGAACAAAGCTAACATTACCGAGTGTGCAGTGAACATTTCCTCTCAGGTAATTTCATATGTCACATTTCTCTGAGACTTTTAATACAAAAGGATCGAACTCGAGTGTTTAATCATACGATAATGTTTCCTTGTTTTTTGGTCAGGCCTCCCCATGGCGCAGTGGTAGCGTCGTTGCCTTGTTATCAAGGTGTCCCGGGTTCGATACCCGGTGGAGGCACAAGTGGTTCGGATTCCACTTTAAACTGTAGGTCCAGTCCCGATTAGCCTTACTGTGCATAAAGTGGACTTAAAACACCAAACCAAACCTTGTTTTTTGGTAGAAAGATGCTGATACTTCCGATAAATTTGTCGATAAAAATAATAATATTCAAAGTTAAATTCATCTTGATAATTGTACGTTTGTTGGTTAAGGCGTTCACTCGTCTTGAGATCGTTCGCTGCGGGACGGCGTAGGTTCGAATCCGGCTCTGGTCGGAATTTATTCGGCCTACGTATAGGGCCGGTGGCAACCCACCATCGTGAGGAAATTGGGAAGCTCCGAGTGAGTGAGCGTAACCCGGTCAAGAAGACCTACAACAACGGCTGGGGGTTCGTCGGGCTGATCACCCGTCACCCCAATACTGGTCTAAGATCTCCATGCTATAACAGGTGACGGAGGAACAGTGTGGGAGGGAGACCAGCAGTCGGTAGGTAAGCCCAGGCCCTTCAAGGGCTGTAGCGCTGTGGGGTTAATTGTCCGTTTGTACTTGATTACTTATATTTCGTTCGTTAACACAAACTGTTAATAATTGTTATTCGATCAAGGATTGTAAAAAATCTTAAAAGGAAACAGGCGATAATGGCTGAGCCTTGGAATTTACAGTTAATCTGTACTGGATGTAAATATTTCAAGCAGAATCCGAACCACTAATAAATACAAAAACAAATTGATTCCAGGTAGCTGGGTCAAGTAAATAAACACAGGTGCTAACTTAATACTAGTAGGTTTAGACCCCTTTTAATTTCGTTATCGTCCAGTTCATATGGATCTACACCGCAAAACTTCGCTTTTCTCCATATCTTTCTCTGTCGACTGTGCAAAGAGCTTGAACATATGAAAGAACACCCCTATTTCCAGAGTGCACAATATTGTCATTAATTTTATGCAATGTTACCGACATTTTACACAGTACTAACAGACGTACAGTTGACGCTACGTGGTGGGTATTTCCTTGCAGACGACAAGCAACTTCGCCGCAAACATGGCGGCGGTGCGAATCCTGACGTCACATGAAACCCACCTATACAAATCCACAGAAACTAAATTCACTTCTTTGAACTGACGCCTATTTCCTACCAAAACTGCTATTCTGTTCAAGTCTCTTCATTGACAGCACCTCTTTCTCATGTTAAAAAAAAAACACACACAATTGTATGAACTCAGTGTTGAAAGGTTACACTTCATGGATGCAACACCACTATTTTTTAAAAGTAACTGTTTACCTAGCGCTCCAAGGTGGAAGACCAAAATAAATAACTGTGATATATTTTCTTCGAAATCTTGTCCGGAACGTATGGTCCCCGTAAAAAGGCACATGCACTTCAACCACAGACATATTAACACTTATCTGTGCTTCAACTTTCATTGTATTCCACATCAAAACATAATTTGAACTTCTTTCCTTCTGTGTGACTGCCACGCCACAAGAGTAACATATGAAAGTCTCATGAGAATTTTCTATTTTTTGTGTGCAGTTTCTCTTTCCTCAATTATTTTATACATATGTCGCATCCATTTGGGGGGGGGGGCTTATCCCCTCTAGCCCCTACCTAACTACGCCCATGGTTCTGCCAGACATTTGTTCATCTTCAGTGGATCGAGTAGAAGAATTTTGGCAATAATAGTAATACTGTTTTTTATAATTATTATTGATTTTGATCATAACGATAATATTGTTACACGTATTATTACTATTGCATCAATTTTATTTCAGGGAACTGACTTCCTCCTGCAAAAAAAAGTGGCGATATTCATGTTCTTAGATTGCCTAAAGGCAGTAATTACGAACACGCCCGTGGCGGAGTGGTTATCACAGCACACTGCGACGCCAGGAGTGTCGGGCTGGAATCTCGGCCTTGGCATGGATGTTTATTGTGGGTTCGATTGCATCATTATCATCACTTATACCCATCGTCGCGATTAACCGAAAGTGCCAGAAAAGCGCCCGCAGGATTTTTTCTCAGGGGCAGCAGGGTGGAAACGTGGAGTGATGCTTTCCTCCAGTTAAGAAAATTCTCTTAAATCATCGCCAGCACTAGGATAATTTGCATAAGTACTTAATCTGCTCTCGTTCATGGCACCCTTCGTTCATGTTTTCACTCCACACTTTCACCATTTAAATTATATGAAGTCATTCTAGATATCTTAAGGGGGGAGTGCTCCCTTTGCGGGCGCCCTTGAAAGCGACGCTAAATATTACAAATCACAATCTAATCCCAAACACAATTTTCCAATAGGTCTTCTGCAATGCATTGAATATGAATAACATGAAATACTCTGACCAACGCATTCGGATGAAAAATTGACAATATTGATTTGATGCAGGAACGCCTTAAAGAGGGGGATGTAAATTTAGTGCCAAAATGACCATAAATAAGTCCTTAGGCCTAGGAAAAATTGCGGGGCTGTTGGGGAGAGAGTGGGAGAGAGAGAGAGAGAAAGAGAAAGAGAGAGAGAAAGAAAGAAAGAGAGAGAAGAGTGGGTAAACTTACTCGCTTCGAATAAGCACCATGTAGAATTTTCCTTTACAAGCTCCGGGTGAGTCTGAAGGAAAGAAACATTGCTTTTAAGGTGGCTGAAGGTCAGGCTCCTGTCTCGGAAGTTAGGTTGAGAATGCAAATACTCTCTGAAACACTCGCTGAAGCGTTTTTTGCTCCCGGTGTATAATGGGCGTGGCGGGTTTGCGTCTCCCGCCACAGCTCGAGCCGCTCACTATATAAAGTGAAGGTTGGGAAGTCCAACCACACTTGTGAAACAAGACAGATTCCAAGTTTCAACTCGGCAACATGTACAAGCTGGTAAGTACATGAGACAACGTAAGTGCTCTTCGCCCTTTCCTCGCAGCAAATACTTTTTCAGAAAATTTCTCGAAAAGCGGCTATCATGTTCCAAATTCTGGCATTTGCAGTTTTGAATTCCTTCTCTAGGCGCTTCCGTGGCGGAGTGGTTATCCTAACGTGCTACGACTTCAGGGGTCTTAGGTTCCAATTGTGGATACGACATGGATGTGTTTATGATTTGCGCTCATCGTCACGATTAATCCATGCGGTGGAAAAGCGACGTAAAATAACCTAAATAGAAATCCTTCTAGAGAATTCAAGTAAATTTTCGAGTGCTTTGCATCCCCTGTTGTCTATAGTGCAGGAGGCCTTAGAAAGATCGCTTCGCGGGCTTACAGCAGACGACAATATGGGGGTGTGTCTGCGAGAACCAATTAGGTCCGCGAATGAGCGAGCCCGGTTGACACAGCTAGCTCGCTGCATCCTTCTGGAAGGGTGAGTGACCTCTGCCTCTTGCTACCTCGGCCTGTTTGTTCGGCTGAGGAGCAGACGACACGAGAGTATCGGCAATAGTGTGCGAGCGACGTCTGCTGTTAGCCCGCGAAACGCTCTTTCTAAGGCCTGCTGCACTATAGATATTGGTGATAGAAAATAGATAGAGAAGATAGAAAAGAAGATAGAAATTCAGAGGCAACAGCGAAAGAAAACCACAAAGATTCACTTGAATGCTCTAGAAGGAATTCTAAACGTATGTAAGTTTTTGAGAACTTGGAATATCGTAGCTGTTATTCGAAAAAAAGAAAGTTTCTTGCCAAGGATCAAGCGAAACCTTGGTGAGATTACTGTGACATATGGTCAGGCCTGTAGGGGGCTGTACCCTCTGTTATGCTCCAATTCCTCCTCCTCTCCCCTGCGTTGCTTACCTTTACCGAACATTTTTTTCGTACGATTTCTTCTCTTTCTTGGAGAAAAGTAAACAATTATTGTATGATTGGAGGAGTAGTGGTTAGCGTAGCACGTTGGGACAGTTGGGATCGTAAATTGTTTGTTTGTTCCATGGCCTGTGTCACGCACGAGTTCGTAACTCGTACTCAGCGTCTGATTAACCTATAGAGATGCAAAAGTCGGTATTGACTGATCACTAGTTCCTCGAAAGAATATGGAAATGTATGTTCCATTTGCTAGTGGAAGACAATATTGCGTCTCAATTGCATTTCCTTTTACTGAAGATTATTTACTTCACACGTGAAGAAGAAACAAGACTGAATTGATAAATTATGATTAACTGAACTTGATGAAAAGGAAGGAACACTCACACCGAGGCAGCATTTGCATCCAGAGGCTTCGGGGAAAGATTGCGCGACCTTAATCGAGCACTCATTGACTCGACTATTTGTCAAAACCGCGGTAGCTCAGTCGTTAGTCACATCTGACTACCATGCGAGAGACCAGGGTTCTATCCCCGGCGGGGGAGAACCGGGACTTTTTCAACCTGTTCAAGCGGCTCCGGCGTCCACCCAGCGTCGTGTAAAGTGTGTACCTGGAGGAAACTCTGGGGTGTAAAGGCGGCCAGGGTCGTGGTGCTGATCACATCACCCCCAGCTCGGCCGAGATCAAGAAAGTGTAGGGTTCTAACCCCACACCCCCTTTACGCCTTCATGGCGTGGTGCAAAGCACAGGAGAGCACTTTATTTTACTTATTTACTTATTTCTTTATTTGTCAAAATGTTCGTTAAATGAAAATTATCTGAAATAATTAAAAAATAATTCACTAAATTTTTTCCCCCCATTTGCAGTAACTCACACTAATTAAGAAAAGAAAGAATAATACTTTTACGCTAAATTCACGTTTTCATATTATGTTCAGTTATGAACTTTACAACATTTGATCGATACATACTTTTTAAAATTATATAAATCAAACCTGATCAGGTATCGAACCCGGATTCCTTTAATCACAAGGCAATTGAGATGTTCCGTTTGTAATGCCAGGATATATGACAACGATCTCTCACATTCTGGATTCATAAACAAGTTTAATATACAGTATATATTGGACAGAGCATGTGCACGTTTTGTTTTATTAAAATGAGTTTTAGCCTTTGCAGGCAACAATATTAAGTCTAATTTTTCAAAAGATTTAGCATCACTTAATCATGTCTAATGCATAGCAGAGATACTGCACCATAAAAGAAAGAGACGCGCAGTGATTGGAATTCTGGTTGTTGAAGTTGGGGACTAGAAACAGAAATTGTTGAAATGAAATTTTCTATTTACTTTGTTGGCATGGTTAAATTAAAGCAATATGACTAGTGGTGTGCTTAAGGTAGCAGGTTGGTGCGGATTATGTCTCTCGTCTTCAATTTGGCTCGAGTTTTCTAGATGAAAGAACATGTCAGATACGTGAAGAGGTGGTGAAATGTAGGACAGAAATCAAACAACAAAAAAGAAATCATGACTCCCTCCTTTTTTTGTTCGTTGCTTACCAAATTTCTGGTTCCTAAAGCCGGGATTACACCGAATGTTACCAACAAATGTTATCAACTTTTTGTTACCAACACGGTTAACAACAGAAGTTGTCAACAAATGTTGTTAACCAGAACGCTAGTTTTACTTTATTTTTGTTAATAACTTTTGTCAACATTTTGGCTGCATGACCTCAGTTGGTTGCAAGATGCCGACTGTGGAGGAAATTGTACTCGCTGTGGCAGCATGTGTCATTTTGGCACAAGAGAGAGACCAAGAAGATTCTGGCTGAGACCTTCACTGCGGGCAATAGCTAATTATAGCGGAAGTGACTTGTTAGTTCTTGCCTTTTAAATTGTGGATATGTATGGTCCCAAAGGATAGTCTTCTCGCGGAACAATTCAACCAAGTTCAGCACTTGATCCTTTGACCACTCCATCTCACTCAAAAGATTTTCCATGATAAATAAATGACGAAAGAAAACACACCTCGCACGAAACGATGCTCTCGCACTCACTGGCATGCTGGTGATGGGAGGGGAAGGGGGGAAATGTTGCTAACATCGAAAAGGCTCTGTTAACATGTGTTGGTAACAAATATTGCTAACATTCTTTGATCTTTAACGACTTGTTGTGGATAACAAAATTTCTGCTGTCAACGCAGCATATCTGTTGCTAACATGAGATGTTGATAATAAATTCACAAGCGTTTTTCGAAATGTTACCAACGTGTTAGCAACCCCGTGTAAACGTGGCTTTAGTTTCTCTTAGTGCGAGAGATGAACGGAAAAAGAGAATACAAAGCTTGTAAATTCCAGTAGGTATTTATGAGACAAATTCAAACGGACATGAAACTCACATGAAAGGACACTTCATACACTACTTCCCAACATAGTCTCCTCTCTGGTTCAGATATTTATCCCAGCGCTTCACGAGGTTAATGATGCCTATCTCATGGAACTTTGGGTTATTTTGTCGGAGCCAAGTCCTTACTTCGTGCTGCACAACATCAACCGACTGAAATAGGCGTCATTGCTTCGCCTACGAACATCTCTTTGCTTCATTGAAGAAGCAGAGGACGCCGGTTTCACTCTGTTGATGTTGTGCAGCACGAAGCAAGGATTGAGCTCCGACAACAGGACCCCGAGTTCTATGAGACGAGCATCATGAACCTCGTGAAGCGCTGGGATAAATTCCTGAACCGGGGAGGAGACGATGTTGAGAAGTAGTGAGTTCGTTTGTATTCGTCTAATATATACCTACTGGAATTTACAGGCCCTGTATTCCTTTTTTTCGATCATATCTCGTTCAATAAGTACAGAATTATGCAAACATATTGGAATTTTACGAAGTCAATGCAATAAAGGTAATTTGCACGTTAACGCAAACTACTGTGAACAATGCACAACCTAATATTTTCTTTTCTGTTGCAGGTCGTTCTCTCTGCCCTCCTGGCTGTTGCCAGTGCAGCACCCACTGCAGTCCTTGCTGCTCCTGCTGCACCAGCTCTCCCAGCAACCCTGCTCCCAAGGGTTGAAGTTGGACCAACCCAAGTCAACGTAGTCAGACAGCCAATCGCTGTCCAGCAGCCAGAATACCACTACCGATCAGTCCCAGTACCTGTTGCCACCCCTGTTGGTGTCAAGGCTGTCGTTAATGCTGCTCCCGTAGTTGCTGCCGCTCCAGCCGTTGCCGCTTATGCCGCTCCAGCTGTTGCCGCTTATGCCGCTCCAGCCGCTGTTGCCACTTATGGCGCTCCAGCTGCCGTTGCCGCTTATCACGCTCCAGCCGCTGTTGCAACTTATGGCGCTCCAGCTGCCGTTGCCGCTTATGCCGCTCCAGCCGCTGTTGCAACTTATGGTGCTCCAGCTGCTGTTGCCACTTATGCCGCTCATGGTGCTGTCGCCCTTTTGTAAATAGCAATTGCACATCATCGGCAAATAGAGGCGATGGGATTACTCACATTTCTGCGCTTTGACCACCAACCATTCGAATCTGTTGTAAAATATCATTCATAATAAATAAATTAAACATACTTGTATTTCTTCTTCTTTGGCAAGCTATACTTTCAGATAGAAATGTTTTAAAATATTGCTAATGATTATTAAATATAGTTTGCATAGTTAGCATACATGCAACATTACACCAGCATTGTAGTGGAGCTTCTCCTTCATTACTTTTTCCTTAGATTTATTAAAAAAAATATTGTTGTTTTTCAGGTTGGTATTATTAAATTTTGGTTCACATGTTTTCTATACTTTAGAACCTCTGAAGTGCTTAGTGGGAAACACATGGAAAGGTGCTTCTTTTCCTCTCAAACCAGTACACGCTGGTTGAAATAACCAAAGGCCTGCAACAGACAAGGAACAGACCATACTGATATGATATCAGTGGCGTACGCAATGGGGGGGGTTACGGGGTTTAAACCCCCTTTGAGCTTTTGAAATATTATGAAAAATGCTGTTGAAAAAATAAAAATGACCAATTTATCACTGTCAAGGACCTGCGACAGTACTACTACTACTATTACTACTACTAATAATAATAATAACAATAATAATAATAATATAATTTTAATTATTATTCCCATGCAGCACGGAGAAAAGCACAGCATTCCAAACATGCGTCTTTAAGAGTGAATGCCTTGAAAATAAACACGAATTCTTGAAAATAATGTATAAGGGCAACCATGATTTTAAAGAGCAAAAAAGTTGTATTGTATCTCTGCTGCAACAATGTTCAATGATCATTTATTTTTTTGTGTGAACAATGAGCATTATAACCTGCCGCAAAATTAGTTTGGTATTGAGAGCTGAAGGAACACGCGTCACGGTGTTGCCATATCATGCGGTACAGTACGCACTGCAGCCGTCTGACGCTGTGTCGAGGAAAAAATGTTATGAAAAGGAACAACAATGATGAAATGTGTTATTGTTTTTCGAGGAATATGGAATAACAATGATGACAACAATGATGAATGTGTTATTGTTTTTTCTATTCATTTCCATCTCCCTTACAACATGAACGAATTAATGAAACGAGCATTGTTTACAGGTTACCTTTTCAATCCATTCTGTATATACACTTTCAATAATCTTTTCTTTCCGAAGTCGCCGTTAAAGTCTGCCCGTCTTTCAATTATACCGCAACTGAAGTGCACAAAGTCCAGTTGGTGGGGCGTCTGACTTTCATGCGTGAGACCCGCGGTGGTTTGTGGAACTTTTTCAAATATCCCGAGCGGCTCCGGGGTCGACTCAGCCCAAGTGATTACCTGGGGCAAACCTGTGGTAAAGGCGGTTGGTGAACCACATCACAGCATCAACTCCATAATATGGCCTAGGTCGAGGTCGAGAATGTGTGGAGCTCTACCTCCACATCTCCATATGCCTCCATACTTTATTTTGGGTCCATTATTTATTTTTTGTATGAGAATCCCAGATATTTTATGACTGTCCTTAAAGATGTTTCCCCACCTTGAAAAAATGCCGAATCTTTCAACGAAACGCGCAGTTTCCCAACAGTGGGATGATCTTTCCTCCTATAATAAAAGTAAATATGGCATCTTGCTGAAAAGTATCTAAATTTGTCACGCGTTTACTGATATTCCTCTTATTTCCTGGGGTTTCCAATTTTGAAGCTTCGCATTTATTTATTTATTTATTTCTACCACATTATATTTTTCTTTCCCTATGGTAACAATAGTGTTCTTAGACACGCCGAAAGCAGCAGCAGCCCTGTTCAGAACTTTGTTTACAGAAATGATTCGACCCCCATTGTTTTTCTCTTGCTCAAATTATTTGCGCTCAGAACAAACCATCTCTCGCGTTTGGCCTTTGAGAGGAATTCCTTTTTCTTTTAGTGCATGGCCTCTTTGGTACATTGTCATCTCGAGTATTGCCTCCTGTGCTTGACATTCTTCACACAAGCACACGACACACTCAAGCAGAACACAGAAAATTATGTACAAAAAATAACACACTAAAACAACACGCTATATACAACAAAGAATACTCTAAATTCAATAAACACTAAACAAACGGACTGGTTAAAATATCACAGTAACGCAACGCAACAAACAAACAACACGTCCTCTCCCAACAACATGAAATCTGATCGCAGGAAGAATCGCCCGATAAGCGGCAACACCGAGAAAAACGTTTTCTGTTGCTAGGTAACCAGGGCTTGGGTGAAGCACTGGTAAGATTTTGATTGGCTCGCATGCCAGCAACCCACCCTCCCGCAGTGACGTAGACCCGATTTCAACACGTGGTTCACAAATGTCAATACCAAACTAATTTTGCGGCAGGTTATAACTAAAGAAAGTTCTTGGTTCGTTGAAAGCGGCTAATGTATAGACAAAGGCTAGGCCGACAAGAATAACTCAGTCACCAGTCCACCTTCCCGCGGCACGTTTGAATTTCTGAATTCAAACGACAATAAGCTTAATTATTGTAAAATGTTTTGTTGGTAACAACAGTGAGACAATCCAGATGTGAATTATCGGGGATATTTATGCGGCGAAAAATTCCAATCAATTCCGGGAATCGAATCCGGATCTCCCGCATGGTTGTCAGATGCCATACTGACCAGACCCCCGCAGCTTCTTGGATGAGTTCCGTACTTTGATTATTTCAATTTACAAGTATTTTAAAATATTTTCTAGTTTTTATGGATTTTCTTCACACTTAAAATGTCTCATCTCGTTAAGTAGACAATTATTTCGTAAGAAAGAAAAAATGCTCTAGAATTTGTTAAAAATCGAAGTACTAGAAATTAATTCCATTTTATTGCTTTCATAAATACTATATTTATGTAGATCTCTACTACTTAATAGTAGTAGTGGTATTAGTAGTATTATTAGTAGTAATTCAACTAATTAATTAGTTATAAGTATTATTAATTAATTATGAGTATTATTATTTAATTAAAGTATAATAAAACAATGGTAATGTGAATTTGGAGAAAATTTTAGATATAACCCCCCCCCCTTGATGAAATCCTGCGTACGCTACTGTATGATATCACTATAGTCTCTAAATCTTTTGTTTTTTTATTGTTTTATTGATTTGGTTTATTTTGCGTCGCATTTTTTTACATTTTTAGCTATTGGCGAACATGAGGATGAGTGATGATATGATGAAATTAATGAAGGGACACTCGCAAAGAACACCCATGCCTAGTCCTGGAATCGAACCCAGGATCCCTGGCGTCGTAGCTCGCTGTACTTACAATTCCGCCACGAAGGTCGGCGGTCTCTAAGACTAGATAAATCACCACAATGTTATCTCATGATGAACTGTGAACCTAATATAAATGCAACACACGCGGCATACAAGATAGTGTATGCTGCATAACCGGACAGTGGCCGAATTGGAAATAAATTACTGCCGGTATGTTTGTGTGCACAGACCTGTCTTTTGATACCATCCTTTTTTTGTGTTTTCTTAAATAATACATCGATTATCATTCTCTCTTTTTTATCACCACAAATTGCGCAACTTTTTTATTTGTACCACACATGAATTGTAATAACTAAAAGTGTATTAGATATTAAACCACTCACTACTGCAGAAGTTCCAAAGACTAAAAAATCAGCCACAAAATAACATGCATGATCTGTGATTTTTCCTGACAACTGATACATTGTTTAATTCGTTGCAAGTTATGTAATGCGGTACATCTTACCAATATTATATACAATTCTAAATACGTATGTAGTTGATTCTATGTCTTTTTGATTGAGTATTTTAAATGATCCCTCTATGTGGTTCAATTTAGAACTTCTTAGCACATTCTCAGCGCTATTCTGGCGTTTCTCGTGGCGCTTTGACGTAGACGGCGGGGTGGGGGATGAGTGCAGAGTGCTGTACGTTACAACTCAAACGTGCAAGGAAGAGAGAGAGAGAGAGAGAGAGAGAGAGAGAGAAATGACCGAGTACAATGTTGGCCATTGCATACTTGTGCGATTAGCTCCAATAAATAAGTGATTAATTTTAAAATGTTATTGCCGGCATGCTTTTCGGCATCTTAATTTACTGCCGGTATGTCTACAGGCCCAATTCGACCACTGTAAACCGGGCTTACGCGCATTTGAAGGTGACTTGATGTGCTTCCAAAGCCTATCAGATTATCCTGTCATCTGCCATTTGCTCCAGAACTAAAAGTCACGCGGAAGCCTGTTCAGGTACATTCAATCGTGATTCAACTTCCACCTACTGTATTAGTTAGATGCTTCTCTCCAATTCAGAGCACCAATATGAATTGAATGTTGTCATTCACGATTACATTTTGCATAGAGAAATTTCAATCTTTATGAGTAATTGGAAGATAATAAAATTGTTAGATTAAAATGGCTAATTTTTCAATTTAGTCGTTTCGTTTTCCATGATATTCATAAATTGTTTAGTCTTGAAATGTAGAGATGGTACCGATGCGAGACTGAGACCGATACGTCATTGTAAAAATTAAGATGAAACAGATATGCACTGGTCAGTATCGGCGATTAGGGGATGGCGTGGGGGGAAGGGACAGTTGTCCCCTCACTTTTTGCCCCTGCACTATAGGCCCTGAATACTAAGCCTTGCTACCAAGAGAAAATAAACTGCTCTTGCACCCCTGCCCCCCGCGCAGATTTAGCACCCAATCGCCGCTATTGGTCCTTGTCTGTAGATACCTTCCACGTATCAACATGAAAGAAAACTAGCATCTCTGGGTATGACGCCATATTGAATATCTTACCATAGGTCTGGAACAACGGATATAGCAACAAATTCGCATATGATACAAGTCCTTTAATTCACTTGGTATTATATAATAATTAAATACGTTTGCACACTGAAGGAATACAAAAAGGCCCACATCCGATAGGCTAGCTGAAATGTTCTCCCGCTGCCGCGAGCCGACATGCACCATGCCGCTGTGTTCGAATACCACGCTCCCAGCATTCCGAGTTCTTGCAAGAAGCTCCCAGCGGGAGTAAAATAAAAACAAATGAGGAGCGGAAAGCAATACTATTTACAATCTTCAACATTCTCCCCCCCGTTGGAATGCACAGCATCCAAACTAAATCATGAAAGTTCAATTGATCTTCCCATCTGGAAGAGGTACAATCTTACTGAGAGCCCTTCGGTACACTCCATCCTTGGTGCGAACCACGGCTACACGAACTAAATTGTCTTTCCCTGGAAACACTTCTTCTATAATGCCCATTTTCCAGGATAATGGGGGTAGGTTGTCTTCTTTCAGAAGCACAAGTAGTCCTGGTTGCAGGTTGGGCTGCGTGGTTGTCCACTTCTGACGCTGTTGCATACCATGAAGATAATCTCGGGACCAGTTTCTCCAAATCCTTTGTTGAAACTGTTGAACTCGTTGCCACCTGGAAAGTCTATTTTCCTTGAGATCACTTAAGTCTGGTTGAGGAAAGGAAGTTAGTGGACCACCAATAAGAAAGTGGCCTGGAGTGAGGTAATTAAATTCTTCATGAGAATCAGGTAAGGATGTAAGAGGTCGAGAGTTTAAGCAAGCTTCGATTTGGCACAAAAGAGTTGACAGCTCTTCGTATGTCAGTACAGCATTCTTGGCGACTCTACGAAGATGGTACTTCATGGATTTTATGGCACTTTCCCAGACACCACCGAATGTTGGGCTACGTGGAGGTAAATTTTTCCACTGAAAGTTTTCTTGTGCTGCATACCTTTGAATGTCTTCACTGAATCCTTGCGATTGAAATAGCAATTGAAGTTTCTGAAGTTCGTTCTTCGCTCCTTGAAATGTTGTGGCATTATCGCTGATAATGGTGGAACACTTGCCTCGCCTTGCTGTAAAGCGTCGCAATGCTGCTATGAAAGCTTCAGAAGTAAGGTCTGTTACTAGCTCAAGATGTATTGCTCTCGTGGCTAGGCACGTAAAAAGAGCTATGTAGCATTTCTTTGTGATTTTACTCCTGATTGACCCTACTTTGATGACGTATGGTCCGGCATAGTCTATGCCCACATGATTAAATGCCTTGCTAGGTGTAACTCTGATGGATGGGAGCTGTCCCATTAGCTGTTGTGCTGCGGATGCCTTCAAACGATAACAAGTTAAACACTGATGAATGATTTGCTTAATAACTTGTCGTATTCTAGGAATCCAGTACCTTTCTTGAATGGATGAGATTAACAATTGAGGTGCTGCGTGCATCAATCGTTCATGCTCTGATGCAATTAGTAGACGGGCGAAGTGACTTTTTGGATGCAAAATGATTTGATGCTTGCTGCTGAATTCCAAGTTGCTATTTTCTAGCCTACCTCCGACACGAAGAATTCCCTGATTATCCAGAAAGGGGTGTAAGTCCTTGAGGATACTTTTGTTGGATAGTTGCCCTTTGGCAGTGAGATCATTTATCTCTCGATGAAAGAACGAAATTTGTGTCATAACGACGCACGTTTGAGTGGCATCTTAAATGTCAATTGAAGTAAGTGGATCGGATTGTTTGTTACTTGCATTTTTACAATTGCGAATGAATCTTTTACAGAGCGCTACAATCCTTAACAATTTGAAAAATGTAGAAAAATCGTTTATTATTGCCTCTGATTGCAGATGAGACACCAGTGTAGTTACAGGAAGCTTTAGTTGTTCAGGAACATCTTTGTTCTTAAGACTTGTGTCAGATGATGATGATGGCCAGCACGTGTCATCTTCTTGCAACCAAGCTGGACCATGAAACCATAGCGAATGATGATGAATATTTTGAGGTTTAACTCCACGGGAGATTAAATCCGCTGGATTATCCTTGGACGAAACATGTCTCCATTGATAAGTTTGAGTAAATTCTTGAATTTGCGCTACTCTGTTGGATACAAAAGGCTTCCATC
The DNA here is from genome assembly GCF_977018435.1 of Lepisma saccharinum. Classification (NCBI taxonomy): domain Eukaryota; kingdom Metazoa; phylum Arthropoda; class Insecta; order Zygentoma; family Lepismatidae; genus Lepisma; species Lepisma saccharinum. Next base: position 219,464,556 of record NC_139229.1, on the reverse strand, counting down.
TGCTTGCTCGCGATCTGAGCCATGCCAGAACTATTTGTGAATCTGTCCACAAATAAACATTGTCAATATTAAGTCTCAAAATTGGGAGAGTCTTGTTGAGTAATTTGGCCAATAAGACTGAAGCGCACAGTTCCAATCTAGGAAGAGTGGTTTTCTTGATCGGGGCGACCCGTGATTTTGAGCACAGTAAGTGAACTTCGGTGTAACCTTCTTCGTTTGCTGAACAAACGTACAAGCAACTGCCATAATTTTTCTCCGATGCATCGGAAAAGCCATGGATTTGTATATTCTTGACACAAACAGGTGTTATGATGAAACGTGGTATTTGCATTTCACTGATGACTGGTAGCTGAGAATGAAGATGAACCCATTCAACTTGCAGGCTTTCTGGAAGTGGATCATCCCAGTTTATGTTGTGAAGCCACAACTGTTGTAAAAAATACTTATACATTACAGTTACTGGTGAAAGTAGTCCAATTGGATCAAAAATCTGGGCAATAACACTGGCTACTTGACGTTTGGTTGATTTGTGTGACATCATGTTGACAGACTTGGCTCCAATGTTAATCATGAAAGTGTCTGCCGAGGGATTCCATGAAATTCCTAGAGTTTTAACACCTTCGGTATGAAAATGAATTAGATTTTGAGTCTCTCTCAGTGATTCTGGAATAGAGTTGAGTACTTCAGTGCTGTTGGAGCACCACTTTCGTAAGATGAATCCTCCTCTTTTCAGAAGTTCTGAAAGATCTTGATAAAGTTGTAAAGCACCTTGAACGCTACTGCTTCCTCCAACGTAATCATCAACATAGAAATCACGCTGCAACACTTGACATGCGTGTGGGAAGTTAACTGCTTCATCTTCGGCTAACTGCTTCAGACATCTGGTTGCTAAAAAGGCACTTGATGTAAGCCCATACGAGACCGTATTCAATTGAAATAATTACTGTTATGAGTTCCTGAGGAGAGTTTCTCCACAGAATGCATTGCAGTGGCCTGTCATCTGGATGTATGTGTATCATTCTATACATCTTTGTTACATCAGAAACCAATGCCACCTTGTGAGTTCGAAATCTTAGAACAATTGAAAATAAATCTTCCTGTATGGTAGGTCCAACCATTTGTATGCTATTTATTGATTCACCGCTTGTTGATGGCGAACTCCCATCAAAAACAACACGTATTTTCGTTGTACTGGAATCCTTGAAAACACAATGATGCGGAATGAAAAATTTTGTGCAGTCATTTGTTTGTACATCATTTAAATTCCCTATGGGTTCCATGTGTCCCAACTGGTAATATTCTTGCATAAATTCTGTATAATCAGCCTTTAATTGTGGTTGACGTTGAAGCCTCGTTTCTAATTGGTGAAATCGAGTTAATGCAGAGTGTGAGGAGTCACCTAACACTGAACCGTTACGTATCCCTCATTTTCATTTTCGAGTTACGTGTAGCTAGGCAGCCTGGCAGGAAGTATAGGAAAGTGTTAACTTCAGCACCAGCTCAGCGAAAAGCATTCGCCAATATTTGCAAAGGAAAATTGATGAGAGAGAAAAAGGGGAGGAGTTTTGATGAGGAGGAAGGAAGTTGGATCTGGCTCGGGAGAGAGAGAGGAGTTGGTCTTGAGTTTTGGAATAGAACAGGAGAGTGGTTCGGGAGTAAGAAAAGGGGGTTTTGAGTTTTGGAGAGAGGAGAGTGAGTTGGATTTTGAAGGAGATTGAGGCTGGATGCAGATCCTTACATAATGGCAGCCTGACCGTATAACGGCCACTTTCATCTCGTGTCACATTTCGCTGAAAATGTTGCTCGCAAGCAATTTCTTCTGGTGATTGCAGTTTCGTGTGGATCTCCTCTATGATCCAGAACTGTTGGAGTTCCGAGCTGAGAGAATCTTCCTTTCTCGTGAAAAATGACCTAGTAATACTGTTGCTAGAAGATGTTGCTGGAATCTTCCCTGCAATAATCCATCCAAACTCTGTGTCTTGAAGAATGGGGAAATTTCCTGGTTTTGTTCTCTTTACAGGCTTCATAACGGTAAAGAAAACCTCTGCACCAAGCAGAATCTGTATTTTGCCCGGCGAACAAAAGTTTGGGTCTGCTAAACGAATATCTGTTGGAATGTTCCATTCAGATGCATCAACCTTTTCTGAAGGCATTAGTCCTGTAATGGTTGGCAACACTGAGCACGAAATACTTGTCGTAAAATTGCTATTATTAGATCTCAGACGGATCTCTACTGAATGACTCGATTCAGCTGACGAATTGTTGATTCCCTGAATGGGAACTCGATGCTTTACCTTTCTAAGACGATGACCTTGAACAAAATCTTCAACAATGAAATTATTCTGACTCGCCGCGTCCAAGAGAGCACGACAATTGACCCAATTGCCCGCTATATCTTGTACTTGAACAATTGCCGTAGCAAGTAACACCTGTGACGCGTTTTCTGCTTAATTGAACAATAAGAAACCTGAGGTGCTTGATCTGAATGCTGTGAAGAATCGCTTGTATTGTTTACCATCGATGTGTTCACGTGACCCCCAGATGACATTTCACGCCGCTGGTTTACATTGGATGTACCTTCATCTACATGAAGTAAAGTACTATGCTTCTGTTTACATCGCTTGCACACTCCATATTTACACTATGCCGAAACGTGATTGTTGCTGCTAAGACAGTTAAAGCATACGCGATTCTCACGTAAAAATTTATACTTTTGTGAAATAGAAGCTTTCTTAAAGGCTTCATACCAAAATAAGCGATGTTTGTTGGTTTTACAAAACATGCACAATGAAGAATCTGTTGTAACATATGACTTCGAAGATTGTTGACATTTAGAACTGTACTGTTTGTGCATATTTGTAGATGATTTTGTTGCTACCTTGTTACCTTCACTCGTAACTGGATTAATCTTTTCAAGAGCCTGGCATCTGTGCTCTAGAAAACTAAAGAGCTGATCTAATGTGCTAAATTCAGTATCATTACTTTCTAGTTCAAATGCTCTTCTCGTTGCAGGGTCGAGATTTGAAACAAGATGCTGAACTAAAATGATATCAGTTAACGACATGTTGTCAGCTATCATTTTGAGCGCTGAAATAGAGCTAACTGCAGTGTTTGTAAATGCACGAAGTTCCTGACAATTCTCCTTTACAACTGGATTGATATGTAAAATATCATTTACATGTGAGACTGCAATCAACCTTTTATTGTCGTATCGCTCATTGAGTTGCTCCGAAGCAATAGCGTAATTTGCTTCTGTCATTGGCAAATTTTGAATTAGATGTAAGGCCTCGCCTTTCAACGATACGCGCAAATACTGAAACTTCTGAACATTTGAAATATCTACATTGTTGTGTATCAGCGATACGAACGTGTCCTTGAAAGACACCCACTGCGTGTAATTACCGCTAAAATGTGGTAATGCAATTGCCGGCAGTTTCACTTGCGTATTCGAAGTTTTAGATACACATTTGTTTTCTACACATGTTGCTTTATCATGGTTGTCAATTAATGTTTGCATCTGTGACTTTAAATCGAAATACATTTCTTCGATTTCATTCCTTTCCGCGTCGTGCTCACCCTCGGTTGTTTCTGATTCTATTGTGTCTAGAACGCCTTCCAATTTACTCCAGATAGCATTTACATGTTCCATGCGGGTTTTTATTTGTTGTATTTTAGCTGAGGATTCGTCGTAAGTACTGACATACGATTGAATGCGTATAAGTTTCCCTTTGTGGGAGCTTCTTTCTTTGATCAATGCTCTTACGTTTGCCATGCTTGCTGAGAAACGAAACTGAATGCAGAAATAAACACAAGAATACAAAAGGCTATGAAACAATGAAGGAAAAGGAATGTTATAGGAAATTGACAATAGAAATTGGATCAAGTTTTCGGTGTTACTAGTTCGATATCTCTTTTTGTGTACGAGTTTGGGTTTTCTTAGAATGTAAATATACTCTTCTTGAATTATGTGTAAATGTTATCATCATAAGATCTAATGACCTAAGCGAGAACCAATGCTCTAAGGTACTTCGACCCGCAAGGCAATAGTTAATTTACTGACTGGTAACACACAAATTTGCATACCCAAAAACATACTTCCCGAAATGAATTCACAAATACGCCAGTGAGTGGGCATCCCCCCAGGGACGTAGCTAGGTTGATCAGTTTGGGGGGCCCAAAACTTAAGATTTTTTTCTATCAAACCATTAAAAACTAACAAAATATTAATATACCATATAGGCCTACATATATGTAGAGTAAGTGTGTGTGCTTTATATATCTTCTATATCAGTGGTTTCCAAATTCAAAAGGTCCGAGGGCCAAAATTATATCCAGCATTTGATTGGCGAGCAGCATTTTTTCTTTTGGGGGTACTGAACTGGAAATGTAGTACTTTCGCATGACCTAAATGAGGCAATAAAAACAATGGAATCACAAATCAAAATTGTATAATTACAATTTATTTCACAAAATGGATGAATTGAAAGACATTAAAAACACACCATACAAATAAGAATCCTTCATAGTAAGTGTTCAATGTGAAAATTGAGGCCGATCTGCTTCTTTTACTAAAGTTGGAATGTCCACTTCGATTTCTGTATTTGAAAGTCTCAGGTGAAGCAGTGAAGAATCTGCCAGTCGGCTTCTGTAGCGGTTCTTGACAGTGGCGTGCCCAGGGGGGGGGGTGGGTTGGTGGGGGTTAAAAACCCCCATTGGTTTCGTCATTTAAAAAAAATCAAAGCAGAAATACATTTTATTTCATAAATCGCCAATATTGTAAAATGTTTACATTTGGCAATGAGAAATGTATTTGCTTCTTCAATTACTTTTGATAAGATTGGAGTTGAGTTACAGCAATGCACAAGCATTCATTCATTCCTTAGTCACTGAAAAGGAAGGAGAATTTCCTTCTCAGTATGGTCAAGAAAAGAGCCGAAACCCTTGGAATGCGAACTGAAGGAATCCCTCCTTCCCTTTCTTTCACCCTCTTATTAGGAGAATGACCCTCCCTTTCCTGTTACGACAGTGCTGCTAACTTCCCTTTTCTTACTTTCCCCTTCTTATACCATTTATGCCAGCAGAGTAAAGTTCTGTGAGATTTGAATCACTACAATTAGTAGGCAAAGTAAATCAAAATCTTATTTCGCACCTGGATGCATATTTATTTCAAAATATCAATAATTATAATAATAATAATAATTGTTGCAGGCAGTAGCGAAGCATGGTTTTACGAAGGAGGCAAGCGATGTTTTGTACAATAGCATGCCGGGAGGAAGGGAGGGGTGAAGGATGCGTTATATAGCCCAACTGGCCCAGTCAGTTTCATAAACAAAATAAAAACAATTAATATGCCAAAATATTATACGTTTTACTCTTGTGCTATTTACAAATTAGATATTTTTTTCTCAACCAATTTCCAGCCTTCAGTTTATTGAATTTTCTTGTAACATGTGTGAAAGATCTCACTTGAATTTGTGCGTAAATAATTTAGCAGTTGCCAACACTACTGACACTGACACTACTGGTTGCTGTCAACACTGGTGACGTAATTTGAGCTGGACCAAGCTGGATGCATGGTTCAGACATTCGACCGCCCGGTATCTTTGTCCCAAGTCCTGGTGTTCACTGGGGTTGTAGCGAGTTGCATTCTGCAAGGTAGCAAGTCGAAGTGGTCGTGTTGTGTGTTACGTTTCTGCGTGTGTAATAGATTTTTGACGTGGAACTAAAGATGGATAGAGAAAAGAGGAGAAATACGTATTAGATTATTTCCAAAAGAAACAAAAAATGGAAGTTGAAGCTTCACCTTCCACAAATAGAACGTCAGAAAAGGTCGATTTAAGTTCAGAGGAATTCCATCCGAATTGCGAGAGTGAAACGTGCGAACTTTCAGACTCTTGATATTCAACAAGAAGGCATAACAGAAGATATTGCAAACCTTGTTGCAAAATTATGTCAAGGAACTGTCGAGGTAAGTGACGTTCATTATTTGATAGCAGATATATCCATAGGCGGATTTAGAATTGTTTTTCTGGGTGGGCACAGCATGTGCTGTAAGCATACAATCTTGTGTGTGCAGGGGAGGGGGTGCCCGCGTGTGTATGTCTGGAAGACGTGTGTAGGATGTCACCCTATATCACCAATAAACTTTCGCAGGGCGAGAGAACATGAAGATGAACAAGTTCCCTCAATGATTTCAGGGGCCTCACCGATGGTGGTGTAATCAAAGAGGTCCTGGGTTTGATCCCCTGTGAAGGTGCATTGCACAGTGGTACGTATTCCGATTTAAACTTTAAGTCCAGTCCCGATTAACGTATCGGAATATAAAATGGACTTTAAAATCATTTACTTTTTGTTTTGTTCACGAACCCTCGAAAAACGATATTACCTATCTTATAGATCCACCAAGGCATTTGAAACCCTGGCGTCGGAGCAGTGGCACTAGTGTCGCTAGTTAAAGCCACGGGGAAGCCTGTGGTTCACGTATTTTCCGAGGCCCCAGAAAGCTTGGTGCTACTATACAGTGTATATGTATGCAACCACATTATAAAATCACGGTTGCCATGGACAGTTTTATTATTTTGTAGGAAAGGGATAAAATTTGTATTACGACACGGGATAGACTAGATAGGCATCCTATTAACTGTCAATATTCCTTACAAATCTTCTGAATATTTTTCTTATACAAACGCAACAAATACAATAAGTAATATACGTGTGCAGTAATAAATTCATTTTCTGAAAGCATCTTTTCTGGCATCAGTGGTCGAAGTAGGGGATGCTGCCTCCAGTTAAGAAAGTTTCACAAATCATACCCCCAATTAGAATAATTTTCATATTGAGCATCCTCCACCTACTGTATTGTCTCCATGTTGATCCATACAAGGATGTACCCCCTCGTATTTCCAAAATCGATCAAATATCGCCTCCCTTTTCGGCTACGAATTTCTATTTCGAGCACTGTCTGGCAAGATTTTGTCGGTCTCAGTGACAGATCCTGTGGTGCGGTACTGGGCTTCGGTGGGGATGATGGGGAGTGGCCCCTTCAACAGTTGGTTTCGCAGTTCCATAACGTTAACATTATACAAAATTCCTCTCCATAGACCTAATATGAAAATGAATATGACACATTAATGACACTGTAGTAGAAAATGTTAATTACTGAAGGGGTTCGTATTTGTTTATCGACTGTCAAACAAATGTTTTGACCAATAATATAATAATACAATGCCAAAAATGTACACAATATTTAGCAAAACCATCTCCACAACAAGTACAATGTTCATTGAATTGATGTTTTAAATCCACTTTATGCACAGTAAGGCTAATCGGGACTGGGCCTAAAGTTTAAAGTGAGTTCCGAACCACTATGAGCCTCCACCGGGTATTGAACCCGGGACACCTTGATTACAAGGCGACGACGCTCACACTGAAATGAAACTGTGGTATCGTCATCTTGCAGCAATGCAAAGATGTCCAGTAAATGCTCTTGAAGCAATTGATATATGCGGTGAAGTAATATTTCCCTGGGTAAACACACATTTGCGCATATTATGTACAATCCCGGTAACAACATCAAATGAGAAATCATTCTCAACTTTGAGGCGGTTGAAGACCTATCTTCGAAATACCATTTGCGAAGAAAGATTAAATGGGTTAGCTGCTCTAAACATTCACCGGGATATAAAAGTTACTTGTGACGACATATTGTCAGAACTCACACAGAAATCTCGATGCCTAAATTTCAGAATTTAAATTGTTGAACTGTGGCCTTATTTATTACTGTCTTTAAGACATCAAGTAGTCTTAATCTCTTTTATGTTGTTACAATGTTGAGTGTACATATTTTTTGTTTAAAAATTATATTTGAGCAATTAAATATAAAATATTAATAATTTGGAAATATTCAAGCAGGTGCTTTTATATGATGCAATAAAAACATGAAGCATCCATAGCAAATACATTGATTGCGTTCATTGGGGTAAAATCCAAGTATATTAATTATCTAATTTATTACAAGAAATTTGACCTGTGAACTGGAAAATGTATTGGATTCATAACCCCCCCTTACGAAAATCCTGGGCACGCGCCTGGTTCTTGATGAACTTTATTGAAGGAAAAAACCCTTTCACACGTGTATGTGCTGCAGAACATCGATGTCATTCTTTGCCCAAAACTACGAAGGTTTGGAAAGCTCTCATTTGAAAAACTCTGGCCCCTTTTCTTGCCTAGTTTGAAGGAACACATCGCCTTGCAAATCACACAATTCAAGTTGGAAAGAAGCTTCTTGTTCTTCGATTTTAACGCCAAGAGGATTGCTAAATAGCTGGATGCTACTCATTTCGAGATTTGCACATACTTTATCTAACGGTGAAAGCGGCCCCGGCGCCCACCCAGCGTCGAATAACATGGGTACCTGGGGGAAACCCTGGGGGGTAAAGGCGGTCAGGGGCGTGATGCTGATCACATCACCCCCACTCACGACCGGATCAAGAAAGTGTGGGGCGTTACCCCCACACCCCCTATACGCCTTCATGGCGTGGTGCTATGCACAGGGGAACACTTTACTTTTTTACCTTTTTTGCACATACTTTATCAATCGTTCAGTATAACACATCTCTATAGTGTCGCTGTGCAGCAAAGGCTGTGCAGTTTGTTTCTAAACACAAGGAGTGAAGCCTTCGCGGAAGCGGACGAGTTCATTCCGCATAGCGAAGAGGTGGGAATCGGGCGAGTTCATTCCGCATAGCGAAGGGGTGGAATGCATGGTGTGAAGACAAAGTTACGTCACATTAGATTCTTCTGATGATCAATATTGACTGCAAAATAAATTCTACCTCTGATATTGTCTTTCTTCACAGAGCTTCCCTTTCCTTAAGTAAAAATACAACGTATTTTAATAAAAATACATAAAACTAATGTATTTTGCAAACTGGCTTTGCGGACCGCAAAAAAAGGCATCGCGGGCCGCATCGCCAGTTGGAAATCCCTGTTCTATGTATATAAAAGTCGATGTATGTGTGTATATGTGTGTGTGTTTGTTTGTTCCGGCATAACTCTAGAACGCCTGCAGTGATATCACCAAACTTGATACATCTATGACTTGCAATCTGGAAAGAAATACCGTGGGGGTAAGACACCCCTGGCACCCCTAGGGCTCGGAGTGGGAGGGATGACATGTAAAAATAATCGAAAACGACCGACATTTGTGTGGAATAAATAGTTTTCTGGGTCGCTAAGATGAATAGTGACACTCCCAATGCCGTTCAACTCCACGTTGATCACCTATCGGGATGGCGGGTGAGAAGGGGTGAAAAATAAAATGTCAAAAATGACCTAGATTAGTGTCGAATCCATAGTTTTCGGAGTCTCTAAGCTAATTGGTGACATTCACGATGACCAAAATTGGTACACATATGACTTACAATCTGGAAAGAAATACTGTGCGGGTAAGACACCCCCGGCACACCTAGGGGTGGGGGTGGGAAGGGGTGATATGTAAAAATAATCGAAAACGACCGATATAAGTGTGGAATCCATAGTTTTCGGGGTCGTTAAGATGAATAGTGACACTCCCAAGGCCGTTCAAGTTCAAGACACCCCTGGAACCCCTAGGGGTGGGGGTGGGAAGGGGGTGACATGTAAAACGACCGATATTATACCGCGTTTGTTACAACCTGTCCCGCTTCCCTCGCTTGCTTATCGCTGGCTTTTCTAGCAGAAACCACGCGTCGTTGCCGCTGCAAACCGCGTGAACTCCGTGCTGAGGAAATCCGAAGCCAAGCTGTAAATAAAATACGCGGAAATGCACAAATATACACAATTCCCCTTCATGAATGTTTCATCTAAGATGACACTAAACACGAAAAGGACACAAACAAATATCACCAGAATAAATTCCATCCTGGATACTTTAAAACGCACCCTAATCAGCACCACGCTTACAAAACAAGCTTCTTCAACAAGACACAAACAAAACACGTGAGTTAGATCGCAATGTGGCAACAGCGTCTACGTAAGCGCCTCTCTTCTGCCTTCCCTTCGCTCCTAGCTGCCCAGTAGACGACTTTTTCCTTGTTTCTCATTGGCACCAAAACTGTCGAGCCATTGTAAGCGCGGGAAACAAGACAGGTTCTAACAAATGCGGTATAGTGTGAAATCCATAATTTTCGGGGTCGCTAAGACGAAGAGTGACTCTCCCGATGCCGTTCAACTCCAAGATACCGCTGGTGGGGGTGGAAAGGGGGTTACATGTAAAACGACCGACATTAGTGTGGAATCCATAGTTTTCGGGGTCGCGAAGATGAATAGTGACACTCCCAATGCCATTCAACTCCAAGACACCCCTGGCACCACTGGCATCCAATATTAGTGTGGAATCCATAGTTTTCGGGACCGTTCCTCCAACTCCAAGTTCATTTTACACTATACGTAGTTAGAATTCATTATATTCCTGTCTAATAGAAGATTGGGATAAATAAATACCCGGGCAACGCCGGGCGATGAGCTAGTATATATAGGTATATAATCTTGTTGGAAGAGAACATTATTTTCTCCTGTAGCCCCCCAAAATTTACGGATATAGACTCGCGAAATTCACGGCTAATATTCGGGAATCTAAATACAGAATGAACTCATTAACTAATGGCATCTAGACAGTTTCTAAAAATCTATGTATTTTCTCTTACGTTAGGTTTGAGAAACCAAGAACAATGTTATTAGTACTTACTCCTTAGATTTCTAAATTTGCTCGAAGAAAATTGAGAAGTAGAGAAAACCCTCTTCCGTGGGTTTACATATAAAAGGATGCTGGAATCAGGTGTACAAGTATGATAACAATCATACTACTACTACTACTACTACTACTACTACTACTACTACTACTAATAATAATAATAATAATAATATTTAATAATAAAATGTTATTGTCATTAGGCCAAGTACAGCAATAGACAAAGTCATTAGTTAAGATATGCACATAATAGTGTGCATATCCAATAGGCTATGCAAAGCCAATTAAATTATGTACCAAAAACTAAATCATATATCTATTAGACATTGAAAAAACTCATTAGTGACACTATACAGCCATGGCTGTAAAACTAACCAGTTGTACAATTTGTCTTTAAAACCCTGTAACGATTCATTATGCAAGTAGAATGGAATTTTGTTGAAAAGTGTTTGGCCAATTACTTCATAACTATTTAAAGACTTAGACAATTGAGGGGTCTAGTGAGTGAGGGAGCTATGCCACTTGACAAGAAATGGAAATAAGTGGAGTTTTCTAAAGCATTGCGTTGAGTCATAATTTGTATAACAAAGGGTATTTTTTTTTTGCTGAACATATTGTTTGGTAAATTATTCAAAAGGAAAAATATGAATTTCAATATAAATACCATTTATTATGAAAATGTATGGTATATTGTTGTAGTATACCCATGTGAAAAAGTCAATCTAGCACATCAAATACTTTGAACAAGGCTTACATACTTTTGCCTGAGTGTAAATCATGTTCACAGGGTTACATATGATCTACATAAAGACAACTTCATATGTCTTCTGGAGGATCTTCACTGTCCATTGTTTTTGTGGAATTTAGTTTTTGGTAAACACCATGAAGAACTGGAGGAATATAAGGCATTATTGCCATGAGATCTTTAAACTTGAGGGCTGATATTAAATCTTGCACCGGTTACTGCAACACAACATCTGCCACTCCTATTGCAGACCCCATTAGTAAGTGGCATAGCTCCTTCTCTCACTCAAAATGATGATGAGGAGAACTCAGAAAATCTGCTGCAGAACAAGCGGGAGCTATGACACATGATTGTAGTTCACATAATAGATGACAGATGGTAGGAGAAGACTGAAAATGGCAAAAAATAAAATTTTCAAGATTTGTGTTCTTTATAAGAAGAACCTGAAATATCCCTGATGGTTTTCTTTTGCAATAGCAAAACGTCATTGACCTGACAGGAATTCCCGCAAAGGATTATTCCATAAAGTGTAATGCTTTGAAAAAATGAAAAATAAGAAATTCTAATATAGTCAACAGGTACACAATTTTTTAGACGCCGTAGCAAATAAATAACTCTAGACAAATTACTACTAATATATTTAATATGCGGTTCAGACGTTAATTTGTTATCAATTTGTATTCCTAAAAACTTAACACTAATGTTGTCATCTAAAGGTGGCTTATCTCTTAAACTAAAGATTAATTGCTGTGTTTTATTTTGATTTAATAAAAAGCCATTGCTCTAAACCAATATGATGCTTCTGATATTGTGTCTTCTACCATAGTTCCAAGATCGGTAAGATCCTTGCTAGTGTTGAAAAAAGTTGTAGAGGAAGGGGGACAAATATGGAATACCATTTTGTTTTTGACCATTCAATGGCACATTTTTTGAAGAATGTATGTGAGAAACTACCCTCTTCTTCCTTAATTAGTTCTTTAATAGAATATAAGGTTTAGACTACGTAACATTATAACATTTTCCTAACAGTTGACATGATTGCTCCAAAAGAAAATGTGGTACAAATATGGAATACTGGCAACATTGTGTAGAAAATGAACATATAAACACAATAAACACAATTGTAGTGAAAACATGAAATAAATGAACACTGTAAAGTCACAAATATGAGAAAGTTTCTGAACTGCACATGTCTGTATCACTATGATTATGAGGGCACTATTTACCTACTAACAAAAATCCCAAATGTAAAGTCCATTATCATATCCTGCACATGAGCCCACATATCATACATTTCGCACTTAACCCATTCTTCTCCACGCTTATCATTAGAAAATTGTCCAGAACAAAAGAGATATTCAGCATCATCACTATTTGGTGTTTTGGCATCTGACATACTGAGATCAGAAGAGTCATCTCGCACGCTGAATACGCCGTCGCTGTCCGAGTCTGACGATTCGCAGTCTTTTGCTAATGGCGATTTCCCCTTTTTTCCATTGTTTTTAACAGGCTTTTTCTTAACAGCAGTGGACATTTCAATGGAAGTCTTATATGGTGATGAAGTCAGGATATGAGAGGTCCCTGATTTCCTTACCCTACTTCCTTGCCTCTTCTTTATTGCAGGAACAGTTGAGATGTCCCAAGCGATGGCCACTTCACTTCTCGCAGAAGGTACTGCTCCATCTTCGGGTTTGGATCCAGATGCAAGCCCATTGCCAGCTACTGTCTCTGGTGACGTCATGTGTGGTGGAATCAGTTGTGTTCTTGTTGTGGTCTCCTTGACTACATGCAAATAAATCTGCATCTGTAAAACATTGGGATTTACTGGGTACAGTCCTGTCACACGAAACCCATTCACAGCAATCTCACCGGTCTGGCATTTGAGGTATGCCTTACCAAAGAGTTCGGTGATGTCCATGTTTGTCAGTGGCCGAGCATTCACCCTCATCCAAATACGCACTTCCTCGCTGTAGTACGGTTTCAAAGGACTCATGAATGTCCTGTCCAAAGGCTGCATCTTGTGAGTGGAGTGCGGAGGTAGACATAACATGCACACGTTGTTGTCACGAGCCAAATTTATGACATCCAAATTTCTCGAATGGGTGTAATGTCCATCTAAAATGAGGAGGACTGGCGACTCGGCTGATGGTTGTACCTTCTCTATGAAATGATGGAACCACATGGTAAACAGATTACTCTGTATCCACCCTGAGGGATGACAAGCAGCAATGGATCCTGGTGGAGCTCCCCTCATTAGCTGGCTGTTCATGTTTTTTCGAGGGAAAATTATCATTGGAGGTACAATGCACTCATGCATGTTACAATTGTATCAAGTGATCCCCGCTCTGCAGACTTATCGCTCCTACTTGTCGTTTCCCTTTCAAAGCAAGGACATGAGCTACCTTACTCTGCACAACACTCAGGCCAGTCTCATCAACATTGAAGATTCTGTCTGGTGGATAATCCTTCTTCTCCATTTCTTCTGAAAGAAGAGAAAATAACCTATTAACGTTCTCTCGACTGAAACCGTTGGCTCGATAGAAAGATGTAGGTGTAGGCTTCCGGAAAGAAAACCTGTGTCTGTGCCTCTTCATAAAAAGACGCAGCCATCCTCTTCCTGCTCTGTTTCCCAGGAAAGGATTGGGAACGCCATTCCTTGCAGCTAACTGAAATGCCATATGTTATAAGTCTCTACGCGTTAAGCCAAAGAACTTACTTTCCATTTGCATTGCGTATTGAAGCAATTGCTCTTCAAGATGCGGTGGCAAAACTGTCTTCCGACCGAGTTTCGCTGTTGTCGCTTCATGTGCTGGTAATTCGGATTTAACCAGTCTAAATAATGTAGACCGTGGAACTCCGAATGTTGTCGATGCTTTGAGGAAGCCCATCCTCTTCTCTCGCACCTCTTGAATAGCTTTCTGCATTGCAGTATCATCCCATTGCTTTCTACGTGGTGACATATTTTGGGATTTGGATTTCGTCGACATGCATGTGAAACAAGAAAGAAATGTACATTAATGTAAACATAAAACTAATTTGAGTTACATGGAAAATCATCGATCTGGTTAACAATATACGATAGGCATGGGCAGTCAACGGTGTTAGGTACAGTAGTATTGGCATTGAAGCCAGTTGTAGTGCGCTGCTCAAAGGACTGTAAATCATTCTTTTGGCTAACAATGAACACACACAAGAAACAAACATACCAATCCGCTTTCCTTCTAGCGGGGAGAGAAGACACTATTTTTGCCATGAAATCCTATGTACCGTTTGAAGTACTGGAATTTCTAATACAATTGACAATGTACGATGCAAATCCGATTCACTTAGAGCCATTTGATTAGTTTCAGAAACTTTTAGGAACAACAAACTCATTGCTTCCACGTTAATAATTTTTGTACATAAATGAGGTATAAATATGGAATACTACTATTCCATATTTGAGCCACTGTTACTTTCGAGTACCGAGGGCCAAAAGTGTATTCAAACTCACCTCAACAATATACGCAAAATACCAGAATAAAGCCTGATTAATATGCTACAAAACTGTTTTCATTCTGTGTACTAATAAGAAGCACAAGGCAAAAAGGTACTTACCTCCAAACTTTTCACTTTGGGCGGGAAACACAACAATCGTTCTAACGCACCCTGTTCAACCTCGAGATTCAAACTAACTGCTTTCTGTGCTGGTGAGGGACACTGCCCAGCATTGCACGTAGTTCTTGCTAGAGTGCAGCACTTACCAGGCGAGATATAATGGTATTCCATATTTGTACTCCTATTTCATATTTGTCCCTCTTCCCCTATCATCTGCATATAATGTTAAATGTGTTTTAATATATGATGGCAGATCATTTATCATTAGAAGGAGCTAAAAGGGACCAAGAACAGATCCTTGTGGGACTCCAATCTTAATCTGTTTAAAATTAGATTTCTCCTTACCAACACAAACTATCAGCCTACGGTTCTCCAAATAAGACTTCATAAGATTGAGACCAATACTACCTATACCATATTTGGCCAGTTTATATAGTAATAATGTATGATCTACACAATCAAAAGCCTTACTCAGATCACAGAAGGTGGCGTGAGCAAAGTCCTTGTTCTCAAAACCCTTAAAAATTATTTTAACCAGAGAAACTATATAGCATCAATTGTTGATTTCTTCTTCCTAAAACCAAACTGTGATTCGTTTAAAAAAGAGTTTGTCTCAAAATATCTAGACATCTGGGAATATATAATAGTTTAAATTTTTTTTTGCCAAATACGGGCACAAGAGAGATTGGCCTATAGCTTGAAGAACAGTTTTTATCACCCATTTTATAAACTGGTATAACTCTAGACAGTTTAAGTTCATCAGGAAAGTACCCTTCAGATAAACATAAATATTGGCAGTACGTTAATGGGTAGACAATGGAGTCAATTGTTTTCTTAACAAGGTTACAATAAATATTATATATATCTACACTATCAGATGGTTTAAAGTTCTTAACTACATCTATAACAGCCCCGGGAGAAATTTCAGAGAAGGTAAATATATCTGACAATGGTAGCGGTGTAATACTATTTTGTACGAGCATGTCTGAGGTCTAACTGTTGAACAACTTATTTCATTTACAGATTCAATGAAATAATCATTAAAGTCATCTGGAGAAATAGTGGAATTGTCATGTCTATTCTTTGAGACTTTAGTTATTGAGTTTATAAATATTTGTGAAACATTTAGCAAACCATTTATTTGTTATATACTTAACTGTAACTAATGACACTCTTCAAGCACTGAAAGTACTATCATTACATATAGAAAACCGAAATCCTTCATATGTCAGAGGAAGCAAGGAAAGGCATACGCTCAAAAGTTTTTTTTTTTCTTTTCAATCTTTGGTGGACAATATGAAGAGCAGCCCAAAGTTTCTTTTCGCATGTAGTAGTATTTAATGCGTATTTCAGGGTGACATGTCAATTTCTCGTTTATGTGAAAAAGTTAAACTTTAATGTAAGCAAAAGCATGTGCGCGTCACAGTTAAAGATTTTCGTATCTGCAAAGAAAATCCAAAACACATTCCCACCTCGCCGGCCTCCGTGGCGGAGGGGTTAGCATTGCGCGATACGACGCCAGAGGTCCCAGGTAGGGCATGTGAGTGTTCATCAATTTCATCATATCATCAGCCATTCTTATCTTCACGATTAGCCAAAAGTGGCAGAAATGGGAAGTAAAGTAAACCAAATCAATCAATCATTCCCATCTCACTCCAAAGACCTTGCGAATCCAATCTAAAATCTACCAATACAATCTGCAGTAAGTTTCATTTATCTCGTGCATTCTCTGACTAATGTAATTTTCTTACAGATTGACTTTAGGGTATAACTTAAAATGGTGTTGTGTATATGTTGAATTTGATACCAAAATTAGATTTTAAGCAATTAATGTCCAATTATAAGTATACCTAATACATAGGTAAAAATAATTACCTCCTCCTCTGATAATATCACAAATTGCACCCTGTTCAAATGTCTAGGAAAAATGTCATTTCACCTAGGAATGATATCCCGATGCGATGAGTCGAGAATTGTCACAGCCTCATCTCGTCTCCTGTGTGGTGAGGTCCTTCTCGTTCTTGTTTGTGCTTATTTTTTGTTCGGTTTTCACTCTGAAGTTATTAAAACTTATTCTAGATTCACTTCATGGTCAGATAGGATAATCGGGACTCAATTTTCAAATTCTCTTAATATATAGGTTTAAGTATAGTTTTCCGAACACCCTCTTACAAAGTTATGAAATATATGGGTGAGGTACATTGTAACCCCCAAGTTAGTCTGTAATGTCTCGTCTCGTTCGTGTAATATTTCGTTTTGGAAAAGTTCATTTTAAGTATTCACAAGAAAATTAGGTCAGTCATATACTGTTGTGATGAAGATTTGTATCTTATCTTCGAATTGACACGACCACTTCTTTAGAAAAGTGTACCCTCCCCCCCTTTTGCAGAGGAGCAATCGTCTGCAGCGTGATTTTCTGAGAGCAAATCTTATTTAATCGTTCCGCACACATTTTAAACAATTTTCATCTCCTTAGAGAGGTTTCCAAACCAATGTAGTAGAATAAGTTTGGAATGGTTTGACTTTCGGTGGTAAGGAAGATAATGTTTATAATTTATAAACAATATACACTTTTTTATTGGGCGAACTGAAAATAGGTTCTTTTAACAGTAGCACCTTGAGTCCCTGCTGTCAAATTACCAAGCGGGGGTACAAGGGGTACAACTCGATTTACGGATTTAGGAGTACAGTACCCCCTCCAAAAATTTTGGGGGTACAATGTACCCCTGTGACCCCACCCCTCCTCCGTTCCTGCGCCACTCTATGGCATCTATGTTTCAATATGTGAGAAACATTTGCGAGGAGGTTATTGAAGTAACAAATAATTATTACGAGACGTTGTGATAAAAATTATTAATATATCTGAAATATCGAGAGTTGACCTTGCAGTCTCTAAATGTATTTTTAGGGTTACGCAAAACCTTTACTCAAAATTTCTAGTGTAAATTTATAAGCTATTAAAATTTAAAACTGAGTCCTATCCGAAAAAAACACTGCCAAGTCAAATTAATATTTCGTATAAATACATATATTTTTCTTTCATGAGGCCAGGACAGTATTTGGAGGGGACGGTGGCTTGGGAAGGCTATAGCCCCGGATCTCGATCTGCAAAGGGGCTTCCAGTGGGAAAACATCGTCCAGAAGAAGGGGTGAAATGATTCATTTTAAATGGCTCAAGAAAACAAAGATATAAGTGGACATTTGACAAGCTTAGTCTAAAACTTACAAATGAAATCGTACATGTTTTTTTTTTTTAATTGTGGGAGCGTCAGCACTTAGGCTATTTTGCTCCCGTCACATTATACTCCCGTCACATCATTACAAAGAACAACTCGAACGTTGCATAATTAAAAATCTTAAAATGTTCTAACTTCTGTTAGAAGCTGAGGCTGTAAAGGCACTCAGCACACATAAGGACAAAAGAACAGGACAATACAAACAAAATTATACTGCCCATGGGGCCAGTCGCCAGAACCTCGTTAGTCTTCAGTCCAGGGTGTACTAACGTGGAAGTGAGGTTGACATTTGGGTGTACTACGTGGAAGGTCACCCCTTACACCCCGAAATCGTACATATGTGTATGGGGGGGGGGGGGTGGCTACGTGAGGTAACACAGTGGAATATGATTCACAATAATCAAATTGAAAAAAAGATATGGGAACAATAGAAATCAAAATATGTTGTAGCTAGTGACGGCGCAATAGAAAAGATGGAGGGGTAAGTCATATTTTCCCGGGGCAATCATGTTTATTATTTCGTTACAAACGACACAAAAATGCATATTTTGGCTAAAAGAGCATTCATTCATTTATTTATTTTTGTCGTTATACTGGGGGCAGATAAGAGAGAGAGAGAAATTGTCCCCCCACCCCGTAGTGTTGTCACTGCCTATAGCTATGCTGGACAAGAATGCACCAATTAATACGTTATTAAATAGAACAGATACTTTTAAAACGTTTAATCAAATTATTTGTGAACTATAATTTAAATTTAGAGAAAGCACATACCTGTTTAATTTAATTTGGATGAGTTAACTTCTGAAGCCTGCCATTTCCGAGTCTTCTTCCGGTGTAACTGCACTGCCCATTGAGCCCTAGCTGCTGCGTTCAGGTGGCGGAACGAGCAGAATACTAATTAAAACAAATATGTGACAAATATATATAATAAGTACAGCGTGTTGAAGCCTTCTCGATCTGCAAAGGGGCTTCAAGTGGGAAAACATTGCTATGAAATAGTCCAGAAGAAGGGGCGAAATGATTTTTTTTAAATGGCTCAAGAATACAAATATATATGTGGACATTTGACAAGCTTAGTCTAAAACTTACAACTGAAATCGTACGTTGTGTGTGTCTGTAGGGGGGGGGGGGGTGGCTACGTGAGGTAACACAGTGGAATATGATTCACAATACTAAAATTAAAATAAAGATGTGGGAACAATAGAAATCAAAATATGTTGTAGCTAGTGACGGCGCAATAGTAAAGATGGAGGGGTAAATCATATTTTCCCGGGGCAATCATGTTTATTATTCCGTTCCGCTGCGTTCAGGTGGCGGAACGAGCAGAATACTAATTAAAACAAATATGTGACAAATATATATAATAAGTACAGCGTGTTGAAGCCTTCTCGATCTGCAAAGGGGCTTCAAGTGGGAAAACATTGCTATGAAATAGTCCAGAAGAAGGGGCGAAATGATTTTTTTTAAATGGCTCAAGAATACAAATATATATGTGGACATTTGACAAGCTTAGTCTAAAACTTACAACTGAAATCGTACGTTGTGTGTGTCTGTAGGGGGGGGGGGGTGGCTACGTGAGGTAACACAGTGGAATATGATTCACAATACTAAAATTAAAATAAAGATGTGGGAACAATAGAAATCAAAATATGTTGTAGCTAGTGACGGCGCAATAGTAAAGATGGAGGGGTAAATCATATTTTCCCGGGGCAATCATGTTTATTATTCCGTTACATAGGACACAAAAATGCATATATTGGCTAAAAGAGCATTCATTCATTTATTTATTTTTGGCGTTTTACTGGGGGCAGATAAGAGAGAGAGAGAAATTGTCGAACGAGAATAGGAGGCGTTCCTGCCTCCCCCCCCCTTGTAGTGTGGTCACTGCCTATAACTATGCTGGAGAAGAATGCACCAATTAATACACTATTAAATAAAACAGATACTTTTAAAACTTTTAATCAAATTATTTGTGAACTATGATTTAAATTTAGAGGGAGCACATTTAATTTGGACGAGTTAACTTCTGAAACCTGACATTTCGGAGCCTTCTTCCGGTGTAACTGCACTGCCCTTTGAGCCCTAGCTGCTGCGACAGCTGGCGGAATAAGCAGAATACTAATTAAAACAAATATGTGACAAATATATATATATATATAAACAACGTGTTGAAGCTATTGACGGCGCCAAAGAAAAGACAGAAGAGAAATATGGAGAGTGCAGTGATATTTTACGGGAAGCAGCAGGCACGTATCCAGGGATTCCTTTAGGGGGGAGGCTGAACAACATTTTTTAAAGGGGTATCACAATTGTATGTTTAAGGCCAGTGGTGGCAATTGGGTTCCAAAGTGTGTGGAGGGGGGGTGGACAAGGAGACAAGCATTAAGAGGCCATAGTGTGATAGTGTGGAGGCAAAAGAATGGGGAGCAACTATCTCCTAAATCGTCGCCACTGTTTAAGGCTGTCATTTTAATCAGAACGTGAAATCGGGACATTTTCTACCACTCAACTCCTCTGTTTCCATGCATTAACATTGTGTGCCGGAACCATCTCAGTATGTGTGTTTGTCCATTTCTTCTCATCAGGCATCAAAACATCTATGTACCAGAAGTATTTTTACGAAGGTGTTACACATGCACGGAATGCACAATGCACTCGACAACGAGAGATTCAAACTGTGTGCTGGGAACTGGACGCAGACAGTTCACAAATATTTCTCTCTCATTCGAGCCTGAACACCACTAATGTGTCTTGTCCTCCCATGTTTGCCGCTCTTATAAAAGCCGAAACCCACCAAATTGTTCATATTCAGGCCTAAGTACTCGCAAGTGTTCAAAATTGTCTGTTGAGTGTGTGTCGAACCCAGTAGCCTTAAACAAAAGTATGGTAGCCTTAAACAAAAGTATTTTTTATGCCATGAAATTCTCGGACTGCATACACAAAATTTGGTCCTGGCACAACCAAATCATCACTCAAAACTTTGATTTTCAGTTGATCTGTGCAGCTTATTTCTTTTTTAATAAATCGCTCCAATGCCCAGCCCGATACTGCCGAAATATTCACTTTAGAGAGAGATACCTTCGATCTCTTCGTCTTTCGACCCGAACTACTCGTAGCACTCACTACTCGAAGTTCCGCTGTCGTCAATGTCTTTAGCTTTGGGACCGAACTGGAACTAGTAGTAGACTTCGTTACTTTACGGTATTTAGTCCATTTCATTTTCGAATCACTAGAACTTATAAAGCAACCAATGGACACTGACTGATCACTAATCGACTGTTTGAATTGTCATACTTACCTCTGAAGTCTCCACCTATTCTGCTGTACAGTGTCTCTCAAAAGTTTTAGGACAACAACATTTTAAACTAGGCAACCCAATTTGCACAAGGCGTTGGTGGGTTGCGTGTAGAGTTAGGCTCAATTTCAGGGTTGCCACATGCTCAATAGATATTTATAAAATACGCGAAAGGAATAAAAACAAGTAATATTGTATAAAATTATTAAAAATATCACTATTATATCGCAAGTGACAAAATCCTTTCTGAAAGGAAAGAAATAGGTTTTCTAGTATTTCATCGCTGATGAGTCTACAGAAAGGAAAAGAGGTGAGAGAAAATGAAAGGTGACAAGATAGGAGAAAGAGAAAGAGAAAGCGAAAGGAGAAGAGGAAAAGTAGAGGAGAGAATAAAGAGAGGATAGACGAGGAGAGGAGATGTAGTAAGGAGAATGGAAAAATATTCTAGGAGAGATGAGGAAAATGGACCAAAGAAGAGAAGAGAGGAGAAGAGGAGACGAGAAGAGAGGAGTGGAGAGTAAAGTAAAGGAGAGAAAAGGGGAATAACGAAAAGAAGAGGAGAAGAGTGCAATGGATTCGGAAATCTAAGACAGGAGAGGAGATACGAGGAGTGGAGATGAGTGGGATGGAGATAAGATGCGAGAAAAGTAGGGAAGGCGATATGAGATAAAAGCAGAGCGAGCAGAAGGAGGGGAGAAGAGAAGGAGAAGAGAAGAACAGAAGGGACTGAAGAGAAGAGATAGTTGCAGAAAATATCGTCTCAGCGTCAAGAATTGATGCATTGGTCAAATTATCGACATGAAACATTCAATAACATTTTGAAATGTATTGGAGAATGTATTAGATCGGTTCGAAATGTCTTTTGGCTTAGTTCAGAGCAAGGTAAAATCTTCCATGTAATATCTTTGATTTTACCTGCGATTATACCACTAAAAACATGAATATTTATAAGAATTATCCAATTTGTGTCCACTTCTCGGTTCGTTGAAATGGAGATTTTGTAATTTAATATTTCCCCTCCCAACATCGTTAATTCCAAACTGAATCATTCCGTTTCACACGGCGTGGGCAATGAACACAATGGGAACTTACGAAAATTTTCTGCCACCGGAAGGGTTTGAACCTACGACCATCAGATTGGCAGTCCTGAACGGTAAACACTACCCTACAAGCTTTCGCTCCTGAAAGTAAGTAGAAGGAGCTGACCAATGTGAAATGTAGATGCAACTCTCCTCCTACATGTAATGTGCAAACAATACTTGTTTGTAACAAAGAAAACGAAGGTAGTACGACTCGGCGAAAACATTTAATGGAGAATTGCACATGATGAAAACTCTCATTCGATATTTGCGGAGGTATCCTTGCATTGAACTCGAGTGGAAAAAGGGGTAAAATTAGTATGTCCTGAATTTCCACAAATATAAATAGTTATTTCATTAATATTTGTCAATGTCTTTGAAGCAGTACACAATTATCGTTAGAGTATCATAATTCACGATCTTATACATGAAAATATCCCTTTGAATGTGTGTCAATTCATTTATTTGTTTATTTTTTTTATATAAATTCCATATGCAGAACAATATAGCCACTATACACTGCTATTGCAAATAATGTTACCATGCTCTTGTTTCTAATAAAAGGAGAATTAAAAAAAGAACACCTAGTATGGAGGATCGAACCTGGTCCGTAATCAATGCTTTCAAGAACTCTAACCAATACACTACGCCGTTTGTTTCCCTTGAAGCAACAGCTCTTAATTATTCTGTCGCGTAAATATTGTAAACGTTACCATGCAAAAAGAAGTTCAATGCTCTGATATAGCTCTGTACTTCTAGAATTACTCTATACACATGCATTTGAAATTTAACTCTGAATTTATTTCTTCGTTGTTAGTATATCTAAGCTTGTGCATATACTGTATTTGTAATTTTATAACGGTTACATGAACATCTTCGAAATAGTTCCTTATAATAAACTTCGGTTGACCAATTTGCCAATATAAACAAATGGAATACAGATTGTCTTCGAGCTTTAAAAAGGAGCGGATACACGTATTACTATCCTAATACTTATTCTATAAGATTTCTTGTTTGTCAGAAATTATGACTTAAACTATTGCATGTTGAGCTAGTACCCACCTAGCCGCCTCTGATGAAATCTATCATTCTTCAGATTCTCCTTCAAATTCGACTCTGGTCACTTGTAACTTGCTGGGTGCAGACACTGTGCATCGACGCACAGTGTTTTGCGATAAGAAGCGGCCTTGAATAGTGTGAGTGAGTTACTTTGATCGCGAACAAGCTACGCTACCAAGCTTGTCTGACTTTGAAAACTTCATTTTTTTCACCGTTTCCGAACGCGATTGCTATTGTAGAAGTATATATTCTCTCAAAAGAGCACGAAAGGAAATTTGCAAGATATTCTCCCGTCGTTTAAAACCAAATATTATCTATTGAACGAAAAGTTCACGATTGTCAATAAACCTATCTGAGCATAAGGTGGATGTAAATAATAAATTTAATAGAAAGATTCTCCAAAATTTCTCTCCCACTGTCTACGTCAGGCCAGTACCCGGGGGGGGGGGCATGGCAGCCATGCCCCTCTCGAACCCTGAAAAAATATCTAAATGTGAACCTATCAATAACTACGAAAATAACATCGTCGATTTTAGAAATGTGTAAAAATTTCAATTTTGTTCTTACATAAATGAATCTGTTTCTTGCGCAAAAGTCTTCAGGCTGCAATATTGGGTAGTTTTAGTTTTATAATCATTGATGCAAGGCTACCAGACGTCCGATTCAGCGATTTAGTCAGGACAGTGCGTTACTTTCAATCCCTGTTCTGACTTTTTCGAACTGCAATCGTGATGCGAGAATATCTCTTTATTATTGCTTTTTCTTAACTCACAATTAGACATGTTCTTTATTGTAATAATAATTCCTAGTACGCAACATTTAATTTATAAATATATTATTTTCTAAACATGACTTTTCAATGGCGCTCGCACTATTTGAACTATTTTGTAATATATATATCTCTCTCTCTTTTATATAATAATAATAATCCTTTGCGCAACAGCCCCTCTCTCTTTCTCTTATATATATATATATACAGCGGCGAGAACATGCATATATATATATATATATATATATATATATATATATATATATATATATATATATATCGCGTGAGGCACCTAAAAGTACCACCTGAAATAGCGAAGAAACCAGAAACAGTAG
The DNA here is from genome assembly GCF_977018435.1 of Lepisma saccharinum. NCBI lineage: Eukaryota > Metazoa > Arthropoda > Insecta > Zygentoma > Lepismatidae > Lepisma > Lepisma saccharinum. The sequence continues at coordinate 219,439,712 of NC_139229.1, read as the reverse complement.
CGATGTGAGGTTTGCGGGAAACAATAATATCAAATGGGGCTCGTAAATCGGAGGTATGGGGTGGGTCGAAAAAGATTGACAAATGGGGCATCTGGAGCAAAGTCATATTTTTTTTAATGGAACGATATACAATAACATGCATAATATAAAAGAGCACACGCAGAGAAACACAACGCCGTTGGTCTCATGCATCTACTGCACATAGGAACGAAGATATGGCCATGTGAAAATATGTAAACAAACTAACAAGTGGCCCACTTGACCGTCAGTACCACGGCATGTACAAGTATGAGATGTCGGAAGCCATCGGACAAGATGAAGACAGAACGTGTTAAAGGAAGAAAAAATATAGTAGACATCGTCAGCACCATGTATTTGACAGTGTTACAGCATAATGAAAATGACCATGACAGTATGTCGAAGAACCACTGCGTAAGAAGCGAAAACCTGTCAAAGTGTGTGTTCAAAGTGGTGGCCGTCAGCCGCGATACAGGCAACGAGGCGCCCACGCAAAGATCGTTGCACAGAATGTAGCATCTCGTAGGGAATGTCCCTACAGGCCGCAGTAATGCGGTGTTGCATATCCTCTGGAGTTGTTGGCACATCCCGGTAGACAATGTCCTTCAGCTTTCCCAACAGGAAAAAGTCTAACGGTTGCAAATCTGGGGAACGAGCCGGCCATTTGACAGGCCCTCCACGTCCAATCCAACGATTTGGAAATGTATTTTCCACACATGCTGTAGCGCGTCTTGCACTGTGAGCTGGGCACCCGTCATGTTGGTGCCACATTTCCCTCCTTGTCTGAAGTGGTATGTCCTCCAATAGTAAAGGCAGTTCATGTTGTAAAAACTGTATGTATCGGTCAGCATTCAGTGTCCCTTGTATAAAAAAAAGGGCCAATGAGATGTTCACCCACCAAAGCACACCACACGTTCACACTCCATGGGCGCTGGCGTTCCACTTGGCGAAGCCAATGTGGATTTGTCACCGACCAATAGTGCATGTTCCTTAGGTTGACATTTCCATGATTGGTAAAAGTTGCCTCGTCAGTGAAGAGGATACGTGACAAATCGGGTGTGTCGTGTCGTAACATCCATGTGCAAAACCGAACACGGTCTACAAAATCATTCCCGTGAAGTTCCTGATGGAGGGAGATATGATATGGGTGAAACTTGTATGTGTGCAGAATGCGCAATACACTTCGCTGACTCATCCCAGCATCCCTGGTAATTTCACGGGAGCTAACGTGCGGATTCACAGCAACAGCGGCGAGAACATTTGTTGCACCTGCCTCACCTGTAGTTGGCTTGTTCCGCACACGTGCTCGTGGTGTTACACTTCCGGTGTTTCTTAATTTAATAAATAACTTACCAAACTTACGACGTCGAGATGGCTGTCGTCTGTCCGGATATCTCTCTGCGTACACACGGTAGGCTTCTGAGGCATTCTTTCGGCATTCCCCATAAATCAGGATCATGTCCGCTTTTTCTATGTTTGTGAACACCATAATCTTCGCTCTTACCACTACGACTGCTTGCTATGAACTAACACGATCTCGTGGATCTGCTATCAAAACTTGCTCTGCATAAAGGCAGTTCTGTCAGGCACCCGAGAAGTCTTACATGCCGTGGTACTGACGGTCAAGTGGGCCACTTGTTAGTTTGTTTACATATTTTCACATGGCCATATCTTCGTTCCTATGTGCAGTAGATGCATGAGACCAACGGCGTTGTGTTTCTCTGCGTATGCTCTTTTATATTATGCGTTATTGTATATCGTCCCATTTAAAAAAAAATATGACTTTGCTCCAGATGCCCCATTTGTCGATCTTTTTCGACCCACCCCATACCTCCGACTTACGAGCCCCATTTGATATTATTGTTTCCCGCAAACCTCACATCGCTACTGTTTCTGGTTTCTTCGCTATTTCAGGTGGTACTTTTAGGTGCCTCACGCGGTATATAGTCTTGGCAGTGGCGTATACTGGGATAAGAACCTGGGGAATCGCACAATATCATAGTGTTCGAAAGAACAAAAATTTGCTGGTGGGGGTGTTTTTGTTTTTTTAACTCAATTGGGGGTGGCGAGTTGAAGTGATGTGACTCTGTGATTAAAAATATATACCTCATAAATAAAACATGGAAATATACACTGTCAGTAAGGAAAGGATTTCAAGAATTTCGATCCTGATCCATTGTTTCCAGAGGCAGACAATCTGGCAGCTTCTCATTCGACATTTCACTCGCGATGTAGGAAAACGAGATCACAAACACTTCGTGATTCTATCCTCTCGCGTTTACAGAAGTTTACTACCGCTCGGGCAGCAAATCCTACTTCAAACTGACAGATATCAACTGTGCAACGCCGAAAGAGGGACAAGCAATAGAATTCTGTTCTTGGAAATTGAAACGCATGGGAATATATTTTATGAACCATAAAATAATTAACGCAGAAAGTTCTAGTCACCCGTAGCTAAATCTTCCTGTTTGTGTGATCCTTTCGGCGCCCATGGAGCCAGTGCAGGGCCAGATGAAGAGAAAATGCGGGTTTTGGGGGGATCCTGGATCTGGGGTGCAGCAGGGAGGAAAAGTGCATTTTCAATAGGTCTCAGACTTGCCTGACTGGGGCGGACCACAAAACCATTAACTGCATCCCCTCCCAATACATCTGTTTGTGTTCAACAAGCAAGAAACAGGGAAATAAGAAAGAAATGCCTTACTTGGGTTCGTGCTACTGAAAATTGAAGAAGTGTTTCAAACAAAAAGCAAAATTTACTGAAGAATTATTTTGCAATATTTGTCAATCAAAGTAAAATTTCCAGCAAATACAGAACAGTTTCCCGGGGCCACATGGATGTTTGCCGGGGCCAGTGCCCCCACGTGCCTCCCCCTAACGACGTCCCTGACATGCACACATCATCTTTTAATGTTTCTATTGCAATGAGTAAAATAATGATTCGAGATAGAGAATGAGTAAAAGAAAATAATGAAAATAAGTATTTATTACCATGACATCAAACAATGACACTAACATCACAACAAGAATTCTAGTAACTTTAACCATCAAGATTCCATAATATACAATTTAATTTTCTTTTCTAGTTAATTGTTGACTTACATTTATATTGGCAGTATAAGAAGACTGTATTAAATATTCTGTCTTTTATGCAATACAATGAATATCATGACTAGGAAATCAATCAATGTAAAATAGTGGATTGACTCCAACAATATTCTTTGTTAGCTTGATCACTTGTTACAGACTTCTGAGCATATATTCTATCAGCAGTGCTTTTTTCTGAAAAAACTAAGTCCCAGTAATTTTCATGTCAGTTTGCTATGATGATTCAAACAATATGCAACAGATTTGTTCTATTAAAATCATTTAATGTTAATTGTAAGAGCTAAGATACATGTACCAAATTTCATCACAGTTGTCAACTTCGTCAATGCATACATAAAAATCTTAGATTCCATTCATTACACTTAAGAGTGTCACTAACAGTGTGACACCTTGTACATTGACAGCAAGCATAATGGTTCACTCCACAGATGCTATTAATGTTAGTCAAGTGCACTGAAGTAACCTTGTTCACATAAGTAATCCTTTTGATTTCAATTTTAAATGTTATGAATCGTTAGTTGCTATACATCATTGGAAAGCATCATTTGCTCGCCTTAACAAAATTGTATTGAATTTTAGTTATATCTGCAGATGATAGTTTCACAACACTTACTGCAAAACATTAAAAAAGGAAACAATTTCCCCATCAACATATTAGTCTGGTGAAATTGGAATTTATGAAAAGGGTTTGATTTCTGCTACGGTAATTATGAAATATGTTTATTGTGTATCCTAATCGCCCTTACAATGCAGTTCTATAATATCCACCTTTACAATTCAAGCTCCTTCTGAAAATAAGATGCTGTACATGTGATGGGATCTGACTGAAATCATCTGTATTTTAAATTCACATTTGCTTTGTAATTTCATAACATCATAACATTACAATAATAAACCAAGATGTAAATAGGCAAGGCTTTCAGCTGATCATTATTTAATGAAATAAAAGTATCGAATTAAAAATTTAAGAATGTTTTAAATCCATTTTATGCTGATAGGCTAATAGGGAATGGACTAATACTTAAAAGTGGGATATAAAACACTGTACAATGTGCTCCACCATGGTAAGGACTCTTGATTGCAAGGTGACATTGTACGAACCATCAGGGAGGTCCTAAAATTTTAAAACTAACATAGTAAACATTTTAAAATTAATATTTTAAAATGTAAAATATTTATAATCAATAGTGTAAGAGTATATTTAATTCAAAATACTTATTTTAATATAAATTATTAACTTATAATTAAAGGCTTCGATTGAATTAATTGCATATTTTTTTCATCAGATCATCATTTTTCCAGGAATGAAGGTGTGTGTGTTGTAATTGGAGTAAAGATAACTAACTCTTCAAAAGATACATTTGTATTTTTAACATTAAGACCTTTAAGTGGTTAAACTACAAACATATTTTTTATTCTTTTTCCATTGCAATAAATATAACTCAAAACAAGAATTAAAATTTTCCTTAGGGGTAGCGAAATTTGGTACATATCTTACTCAAATTACCATGCTAATATTGATACAAACATTTAGTTGTTATTCCCATTCAGATAAATATATACCAATATGCTGTACCTTTGCATACTGTGAGAGAAATAAAAGCACTGCTAACAAGCATTCTTGGATAACAGAAAAGTTGCAGTTCACTGTGTTTATGAAGCCCAGGAAATCTTGAATAAAAATGTGATATTTTGAAGACCTTTAAGTGGTTAAAAAATTCGTACATCGTGGGCTCTTCAAATGATTATATACAGTGAAGTCTTCATCAAATTCAATGCACACCTGAAAAATACACACAAAAATACAATTAAAATAATCGTAATTCTACTATAAAAACAAAAAGGAAAAACAACTTTCAATGTTAAGAAAACTCCACGTTCAATAACCATCATACCTGTGTTCAAACGTTCTTGAATAGTCCATATTTTTCCACCAACCCTGGTCCTTAGTGATGATGTCAGAAAAATAACTGATTGAGGAGTTGTGCTTCCTCACTTTACCCCTGACCCTTCCTAAGAATGACCATTTTTAAAATTGAAGTTAATAGAAAGTTATCTGTGGAATAGTAATTATCAGGAAAGATTAACAGACATATCTGTTTTGAACAATGAGCACAGGAAAATGGAACAGTCAAAGGTTGAATACATTGTGAGTCAGTTTGCTGATATATTGAATTTACTATCCTTACTTATTTCTTGAATATTGATTGTTTGATATGTGTTAAATTTGCATTCACTAGTTGTTTTGATGTAAATTGCATACTTTTGCCAGTAAACAGCAGCCACAGAATGTGGATTTTTCAAGTTTTAGTCTGTTTTTTTAACCTAAGCACTGCTAATTAAATTAAATTAAAATTAAAGCACCATTTTGTATTGAATGCATAATTGTAATATATTAGCGCAAAAAACACTATGGCTGGATGCACCTGGGTCTCCAGTATCATGCAAAATATTTGACAACACTGGCATTGTAATTTGACATTGACAAGGTGAGCAATATCTAGCTTATCTGCTTATCAGTGTACCCCTGAACATTATTGACACTTTTACAAATCGTGAAACAGTAATTGCTATAAAGTTTATTTACATAGAATTTAGAACAGTTTATAATAATTTATTTCAGTACAGGGTTTATAATAAAGCACTTATTCATTTTTGTGATGATGCGAACACTTGTATGCAGACTATAGAATTGCTTTCTGTTAGCAGTGTTGTCATTTACCTTTGATTGGATTCTGCTGTTTCTAGGTTGAAAGGCTTTTCTGGCAACTTGGGACTCAACCCGGAAATATATGATTCCTCACCAAAATTCACTTTTCACCATAATTCTTCAAATGCATTGGCTTCCTGTACAACAGCCAAAAATAGAGCTGCTTCCAACTGAGCCGCTTATGGAGTTTGATACATATTTTTTTTCTGTGTGGGAGGCGAAATAGAGTGCAAGGAAACTAAATAAGACTGAAACATTATGCACTTTATATTATATGTTAATAGTGCAAACAGACTAATTTATGTAGGGGGTACCAAATTCTATTCTTCACCTGTGCAATGAAATTTCTAACCATGGCTCTGCCATGTAACCATCAGTATCATGGCTATAAAATTGATGACCAACTTTTGCCGACCTCCATGGCCGAGTGGTTAGCACAAAATGGGGTCCCAGGTTCGATTCCCAGCCTGGGCATGGGTGTTCTTTGTAAGTGTCCCTTCATCAATTTCATCATATTGTATTGTCACTCATCCTCATCTTCATGATTAGCTCCAAGTGGCATAAAAGCGAAGTGAAATAAACCCAATCAATCAATGATGATCAATTTTTGTTTCTTACAAAGGCATCAATGAGAGTACACCATCATTGTTAACTCTGTATTCTGACCAATTTGCCATCGTCGCCTTGTAATCAAGAGGCTCCCAGGTTCGATATCTAGTGGAGGCACATAAGTTGCAGGTCCTGAGTAGCTTTTCTATGCATAACGTGGACTTCAGAACAATTTGAATTGTAAATTTGCAATATTGTACTTGACTGTACTTGATTTGCATCTACTATGCCTATGCTCAAAGAAAGTGTTTCACCCTTTAAAACTATAAAGTACTGTGAGTAACTTGTACTTGAATTATAAAGAGAACTATTGGCATTGAGTGGAATCTACAATTGTCAGTGAGAAAACACATAGATCCAGTGGCATAATTGCAGCCCTGGAAACACCGTGATGGGGAAAGGGGGGAGACAATGTTCTCTCTGTGCTCCTGAAATTTTGTATGAGGCAATACGAACTGGAAATTCTTTGAAGTAAGCACAGTCAGTGAGCTTAACATATATATCGAGAATCTAAGTTGGCAAGTTTATACCAATGTTTATAGGTATGTTTATTCATCATTAAGCACTACAATAATGCAATGGATGTCATTAAACATAATACAAGAATAACATAAACGAACATACACAAATATATAGGGTGGTGGGAGTGGACTTCATTGACTATTGCCACATAGTGTTTATATACGTACACCCTTTACCCAAATCCACCAACACCTCAGCAAATGAATTCTGGGAGAGGGCTTACATATCAGCCATGAGTGGGAATTTTCTCTGGCTGGTATGTGTAAAACCCCTGGACTGAACACCACCATTCAGTAACTTTCCAATCCAGGGGTGTCAACACTAAGTCAACATAACATAACAGTAAGTCTAAAATTGGCATAGAAAATTTGGTGGGGTATTGAGTATTACATTTGGAGGCGGGGGGGAGGGGGATATAGAGTTTTTAATCTTAGTTTTAAATCTTAGATTGTCAAGGGATGTAGATGGGGGGTGATCAAACATCAAGTTTTGGGGGACTGTATTTACCAATATGATGTAAAATTCCTATATACCATTGGGATGTCATGTACTATGAAGGGGATTTTAAGCTGGATTATTCACAATTTTGTGGAGGGGGAGTGGAGGTTTGCAGTATATATTGTAACCATCCTTTGTTCACTTCTATAAGTGACAATAAAAAGGGGTAAAGTACAATAAATGTAGCATTGACTACTAAATAAGAAGTCCATGGGCACCCACAAAGAAAGGATGAGGGATTACTTGAACCTCCCTGGGAAAAAAAATAAATTAAATGTTTACTTCATCACTATTGGTCAGGGGCAATGTGCATCCTGTAGTGTATGCATGCATAGGACATCTCCGTGGTGACAATATCAACTTCATCTGGTAGAAATAGCTGAAATATACTACCTATCCATAAAAACATGCCACCTAAAATGGCATAGCTTCACATTCAGTCAAGGAGCAATTTTTGTTCTGGCATCATGATAACCCAACCCAAACCACAGAATATGGTAAACTCAAAAAATGACTTTGGTAGCATTTCTACTAGCTGTCATGGAATGGAATATGTAGGTATTACCAAAGCACATTGTCCATCACATGTTTATTCTCTCTCTCTCTCTCTCTCTCTCTCCCTTCCTCTTTGTCTTTTTAAGCCATAGAGAACTTATGAAACTCCAAATAACAGATTGACAACTTACACACAGCATACATAAAAATCATAAAAATTTGTTCCTCGAAAACACGTAGCATGCAACAGACAAATCAATGAAAATAGACATTGCAGAGTAATACTCATGAATCCCATTGTACATCATATAATTCTTGAGACTTTTCAGGAAATTGCAATTTGAAAAAGTGACATTTCATCGTTTTGTACATGGAACTTGTTTGTTCTATGGCATCCAGTCTCATGGAACTTGATAATTTCTTCATATCCTCTGTACAGTAAAAAATATCCTTCCTCGAAAAAGTCATTATCAGCCTTTGGATTTACGAAAGGGAGATGCATATATTCTTTAACTGAGGTGGAAATATTCCCTGACCACCAGATTGAGCTGCCTGTTAAATTCAGGTTGATTGCCCTTGCTGTGAGCCTGTAATGATGTTATATCGAAGAAAGCTTATTAGAGGTTTTTCATCATTTTTTTCATTTACCAGATTTTTTTTTCAACTTTTCACGCATTTTCTGGATGATGCAATGTTTTTGTATCCGGCGCCAAAAGTGCAAAAAGAGAAAAGTTGGATAAGAGTAAATGTGCAATCTGTGAAAAATCGTCCACTCTATTAAACTAATATTCAAGCTAGTTTGAAAATAAATAGATCTAAAAAAATCTTGATTGCATCTAAAAAAATCTTGCTTGCTTTGCTCACAATAGTGTTTAAGCAGTATGTGCCTTGCATTTTGTGAAGTGATTACACTACTAATAGTGTTGGTATACTACTTAACTTAGAGCAGGTGCATTTTTTAATGCTGTTGTTCTATTAGAAATACTATATTGTCTGATTAAATCTCTTTTTCAACATTTTTGCAAGTGAAATTTGCACATAAGAAAAATTCCATGCAAATTGCTGTAGATTACTAAAATTTATTTACTAAATAATATTTACCCCAAGTAGAAAGGGTGAGTTTTATAATGTGGCACCGTATCGTATTATCAGCCCAACCTTAGAAATTTCTGGCTACAGCTCTGTATATGCCTCATCAAATGACAAAATGAGCCAGTCACACAAGCAAATTAGTTTTCGTTAACGGACAACTGCAGCACAAATATTTAGTGTTTCTGAATTTTCTATCTGAACTTGAAAACAATTGTGTTAGACCGTCAAATTATGTTTTCTTAAAATCTCACTCTCTGCCCTCGAATGCTATATAAGCGTACATATGTAATTTACTTTCTGACAAGTCAGGTTAACTTAAGTTCTTAACTAATCAATGTGCTAGCTTTCTGTCTTCGAAAATTTGATTTTTCTAATTTAAAAAACTCAAAAAAATCAATTATTCATTATGAAGTACATTTGGGGGGGGGGTTTATGATGTATGGCTTTGGGGGAGGTGGATGCATCTATGGCCTTGGGGGTGAGGGCACCCCTGTTCCAATCCAAATCCAAGCCCTAACCAACTTCCATCTCCACCCTTCACTACATGCCATTCAACTTACCTCCACTCTGCCACTCACACATTCACCTAGCCTGGTTAGAGAACCCTGTTGTTGTATACTGCCATGTTCTGTTTTGTCTTATCTTCACTCTTGACCTAGCAATATTGCAGGCAGTGCCGGATCTACAAGCATTGGGCCCCCTCGCAAAATATTACCAAAGGCCCTCTTCTACCTACACCCACCCAACTCAAAAATTTTAAATGGGAAAGGGGTTGGTTATGTGATATATATACTGTGTGTATATATAGTACACTGTTTTCTCACAACGCAGTCGTAACTTTTTCCTGATTAAAGATTGGTTGAAGGAATCTTTACCCTGGCATTTCTCATGAAATCCAAGCCAGATTTGATTCTAGTCTGACTGCCACGTGGGAAATCTTGGGTGGGTGATCTAAGGTCGGAATATTTCCAGCTTTGTCTCCGCATAAAGTGGCTCTAGGGCCCACCCAGCCTCAAATCAAATGGTATGGGGTGGAGACTAAATGCAGCCGCAGTGTGGTGCTGATCACATATCACCTCCAAGATGGCCGACATTGAAAATATTTGGGGACCTACCCCCCCCCCCCAATCCCTAAATGTGCCTTCATGGCACAGTGCTATATGCATAGGGTACTTTAACTTTACCTTAGATATTATATTCATTTCTGTACCCCTGAGTAACTAAAAGCTTACTTGTCTTCGCCCCACAAAACTGCGGGGTTTTCCGGATTGTAGATCCGGCACTAATTGCAGGTCCAAGGCAGACTTCCATTTACAAAAATCCAATATGCTGACCAGGGCACAATTTATTTTATTTTAAAACATAAACTAAACGTTACGTTTCAACCTTCTTCAGACTCTGGAGGGGAGTGATTTTTGGTTATCATGGAAACAAGGCTTTGGTGTTATGCCATGACAATTGCCCATGCTTCAATTTATTTACTCTGTGATTGATTGAGATTCTTTGGCTGCAGGGCATGGAAATTTGGAATTTTCAAGTGTCGGATGAGTGATGAGTGTTTCCTATTTCCTTCATACTCAAACACATATGCTAACATATTGATAAACACATGCTTCTGGATTATTGGGTGACATGTCTCCCCTCTCCTCCTCCACTGGGTCTCAATCAAGCACAAACATTTATTAAAGAAACTAAATAAATTGGAATGATAAAACTTATTTCCATTGGCACATTTAAATTGAGATGTAAATGATGTATATATGTTCCTCAACACTTGTATATTGAATGAGGCAATCTGCAAGTGAGTAGATGACAGATGTTTATAATTGCTTTCGAAAGTATAAATGATTTTTCAAACAATGCTGAAAATAAAGATTACTATAACTATGGAGATAAAGCCATTTGTATGTTTTTCTCTGGTGAAGTAATTGTGATATTCAGTGAATTTATTCAAGTAAACCAATATGGAAATCTGTGTGGCAATGACACAATCCACAATAAAAAATATGTAAAAAACTTAACACACAAAATCGAGTACTCTAATGCACATTTCCTGATTTTGTTACTCGGTTAGTCCAAATGTTTTATTAGTTTACATAGCCAAAAGTACCATCTTCAATACTTCACACAGTTGTTTAAAAAAATGAAAAATAATTATATTTAATTGATTGATTGATTGTGGATTGAATTGTTGTTTTAACTCAACTTTATGCACAGTAAGGCTAATCGGGACTGCACCTACAGATTAAAGTTGGATTCAAACCACTATGTGCCTTCACTGGGTATCGAATCCGGAACACCTTGATTACAAGGCAATGACTCTACCACTGCGCATCAGGGAGGCCCAGAATAATATTTATGTTGAGCATTGCATTGCATGTGAGATATCATTCTACATAAGAGATATGTTCTTTGTATTTATGTGATTAACATCTGCATATTGCAACATAGTGGTTTGACATTGCACTGATACATAATTTTACCATAATTATGACATTGTGCACAATGAAAATAAAAGTCCCTTTCTGCTCCTTCACAGGCAGGGGACAGTCAAAATGCCTGCGGCAACTGTCTCTGAACTCATCACCAATCATCATTTATTGCTAGAACATACCACATGTTAAGCTTGCAGCATGCAACAAACCACTGAAAACCATGCATGTTGGTTAATAAAGAATAATAAAGAATGAGTGAGAAGGGTTAGTTGGTTAATAATTTAGTCTTGAGTTCAATGTAATTTATTTGAAAGCTTTACACAGACTATATACAAGGCATCTCTCCCTTTTTTGTTTCTCTTCTTTACCTAGTCTGAAAATTGAGAATTCTCTTTACTTTTTTTGTAATATTCCATTTTTTATTTTTCTGTACAATTGACATACACAACAAGATTACTTAACAACTAGAATGGAGATGAAACCCAGGACAAGATGGCAATGTTAGCTGTGGCTTACTGATATTGTGAATTTAACTAGCTTGTACATTTTTGTTGTTGTTTCATCATTAGGAACACATTTCTGAGATAAATAACATGCCTATGTACAATGAAGCTGAGAAGAAATACCAGACAGGTAAAGAATAAGTTAATATTTTTATGTTAGAAATGACTGAGGGTTAAAACTGAATATAATATAAAAGTAAGCAACAGAACTTACCAAGAAATATTTGTTTTTATATTTAATATGTAATGTTATGAAAATCTTCTCAATTCATACAATAATGCATCAATAGTGAGACCTATGCAGAAAGAAAATGAATAAAAAGAATTATAACAGAAAACTGGAAGAAACTTAAATTAAACAAAAAAAAATGTATATATTTAAAGAAAAAGCGCAGCTAATTATGATATACAAAAACATCATCTCTTCCTAAGACATAAAGTTTTCTTTTTTTATTTTCTTAATTTAACAGTACCACACAAAAACAGCAAATTAATATCTGTAACAAGATTCAGGCTAAGTATATATAAAATTTGTTTTTTTTTTTGATTGTTCTTAAGAACATACTTCGCCAGGATTAAATAATTCGAACAGAATTCCTGGTTCACAGAATCCTTCATTCATTGTTGATATGCAAACAAATATTATATAGAGTTCATGAGCAAGCCTCCATTAGGTGATTTGTTAAAGATATAAACTACAATATGTTTCAGAGTCAAAATGCTTTTTTTTTCAGTAGTTCTGGCAAAAAAATTAAGAAAAGTGTATGCAGATTTGTGTGACTGGTTTAGCAACATAGTTTAGCTCAACACTAAGAAGAGGAAAGCGGCAAAGTTAAATAACCAAAACTTAAGATTGTAAACGGAAGGTGTCCCCATTCTACTAATGTCTAGTAAGGCAGAAAAATATATGATCAACTATAAAATTCAATGTGTATGTATGTATATATATATTTATTTATTCTTGGATGACTAACAACAGGTATATTTTTTTCTGATTGAATGACTTACAACAAATTAATAGGAGGAACATGGCAAATGATTTATAACCAATTATAATAATTCTACATGAGGCCAGTTATGTTCATTATTTTCTTTTACTGGGATTTGAGGGAGGTATATGTAAAAATATGTTTGCAACATGAAATCTGAACAACAGACAGTCAGTAACCACCACCAGCTCTATCATACAATGTAAAAAATACTACTTCGTTTTGACACAGCAATTCTTGCTCAAGCTCATCTGTTTAACTACTCAGTAAGAACATTCCACTTTTGTGATTTGATGGTGTTAATGGAAAGACGATAGAGTTTTACAACACAACAAAATACTTCCAAAATATACCTACTATGGAAGCTTCTTCCATATTTTCCAAACCACAATAGTTTGTGTTGTTTTTTCAGAAATCATGACAATGATGAATGAAGATGAAATATATACATTGGGAAATAATAAACAATGTAGTAAAGCTACCCTATGACTATACTGGAAAACATCTTGCCATTTTTGAGCGACAAACTCCAACATCACACCCACCTTTTTTTTTCTCTATTACCTGATCAAAACTTTTATCTTAAAAACTACTGACCCTTTTCTTCTATTGTTCGTCTATGTATAATTTGAATTTCTTCAACTGCTAAAGTTTTCTAAAATGTCAATTTACAATAATATATCCCCAGTCACATGTAGCTCCCTTATGAAATATTTTTCTAGTGTTTCAGTTCTTTTAGGTGTATGAAAGAATGATTGTAATCCAACTTGGCAGCGTTTGGTTAAATCTTTCAGTTTAACCTCTAATTTCACATCTTGATTTTTTACAAGAATGTCAAACATTACAACAACATCAACAAAAGATGATAAGACAGATAACAAACAGTTCCTCAAGAAATATCTCCTCACTGTATAACATATATTGATACGTACATACATACACGTCTCCTAATTTTTCCACAGGTATAAGAATATAGCCTCACAGTTCATATTCACATCTCGTCATTTTTTATTTATCTTTTTTTCTCTCTGTATAATATCTTTTATATTTTACATAGCCTTACAGTTCATATTCACATCTTGTCAGTTTTTTATTTAGCTTTCTTTTTCTCTCTCTATATCTTTTATATTTTACCTCAATCAAATATTTCAAGGCAAATATGGAAGCTGATGGCAATGACTGACTGCAGCATTACTGTTTGTAAAGTATTGTGATATATGTATATATTATATATAGAGCAACAAAAGAGAAATTATTATTTTTTTCTTAAAGTCAAAGCTTTTGGGAGCAGGGTTTTATGTTTGTGTGTGTATGTATATGTATGTGTATGTATGTATTTATAGGTCACTGGACAACAATATAACATTCAACGCCAGGACCTTGTATTGCTGTAGGGATGTGTAAAAGGTTAATCCTTTTATTTTCAATTTTTATAAAAAAAATGAATACTGATATTCATTGTATTATATACTCTATTTTTCAGCAGTGCAACAACCCTTGGGGAAAAGTATCAATAAGAAAATATCATTTTTATCTTGTCTTGGTGGTTTTTTAAAAGTGCCTTTAGCGTATGTTGAACCATACACTTTAAATACCAACACCCCTTTAACAGGATTTTTTTTATCATCTTTTCCAGCAAATAAAAAGGATTGGGTTGGTGTATTCTTTTTACTTCTTTTGTACAGAGTTGTAACATTTATTTTACAGGGGCTGCTCCACCACGCTAATAGTTTAAGTGCATATGTATATATATATATTTATTTATATATAATTATTTATATATGTGCACTTTATCTAAAATTTACATTTTCTTCATATATATATATATATATTTGAGAAAGCTCATCACAGGATTGTTGTTTGATGATTTTTCTCCTTCTAATTGTCCCCTTTTGTGCATCATATGTATATCTTTTGAAACTTGTTTTCTATCTCTTAGTATATGGAACTCTCTTAATTTTTCCTTTTTTAAAATTCACAACCGGCACATATTTTTTTTTCTTCTGGAACAATCTCGGAGAGGGATTTTTTTGTGATTTTTCTTTGTTTTACTCTGGAAGAATAAGAGTAGTTCAGACGAGTTGATCACCTGATGTGTACCAAGAACATCTATGAACTGTTCTCTGCCTCCTAGGTCCTCGGTGAACTGACACGATATGCATCGAGACCAGGTGACGAGTAATGATTTGA
This sequence comes from Lepisma saccharinum, assembly GCF_977018435.1. Lineage (NCBI taxonomy): Eukaryota > Metazoa > Arthropoda > Insecta > Zygentoma > Lepismatidae > Lepisma > Lepisma saccharinum. The sequence goes on along the minus strand of NC_139229.1, from coordinate 219,424,546 downwards.
GCGCCTCTTCATTACTACACAGGAACCCCTGTGCAGTACACCAAGAGCAGAGCAAAACAAGTGTAGAAACTAGTTATTGCACCAAATCTTCCTGAACACCATCACGGTGCCTGGCTACTTGATGACGCCTGAGCAGCATCTTTTTTGGCACTGGAAGTAGTAGCACTTGAAGTATTCACAAACAATGAGCTCCCGTATTCATCATAAAGTAAGAAATGTTCCCTATCTGAGGATTTTCCTTTGCGAGGAAGTGTTGTAGCCTCGCCTACCATGTCTCTTGGTTTCCACACTGGAGAGCCTACAATAAGTGAAGAAAACATCACTTTGGAAAATTTTCACTTTTTTAATAGAATTTATGTATTTTTTGTTCTTGTCTCTTCTTAAGAGAGTTTTCGGATAAAAATTTTGAAAGAAATATTTGCTGATCACAAAATTTCAGGAAAAATGTACGAATATCAACATTATATAATAAGGAAAGAAAACTTTAACAGATAATAAAAAGAAGAGATATGATATCAATTTAGAATAAAAAAAGACAGAGGAATATGTATAGTGTTGAAAACCAACAGACATTGACATCAACAAAGCTAACAAGTATGTAGCAAAAAGACACAGAAAAGACAATGGTATTGGATGTTTCACAACCAGTCATACACCACCTAGCAGGACGACAAAAAGAAGTGCAAAAACCGTGAAAAATGAATTAAAACGGACAGGGAAGATGTGCTTTATGCATCTGTGACAACCAGTCGACCAGCATATGCTGCTTAAATGTGTGTAGTTTAGTCAATAAATATTATAGATAGTAATGAATATGAGATTATTAAATTTTCATAACTGGGGAGGAAATGAGTTAAGATATAAACAACATAGGATAAGTATCACAAAAAAGCACATTCGCAAAGGTTGAAAAATTAATCTTAAGAAAAAGTAATTATCATGCAACAATATTAGTTACAGTCCAATACCATTGCCTGTTACAAAATGCTAGTAACAATAGTTAAATGTATAGAATAAATCACAATACATAATAAGTACTTGTTATGCAAGATTTATCTAAATATACATGAGCAAAAGAGTGAGTCCATGCTTGTCAATAAATATATATATATACATATATAGAAAGAATTAACTGAGACCCAACAATAAAAATTCTTCTTTATTGAAGCATAGTTTTAGTGTTGATGTAAATAATGCAGCATTTTTAACAGATTTTTAAGCACAAAACACACACATACACACACGCACACACACAGGAACAATGTAGTCTTCTTATTATCTGGATCACAAGCAGTGCAGGTTAGCAATACTGGATGCAAAGGACAAGATGGAAGAACAGTGTTTGAAGCAAACGAGTGTGTGCGTGGTTCCTCACATTGTCCTGTAGTTGCCCGAGAGGTAACATTGCATGCATGTAGGCTTACCTAAGTCTTTTACGGGTTGCGGATGATAGTTTTCAGGTTGATTTGAAGATTGTATGAGACGAGCCTGACTGCCTGTGCTGCCCGCAGACAGTGTGGAGGTTGTGCTTAAACTCAGGTGATTTGGAGTTCTCCCCAAAGTGGCCTTCTTGGATGCCTGCTGTGAATCTTCCTCACCTTCTGATTTTGTACCTGGATCATTGTCTTTTGCTTTTTCTACTTCTAACTTGGAAGCCTCTTCTGAAATAATACAACAAAAAATATAAGATAAACACATACACTTATTCTACAGGGATTTGTCTACTAGTAGCAGTCTGAAAGGAGGGAAGGGAATATATTCTAAAGTAAATTTAGTGCACCATAAAAGTTTAAAAATTTTTTAATTGGTTGAGGGTACTCGATGCTTTATTAGTCAACTGTACCCTATACCTGGCAGCAATCAACCAAAGGGGGAAGAGGAGTAAACAGATGTCCCCAAAATTAAATTAGGACCTTTTTACATTTTATGAGGAAAAATTGGATGGGCTCTGTCCTCCCTTTTCTCCCTATTCCAGGTGCACTATCTGTAAAGGAGTTTTGTCTAGTTGAGGGCACTGTCATCATTGCTGACATCATGCAGAAAAGTAAAATAAATGTTATTCCCTTTCTAAATAAATCAAAATAAAGCATTGCCACAATTTTCAAGTATATGTATATTTCTTGTGCTACCTGGGAAAGTATTGCCTCCTGGAAAAAGGTATGCCAGGAACATTCTAACACAGAACTATATATTTCAATTTTAGATCCATGTTACTGCAATTATGTAATTTCATTTTATATTCTTAGAACTCCATCAGGTTTGACGATATGAACTAGAAGTTTGTGAAACAACACTATTTCTAACAAGAAGGAATGAATTTGTTTAACTTAATTAATTAAACAATTTAGCAATATAATATTCAAAGGTTAGCTGCTTTGTCTATCCCTTCTCTTACCTCACAAAAACTATGACAAATACTTTCTACATAGTAAAATTTGATCAACTATGCAAACCTAGGAGAATCACAATGTTCCAGTCGGTACAGTATCTGACTGCCTTGTGCTAGACCTTAGTCTGATATTGGAATATACATTTATCAGACAATGTTTCTGCCTAAAGTGGCTCTGGAGCCTATCCAACCCGTAACCAGTGGATACTGGGGTAAAGTTAGTTGGTGCACAGTGCACAGTATGCAGAGTGCAAAAAGTCTTTTATGTTATGTCAGGGATAATTTTTTTTTGTGGGGAGGAAATCCCCCCCGTTGATTCGCACACTGAATGGCATAATATACACACAGCATTAGGGGAAGTATGTGCTCCATGGAAATGTCTTATAAGTTATTTTTAACGAAATACACAAATACATCAAAGTCTACCAATCTTTTTACTTACCTGTTCCATCACTGACAGTTTTACTTCGTGATCGAAAATTTCCCTCTGGAACTTCTCCAGGTTCCAAGTTATCATAGTCGATGTTTCCGGCTGAATGACGCTGTGGCCCTTTAGGAGGTTTCTTCGGTTTCCCAAGTGTGTGTGACTGTTGTGTTGGGGATTTTGTGATAGGCTTTGTAGCTGGAATGCTCATGTTTCGAACACTTTCTCGGATAATTTGTCGAATGGTCTTCAGAAAGGCATTGCGAAAGTCTGCCGTACTAAAGAAAGTAATAAACAACCAATCAATAACTTTGGAAATTTAAGTTTATACAGTCGCATGCACATACACCTATGCATATGGTGACAGGTTCTCATTAAATATGATTAATTTCATTGCTTAAAAATTGAAAATTATTAAATTACATGCTACTCATATGCATGCACATGTAGTTATGTATCCTTTACTTCCTATATACCACCTATTCATGCATTAGCTACTTCTATCTCAATTATAACACCATTAAGCCTTGTTTCCATGATATGAAAAACTCAATATGCATATTGAGTTTTTCATTCTATCTCAACTACTACTTTCTTTTGTGGCAAGCAACTTCAAATTTTATACACAAAATTGAGCTTTCATCAAACATTATAATTAGATATCCAACAAATATATTATCACTAACATGAATCTCCACTGGGAAACTAGTTTTTTCATATTTAGGACACCAGTGCTCGATTTGTGAAAGAAAATATTAGTTTCTTGAAAAGTAGGTAACTGCTCTAATATTAAGCATAGATGGTGCTTGTAGGTTACATGAGGGTTTTTGTACACACCCTCATCTGCATTCCCAATCTTCACATCGATAGAAACAATAATAATAAATAAAGCATAAAACAAAATTTGTTAATGAAGTTTTGGTTTCTTTTTTTTCAGTGGTGAGTCAGATGTCAAAAATGTAAGTGTACTCTGATTAACCTCTTTGTAATACAACTAATACTCATTAACCACACATGCTTATAATTTTATGTTATATACAAACATTGTACAGTGACAGACACTTCTAAGTTTCAACAAGCTTCCTGACCTTCAACTGAACCAGCTAAAAGAAGCTCTGCACCTATATCACCTTAAAATATTGCTGACACCTACGTTGGTGAGAACGTTCATCTAAGTTGTGTTATTAGAAAGAAAAGGAATTACATATATTGACCAAATTCTACAAATCTTGCTTAAATCTACCTGTTAGACAGGACGTAGACTTTCTCTGAACGTCGTTGCAACTGGTTACGTAGATGAATAAGCTCCCACAAGAAATGAGAATCCATGTCCTTGGCACTGCTTGCACGAACCTGAACTTCCGTGACTGGTATGAGTACTTGATACCGGATGATTTCAACCTCACTTGAGCTTGTCTTACTTGAAACACCCTGTTAAGAGAAGATAAGTAATTATTAAAATTAAATGAAACTATTATGTAAGTCTATGCATAAAATAATATTTACCTACTGAAATTCATCCTTATCATTTCCTACAATATTAGCACTGATACCTATAAGCAGGTCAATTGGAATTGTTTGATATGCAAGGGCATAAATATTATGCTCTAATCTAAACAGTCTATTCCAGTGCATTGGTGGCCAAGATAATTGAGTTCTGCAGGTGTTCATCCAGGATTTTTCATCTGGCATTCATCTTAGAGGGGAGGGTGTAAAGGCATATTTCATCACCAAGATGACCATAAATTGGACTTTTGTTAAAAAATTGTGAAGTGTTTAGAAAAAAAATGAAGGGTTAGAAGTAGTTGGATAAATCACTGGCCTCATGATCTCACCACCACTAGTCTCAGATTTTAGTCCTCCCATGGGCATGTTCATCAATTTCATCTATCATCATTCATCCTCACCATCACAATTCTCATAAGGAGTCAGAGAAGGGACATAAAATAACAAAAATGCAATACATACGCAAACCATTCATCCTAATTTCTCAAAAGAGATTTGACATTAAAATCCTTAATAATCACAGTGTGACTGAAGTCATTAATTTTTGAGAAGATTAATTTTGCTGCATGTTTTAGTAAAGAATTTTAATAATTATTCTACTATAAAGCATACAGCAGTCAGCATACAAGAAGATACCCAAATGAAGTGTGAAGACAGGTCCAATTGCAGATTTTAGGGGTAACAGAAATAAGTCTTCCGCTGCAGTTAGTGTGTCCTTGTGGAAAAGCGTGGGAGTTGATTTATATGTTAGTTTTTTCATGGTGGTCTAGGAGTTATGGCAAGTGTAAGGAGGAAAGGAAAGGTGCTACTATGCATAGTGTAGCATGTGAGATTGTAAGCAAAGTAATTGATTTCTGTGATCAGGAATCTGAAGAACAACAATATTTGGTGCGAATTACACAAAGCACCAAGAATGGGTCTGCCACAACAGGTTCGTCGGAGCAGACGATCAAGGGTGCACTCCCCCACCCTATCAGTGGAGTAGCCTGCCACTACGTCACCTAACTCCCGTCGGCGACCTTATTGTGAGCTGTCAGCTGTACATGTCCCACGGGAAATTCAGACTCTAGAATATAATCAGTGAAAAAAATTGATTTTTTTTAAAACAAAGACAACTGCAAACTTACCATGAGTTTCTTCTTTTGCCTTAGCCTTTCCTTGCAAAGGAACACAACTGCAGATTTGAAAACAAAACACATTGCATGTAATTCCAATCCTTTCTTAATTTTGCCTAGGAAGTCAGATATATTCAGCCATTCTACACCTCCATAGTATAATAAATCACCCGGACTAAGGTCGATTGGCTATAAAAGACAAATTGTGTAATTAGTTTCAGTATGTTTGTAGTCATACACGAAACAAGGAAAAAACATGTATAACCTTCTACATATATTTTAATTTCAATTTTGAAACTGAGTAAAAGAATATTTGCTTTTGAATAATCACATGCATTTCTTTGGATAACACACTGTAAATGCTGTAAAATTTAAAGAAATTTCATTTCAAAAACATTCTGAAACCTATTTAAAATTTGCATTTCGCAAATTAGCCAAAAGTGGCACAAGAAGCGAAGAAAAGTAAAATATAGCAAATAAAAAAAATTATTGTAAACAAACTGTAGGTCCTGTTTTCATTAGCCTATCTATGCACAATGTGCACTTGAAACAAATGACCCACAGTTCATTCAACTAACAATTTATGAACATGAACAAACACACCAGTTGCAATACAAATATCAAGCAATGCTAAATGAAAATCATCAAATGTTAATAATTTTTTAATTTAAAAAATATATATAACAATCATAAACAAATGAAAATCAGCGGTGACACATCATTTTGCTTACATTCATTTTAAAAATATTTTAATACCTGTTTACATGACTTCTGGTGTTGCCTGAATAAATGATCAAATATTGCTCCATACTCTTCATGAATCCTTTGCATTTCATTAATGTGTTCTGCTACTTTCTCCATTCCCTTTAAGGCCTCTGAAATATTAAAGACAAGATATAAGAATCACATCTTTCTCATGCTGTGCTGAATTTTAGTGATAAACGCCATTTAAATAAACATTGCATAAGATAGTGAGCAGCCAGCGTAAATTGGATACCTGAAATATTAATGTCAAGTATGCAAACATGAAGAAAGGCTTACAAGAGGTACAAGGGGTCCGGATACACTCTATACACGCCCCTGTTCCATACCTATCAATATAATAAAACAGTGAGATGAAATGAGGTTTTTCTTTCTCAGATTGAACTTTCATCAAGGCTCAGAGGGTCTGCACATGCCTATGGTAAGTGTCCCTTCATCATTTCAGCATATCATCATTCATCCTCATCTTTGCAATTAGCTAAAAGTGGCAGAAAATAAATCAAGCACACAAAAACTAAGGAGAAATTTTAGTGATAACGTTTATGTTATGTGACCTTTCACATGAAAATCTAATCCTTGGAATTTTTTAAACTGTGAAACAATTTATTCTCTGGATTAAATGGTTTAATATGGAAACATAAATTGATTCCTACATATTAAGTACAATTCTTTTTTATCCAACACAGCTTTTACTTTAGTTATGCTCTTCCAATACAAACTAACTACCACTGTTATTAGAAACAAGCTTTCTACTTTTTTTGTAACTTGAAATTAATGATGCCAATTTCAAAGGGAGAAGGGTTGGATAAGTTAATATTTCAAGAATGAGTATTAGTGCATGCACAAACACACCCTACAAAACAAAATAGAATTTTTTAAACTTACCAACTAGATGTTGGTGTTCATCTGATTGAGGATCTGTGAGGTTGCGAAACTGCTGTAGAAGAAGTGGATACTTAAGAATACGTTGTATGGGTTTGATGAGGTAAGATTCCAGTGTGGAAGAATGCTGCTGTCTTGGATTTCTGGCTGCCAAGAATTCCTGGAGCGCCTGATTGCCCTCATCTGACAGACACACAACACAGAAAGAAATGTGATAACAGCACTATATACACACAAAAGTTGTACAAACTGTAGAAAAATAGACTTGTTAATGCACTTATACTGAACGATCTTCAACAGCTGCTAATTAACAAATTTTCAATGATCATATTTAATTCAGAACACTTCTAGCTGAAGGGACCCTTTGTTTTAATTCAGAATAATATGCAAATTTCGTTTAAGATGCCACAACATTAATTTTTAAGGTGCAAATAGAAAAATAATGAAGTATAATGGAAGGTGGCTGGATGGTCAGTAGGGCATTTGCCTACCAGGTACAAGACCCATTTCAATTCTCATAGTGGATGATCTCAGGCAGACATGTCAACGTTCATGCATAAGCTATTCTCGGCTCAGCCAACATCTTAATAACTACTTAAAGGTAATACTGATGGAAATGTTGGATACAGCATGGTACTTATCACACCACCCACTACATTAGAATTAGAAAGCAAGAAAATGTGGACTGCTAACTCCACAACCTAATGTGCATTAAATAGCATTGTGAAATGCACAGAAAACAACTTTACTTTTACTTTTTACTTTAAGCATCAATGAAGAACATTATTAAGAATACTTACTTGGGTGTAAAACCTTCTGAGCTTTTGAATGACTTGCACAAAATGAACTGTAAAGCTTGAAATGATTTACGTAGTATAAGAAAGCATTTCCAATTGAGAAGAGAACATTCTGGAAAAAAAAAAGAGGACACATACGTCAAAACCAATATGATATTAAAGTAATTAAATGTAAAAAAAAGAAGAAAAGGAAAATGCACAAAAAATAGATATTCCACTATTTTCATCCTATGTATTGGTATCATGATATTGAAACAATATGAAAAGTACCGAACTCATACTAATCATAATTTACAAAAATGTTGAAATCCAGACAAATTTTAAAATACATTCATTTCGTCATTTTCAAATTCTTTATAACAATTAATTCAATTCATAAGCATAAGCAATAAATTCAATTCATAAGTATAAGCAGAACTAGACACACTAGACACACCTGTCAATACACACATAACATAATAATACAAGTTTATTACAGTATTAATCTAGCAACCCATGTTCAACTACCAACTAAAGCCTAAAAACTATAGGCCCACTCCTAAGGACCTTAATAGCACTTAACGACTATGGACATGGACATGTAGAAAGCCTGCAATCAGTAGACTTGTTGCTTCCACTTGTAAGCACTTGTTTCAAGAGTTTGAATAGTAATTAGTGGCCACATAGAAGGTTGGAAACAAGTAAAGTTTATAGATATAGCTTCAGGTGAGGAAAGATGCAGTCTGTAAATGAGATGAACTCTTTCTGGTGAACTACCATCACATTTTCCCACAGTTAAAAATGGTCAAGAAGAGATTGTTTGACTATATAAGGATGGAGATCAGCACTTTTAATTATATTCTAAACAAAAGAGAACAATCCCTGATCATGGGAAAACTGGCACCAACAAATGGGCCTACCTAAGGAATGACTAGTTGTTTGTGTCAGGACATCTTCAAGTGCTCGAAATAAAGGTTCAGTGTTTCAGGCAGATTGGAAGCGAGGGGTAGGCAAGGGGGCTAGGTCAAGTGCACTAGGGCATCAGCCAAAGCTATTGCTGAGTCATTTAATGTCTCTTTTCTTCCTTTCTTCTTATTTGAAGAGGGGAAAGTATATATATCTACCATGACCTGGGAGAAAACTTAACACCAACTCAACCTAGGAGAGTGTGGTGCAATGATTACACATTTCAAGATACAAAGTCTGAAGTTGTACACAGGTAGTGCTCAAAGTGGGGAAGGGGATGGTTGTATGTGTGTGTGTGTATGTGAGGGGGGGTGATGATGTCCCCCCAGTTAAGAAAATTCTACACTGTCTCCATGTTGAATCATACAAGCTTCTGCATCTGCTTCATTCTCTGCATGTTGAATCATACAAGCATCATCCATGTATCCCCAAACTTAACCAAGCATCCACCCCCCCCCCTCCTCCCCCAGCTAGGAATTTCCACTTTGAGCACTGTACACAGGTACACTACATGCAATTTTTGTGTGGTTGCAAGACTGTACAAACAGTAAATATATATTGCCATAAAAAAATACATTCTTTCTAATTACCTTAAATTGACCAGAGTGTTCGAATTTATGAAATTCAGGTTCCATCTCCACTGCCTCTTCCAGATTCTGTAGGAAAAGTCTCTGGAAGGCAACAATCTCCTGAATATTCCCAAAGAGTGCATTGATTTCGGCGTTGGAGAGAAATGTCTCCTTCTTGAGCGGTTCTAGATAGTTCTCCAAGAGATTGTTTAAATGCTAGAATAGAAGAGATATAAAATTGATATGGGAACAGTATAAAGCGATTACAGTATAAAGTGGATACGTCAGTGGCAAAGCATGTTGAGTTGGCTCAAGATCTTGACATCCAAGGTTAGGTTCTAGGTTACAGATGACTAGTACATGGGTGCAGGGGTGGCCGCTCATTAGGACGATATGGACGCTGCACTGCCATGTGTAACCACAAGTGAACAAACATTACATTAACATTTATATATTAGCTTTTACATTGTCTGAATTGCAAATATTCCGTTGCTTATAGATCGTTGGTTAGTCGGTTTTGTATTCATTCTTCCGCGACAATTGCGAAGTTTGCACGCCACCATGCGGGGGAATATGCAACTTGGAGAGAAATGTGGCGGGGCTCCATCCTCCCACTTTACAAGATGTAGAGCGTTCTCAGGCACGGCCGCAAGGGGTAAGAGGCGAGGGAACTGGAGGAATAACACACGCGGGATCTTCTCATGGGAGGACGGAGGGTTTGTCGTCCGAAACTCACTCCTAGGCAAAACTGACCCTCTCTCCGGAGAATGGTAAACAATGAAGAGTTGCCAGAAGCAATGAAGTTAACAGAAGATACAAAATTACCAACCATTAAAAAAAAATCATTCTGTATTCCATAATTTTATTCATTTATGACATAAAAGTAGAGCAATAAATTATGCAATAAATTGCACATTTGTCGCAATGAACAGTGTGGAGAAATTGTTGGTGCGAAGTTTTTCTACCAGAAGTCTGGATGAAAAAATAAACATAAAAAACCTAGGGTCCAAGAAGGGAGGTCATGAGTTCACTCGCAAATTTCGTTTTGAAGGACAGAAAGATGAATTTCAGTTACAAGCATGTCTGAAAAAGATTTTTGGTAAGTTTGAAGTTATCACCTTTCCAGTGAGATATTTATTTTTGTGCCCTATTTCACATATCAATTAGTCATGTTGGACAGGAAACTTTTTCTGTGTAACTTTGTTACTAGAAATTTTCACGATCAATGCACCTAAATATTCGTCATTGTGCTTATCAAGTTGTGTAAAAATTAATATCCCTTCTGAATTTTCCCCTCTGTTAATTAAAAAAATGTTACGACTAAATCTATTAGAATTCTATTTCTACTTCCATCTTCTTCGCATTACTGTTAAATAATTATTAATTTATTATAATTTATGTGCAAATGTGCAAAACATGATATTCGGTAAACACGAACATATCAATTTCTTATCATGTTGGCTGTTCATAATTTAAACTCACATTACTTACTAGTAGAGCAAATTTGTGAGCTATCGCCCCTCCACTTTGGTTCACCATGAGCCGCCACTGCATGGGTTTCTTTGTGCCCTTTCATCACTTTCATCTAATCACCATTCATCCTTATCCTAATTAGCCTAAATGTAAAATGAGAAAAATACAATACAAATATACAATTACAATTTACAAATGTACAATTAAGCAATTTTGTTTTTTCTTATGCAGTTTTTGAAGTGACAAATGACATTTAGGAATTGTAGCTTTCCTGGCAACATGATTCAAACAAGTGTTCTCGGGTTACCAGCCAGCCAGGTTAAATCCATATTGGCTTCCAATGTTTCAAGCGCCATGCATTCAGCATACATACAGCACATTCATATTCCCTGATGATGTGAGCAATGTATGCACTCCAAACATTGGAAGTCAACATCGACTTAACCTGAATGGCAACCCGAGAACACTTGTTCCAAATGACACTTGTCAATTGGAAATGAAACCTTTCACACCACTGTAATGTGATACACTCTTTGTGTTGCCACTTTAATGTCACTCAGACTAGGCCATTCTTCCTATCATTTCATCATGTTACCTCTGTTTGTTGGTCACTCAGGTATAGTGATTACTTGTTTATGGACTGGAGGATGAAATGCTTATTCCAATGCACACAGTTTGGAGTTGTGTCATTTGTTGCTTTGGTGTCAAACCCCCATGTCACATGTCACTTCCCCAGCTTAAAGTTTCCTTAGATGAAGACTTTTAAATTTCTTTTTTTTATTTTAAATGAATGCTGCATCAATATCATAACATTAAATAAACAATGAATGCTGACCTTAACATAAGTCCTTTCTGTGTCCACCAATTCCAGTACAACTTTACGAAGTTTTTCTGCATCTGTCAGTTGCCGGCTGGGAGTTAGTGCCTGCGATTGACTGCTTGCGATACTTCCTGTTGGACTAGACTTTCGAGTTTCTCCTGGTGACCTACAAAACCCTGTCACCTGTTCTGCTGTCTGGAATAGATAGTGAGAAAGAACAGACTTTATACAGTACAAACATTACATAAAGTCTCTACAAATGTGCACAACAACTAATGAATTACTTTCTTATGATGTACATTTTGATTGAATATAGCTGCTACTATGCCCTTTGATATGATAATGAGACCTCCATAGAGAGGAAAATAATTATTGCAACAAGTTTTCTTTCTGAAAACTATTTTCATTTATAACTTTTCAAACCATTCTTGGCAAGTGTTTGCATGCAAAGAGGAAAAATCTAACTTTTCATTGATTGTGTAAAAGCTTGTCAATTTTTAAGAAAGTTTTGACTTTTAAAGATAGGAAAAACTTCACACTCACCTTAAGAAGATTTTCAATTTCGAAGGAATTTGCACGAGATGCTTTGCCTGTGTCTGTAGATGGTGCAGGAGAGCTTTCAGTATCTGGAGAATAAAGCTCCTTACCTGTCAAGTACAAAAATGAAATGGCTTTGTTAAAAACAGCTCAAAGGTAAGAAACATGCTTTAGAAATGCAAAAAATATACAATACACCTAAGATAGTAAGCAACCCTTAAAGAGCGATTCTGAATGAAAGGTATATATACATGTATCTTCTATATATATAAAAATGGATGAATGTGTGTATGTATGTGTGTGTTTTTGTCTGGCATAACTCTCGAACGCCTGGAGCGATTTCAACCAAATTTGGTACACGTATCACTTGCAATCTCGAAAGAAATACTGTGGGGGTATGACACCTCTGGCACCCCTAGGGGTGGGGGTGGGAAGGGGTGACATGTAAAATGACCGATATTAGTGTGGAATCCATAGTTTTCAGGGTCGCTAATGAATAGTGACTCTCCCAACGCCGTTCAACTCCAAGATACACCTGACACCCCTAGGTGTGGGGGGTGGGAAGGGGGTGATATGTAAAAATAATCTAAAACAACCGATATTAGTTGTTGAGTTTTTGTTTTAAGTCCACTTTATGCACAGTAAGGCTAATCGGGACTGGACCTACAGTTTAAAGTGGAATCCGAACAACTTGTGCCTCTACCGGGTATCGAACCCGGGACCCCTTGATTACAAGGCGACGACGGACCGATATTAGTGTAGAATCCATAGTTTTCGGGGCCGATGAGATGAATAGTGACACTCCCAATGGCGTTCAACTCCAAGTTCATTTTACACTATAGTTAGAATTCATTATATTCCTGTCTAATAGAAAGATTGGGATAAATAAATTGTTGACAATTTTGTATGCATCTTAGACGTTATCTCCTCCCGCCCATCAGATTACATCGATCTTGATTTTTGGTTTATTTCCCTTGTTTTTAACCCCTGACACCTCTAGAAAGAACTACCAATCATGAGACATCGCGAAAATCCAACGAACAGTGGTTAATAGTGTTGTTAATTTTTCATCACTTTTTTCTAAATTTATTTATTTATTTTGCAATTGAGATGAAAAGGAAAAGAAGAAATCCCATCATTTTCGGGTCGGTATGAGCCGTGAGCAGATGACAGGATGCTGCACTTTCAGTGACTGTCAGTTTGGTACGAACTACTGTTGCCAACTTAGTTTTTTGGAGCAAGACTTCCTCGCACCGAGGAAAACACCATTGTTATCTGTTGTCTAACCAAAGGAACGGTTGTAGTTAATTCCAGTCTTGGCTATCCAGATAAATGAATTTCTGACACCTGTATGTGCAAGTAAACATAATTTAAATTTTTGTTATTTTCGTCTCATTTGTTCTTATCTATGTTAATCTTGACGATGAGAATGTATGGAGAACGAAATTGATGAATTAAAGAGGATCAAGAAACATTGACATGACCACAATCAGGTCACCTGGCTTCGTGACGTGTTAGGATGACCATTACAGGGCGGAAGCTTTCAAGAAAAACAAAGATAAAGGTCACCTCTCTCATTCAGTGTGAATACAAAACACCACATTGTAGTTTGTTCCGCCCCTCGTGTGAGTTCACACTAAGGGTGTGCGGGACAGCATTTTTTGGGTCGGGACGGGATCAGGACGGGAAGTTTTTTTAAATACCGACATTCGGGACGGGCAAAATTCGCAATTTCCCGACAAAGTCGGGAAATTTTCGGGACGGGAAATGTTCGGAATTTCCCGAAGCTCTAGAAATCTCGAATTCTACACGTCATTTTCACCTTAAGTGACTGTTTTTGCATTTCAGGAATAAAAACTAACTATTTTCGATGATTTACAGACACTTACAATGCAGAAAACGTCGAGAATTAACAACTTTTAAAAATGACCCGAGCAGTCGGGAAATACCGAATGATCATTTTAAAAAGTCGCTAATTCTCGTCGGGATTAAAAAAATTTCCCGTCCCGACCAAAACAATTCTGTCCCGCACACCCCTAGTACTTATTTTCGACCCTACTATGATGGCAACACGACAGGTTACTACATAACATATAAATAGGTCATAATAAATGTAGCTGCTTGTCAGAAATAGAATCCCAATTTTTAGGCGCGATTCGATTTAGCTCTTTTCTGCCAATCCAATGTGATAACACTGGCCTGTTCCGCCAGAAATGAACCGGACATGGCCCACGAGAATAACCCTGCAACACTCTTTGTCCTAAACCCCGAAAAAGTATTCCCTTACATTGTACTCTCAAATCCCTCTCCTCTTGTTATCTCTTCAGGGTAAACGAAACGTCCTACCTTCGCTTGTGTCGGCTGCATAAAAAATTGTCTACTCGACGACAGTGTTAACGCATTAAATAACGTTTCAACAACTTCTTAGCATTAACATTACGGCAACAGCGTATCCGCAGTCATGTGACTGAGACTCCACGTAAAGTAGACGAGCAGAATGACAGCTGCGCCCGTTGGCTGAAGATTGACTGTGATTGGATGAAAACAACTCGCCCGCTGCTTATCCCCACCCACGTTCGTGGCGGCAGCTCTCTTCAGATCTTGGACGTTAACCAAGTAAACGTGTCATCTATACCAGTGGTATTCAACCTGGGGTACTTGTACCCCTGGGGGTACGCGAAGACTTTTTAGGGGGTACGCACAATTTAAAATAATTATAAATAATGAAAACTGTTTCTGACAGAGATAACTTGAAAATGTAATAAAGGTAAGCAAAGAAAATAGACATTTCTTTGAACATTTTCCTCAAAGTAAATATAAAAAGGGATCGATTGAGGATTTCATGTTACTCCCCCCCACCGACCACCAGACTAAAGGATTCTAACTCTGATTTATTATTATACTCAGAACTTGTATCATTCTCTATTTCCAAGAATCGCTTTTCGTTAAAAAAAAATGTGCTATTAGTGATGAAATTCTGGGATGGGAGAGGATATTTTTAAAATTCTTAATAATTTCATAACATTAGAATTAAATTTGTCGTGGGACTGGTGTGTAAGTTTGTCCACAGATTGTGCTGCTTCACTGACAGGTCAGAAAACTGGTCTTGTTGCTTGTATTCGCCAAATGAACCCTCAAATAATTTATGAACATTGCATTATACACAGAGAAAATTTGGTCGCGAAAAAAATAACTCCCGATTTACACGAAACGCTGAACATTGCTGTAAAAGTAGTCAATCAAGTCGCGTGCACCGAACTCCCGTATTTAAAAAAAAAAATGCGAGGAGATGGGATCCGCACACACTCAACTGTTTAGCGGTGGTTATCGTGAGGACGCGTATTGACTCGCCTTTTTGAACTGAAAATTGAGGTAAAATGTTTCCTTTCAAAATTAAAATCCGATCTGGTGACGTATTTTGAGAATGAACAGTGGCTTTGCCAACTAGCTTACTTGACGGATATATTCAACAAATTTGACGATCTCGATTTTCAACTCCAAGGCTTCGACAAAAATATTTTTAAAGCCCGTGAGAAAGTGAAGGCATTTTATAAGAAAGTATTACTTTGGATTGATTGCGTTAATGAAGGTAATATTGCAGTTTCTCCAACTGTGTTGGAATATTGTGGACAAAATAATGTTAGCATTGCTGGTGAACTTCTGGAAATAATCAAATTCCACGTAGAAAATCTCAGGTCACAGTTTTTTAAATACTTTCCAGAAATTGAGAAAGAGGATAACACACAAGATTGGATTACAAATCCGTTTTCCTGTAAAATTAAAAAAAGGCTGCTGGAAATGTTCACTGATAGATCACTTGAAATCAAATTCGAAAACGTGTCTATTTGTGTGAGCAGGGTTTTTCTGCATTGACAGCCATCAAATCGAAACACAGAAATCGCCTGAATCCAGAATCACCACTGATACTCGCACTAACGAAGATTCGGTCACGAATCGAGGAGCTGGTGTGCAGAAAACAAGCTCAGCCATCTCATTAACAGGTAAGAAATATTAAAGTTGATAATATATTTTTGCTATACCCGTAATTTTCCTTTATTTATTTTATAATTCTCCTTTTTATAGTAAAACTGTATTATTTAATAGGTAATGATTTGCATAATTTATTTTAGATGTAGTTATGTATAATCTGAATTAAGGATAACTCGGGGAACACGCTTGAGTGGAAAAGTTTCTTTAGGAGTACGTGGAGAAAAAAGGTTGAATACCACTGAACTATACGACAGAATGTGAAGAGACTCCAGCAAATGTGCCTCACTCCGTGGAAAGTTCGTATACTGGATAGGGTTAGAATTTTTTTGTAATTATCATAAATGAAAATTTCAAACTTTTGCATTGCATTACGTATGTTTTGACGAAAAAAGTAAAAACACCTTTAAGAGAGTAATGATGACGTGAGTAGGTCCGGCCTCCTGACCTCATATAACACTTTGCCACTGCCTAGGAGCAGAAATTGTGAAAAATCCAGTAGTCAAGATTGTATTGATCCCTTTATACTCAGATAGACTAAATGGAACTGGACCAATAGTTTAAAGTGGGATATGAACCAATGTTCTTTCACTGGAGGCAGGAACGTATTTAGGGGGGATCGGGGGTCCGGACCCCCCCCCCCCCTTTCGAAAGATTTATCAAGTACTAAAATTAAATAATGAAAATATTTTTCGTTTAGCATTTGTTGTATAATTTCTTCTGAACTTATTGGAAGACAAGGATTATATTGGCATCATAAAGCTTTGAGGGACACGATGGACGTATTTAGGGGGTCCGGACCCCACTCCCACCCGAAAGACTTATTAAGTACGATTGATTTATTTGGTGTTTTAAGTCCACTTTATGAACAGTAAGGCTAATCAGGACTAGGCCTACAGTGTAAAGTGGGATCCGAACCACTATGTGCCTCCACCGGGTATCGAACCCGGGACATCTTGATTACATCTTATTAAGTACGAAAATTAAATAATGAAAATATACTCGTTTAGCATTTGTTGTATAATTTCCTCTGAACTTATTGGAAGACAAGGATTATATTGGGATTATAGGGGTTTGAAGGACACAAGGGACGTATTTAGGGGGTCCAGGGGTCCGCCCCCCGACAAACTTATCAAGTACTAAAATTAAGAAATGAAAATATTAGCATTGTTGCATAATCGATGGTTACTAATTTCCTTTGAACTTTTTAGAATGTAAGGATTATATTGGGATCATACGGCTATGAATGACATTACAAAGATGATTTATGTATACTATTACTCAAAATAATGTGCATACAATTTTAATCAGAAACTTACTTTTCTCGAACTACATTTAACATCATTTTTGTTATTCGATAAGTGTTCAATTATTCATCTATTTGACATTCATTTCATTGCCAGGGCACTTGTCTTTATGTAAATTATTCCGATCTTAACTACAGGTAAGCTACGAAATGAATATGCACTGTTATATCTCTATTCTTATACAGTCTTTTTTACCTAATCGTGTAATAATAATAATATTAATTTATGTATTGTAATTAGTATTAATTTGATTTAATATAATTATTTTAATTAAACATTATTATTATTCCTGAGACACTTGGTTCGGACCCCCCCCCCCCCGAAACATATTTCTAGATACATGCCTGACTGGAGGACCCTTTAATTACAAGCCTACCCCACTGGAGTCACTCAAAAGTTTCAGTAGTTATGAAAGAGGGGTAAGAGGCGATTTCTTTCCTGCACCCTCCCCTCGCACTACCAAGCACAGACATTTTATGTATGTCCTTTGACATAATCTTCTTATTCCATGGTTTGTGATATTTACATCCTACAAATTTTGTAATGAGGAAACAGAAACATTCATTAAAATAATATAGATTATTTATTGAGTCATACTATGAATTTCTGATTTTAGAAAAAGGTTATCATATTTAAGAATATATCTGTTATATCATAGTATCTGTAGAACATCTTTAAATATGTACTACATACTACTTTTACTACTACTTTTGGAAACAGAAAATTGTAAGTATAAATTTCCCCGTCGAATATTCTTTGTTGATTTTTTATTTAATGTTTTCTGTAAATAGCGCCCTAGGCTTCAGCCCCCCCCCTTGCTTAGCCCTTGCTGCTCCCCTTACACAATACAAAAGGGAAAAACAACTTGGCAATTGTATCACCTCAGCACATTCAGCATACATTCACAATCTGACCACTATGAGTGATAGTTTCAGGTTGATCTCCTGGCATGAGTATGTTTTTTTTTTCAACTATTCAATCACAAATTTCATGTAATTATCATTCATCCTCATCATCTTAATTGCATCTTTTATGCAGAAAAGCAAAATAAAGTAAGGAAAAACAAAATACAAATACCAGTGGCATGCCTGCCACAAATCCTCCAGAGCATGTATCTTTTCCCTTCACTAAATATCCTAGTCTCCATTTTGCATCCTTATCTTGACAATATTGAAGTAAAAGTTTCATGACAAATTTTTTAAGCTCACCAATGTGATTTGCAGTTACAATGTCATTGCAAAGGTGCGAGCGTGAATGGTGGTACACTGAAAACAACAATGTTATTTAAGTGAAGAATAACTTTAACCGCACTTGCTGATCATCCTCATTTACATTAATTGAATCCTCTTAAAGATTGCATCCAACCAAACTCATGATAGGATACATTGCACTTGAACCACTGAATTGAAATGCCTCTGTTTTTATTCCTGAAACCACGTTATTTCTAATTTAATTCATGTGCAATCATAATTGATCCTAGAAACTCCCAGTTTCTGCTTCATTTACCAGGTATAATACTTTTTTATCTCTGTAAATGAACTATGAAATATGAGCTTAAAGTTGATCTGGTTGGAGATTGACAAATTTAGTATGATATCAGAACTTCTGTTTCTTATCAGGTCACTCAGTTTTCAATTTTCATGAAATGGCATAATGAAGGGATGTTGATTGACAGGCTTGCAGCCCCTTCCAATGAGTGAAAAAACAAAATTTTAGGAAAAAAGTTGGGGGAAGTTACATGCAATTTTAAGGGTGGAAAGTATGAAAATAATAACTAAGATACTTTTCAGCAATTGTTCCTTATCATGTATTTATTGAAAACAAATTGTTACTAAATAATTTATATGATCCCACTTTGTCTTAACTGAGTGTGTAGCTTTCTCTTTTTTTCTTAGTTCTCTTTGTGTTCATGTGCAAGCAGGAAATTCACCAGAACATACAAAATTTTACAATATGATACCTTATTTATTTTGGTAACAATTAGAACATAATGTTATAACATGCAATTATCAATTGTTTCACTAACTCAATTATTATCCATTTTGATGTTAGTCACACTGAAATAATTATAATCATACCTACCTTCCATACATGTGCAAATATACAGTATATAAACATTCATTATTTGAATATGTCTGTGTGTATTTGTAATTGCAGGTGAAGAAATCTTTTATGATAAACTTTCAAAAAAAATATTTTTGGACCAGGACCCTCAAGGAGTTTCATTGATGTGATAACAGAAATATACAAACACTGTACTGAAATTTAATGTAAAAGCAATAATGATGATAACACCAATACTCACTCCATCCAGGTGCAGGCACAATAAGTCCTGAGATCATTTCCTCACTGATGAGGCCATCACTGGGTGGGGGAGGGCACACGAGACTCTCAATGATGTCATCTGTTGTCCTCATAAGTCCTGCAAGATCTGGAGGCTCTGTCCGTGATGATCTCATCATCATGCAGAGAGCCAGCTCTTCTTGCAACACGGATTCAAGGTACATCATATCCAAATCACTCACTATTGCACCATTTATAACCATGATTTCATCTCCTTTTATGATTCCTGCAAATAGTAACAAAAAAACAGTAACAATTTTAAAGATGATGTTAAGAAGATAAACTATTAGCACACAGACTTCAAAATATGTTAACTTTTTTACAACTAACAATTATTTTTAGTGCTATCTACCATCATCATTAATTTTAATAAAATAACAATACAAGTAAATTAAGTTATAGGTAACGTAAATGAAGGAAGGTGAATGATGGGAGAAAAAATGATAGAAATTCAATCATCAGCTGTCTAATTTCCTATAACTTTGTTTACTTCCAGAATCTCAATCGCCTTAATCTATATGATTTATCTGCTTTCAATTTTTTCATGAATGCCATCTAACAGTGCTCACATGAACATCCATATACATTCTAAATTATGTATACATTATATACATAAAAGTATTTATTGAATTTATAACTTTTTGTGATGTTCGAGCATGTATGTAATGACTTTAATACTATCACTATAACTTTTGACAACTCTTCTAGTTAGTTTGCAACACTAGTGTTTTCACTGTAAGATTGAAGATGTTAATCAAAGTTGTGCATTTAGTGTAACAAAATCAAATAAATTTATTTCTTTTAAACTTTCATACTCTGAAAGTCGTTTACATTTTACATGTTTGCTATAGTCGAACTGTAACACAGCATGTTATTTGGGAAGGATGCAAAGCAAAGAGGAGTTTGAAACACCACATTTGTGGCTTGACAGTATAGTGGAATGTGTTACAAATGCTGGAGTTGGTTTTGAATCGTTTCAATATTACAAGCTTTATTTGTTAAAAAAACTCTTCTAGTGTAGTGTTTAATAGCATACAGAGTGTGAGAGGCATTCCTTCTGTTCTTTCAGGCAATTCTCAGAACTTAAAATCCTTCCAAACCTTCATTCTATCCCCTTTGATTTATTATTTGTGCAAGATGCTGCTACCACAGTAAACTTTGTGACCGAGTAATCAACTTGAAGTGACCAAGTGATCAACTTGAAATTAAAATATCCAAATTGAAAAATTTTGATTGAAAAGATTTATTTCACTTCAGGCAGAGTGTGATTCTTTAGATGAAAAGTACAAGAACTTATGTCTAGGGCGACCATTTTTTAGCGATGAATTTAAGAGATATTGCGGGTATTTTTTTTTAAAATTTTCAGCTGCAAGGCGTGACTCCAGCAAATGTTCATGGAATGGATAACATTAAACGAAACAATTAATTTACATTGTATATAATATAAAGGTCACACTTTAGAATCAAAATTTACAAATTTGCATGTTTCTTAGTCCTAAATGGTATGTATGCTGCAGACCTATGCACTTTTTTTTATCTTCTTATGCAAATTTCAAAAACTCTTTACAACTATACTGATAATTAATCGCCACCATTAGCTTTGGCTTGATTAGTTCTAAGCTACTTTAATTTCTCTGATCAGTTTATTTATTGGTAATCAGTGAAGAAACTCTTTCAGCATGGGTATTTTAACTTAGGATGCTCAAACAAAGCCTAAGATATTATTAAGGTTAATAAGTCAATCTTGCAGTAGACTTGAAGCTGTCTGGCTC
Organism: Lepisma saccharinum; assembly: GCF_977018435.1. Lineage (NCBI taxonomy): Eukaryota > Metazoa > Arthropoda > Insecta > Zygentoma > Lepismatidae > Lepisma > Lepisma saccharinum. Next base: position 219,402,918 of record NC_139229.1, on the reverse strand, counting down.
ACTAAACTCGCCTTGATCAATCAGAATGTATTTGGTGGGAATGATATTAATTTACAGTTTGTGATCTTAATTGTTATTGAATATATAGGAGGAATAGTTCAATTTGGGAGCCAGCAATAGAAAAAAATAGCTCTAATATGGGAATTCCTAGGAAATATGGGAGAGTTATGTTAATTATGTATGTCGCTATGCCCATTTTTTTTTTACTATAAGACTTTTTTTTATGAATAAAGGGGATGTTAATAATAAAAAAGCCTTGTGTGGATCTTTTGAAATTTTCTTTTCAACACATTCATGAGAGACATTCAGACTTAAATTACTTTAACCTGCATTTGGTCATATACACACCTCAACTTCATGTGTGTGAAGCTGAAAACAAAATTAAGGCACTGCACACACAAAAATGAAACTTTAAAAGTTCAATTATTCATGATATAATGGAGTTAAAAATAGGTACTGGCAGTAGAAGAGCACGGTTATACCTGTATATATATTCTGCCCAGCATGTGGTGTTAGAACCTATTTGTCTGCATTACTCTATTGAAGTTTTAGGATAGTTTGTTTGCAAACTCATCTTACGTGCAGATACATCACCTTAATATAGTCAATTCACATAGTGAAATTATAAAGAATATTTCAGCCAGATATGAGATAGCACTTCCCATAACATACTGTTTACAAAAATCCATCTCAATATGTAAAAATCAAGTTTCTGGCAATTAGTTTATTATGGAAAAATAACATTCATATGAATGCACACTCATGCAGAAAATAGAACATAAAAAGTTATTATAATGATACTGTGTGCTAGTAGCATTCAAATAATTTAAAGTATTCCTTACCATTTTGCATAGCAACACTCTTGTCTTCTACTCGGCTTACGTAACAACAGAGTTCATCCTGTCGATCAGCATTTTCGATAAGCTCTGCTTCAACAGAAAATCCCCACATCTGCTCCAATGTCGTCCTCTGCAACTCTACTTGGTATAAAATTTTGGCACACACCTCGACCACTTCGTGAGTGTGAAGCTGAAAACAAATTTAAGACACTATTACAGAAGGCAGGGAATTTTATTCTGAACGTGTGAAGGCACTTTACATGTATTCAATACACAATACAACAAAAAATGGTTTTACAGTGATTATATTCATCTTTTGTTCAAGTTTATACCTCTGTATCTCTTACATTGGCTCGTAAGAGATACAGAGAATTATCATAAAGCATCACCAGCACTAAGTTAATTTGCATAGACACTTAATCTGTCTTTCACGACCAGTGGCGAAGCGTAGAGTTCCTAGCAGGGTAGGCACAGAAGTGCGATAATTTCCATTAGTTGCTTAAATCTGTAAAAAGAAAGGGAGGGGGGGGGGCTATGTCATGGAGAGTGGTTCAATGTCTCTCCAGACCGCTTCTTTACTTGGCAGTGGCATGACGTTTTCAAAAGTGTTGTTACCGGCCATCAGCACGATAATTGTGTCTTAGACGTTCTCCCCCACCCACCAGATGTCATCGATCTAGATTTTTGTTCACTTCTGTTTTTTTTATTTGTTTGTATTTTTTCAACCCCTGATTTATGCACACACCTCCAGAAAGAACTACCAATCGTGAGACATCGCGAAAATCCAACGAATAGTGCTCGAGCCCTGTTGTCAATTCTTCATCACTTTTTTCTAAATTTATTTATTTATTTTGCAATTGAGGTGAAAAGGGCTAGAAGAACCCCATAATTTTCGGGTTAGTCTGACGTTTGTGCCGTGAGCAGACGACAAAATTCCGCACTTTCAGCGACTGTCAGTTTGGTATGTTCTATTGCTGCCAACTTAGTTTTTGTAGCAAGACTTCCTCGCACCGAGGAAAACACCATTGTTATCTGTTGTCTAACTAAAGGAATGGTTGTAGTTAATTCCAGTCTTGGCTTTCTAGATAAATGAATTTCTGACACCTGTATGTGCAAGTAAACATAATTTAAATTTTGAATATTTTCGTCTCATTTGTTCTGATCTATGCTAATCGTGACGATGAGAATGTATGGAGAATGAATTAAAGATGACCAGGAAACATTGACATGACCACAATTAGGTCACCTGGCTTCGTAACGTGTTAGGATGACGACTACGGGGCTTTCAAGAAAAAAACATAAGTAAAGGTGACCTCTCTCATTCAGTGTGTATACTTCGCATCCTAGTTTGTTCTACCCCTTGTGTTAGTAGACACCCTTACGTGATAACAGAACATAGGATCCTTGTTTGGGACCCGGCAACACGACAGGTTACTATGTAACATATAAACAGGTTATAATAAATGTAGTTGCTTGAAAGAATAGAATCCCAATTTTAGGCGCAATTTAGTTCTTTTCTGCCAATCCAATGTGACAACACTGGCATGTTCCGCCAGACCTGAAACAGACATGGCCCGCGCAATAACCCCATAACCCTCTTTGTCCTAAACCCCGAAAAAGTATTCCCTTACATTGTACTCTCAAATCCCTCTCCTCTTGTTATCCCTTCAGGGTAAACGAAACTGCCTACCTCTTCGCTTGTGTCGGCTGCATAAAAAAAATATCTGCTTGTAATATTTATTCAACGACAGTGTTAACGCATTAAATAACGTTTCAACAACTTTGAATTTTTAAAAAATATTTTGCTGTCACTTGCCACTGCTACTTGCAAAGGAAAATATACTTGAAAACATTTTAGAAATGATTGTTATAAGAAGGAAACATGAAAGACCAAAAGTGGGTCCTACCTTACCGATGATTATTTCTTCACTCAATTAAGAACTCGATTGTTCTTGTTCTTGCATTTCAGTCCAGCACTTCTTGCATAAATCTGATCGCTGCACACGACACCAATCAAAAACAAAGCTCTACCGCCACGAACCTCGCGCTCCGAGCCAAGCGCCAAGCTCCCTTCTAGCGTCGTGAGCAGGAGGCAAGTTTTCCCAGAGGGTGAACGAGAGGGGAATCCCCGTTTACGATAAAAATAAATTATTCTATTCCCAGTGAAAGTAAAACTACTTTGTAAATATAAAGCGTAACTATCATTTTAATTTACGTAATTTGGTATGAAGACTTACTTTACAAATATAAGTTCTTTGGACTTTCTGTTTACGCTACGGTGTTGGGTGAATCGACAAGACCATCAGCACTCTGACCAGAAAACGAAGTCAGAACTACAGTACTCCGTAATTTTCAATTTCACTTACACTTGTCGATGAAAGGAAGGAAAACCTAAGTTTCGTACAAAATATGGAGAATGTACAATGAAATAGAAGTCTCTCTGCACGAACACAGGCTAATGTTTATAAAAAATGCCGGTACACCACAAATTTCCAACCCTGGCGGAAATGCAGTGTTGCTGATATGCTGTTCGTCCTAGTGGGTAACACCGGGAGGCCGGCCTCAGGAGCGCGTTATAAGCATACGTACAGTACTCGTAAGATTAGGCTTCCCGCATATACCACCGTAGGACGGAATGTGAAGAGAAGAGGCCCCAGCAAATGTGCCTCACTCCGTGGAAAGTTCGTATACTGACTGGACAGGGTTAGAATCTTTTTGTAATTATCATAAATGAAAATTCCAAACTTTTCCATTGCATTGCATGTGTTTTGACGAAATAAGTAAATACACATTTAAAAGAGTAATGGCGTGGGTAGGCCCAGCCTCCTGGCCTCATAGGACGCTTCGCCACTGTTCACGACACCTCTCATCTATGTTATCACAATAAAATTTCACAATTTGAATTGTATTAATTTTTCCCAGATATCTTGGAGGGGGGGACAAGTTCTCCCTGGCTTCCTTTGGAGGGCACTCTTAATAATATATTTATCAAGTTATGCCCACATTGATTATGACTACCTAATTGTTATGTAACTTGAATTATGCTTATCTTGAAAATAAGAGCCAATCTTACAAAATGATGTGCATATTCGTGTTCAGGTGATCAATTTCATTAAGAAACAGCTACTTTGCTTTCTGTAACTGAAAAAAATTGAAACTTTGTAGAACAGTATAATTTGTGATGAAGTTATTACTTATCTTCATGCTTTTCTCTAGTCATATCGTTAGTAGTAAGGTTCGATGAAGTTTACCGTTAGCTTTAGACATCTCTGAGTGGGGTGATCGCCTAATTTTAGACTTAAAGACAAGACGATCTACTTTTTTCGGACGTTAAAGTGTAACGATAGCCACTTACACGAATGCCATCAACTCACGCGTTAATTGACGATTCGTGGTTAAATCTAGTTTTAGACGCCTAGAGGGGGCGATCAGCACATGATGCATGATATTAGGTTATGAATTAAGAGCGCAAGAGAACCAGATTTGGCCGCAAAAGAATCTTGAATGAAACAAGTTCAGACAAGTTGCTCAAAATTTCCAACAGTGGCCGACAGATAGCGCAGTCCTAAAGCTTTGTAGACGCACCGCTTATAAAAGTAGTGAAGGAGTATGGAGGGGGGGGGGAGGAAATTAAATGAGCGGCATTCCTTGAAGCACTAAATTCTAACTGCAAACGTTGCTTGATATCTTAACACCGCGGTGGTATTCACAACAGTTGCGACGTACTTTTAAAAAAAGTTCGGATCTTTCCAAAGCAAACAGTTTGCAAAGTTCCTAAATAAATAGTCCACCGGCTGCACTTCCAGGCTGTGAAAGTATTTAATTCGCGTTTTGCTCTCCTGGTTTTCTGTCGGACCGTTTGTCTTGTCGCCCCGTTTCTTTGCTTTGTGTAGAACTCACAGTTAAGGCGGGAAAAGGACCAGCTGCTCACACTGTCGGCTTCAAAAGAGCGACTCTCATTTCTGTTTCTTTAAGAATCTTTGTTGTTTTTGCTGTCGACATTTTTTTAACCTCTTTTTCATTCCTCTTGTTCTTGAACTTCTTGCTCTCGATTAGATGGAAACATGGCGTCGTCAAAATAGTGACGGCGCCATAAAAATATGAATGAAAATGGGATGGGGGATATTTTTCAGGGAGACAGTTACGTATAGTACAGACCAAAATGTAGTGGCGTGCCTAAAGAGGGTTGGTTGGAGTTATAACCACCTTTTTGGCCCAATATTCCTAATAAAAAGAACGTGAATGACAGGAAAAAATGGCAAAATGAGGACTGACTACTAAAAAATTATACGTAACTCCTCCCTTTCGAAAATGCTGGACTCGCCACTGCCTAAATCCATATAAAAATGTCATACTTGACCAAGAAGAGCATTTAGTTTTCTAGTTTTTCTTGTTTGCTATTATTGTCATGGCAACTTTCATTAACTCCTTAGATTCTCAATACACCAGATGAGTGAATGCCCGGTACAACTGTTTCTCTTCTTTTTTTCACACCTCGTGCCGTTAATATATTGCAATACTTAGTGGTTCTATTACTACCTTGACACACTTCGTTCAAGAAGAATCTTAGGAACTTTGTGGGAAATTTTAGTCACGAAATTTAGATTGTGCGAGCTCTCACATGAAATATCATTTTTGGTTATTTGGAAAACTCGTAGAACTATTTAATCTTGAATTATGGGTTTCTTCATTTTATATTCGACTTTTAGAACTACTGAACTTTACTTCTGTTATCCGCAAATAAAATAACAACTACTTCCCTGTTTCTCTCATATTTAAATCAACGATGCCAGTATCCATACTAGTTGAGTCTGGTTTCTATTCCATCTGTACATAAAGTGAACTCTAAACAATGCTACGTGACTATTAATAATGCTTTCAACATATAATTAGAATTCGGCTTACAATCTTTACCGAGAAAACAGCATTTCGCTTCGTTTCTATATGTATTGCACATTGGATGAATAGATTATATAAACTATATGACAATAAAAACGAGTAGATAATGTTTAAAGACTTCTTGAAAATGCATACCGGTTGTTGGAAATAGTGGAAGTAACCTTTTCAGTAACAGCAACGACGTACCTTTTTCGCAGGAATTTCAACCGACATTTACAGTTTCTGTTACAAGTTATTTTCCATTTGCACTGTCCTTTTAGCATCCACTTTTAGAGAGCGTAGATAATTTCATCTATTACAAATGTTATACAAATACATAGTTCTATTTTGTAACTGAAAATTATGAATAATTTTACGTTGAGAGTCTAATAATATTGTAAACATACGAATTTTGTTCGAGAGAAACATCATTAACAAATGCGTAACTTTCACATGATTTATACAGGGTGTCATTTTAATGGTGCATTTTCGGCGCTACGGTCGTTCAAAAGAGCCCGTTTTTTTGTTGGATTGCCTCCATGCTGGCAACCCAACACAACATTTGATCGCATCTGTGACGTCATTTCCTGTTGTGAAGCGGTACGTGCCAGAGTTGCAAGGAACACACATATTCTGTGAAAAATGACATAGTTACAACCAGCCACAAACAAAGCGAAGGAACGCGTTCAGTAACCCAAAGTTACGAAAAATGCTAGAAAAACAACGTATTGATGTCCTATATACGTTTCTGCAGTCCTTGGGCGCCATTAAAATGACACCCTGTATATTTACATTATGTTCATCTTTAAACGTATAATTTTATTTATTGTTCAGTTTTTAAATTACCCACATTAAGAGAATGTCCTAGTTTGGAGATGTTATTTATACGAATCGTATCAATATCGTTAGCACACACAGAACTCGAAATACTTCAAATGAAGGCTGATGCACTAAGATAAACGTGTAACTTTGGCTTCCTTGAAATGATCGTGTCTGGTCTGTTCAATTGTTGCATTTTAGTGCATTGCACGGAATAGAAGGTGCAATTACTGGGATCACAAAATTAGGCATATTTGATTCATTTGACACATTTTGGGTTCTGTGTAGGGCTGTGCGGGATAGAATTTTTTTGGTCGGGACGGGAAATTATTTTAATCCCGACATTCGGGACGGGAAAAATTCGCAATTTCCCAATAAGGTGGGAAATTTTCGGGACGGGAAGTGTTCGAAATTTCCCGAAGCTATGAAAATCTCGAATTCTACAAGTCATTTTCAACTTAAGTGATTGTTTTTGCATTTCTAGAATAAAAACAAACAATTTTCGATAAGTTACAGATGCTTGCAATGCAGAAAACGTCGAGAATTAACAACTTTTTAAAATGACCATTTGGTATTTCCCGACTGCTCGGAATCCCGAAAAGTCGGGAAGTCATTTCCCGAAGTCGGGATCGGGACGGGAATTTTTTTTCCCGATTCCGGTCCCGACTTTTCGGGAACTCGCACACCCCTACTTCTGTGTGTAGTTCTGCAGCATAAATAAACTGTAGAAGCAGCATGTGAGTCGATGCAGACTCGCATTGGATCTGGTAGCATTCGTTTCGTCATTCTGCAACTGAAATGAGTTAGGAAAGGACAGGATGTGGTACTCACATAACTCTCTATAAGGTCCGTTCGGTGAGGCACGAAGTAGTTGGTGTCCTCCATGTCTCGCCGCTTCTTCACCCTCACGAAGTGCTCCATGGGATTCAAGTTTTTTCGACTGCAGGCACTTGCCAGGAACTCCTCCACCGACATGGCGTCACGTAGGAACACGTGAGCGCTCTGGAAGGATAGAAAAGACTTCTGCGAATGAGCACGCCTGCGCAAAGGAGACTGCGCAGGTGCGAAAAACTTTAAAACCAACACGTGGCAGCTTATTGTGAGGTGACTGGTGTTGGTGGATGGGTCTCATTCAGTGGCGTGGCGTGGGATTTTTAAAAGTGTTACCGGTTATCAGTAGGACATTTAAGGGAGACTTGGGCGCCTCCGCCTCCCCACCTCATGCTCCCCACCCCCCCAATGTCTTCCAAGTAGTTCATATAGTATTAATCTGGCACGTCTGCAATTCAATACTAGATTTTGGTAAAGTTATTAATCAGGAAAAAAATGTTGACATGACTGAAGTGAAATCGTAAACATTGGTTGTTGACACAATAATACGTAATTTGATACTTACAGAAACATCGAAGGCTACTTATAGAGCAGATCAATCCGACGACTCTTCTTTGAAAATAGTTATATGATGCTCGGGTCCCGGGTTCGAATCCTGGCTTGGGCATGGGCGTTTGTGATGTCTATTCATCAATTTCATCATATCATCACTCATCCCCATCTTCGCAAATTAGCTAAAAGTGGCACAAGTGAAGCAAAATCAATCAAATCAAATCAAAAAAAGTTCTATGATGCTGTCATAAAGTGAAGTTTTTCATTTGAATTTGAATTTTTGTGTGCGTCATGGTCATGGTCCATGTTATCCACACGTTTTTTATCACCCGAAAATAGAGTACATGGCTAACAAAAGAGTTTCGACAACTGCGGACATCCACACAACCACGGATAGTCGTTATACCACGAAACATTGAAATGTCGGTTATATCCAGCAGACGACTTAGTTTTTAAATCGTTCAAAATTGGCTTTGGCTTCCCTTTCGCCACAATTTCGCTTTTTTCTGCAAAAGAACGAACCGAAAGATTGCTTCAAAATATCTTCTATCGCACGATTACTCACACTGTTCAGATAGGATGAACCCGCCACCTCGGAACTCTGAGCAAGCTCCATTAATTAATTGACAATGCCCGAAAACAACATAAAGACGAAAGACACCACTCACAAAACTCGCACTGCACAGTCCCTCCGACAAACCGTTGTTTACTTTTGTAACACGTGAAGCACCCTCCTTGCCCCCTCCCCTCTCAGCATCGGCGCTTCCCCAATATTTCCTTCGGAACCTGCAAGAAGTCCAGTTCTTCTACTGTTGCCATCTTAGTTCTTTTGAAACCAGATTTGCCCAAATCGCGAAACTTTTCGTTTCAAATAAGACGTATGTAGAGTAGATGTAGTCTTCATCTGTTTCCTAACTACTCCCACTCCCACTTCGCTAAATCCACTGAAATCTCATTTCTGACACCACTACTATTTCGTATATTTTACGTCCTTTGCTACCTTTAAGGCTCTCGCTTTATAGGATAATCGTGACGATGAGGATGCATGTTGAATTATTGAAATAAAATTATTATTTCTTTGTGTATGTAATTATTATTTTTTATAATTATGTAAGTAACATAATAACAACGAACATTGAAATAACCATTTCTTGCTGAGGATTCGAAACCTGCGACACCTGACACTTCAGAGCGTGCTAAGATAACAATCGGGAAATTATGCTTGTATGTAATGTTTTCACCCAAAAACAGTTCTACCACCTCAAAAGCATTGCTTCAATCCGAAATTATTGCATTCCTGCGACAACGTATGTCAATCTCAATCGGCCCTTTCAACAATTATCACAAATTCCTGTAACCGAAATAATATTATATGTGTGAAATATAGAATTTTAGGTTGACATTTTTAGAAGGACAGCGGACCCCTTGATCATACGCATCCCTCTCCTCTCCTTCTCGCCCATGATGTCGAGGAAGGACAAAGAGGACTTTCGTAATCGCTGATATTAGTGTAAATACAAAATATCACTTGGTAGTTTGCTTTTGCCCCAGTGTGATTTGATTTTTTTAAATTTTGATTTGGCGATTTAAGTCCACTTCATGCACAGTAATGCTAATCGGGACAGTTTAAAGTTGGATCCGAACCACTTGTGCCTCCACCGGGTATCGAACCCGGGATCCCTTGATTATAAGGCGGCGACGCTACCACTGCGCCATCGTTCGCCAGTCTGACTGGACACCTTCAGAGTAAGATAGACCCGATTAGGCGACTTAGCTCTTTTCTGTCAATTGAATATGGCAACACTGGTCTGTATCCGGTAAGGATCACCGGCAACTGCGCCGGCTAAACAGGCATGCCAAAAACCCGCCTCCTCCTCCCGCGGTCAGTCTTTGCCGCAATGCGAAGTCGTCCTTGGGTGGGTTCAGGACCCTTTCCTCATGTTGCCTGAGGAGGGTACCGGATCAGTCCTCTTCGCTTTTGCCGGTGTCAGAAAAAATGTCAGTCTGCAATGTTTACTTTACGACAATATTACCAGTTTATGTACGTAATAATATTTTAAGACGGGTTCTTCAATTCTTTATATTTTGGTGTTACCTGCGGTAACAGCGGCTACATGCCTCTGGTCTCACTCATAACAAAACCAACATGCAGGCTTCGTTGTTAGGTCAGGCTTGTTAGATTTAGTTCTCTTAGCATAAATAATATCTTTCTGGTTAAGCTCAGATAAAAGTACAGGGTATTTATGTTAAAAACTAAACAAGCCTTATCTAACAACGAAGGCATTCTCGCTTACGTCAGAACACGATATTGGTTGCTGCTTGTGTTATGAAGAGACCCTTGGTGGATGGTTGTTGGTGCTTACCGGACACCACTTTCACGAATTAAACTACAGCACTGTGTGTGTGGGGGGGGGGGAGGGTGAAGTGACGAACCTTCGAAAGAGGGTAGCGGGAGTTACACGCACCCATTCACATTTCAAGTAGGCTATATGCGTATGTATGTACGTACGATATTTTTTCTTTCTTTCCGCATGCACCATATTGAAAATGTTCAACACTAGCTGACCACCAACCCCAATACAGCGCGCGTTACTCCTGAGTATATGGAGTGTGTTTGTGAGCCTCTGTGTGTGTTTGTGAGAAAGTAGGGTAAAGTTGCCTAAATCGAACCCGTTCCCAAATCGCACCACTACTGGTCTAAAAACCAATGTATTGAACATTAATAAAATATAGCGGCTGTATATGGAACCTCAGGCATGCTCAATAACTCCGCATGTCAGTTGTAGCTGTTGGTGAAGTGACAGGCGTTGTATGTATACGCATTTGAAGATAACGCCTGTCCTTCATGCTATTTCTTGCACCTTTTCATAAAGATATAGGAGACGAGTGAGTTATGTTTTTGTAACATTTTTGTCACATTTGTCAATTCTGTTAGATTAATTTTAACCACATTCTCATTGTCATATGCTTACGCAGTTAGGCAGGGAAAATATTTTATTTCAAAATGGCGGGAGCTTCTAAATCGCCGTCTGCCCAAATCTGCATTTCGCTACTAAAACTAAAGAAACAGGGTTCTTCATTCTCATCGTAGGCAAAGAACCACACAAAGAAACAGATGAATGGACTCAAACAACAACCTGCATCTCTATCTATATTTCAAGTTCTCAAGACTACCACGGAAGAGGACAAAGGTTAACTATGAGAAGAGAAGAATCCCATGAAGCCTGCAATTAGTTATATGAAATTGACCAAGGTAGAACCAAGCTGAAAATGGTACAGAATGATATTTCTTCCTATGCGGAGAAACTGTGGAAGAAAACATGGTGCAATGCATCGAGTGTGAGAATGGGTACACGGCTCGTGTTCTCGGCTCCCAAACGAGGAACTGAATTTCTACACTTGTGATGTTTGCAAATAAACTACTCCAATATTAAGTTTACTTTTTCCAGCTTCAAAATTAATGTCGCAAATGCGTTTACTTGTTTATCATTTTCCATTTTTATTTCTTACACTGAAGAACTGATATATCACATATGTTTGAAATGATTGTAGCTCTAAATGAGCATACTGTCGATAGAAATCTTGTCACTTTATTTTTCAGTCTTTGAGCCTTTGAAACATGTTAGCTCTCAATCGTTTAAAGAGCGGTGCGATTTGGGCTCCCTGTGTTGCGATTTGGGAGACCAGTTCCATAAATCGCACCGTTTGCAAGAGTTCGGAATATCATATTTTTCTGTTATTTCCAATTGGAATAAACTTTTCCAAAGACATATGAAGATAGGTCAAATACCCCTTTACGAGTTGGTATATCAAAAACGTGATATGATCCACATTTTTATGTGACGTCACCAGTAGAAGATATGTCACTAATGTATTTATTTTTGTAAACGAAAGCGTAATTTCTTTGTTATTATATGTAATAATGCACCTTGTTTGTAATATATATCTTTTGTTTATCGTTTATTGTATTTATGCTACATTTTAGGTAATTTAATGTATCTTTGTTTGCAAGAGTGCACTATACGAATTTGTATTTCTAAAGATGTATAGATGTCAGTTTTGTTGATAGTATCCTTTTGTAGATAGTGAATGATTCATCTGTACTTTAATCTGTGTTCTCGAAAATAGTATAAAAGCGAGGATATCGCGTAAGAATCATCACACTTTTTCGCCACGGATCGACGAAGCTTTTAAACTTAAAAAGAACTCCTCGGTGTTGTGCATACATCTTGGTATGGTAGTTCGGGGCGCAAGCTAGGCCTATGTGAACATAGGTACGCCGATAGCCATGCATTGATGATATGCACAATACTGCAACCATTCTACGTCAAATAATAAAGTTAGCCTAAAGATTAATTTGGAAATAAAAGGCTAAAGAGCAAATATTGGCTCAGTTATCATTGCATATCTCTTGGTGTGGTAGTTCGGGGCGCAAGCTAGGTCTATGTGATCATAGGCTTGCCGATAGCCACGCATTGAGTTTTATGCGTTTTAATTGAGTCAATTCATCGACAAAGCGAAATCTTCGCCTTCGTCTCAAGTATAGTTGCATTATAATTGCAATAAATAAAGAATAAAACTTTTCAGTTTATACATACGGCAGTAATGTGGTTTTATTTCTCTGTGCTGTGAATATTGTCTTTACCTAACACTATCCCTGTACCTGAGAGGAGTCTGTGTACTTCACCGAGTCTCATCGTTCACCGCTGAGTATTATTAAGTTAATATTAATAGTATAATAATACGACGCGTCTAAATAATTGTGCATTAGAACGTATCAAACGTAAGTCACGTCACTTGTTTTGCAGCCACGTCCATTTATTTGAAAACTGGTGAGATTTGAGCAACTTTCTCATATGTAGTCAGTCAGGAGGCACAAGTTTCTTAACGAAAATGCAAACAAAAGAAGAAAAATTGGGCATATGGTCGTTCATAGCAATTTTTTTCGTGGAAGGAGTGCAAGCAAGGCTTTTTGTTCAGGGGAGAGCAATGAAGGCATTTCCACCACACAAAACACTCGTTCGGTTTGATGTTTTTTTTGTTTCTGCACTGATCTGTATCCATCTTACTTGTAAATAATTACTTTTCTCTTATAATAATTAAGACAAATTATCTTGGCTGAAATGAAATTGTTTGTTAAATGTATAATTTAAGACGGTCATTCATTTTCCAGCGGAGGGCAACGAGCACACTTGTATTAATACATAGCGTTCACCAATAGTATCTGAACATTGACATTTTACGTATATAGGGTCCGGCCAATATATATATATCTACTACTTTAATATATTTCCTATAGTAACACAATGCAGCTAACATTAAGCAAGTAATGGTAATTCATAGATAAAATAATGGCATTTGTAAAACAATAACACAACACTGTTCACTTAGTCTTATTTTTTGAAAATCACATAAGGTAGATAGATAGCCACCATTCCGTGGTGTACACTCATGGAGTCAACGAAAAAAAATATCCATTACAGCAACCATCATTGCGGGTGGAATTGGCTGGACTTCTTCCCAGGGTCTCTAATTTATGTGTTCATAAACTCGGTTCTTGAGGTGCCCCAAAAGAAAGAAATCGCAGGTAGTCAGTGTGTGCTACCATACAATGTACCATACATTGCTTTCAAAATACACCTCTATCACAAAAACAGGGTGTTAAGGCTTCCAACAACTCATTGCACAAGCATCCCTCGTGCTTTTATCTAGCATCCCTACTGCGTACATGTCGCATAGTGTATACAATGAAAGCTTGGAATGGAGTTAACTTGAAGATATGTTAGTCTTTTCGTATGAAAACCCATGACATGCAAATGTATTCACTTATTTATACTTGTATATTTTGTTTTAAGACGAGTCCCCATTATGTTTCACGACTTTTTCTCGTTTTCCTTGTTTACAAGTTTTCGGTTATGATCCTGTAGATCGGTAATTTAGCTCTCATCTTGTCCCCTATCTTAGAAAATGCCCCACTTTCGTTGTGCTTCGAGCACACTATTTATCATAATGGTCACTGGTTCCCACAGTCACACACACACACCTCCCATTAACGAATTAAATATGAAAATCTCTCGAATTATAAGCTGCACTCAACTGTCCTTAGAGCCGGGGCATATATAGACTATGTGAAAGCTCCACCCTTACGAAACAAAAGCTTTTTGTTAAACCCAAAGGCAGCAAGGCGATGGGAGATATTTAACATTAGAATTTATTGCATTGCATGAGGATATATAATCATATATAATACATAGTCATATATATTATACATACGAACTGGGTTTTACAACTGTGTGTGTGGGAAAACCACACAGTAACCTATAAAATATAGTAAATGATTATACCTTGCGTTAATGGAAAAGATAGAAAGTACATTGAAAGATATGGAGTGGATGGGAATAGAGCTTAGACGCTGTAATATCAGTAAGGGGAACAAAATCATTGCATTTTAGAATCAATTTTCTGCTACGTAAATAATCAACACGAGAAGTATTAGTAAAAAAACAATGATACTTATACATACTTAAATAAAAGCGAATTATACAATCTTTAACGTGTGAGGAATTGTATGGCTTTTGAATGAAATGGTACCACACGGAAGGCAAGGAAATAGTATTTCTGGTCGTAATACTTTGAAAATAATCCCTTAAAATATTCAAACTTGGAAATCAGTAAATTTCAGTGCGTTTTTACGCTCAACGAGAATGCTGGCTTTCTGTTGTCCTACCGAATAGCTGCAAGTGAACAAGTCTTTACGTAAATTTTCACAAGCAAACTCTCTATATGCGAGAAGTTCACATCTCTTCAATTTGGGCGGTCACTTTAAAATCCCGCTGTCGGCCATCGCGATAGAGGTTTTCCGTGATTTCCCTCTCAACCTCTCCAAGCGAATACCGGCGTGGTAACTTTAACGAAGCCCGTGGACGTTTTCTTCCACTTCATTGTATCCTTCCATCTATTGACGTTGCGGTTAATCAAGGCATCAACGGAGGAGATGAACGCTTGCAACCGAGGCTTCAGAGTAAAATGCAAGGTGTTCCTTTTCCAAAAACACATTTCACTGGAAAATTCCATTCCGTTCTCGAATTTCATAATCGGAAACTATGCTTGCATGAGAAAAAGATCCAGACTGCATTTGAGGAATATCCTCGTGTAGCACACAATCTGTCTCATCGTTTCTCTCAAAAGCGCTCCCTCGGGATGAAGGAGATTACGTCACGAGAATGCATTTTGAATAACGAAATCGTTTCTGCGGCCTCCGGAAATAAATAATATATAAAATAACACTCACCCCGCACGCAGCACCAAAGGAGAGTGCATTTCACGAGATCATCTCTCTCTCTCGCTACCTCTCCGCCTGTAATGTGTTGCCATGGAAATACCACTCTGCGGGAACATCCATCCCCCGAAGGTGACAAGATGACTGACGACGCGTTGGAGCCTTCAAGGACTGCGAATACCGATGCGGAAAATAGATCAGTCTTCCTCAACGGATTAAGGCTGGAGAATTCTCCTGCACTTCTGGAATTCCAGCTGCAACGTGAGTCTCTTGTCTAGAACGAGTTCTGCAGGGATTGATATCTCCATCTCGCATTTCGTCTTTCCTTCTCCAATTCGTATTATCCTTGCCGGGTTCCCTCTAGTGAACAATTACTAATTTAAGAAAGTACTCCTCTCAAGAGAGTATCGGATCCAATACCGGAGGAGGCATATAGAGGTTCGGATCCCACTTCAAATTGCAGATCCATTTCGGATTAGCCTCTCTGTCAAGAAAAACTGAAACATACTTCTAATTTTCGTCAGCATACAGAATTAAGAGCACACAAAAGTAATATACGGAATTAACATTCTTTGTAAATCTCAGAGTTGCCACAGTATTCTTAGTGCACTTTCAAAATTTTACGTCACTTTCCAGCCGTCTAAACTCACAGCCAGAAAAATTCTCTGTGTGGCCCGTGTTGTGTCGCCTCATTATGTTTGTGATTGTCCCTTCATTCTTCTCATCTTACCAACGTTCATCTTCATCTTCGCGATTAGACAAAAGTGATAGAAAAGCGAAGTAAAATAAACGAAATCAATTAACAGAGTGAAGAAATTTTGGGACGAATAATATATAATCAACTCTCCTTATAATGAACCTCTACAGATCCAGATAATTGGTTCATAATATCTTAAGTGCACTAAAACCTAAAGGTTTTTCCCTTAACCTGAATTGAGGTTGGTAGCGACAGAGGAAATAAAAGACATAAAGTAGAAGTAACGTGATTACTACAGAATGAATTAATGAATCGAAGTATCAAATACAGTATAGTAAAGTATAACACATCGAGTTGTGACGTACAGAATAATAAAATTGTGTGGAAAACAAGATACACAGGTGCTGCTAGAGCATGGACAATATGTAGGAGTAGATACTACATCTAAAAATGCAGGCCAAGTGCCCTCTGCGATCGAATCAGGTTACCCACTACAGGGTGTCAACAAAAATAACAAATTCAAAATTCTTGACTTCTCTCGTTTTTCTTAACCTTTATTTAGATGACCTCTACTTAGGTAACGCTGGAAATTAGCAATTAAGAAAATAAATATTTATTTAATGAAAAACCCCTATCAAAAGGCCAGTTAAGATGAAAACTGAAGCTCTATTTAACAAGGGAATTAGACTTGCTTTATCTATTAATGCACCCTGGGCTGCATTTGGCAGACTAGCGAGGCTCTGGCGTCTGTCGTCCCTATATATTTGTGATTGTTCCTTCATCCATCTTATCTGACCATCATTTATCCTCATATTCGCGATTAGCCAAAGGGGCAGAAAAGTGGAGTAAAATACACTATATCAATCAATCAGTCACTGTGATAGCAAAAATTCTTGACCTACTTGATAATTTATTTAGTTTTTCTTGACTTTCATGACTTTCTTGACTGGTAGACACCCTGTTACACGATGGAGGAACTAGCATTTAAGCGAAGTATTTGATCCAGTGAAAATATACGAGGATAGAACAAATATTAAAACGGACAAGAACGCAGCCTCGGTTAAATTATACCGAGGGGGAAGAAATGGGAAAGGATAGAATCTTGGAAATTTCCCTTCTCACCTGGTTGTCCGGTAGCGACACCTTCACCGTTTTCTCATTCTCGTCCCTTGAGCTCATCTGGAGAGATCTCCGGCTGGAGCCGCTGTTGCTGCGCGACAGCATCGGCGCTCGCCGCTTGGTGGCGCCACGGCCGGCCAGGAGGTTGTTCAGGAGAGAGGGGCTGCGCGCGCAGATGAAGGCGTGGAATGACGAAACGGTGAACACGCCGAGCTTATTCAGTGTGTTCTTCGTAGCTCGAGAAACGTGGGTTAGTAGGCTCTGTTTGGGAGAGAAAAGAAACACACAATTAGTGATTTCCGTTACTGAACGTACAGTAATTACATGTCTTATTAAGACGAGGAACATATTGTGTGTAGAGTCACCGGCAATATAAATGCGATGCGATACAAATATCCTGAAATACTTGCTTCCCTGCAAGGCGTTGTGTGCCGTTCAATGGCAACTTCTACGAACGCCGTAGAGTTAGGCAACACACATAACGCCTTGCAAGGAAGCGAGCATTTCAGGATTTTGATGTCCAATTTTTATTGCTGGTGACTGTACGTAATATGCAAAGGGAAAGGACACATAAATATATGGTTAATGCATGGACATATAGTCAATATACGTAAATAAGATACTAAGTGGCAAGTGTTCATTAAAATCTTCAATACAGGCACGTATTTAATCTGAAAATAATAGCAATGTAGAAACATATGTTGGTTGGTAGAGTTGGTGTTTTAAGTTCACTTTATGCACAGTAAGGCTAATAGGGACTGAACCTACAGTTTAAAGTTGGATCCGAACCATTATGTGCCTCCACCGGGTATCGAACCCAGAACCCCTTGATTACAAGGCGAAGACGCTACCATTGCGCCATCGGGGAGGGTTAGAAAAGTATGTGAAATAAATCCTCTAAAAAGGACAAAAAAGGGAAAATTATTGCCAAAAAAGGGGATAAAAAGGACTATAGTTTTTTTGCACTCCACTAAAAAATACTATTTAAAATGAAAGCGCAACGTATACCATTCACATATAAAAAGGGATACATAAAATTTTCGTATTAATGTATCCATTTTTATATATGAATGGTATATATTGCGTTTGCATTTAAAATAATATTTTTAGTGGAGGGCAAAAATAAACTATAGTTCTTTTTCATTTTCCTTTTTTGAAGGCAAAGTACAGCGAATAATGTTACCATCCGTTTCGATTAAATCTTCCTTGAAACAGCTTACCGCATTTCATAGCTAATTTCCACTTCTACCTGGCTTCGCCATTTCACTGACATTCAATACTGTCGTCATTGTCCCACAGTAAAGTTAAAACTACTCTAAAAACTTCACAATATAAGTCTAAATCTAGCAGAATAGTACACTTTCAATCCAACAAGCGTGCCGCTTACAATGCGTTTGGTGCTGCGTACGCCCAGATCGCATTGCTTCAACAATCGCTGCAACGTAGAGTCCAGCGCAGATAATTCTGCCGTGCAATGCGCGACAGAACTAAAGAAGCAGTGTTGCTAATGGAGCAGATAGAAAAATCGCTGCGGTGCGCCGATGCACAGCTGTTACGTACAACAATAAAATTAGAGAATTCAGGTCTATCTAACGTTGAGTTTTAAACGTCATGCATTATACCAGGACTAGGATTAATATGTACTAACAAGTGACTATGTATGTAGCTACATACATATGGACTAAAAATTCGCAAAATATGAACTAACACATAAGTAAAATTACCAAAAATGCTGCAAAGAAGACTTCTTCATACGATTCCTTATTTGAGTGATTTCAAACAAAATAAAAAAATATATATATTATTTTTCATTGCATTAATGCACTGGTGGCGTTCTAACTTTTCACTCCCAAAACCCGTATACACTGGTATGGAACTGCAACGGCAGATAATAACATGCCAACGTGTTAAACCGCTACAATTGCACCATAACACTCCTCCTGAAGCAGTATTATTATTTCCTCTCTGAGATCGGCGACAGTCGGTTGCCTTTGTTGTACATTTACAAAGGATGCCGGCTTCCACAACAATAACAAGTACATATACTGCCACTAGACGATAAGCTGCGCGGCTTTTTCTTTTGTTATGAACCAGGGCCGGCGCTAGTCATTTTGCCTCCCTGGGAGGTGGCGGCAGATGCCGCTCTATTTCGACCCCCCCCCCCCGGTCATTACGCAGCAACGGAAAATTGAAAATCAATATATTCCTAACTAAAACATCAAAATATAAAATAAATAATGAGACTTCTTATGCTATTTCAATACTATTCAGCGCAAAAGAATATCTCGCTCGATCACAGTTTTCAATAGGCTTATTTTTTTCTTCTCTTCAAATTTTGCCGCTCTGGGCGATGGGACGGTTCGCCCTCCCCTTCCGCCGGCCCTGCTATGAACTTGGTCACCCATCAAAGCATGGCAATTTTAACACAGAAAACAATATGTATCGCATTAAGCAGCAAAAATGACAGCCTCCTCTATGCAATTTCTACAAGAACACGTGCCGGAGCCAGAGTTGAAATGATGTTGGAGCCACATAATTTATTTATTTTGAATAATTCCAAAATTATGAAATATGAACAATTTGTTGCTGCTGTTCGCTGCTCTCTTGTCAAAATGCTTTATTGGGATGCTAACACCATGACTGGCTTCCTCCTTCACGAACTCGTGCACGTTGCTTAGAATTTCCCGAGCTTGGCTATGCAAGGTTTTTGATTTCAACTTCGACAGAACTGGAGGCATTATGGAATTTAACGTTCATTAGCAAACACACACTTTTACATAAACACACGCAATACACGCACACAACGTCAAACCGGTCAAATACTTAGTATAAAATAAAAATATGGTGCTTCCAATCCAACAAAACTCACCGCCACTTAATCTGCCTTTTCCCCTTCCGTGACAGAAATAGTGCTTCATTATTACAGTTGGCAACACTAGTTACTAGCTAGCCAATGAACATGCACTGCATAAAAGAAGCAAGCACTACGCCGTGCTATATTGCCACATTAGCGTCCCTACCGAACGGTGGGAACCGCTAGCTGGAGCGCTATTTAATTGTTTTCAATGATGTTTGCGCGAGTGTGTCCAGGAATGGAATGACAATATGGCAACAATAGCGAAGGTTTTCGAGCAGGGTAGAACACATGATGCTAAGAGAGAGGGAGACGAAACGAAAATTCGTTTCTACGCAACGGCAAATTTACGTGTGTGGCACTCTACTCCCAACACTCATGGAAAGAAGGTAAGGTAGAATGCGCTTGTTCTTTCTTTCCTCTGAACTAATAGGCAATTGTCGAATGTTTCGTTCTTGGAAAAAAAGAGTCGTACGATATATTTGAAACCTTGTCAATAAAGGGACCAAGGAAGATGTTTTTCAAAAAGGGGGGAGAAAGGAATGCAGGCTGAAAAACTAGTCAATAAAGGGATCAGAAAGGAAAATGTTTTTAAAAAGGAAAAAAAAGGAATGTGGGCTGAGAAAGGGAAAAAAGGGAAGTCAGAACTATGTAATGTTGTTGGTGGAATATAATTATCAACACTGTTGTTATTTATTCCATGATCGGTGTTGAAAAATAAAAAAGGATTCCTTTTAAAATCCGGTCTCTAATTACCACATTTGTCTGTCTATGTTAAGAAGGAAGAAGGTGGTTGAAATACTGAAACTCAGAATTATGTTCTTATTCACTTACAGAAAGCTTTAGGAACTTATAATCGAATTTCTACTGCCAAACTGGCAGTTATGGTTATGTCGCCCGTTGCATGTTACTGTCCAACATTGCTTAACACACTTCTTTCTCTTCGTTTTTGGCACGTTTTTACCATCCTGTGAGCATTTTCCCACTGGTTACTATACTACACTATAACGCAATGGGTCGGTAAAAGCTCTGATACAAGGGCTAACTAAATGTTGCATAAACTGAATTAAGTACGAATGCATAAACAAAGTCCGAGCCTATGAATGGTGCATATGGTACTACATGATCTGCAGAACATTCTGTAATATACCTGCGAGCTGTTATTGCAATTCAGATGTCAAATATTAAAGTGTCCGGTTTTCATTGTCCAGCAGTATATATATATATATATATATATATATATATATATATATATATATATATATATATATATATAGTACTATTCAATTACTATAACCAGGGGTCCCGGGTTCGATACCCGGTGGAGACACAAGTGGTTCGGATCCCACTTTAAACTGTAGGTCCAGTCCCGATTAGCCTTACTGTGCATAAAGTGGACTTAAAACAGCAACTCAAACCAAACCAATTACTATAACCGCGGTGGTGCAGTTGGTACGATATGTGGAAGATAGGCGGGAGAGATCAGTTTGATTCGCACTTGAGTGATCTCTAGGACAATTTTGGGTAGAAATCTCTACAAATGCATTTCGGAGGTTCTTCGAGCCTCTTATCAATGAGAGGAGAGAGAGAGAAGAGAAAGAATAGGGAAGAGAGGGAGAAGAGAGAGTGAGGAAGGGATGTAAGATGGGAGATTGAGAAGAGGGAGGGAGAGAAGGGGAGAAGAAAACTATGACAGTTATTTTCTCTCTGCATTAACTGTTATCGAGTACAATTTCTGAGTTCAGAAATTCACATTCTGCACATTTATACTCCAGAATCGTGCATATTTACTGCACGTATTTGCTATACGAGAGCATAAATTGATAGACCAAATTTCCAGCGAATGCTTGATTTCGAGCCCCTTCCCCTATATATATATATATATAATGCTTGAAATTATGGAGATTTATTGAAGCAATAAGTTTTCGACTTCGGTGCTATCCTACTCTTGCTGATACTAGTTGATTCACTGTTTAAATATTGTTTCTGTCCAGTTCAAAATGTATTGTGAATTATTCTAGAGAAATTAGAAAAAATAAATTATCTGCGAGACGGAAGGCAATATGTCCGTTGCCGTTAAATCCAGGCCCAACTTGTCCCTCTCGGGTTCTTCCTTGAACTCCTAGCTCCAAGGACCTCTCCGATGGCGTAGTGGTAGCGTCGTCGCCTTGTAATCAAGAGGTCCCGGGTTCGATACCCGGTGGTGGTGGTGGTTCGGATCCCACTTTAAACTGTAGGTTCAGTCCCGATTATCCTTACTATGCATAAAGTGGACTTAAAACACCAAATCTAATCAAATCAAATCCTAGCTGCAACAGTGATCACTGGAGGTCGGAAGTTGATGACAAATCATCCTCTCTAAACCTGATATCAGTCCGTTTTACTTCAGTTAGAACCAGAAAACGTTTTCTTTATTTTGCATTTCTTGGTTCTTTTTTGGCTCTTAGGTCATATTTTAGTAATTTCTTGCTGTCTCTATTGCATTTTCTTCATTTTTTAGGTTTCTTTTTCTTTTACCTTGTCGTTTCTTGATTTTTAAATGCATTTTCTAGCACAATTTATGTATTTAAATTTCCTGACATGGTCTTTTTAGCAAGTTCATTAATCGAAAATATGCACAATATCAATGGAAATGCACAATATTATTTTTAACTGAAAGTTTGCAAATAGCTTAAATAATTAATTTTGGTACATTTATATTTCCTCTAGCACTTAAATACTTTATGTGAAGCCTACTTTGACGTTCCCTTGCTGGAATCTTGGGTTTTAGTCACAATCTTAAAAACATTATAATCTGATGTACCCGAAACACAACTGTATTTTCATATGTTGACCGACTACTGTATCGTGCAAGGTCCACTTTGAAAGGAGGCGAATGACTTGCACAGAAAAGCCTTGAAGTAAAAATAAAGAAAACAAGATTAACACTTCAATTGCTTTTTTCCCTTTGTTTCAGAAGTTTAAAACACCAAACAACGGGCTTTGTATACTTATTCAACTACTCTGTTGTAATTTAAGAAAAAAAAAAACAAGCTTTCATTTTAAGAGCAAAAATAAATTATTTTTAGGTTATTTAAAAATAATTTTAAGGTCATTCTATAGGCCACTTTTTTTAGATTTTCGGTCATCAACTTCCCTGCCCTAGTGATCACACTCTTGACCACTTTCTTAATGCTCTTGACCGTGGAAACGTACTTAAGGACCCGAGAGATAAGCTATATTTTGAAAGGACCAACGCCGATGATTCCTGCACCACCGAAGCACGTCTGGCGCCATCGGCATCGAATGGAAGTGACCGGCCCTGCAATTCAACGTCATCGATCAGTCGAAACGGTGGGTGATGCCCTTCCTCTCAATAATTCAAATCGGCCACTCTGGAAGATGCGTCCGTGCATAAGCGCTTATTGGAAAACTTCTCGGCATCACTTTTGTGCATCATTACTTTCGGCAGTTCTGAACCTTTCTAGAATCCAGAGATCCTTGCAAAGCTTCTTTGCATTTTTTACCTTGGAAACCGATAGTTATCAAGATGAAACTTCTGTAGGTATAAATGGGTTTTCCAGTGGCCGCGGTGGCTCAGTCGGTAACGCGTCTGACTACCATGCTAAAGGTCCCGGGTTCGATCACCGGCCGGTTCAAATCCGGGAACTTTTCTAACGATGGAAGCGGCCCCGGCGCCCACCCAGCGTCGAATAACATGGGTACCTGGGGGAAACCCTGGGGGGTAAAGGCGGTCAGGGGCGTGATGCTGATCACATTACCCCCACTCACGACCGGATCAAGAAAGTGTGGGGCGTTACCCCCACACCCCCTATACGCCTTCATGGCGTGGTGCTATGCACAGGGGAGAACTTTACTTTATAAATGGGTTTTCCAGTAAAAAGCACAAGAAATTTAGCGAGAGACAGATTTAAGTACAGTAGTATGAGGTCAAAAATTTACGTGAGTGATTATGGGAATATAAGTTTTCAAAGCATTCCAGTAAAATGCTACTTGATGTAAGGAGATGAATGAAAAGAAGAAAGGTTGAAGGTGAATTACGATTGATTTAAAATTTTTGGTGCGTCGGCACGTATGGCTATTTTGCACCCTTCAGTGTATGCGGGAAAACACCCCCTTATCTAAAACCTTTAGCTCAAAATTTAAAAAAAGGTGTAATGTTAAAAATGCAAGTTGTAAAGGGACCTGCATAGGACAAACACAACACATTAAGAATGGTAGGGATACTCTAAAAACTACCTCAGAAACAGTATAATTTGCCCGCTCTTCTCAAAAAGCTAGAGAGAGAGAGAGAGAGAAGGAGAGAGAGGAAGAGAGAGAGAGAGATAGAGAGGGAGATGGAGACAGAGAGAGGGGAAGAGAGAACATTGAATTTCACTTATTCAATGAAACATGCAATAAAGTTAAAGAATCCGGTTTTCTGCTGCTTCGATAATGAGAGTGAAGTTTATCCATTACTGTATCAAGAACAAATGGCGCATTCATTTGGCAGAAGCAGTTAAAAATCTTCAACGTATTAGACGATAATTTGAAACTGTAGTTATGGAACCAGGTACAGTCATCACCAATAAAAAAATAGGACACCTAGACACACCGCGGTGGCTCAGTCGGTAACGCGTCTGACTACCATGCTCAAGGTCCCGGGTTCGATCCCCGGCCGGTTCAAATCCGGGAACTTTTCTAACGGTGGAAGCGGCCCCGGCGCCTACCCAGCGTCGAATAACATGGGTACCTGGGGGAAACCCTGGGGGGTAAAGGCGGTCAGGGGCGTGATGCTGATCACATCACCCCCACTCACGACCGGATCAAGAAAGTGTGGGGCGTTACCCCCACACCCCCTATACGCCTTCATGGCGTGGTGCTATGCACAGGGGAACACTTTACCTTTTTTTTTTTTTTTACCTAGATCCTGAAATACTCGCTTCCCTACAAGGCGATATGTGTGTTGCCTAATGATAGAAGTTTTCATTGAAAATTTGCTGTTAAAATCCACTTATCGCCGTAGATTTAGGTAACAAATGTAACGCATTGCAGGGAAGCGAGCATTTAAGAATCTAGATATCCCATATTTATTGCCGGTGACTGTACGTGGTTGCATCATTCTAAAATATGCAGTTCCAAATGAACGGAAGTGCTTGTGAATAAATCTCAATAAGTAAGGCACCTGTTCCATTTATACTATAGACAACAGTTTGTTCTTAATGAAATTTAATTTGACATTTCATTGGAGAATTGAGTAGTATTTGTATTTTGTGTAATTGATATTTAGCGTCACTTTTATAGCATTTGTGCTAGTTAGGACGATGAGTATTAGTGATGATTAGATGATATTGGTGAAGAGAAACTCACAAAGGCCGGGATTCGAAACCGAAAACTTCGGTGGTAAGTTCGAAAGTCGGCCAAGTAACTCAGGCACTGAACCGGCTGTTTGAGTATCAGTTTGTGCACTCTATTGACTCTTGCATAATTCTCAAGAACAATCTTGTACGCTCACGGACACTTCTGGATTGTAACAATCCCATTAACTTTCAATGGAATCGTTAAAATCCAGAAGTGTATATGACTACAAATATATGCTGCAATGTGCTAGTGTTTGGTAGAACTTTCCCTCTACCAAGTTTTATCTTTACACCCTTAGTAGTTTCCGACAGATATGAACAGATGGCATGGCCTGACGAACCAAATCATCGCACAAGGATAGTTCTTTTGTTCAGCTATGCTGTTCGTGCCGATCCCCTAAGGAAAAGAGAAACAACAAAATCTCGGAACAGGCGGATGTGCAATCCCTCTGCCCTTATTGCAATCACATCCTGGGATTTAGAGCGACCCAATCCCTGCAGGGCGAAATGCCAATCATTGCTCCGTAATTGAAAGGTAACTTCGTTGTTTGTATGCTACCATGTTACGTAGCCAATAACCTTTAGCTTCGGCAAATTACAGCACGTAATGAGAGCGGCGCCAGAGTCGCTCATCTCCCGACAGCTCTGCGGAAGGGGATAGGCTGACACGGGGAACTCAACGTCACGTCGCATCTGGCAACGCGTTTGTTTTTTCTCCTATTCTTCTCCCCACCTCCACTTCAAAATTAGCTATTGCATGATCGATTCCTGTTTGACGTAGTGCACGGTTGACGTTCCGCTAAAGTTACACGATGGTGTGAGCCGGGATTCACTTTGAAGGCTTTGGAATTTTATGAGAAGTGGAGCTTGGTAAAGCGAGAAAAGAAAAATCGTAACGAAGTTTTGAGAACGCAACTCTCAACTTTTGCCAGACTTTCATCTTAACGAACCTGCCAGAAAAGCTAATGAAAATACCAATTAGTTATTTTAATATGATCGTCCGAAGAGAAGGGAAAGAATTTTTAACTCTAGAAAGTAAGCATTTTTCATCAATAAAGGAAGTCCTTGGACAAATAGAAGTATTTTAAACAAAACAAACATGTTACACATGCAAAATAATATTTATTCGCGTAATGAGAAGAACGATGCAATAAGTTTAGGAAGTTTGAAACAAATATCACACAAACACACTACCCAATCTAGAGAAACTTAATTTTAAACTATAAAGAAATAAAGGAAATCGAGTTTTATCATGCAAGTATGTAGCATGTAAAGATTAAATAAGGAGCAAATACAGAGTAATTATAAAATCCCTGAAAGATTGTTAAACATCAGTGTAAAAAGTCATACACTAAATGAAAGACAAACCCTCCGAGATTATTTCTGACGTTGCTTCGACGTAATTGTGAAAACAGCCGACAGAGGCCCCACAGCCGCAAGGGCAGTCTTGACGGCGAACCAGGCGGAGAAAGTATTTTGCGTGCTTTATTTCAAGCAATTTCATCGGATTTGAACGCATGTAATTTCCTCTTCTGGGGTTACCTCAAGGATTTGTCTACATACCACCCTTAGGAGGATCTACGACACCCGATCATCGACCGTCACTCTTGATATGCTGCGTGGGTCGGATGTGGGAAGAAATGGACTACAGAGCAGATGCGTACCATCGGACAACGGTGAACATACTGAACACTTATGAGGACTGCAAAAATATCTGGATATATGTATGATTTATGACAACTGAACCTTTAAATATATCGATTTTTGAAAATCTTTCACTAACTTTATAATTACCCTGTATTGGAACGCAAACAAGCATTGCTTTTAATGTATATCGTTGAAGAAACACTAAAGGCATTTCTTTATACCAAAATGAAAAAAAAATCTGAAATACCATGAGCAATTACATCAAGACAACGTATTGAAGGAAAAATGGAAGTACTTTAATTTCCCGAAGAGAATAATATTTCTAACTTCAACTTTATTTATGCTCATACGGACGGGTCAGCAGTCCTGTATCGGAAATCGAACCCAGCACCTCTTTATTTCAAGGCGTCAGCGTTACCCAATATGCTATCGGAGAGGTTCAAAGCCTTTCTCTACATTAGAGAGGGAGTTGAGTTATCCAGGTCTCCGTGATAAACCTTTACAGTTTGCCCCTTAATTTTATTCATCTATGTTCATGTCCCTTGCGTATGCCTATTCCCTGTTCCTCTCCATCAACTTTTCTCTACCTAATTTTGACATATTTTTCTTCCGCACAGAAGAATTCCTAGAACTGCCTAACATTTGATGAAAAAAAAGGATTTTTTTTTTTTATGCCAGGATGACCCCTTTCATCATTTTAGCAATTCTGCCAGTAAAAGCTATTGGAATTCCCTGCCGCTACAAAGCAATCATATGGAAGGGAAAAACAGGCAACTCGAGCCTCTACAGCGTACCTTCGGATTCGGTAGCTCCCCGTTCTGAAGACTGGCCATGTAGCACCGCAATCGGAACTGCTCGCAGTGGAGTCTCTCGAGGTTCTCCTCCCACTGGATGATCTGGTTGGTGATTTGCAGCTTCGTTTCAGGATCCGACACCACCGACTGCTGCAAATCGGCCATGTGCTTCAGCTTGTGGTCCTGGAACAAACAAAATGGTCAAGCATTAAATTCGGTACTAACCTCCTATATTTCGGACGAGCAGTTTCTTGGCATGGCATTCCATGAAGACATTAGGACGTTTAAATAAACATTTAATTTACAAATCTCTAGCATTCCTAAACCAGAAAGTTTACTGCCGAAACAAATTTGGTCTTGGAAAGATCAACCGACTGCTAACCATCCTTACCAATTTCCTTCAGGTCCATCGAATCGCGTCACTACTTGCGCAGAGACTTGTTTCCGTTCGCTTGCTCCGGAGACACCCGGAACAGAGTATAATTTCGACGAAGAGGATGAATGATGCTAAAATTCATGGCAATCCAACACCCATGCCAAGATTGTACTTTCAAGAACTCTTAATTATGTTCCTAAACAAGCCAAGAACATAAGATTTACTTATTTTACCCTCTTTGAGAACTTACCATCAAGTGTATGTAAGAAAAAATGAGTTAAGAAGATACTGATTGGTTGAATTGTTTATTTTACTTCTGCCACTTTTGGCTAATCGTGAAGATTAAGTGGTGATATGATGAAATTCATGAAGAGACACACATATAACACCCTGGCGTCGCAGCACGCTGTGCTAACCACTCCGCCACGAAGACCGGCAGGTTAAGAATATAGATGGGCATCATGGAATAGTTATACATCAAAAGGATATTAGGAATTTTCTGTCCGATTAAATGAGTGTAATAATAAGTGCGCCAGTATATTTAAGAATGAGCCTAATGTAGGTAGCCAAAGTAGCAATATCACGAGTCGACCATCGACACTCTCAATTACCAAGGTGGCTTACTTACATTTATACAGACCACAATTTTTATTAGCTTAAACAAACATTACACATTTCTGCAAAACGTTGATTGTCAGAAACATGATTACATTTTTCGTCTTTACACGTTGATACTAGCAGATTTATTTCCATGCCTTTCTCGGTCACACGTATAAAACATTCCACACATATTTGGCGCCCCTCTCTGGCAACAATCCCCGGGGGCCGTTAAAGCGCCATTAATTGCCAACAACATTAAGGGGTTACCCCATGGAGGAGGCAGGGGGAGAGAAACAGAACAAAATTACAGCGAAATTACTCACCGACTCGATGGCCTTTTCCAGTCGGAATATTTCCTCCTGGAGGAGATGCAGAGTTCCAGTCTTCCCACGATGTCGAGCGAAAGCGGCTGCACAGGCGGAGTGGATGCTGTTCACCCAGTTCTCCAGCTCTACCTGACATGGAGCCTGGAATGAAAAATAACCCCGCACTATTTATCTCTCTCTGCCAGGGAGAACGCGCCGGAATTGTTTGCCAAAGAATTCACAATATAAATTCAATTAAATCTCCGACCCAAAGGGATGTTAATTATTCCCATCCACCCGGCACTTCCAGAGTAATTATGGAAATTAACCTCACCTTCCTTCTTGGTTGTCGGGTTCAGAATTTGGCAAGCTGACTTTGGATTTTTTTGCACTGTTTTGTTCGCTGCGGAAGTTGCCATGTTTTTGTCATAGACGGCCTCGCGTCAAGGCATTTGCTTCAGAACAGATTCTAGAAGTTTGTTTGGTTGTATTTTAAATTCACAAAAGTTGATATTAAACAAAGCAACGAACCAACAAGTACGCAGGACCATAAGAAATGAATGAAAATCAAAGAAAGGGACATGAAAATAATAAGGGGAAGAAACTATGACGTACAAGAACTGAAGAGTTAAGGATTTTTTTTTATAATTGAGAGGCAATGAAGCGGAAAACCAAGAAGAGGTGTATGAAGAAAACAAGACGTACGTTAAAAAAAAGTCATGATTAGGAAAGAGACATTGGTAACTAACTCAAACAGACGTCTTATTTTCTAACCAACATTACAGTCTTTCGCGTTTCCTACTAATTTAATTCGGGCAGGAACCGGTTATTTTCCCTAACAATCACTTTTTCAGAATTTCGACATATCTGTGCTGAGAGACAGACACTCTAGGATATAAAGAGAAACATGAAAAAGTGAAGAAAAATTTATAGCGCTAATCTCATTCCTAAACATGAAGATATAGAATCCCAAATAAAAAATGAAGAACTTAAAATATAAGAAACGAGATATTTTCAATGGCGTACATTCGCATAAACGAATTTTAAAATTAATCTCAACCACAAAAGACATCCTTTTGGATGGAGAAATGAGTATGAAAAGGGCGGTAAAATTATGTGATCAACCATATTTGAAATAACTAACTATCTATCCCAATCTTACCTGAAATGATTGTAACAAATTATAAATCTGAATGTCATATTTGCTGCTGAAAGTAAACATGTAGTCATATATTTTATACTGGAGGTTATGCTAGGACACACACACACACACACACACACACACACACACTACACCCATCCACACACACAAACAAAGAAGCAGAACACCTCCTCTACTCATCGTGTCACAGTTCATAACTAGGCGGAAACAACTCAGGCTTCCTTAGTTCGGATCCCGGCGGATGTGGCCCGAATACTCTACTCTGTATCCTAACCTAACCCCAATCTTAGAGCTGTGCGAAGTGCCCGAACTCAGTTTCGATCTCAGCCAGTTGATGTGCGAAAGCACCCAAGAGACCAACACCTACCTAGTCCGACCACTGGGCTCAGCAACGAGGACTAGCATCTAGCAACAGCTGAAGTAAGGGAAGCTTCCTTTATACAGGGTGGGGCACGAAATGTCATCCATTGAAAATGGCGTATACTTTTCATACTGTTGGGTGTTGGAGTACTGTATTTTCTATATATTGTACTATATTTTCAACGCGGCTTGTTTCATGTATGGTTCAACAGATGACAGCCCGTAACGATGTAACGCAACAAACTACAATTAAAATGATAGAAGAAGGTATTGGAACAGAGTTTAGAATGAAAGGAGGAGGTAATGAAACAGAGGAAGAATGAAAGGAGGAGGTAGAGGAAAAATAGAATAAGGAGATAGGGAAGCAGAGGAAGAATGGAAGGAGGAGAGACATGGAAGCAGAGGAATAATGGAAGGAAGAGGGATAGGTATGGAAGCAGAGGAAGAATGGAAGGAGGAGGGAGAGGTATGGAAGCAGAGGAAGGAATGATTGACACTGCAGCAGAAGGTAAAAACTGTGGTGCGCGGAAACAAAGAGTGTTGTAGAGATGCAGAGACGTTTTCGTGTCTAGTTTTGAACGCGAAGGGCTCCGTGTAGATAAACAGTGCTCAGACTGGCAAGACAATTTGAACGTGATGGAGAGAAAATGACCCCGTGCATCGACAGTCCGTACAGCAACACATTGAGGCCATGAGAGTGGCTGGGACTCGAAGCCCCTCTAAATCCACGATAACTGTGTCCGCTCATTTTGGTATAAGTCGTCGTTCTCTTCTGAGATACTGCATTCTGATTTGCACCTTTTCCCCCACAAAATTACAGAACTGAATAAAAACTAACGGCGACAGACAAAGAAAGGCAGGAAAATTTTGCTCGTTGTGCTATTGAACAAGGCAATGCTGTGTTGCTCAACACATGGTTTACCGATGAGGTGTGAATGGGTGTGTAGAGACAAGCAGAATGTGCGATTTTTGGCGTTAGAGGCCTCGCACAATGTGCACGAGATTGAAACGTATGGGGACAAAATGTGTGTGTGGGTTGCAATCTCAAGCAATGGTATTATTGGCCCTTTCTTTTTCAACAATACTGTCAACAGTGAACTTTACTTGGAGAAGCTTACCAACAGTGTCCTTCCACAGATATTGGCAAACGGACTTCCCATTGAAACGCAATGATTTATGCCAGACGGAGCTCGCCAGCATACAACGAGCATTGTTTTGGAGATCCTGAACAATCAGTTTGGCCTTCGTGATATGTCGTCATTTTCCAGAACGTTTTCCGTGAGGAGCAATGTGGCCCTCACACAGCCCCAATATTAACCCATGTGACTTCTTCTTGTGGGGCTGCATAAAGGAGAAGGTGTACCTACAGAGAGCTCTAACTATAAAGCAAGTGCAAGCCAAAATCATTACCTTTATCCATGGATTGGGAGAGGATATGTGTTACCGAGTCGTCAATAACATGAGTGTTCGTCTGGAAGAGGTTCTACGACAAGAAGGTGGACATATTGAACATGTGCTGCATACTGGCTAGCGCTCCACATTTTAGCATGTGTAATCCAATTTCTTTGTACTACGTATTTTGTGTAATAAACAATGTACATACAAACCATTTTTAAATGGATGACATTTCATGGTCTACATTGTATCTGGGCAGCAGTCCACCGAAGGAGGAGGGAGAAAGAATAGGAATCGGGCGACCTTGCATTAGATTACGAAATTTTCATGACCCCTCCCTTTTTATGTATATTTCAGGTACAGTGACGTCGTCGTGAAAGACTCTGAGAGAGAGTATATCAAAGGGTACAGTGTCACATGTGCTAACACTTTAATAAACAGGGTCCGTTAAGTGAAGTTAACTTTAATGATGCCGTAATAAACCTTTACCTGGAGTAGGATTTTAATTCTGAAAGCTCTGTGTGTACTTAGAAGTCCCATTCTCTTGGCATAGCAAGTTGAGGGCAGTTTTGATTAACATCGAAGCACGGCGCATGAGAGTAGACCTGTTCGTCCGTGCTGAGGTAAGAGTGAGGGACGTTTTTAGCGACAGAGTGGTAAAAATTTGCGAACATGTAACCAACTTGTATTAGATGATAGGACTAAAGTCGTTTTCACATCGTGAAGGCACAGTGGGCTCTTATGGACAATGCTTTTCTTATGGGAAAATAAAGCGCACTGTTACCAAATATGTTGATTTCCAAATTTATGTGGAGTAAAAAAAAAATACAGTAACGTAAAAGATTTTAGGTAGAACATGATGGTGAGGACAAAAATTGTTAACTTTATTAGATGTTATTTTAAAATAATTAAAATGCAAGTTTCCATTGAAACCAAATTTTGAACATCTAATTCAGAACGTTAAAGCATGCTGTAAAATCGGAGCTGTTGTTACCAAAAAAATCGACACTACTATGCAATTGTCATTGGTGATGGTGGTGCTTAGAATTTGTCAAGATTTTTAAAAGTATGTCTTTAAAAAAATAAATTGTCGAATAAAATGTGTGGATTTTTTATTGGCGCAGTGGAAAATGTCGTCTCTGGCCAAATATTGTTTCATAAGTCTACGTAAAAACCCACAGCGACAAAGTTGTAAAGATAATGATGAAATTATTTTTGTCATCACTCAAATGTTCTCAGAAGCATTACTTCCCTGCAAATGTAGTTTGTTTTAAGCCGAACAGTGCACGAAGTAAGGAGACGGGCTGCGGTGAGTCTCATATGTTACCAGTTGCTACGTTGCCAAAGGTTCAGTAAGGTTTTGACCACCCTCTTGGCGGACTGGTGAAGTATTTCGTGACTTTTGCTAGCGGTACATGAAGTGATTTATAGCGTACTAATCTTGTAAGTGTTTAGTCATCACAATGGATCGCAGGAAAAAAGAGTGAGATAATTAGAAGTGGTGTGAGAAAAATTATTTTAAGAAAGTTCGAATATTTAAAGGAAAAGAACCCTGGACGTAGTCAATCGTTCATTCTTAGTGAACTTTGTAAGATGGCTGACGTCAGTAGGCGTACATTCTTTAGATTAAGAAATGAAAGTAAGAATGAATCAATTGTTAGGATGAAGTGCCCGAATTTCGGATACCTCAATATTTCACCCAAGAACAGCAGCACGGAAGTGGAGATTATGCGAACTGAAACGTTTATTTGTCCAAGAGTTGCATCCTTGTGCCTGACCTTGAACTTTGCCTTTTTACGTTGTGGCTGTAGTTTTTGTACTTTTCACGAATTTTGTTATAATGTTTCACACTTCAAACTTAAAGCATGGATCAAATATGGAAATTTTGCAGTTTTGAAAGGCATATTGTGCTTTCTGGTTGGCAACACTGGTGTGACGAGGGAACGCAAAGACATGCAGAAACATCACATGTCACATTAGCGTCGTCTGAAAAGAGGCTCACCTGAAACAAATAAGCGTCGCCAAAGGCAGTGCTGAGGCAGAAAATATAGTCCCTCTTCGGGTGCTCTGGGATTGGTTGCATTATGGCGCCGTCTACGATGATGAGGTGCTTGGGCGCCGCTTCCACGGAGCGTCCTTCCCGGGAGTCGCAGGGGTAGAAGAGCAGCGTCGTCCCCTTCAGGCACACCCAGTAGCCCTTCCAGCCTCGCTTCCTCGCGAGCTCTATTTGGTGTTTTTTGCGCAGGAGCCACTTCTTTACGCTCAGGAATCTGAAACGGAAAAGGGAACACAAGAAGAATGAAAAATAGCTTGCGGTTATGTCGTATGCACGTCAAGAATATAAACAATAGAAAGTCTGTGATTGTACATGAAAAACAACGATAATCTAAACCAGAGCCGTTGTAGCTTCCGGCACGAACATTCGCCTTTCAACTAGACCAGGGGTTCACAATTCTTTTCGTTTCACGACGCCCTTAGTGTTTCAAAAATTTTCTGCGACGCCCAAGTCAGTTCGGGTGGTTATGTTCCTTGCTTGAAGTTAAAAAATAGACATATATTTCAAATTCAGAAACATTTTTTGTGTAAAAGATACTAAATAAGCACCTATTGGATTGATGCGATGGTCCAATTCTAAAACCATATGTAGACTAACAAGTAGCTAAGTGTCATTTCAGTGAAAATATTGGAACATTTTACGGCGCCCGAGAGCGCCGCGGCATACACTTTGGGAACCACTGACCTAGACTGTTCTGTCCCTGGGGGAAGTAGGGTCATGATTGGTCACCTTGCGGGGTTGCCTTTCCTACGCGTCACAGCAGGTGAACGAAACAGCCAATTAGACGAGCATGTTCTTAAAATCTGCCCGTGCTCTTATGTTATTGGAAGCCAGGAATAATGCTGCCCGTACTTTATATCTAGACATATGTAATGAAGAGTAGATAATACGGGCAGACATGCAGTTACGTAAACAACATGGTAACCACAGTAGGTTGCTGTTATAAAAAGGAATCATCTTGCGTTTCGAATTGTTGCGGATATGCAAGAATCATGGTACGAATTTTCGAAAGGGGTATGCTTTTTTAAAATTATTATTTACAGTTCCGATCAATGTTCTCCTTACTAAACACAATATACACTTTTGGACTAATTTAAAGAAACTCTGGTCTTATCTTCCTCACGATCTAGACGAGGCGTGAAGAGGCGTGTAACCACTACATGTCCCTTTAATGTTGTCAATTCTTGTAAAGACACGCACGTGGCACACGTCGTCAAAATTGTGAGGAAATTAACGCTCAAGTTTGTACAGAGCTACATAAATTTGATTTTTTATTTTATTTTTGTTATTTAGCGTCGCTTTTCTGCAACTTTTGCTAATCTCGACAGTGAGGATGAGTGATGAAATGATGAAATTGATGAAGAGACACTCACAAAAAACACGTATATCCGGGACAGGAATCGATCCCGGAACCTCTGTTGTCGTAGCGCTCTGTGCTAACTTCTCCGCCACGGTGGTCAGGAGAAAGAGATACATAAAATATTCTCGTTGTGATAAAAAGTACTGTAGAATACCACCATCACATGTTCATTTCTACATTTTATATTTTTGTCAATAGCTTATGGTTGAAGAGAATACGGGTCATTTTGGATAATATAGTAGCTAATGCTGTCACCTAGTATTTAGAGGGTTCTGGGTGGTTCGGGTCTTACGTACTTGGAACTACAGGTTCAGTCTCACTTAGCGTATCTGAGCATAAAGCGCATGTAATGCAACAAAGAACAACAACACATTGAGTAGAATACGAGAATTGTGAAAGAAATGCCATTATTTGCAGGCTGATGCTAGATGGCAATTTTCAGAATGACATTGTTTCTTTCAAAATGTTATAATATTGATCTTTCTGTTGTTTGCACTGTCCTCATAGATTAAGCAAACTGTAAACCACTGTAAACTACACGTAGATTAAGTGAAAACAATACACGTAGCTGGAAATCCTGCAGTTTCATTTGATAAAAACGAGGGGCTACCACGGATGCAATGTGGCAACCCCGGGGATATGCAAAAAGTTCAACCACTGTTTCCAGTCTGCGAAAACTCACGAAGGAACATCAATAACCCGGACATATGTGACCAGAGTTTGAGTGTTTAAAACGAAAAAATGCTCAAAACAACATGAAAAGTTTCCTTAGGAAAAACTCGAGTCTCCATACTAGACCACAACAGGAAACGCGCTTCTGCTACCGGTGACGGACATCGGGCTTGCACCCCAACGCACAATGACCTCATCCACACACAGAATTATATCCATTTCCCCAAACTTAGTCTTTGATGTGGATTTCGTTTATATTTTGAGTGTCCGCATTGTAACGGTAAACTTGCGACGCAATTGTGGGAGCGTTGAACCTCTCCCAAAATGGAATCATAACTATGCCATTGGCAGGTGCCAACGGGTATGATTCAGGGATACACGTGAGACCACTACACTCTTAAACAGTAGCTTATTTCCAAATTTTAGGTGCACGGCATGGGACACGTTATAGAACTTCTTTCTGTCGCTGAATTTTACTACGATCTTCGTTGTACACTTTGAAAGCCTTATTCTTGCAGTCTAATGATGATCTGACGCCTGTACATACAATCAGGATATTGATATTTTCCTGTATCTTATCTTGTGCGTATAGTACACTGCGTACGTCTCCCAGAACTACAAGGTCGACATCATCAAGAAGTACATCAGGAGCGCAGCAGCATCTGGTTCTGTGGTGCAAAACAAAGGAAAGGGTGCTTTCAGATAAGAAGATAAAGTCTAAGTTCTGCAACACTGCCTGATGGCGCATTGTTAACGTTGTCGCCTTGTAATGCAGGGGTTCCAGATACGATGATCTATGGAGGCATGTTCAATTCAATTCAATTCAAATTTTCTTTATTAAAGGGCGAGGTTCAGCCTGTGGCTGTTCTCCCACCTAACCCCGTTTGACATTTACCTAGTGTACATAAACAAAATCATAAAGAAGAGAAGAAAATACAATAAAAAATGGTTACAAGGAAAGAACAAAGATGAGATCAAAAAAAAATCAAGACAACACGTAAAAAAGAAAGAGAGAAAAAAAACACATTCACGCACACACACACACACATTAAAACACACATACTAAATATTTCTGAGCAAGAGATTCACGCACGGATGTTGAGATTGATGTACATGATTATGGTAGTTTTGTGAGATACGATAGAACAACGCATACCTAAATATTACAATATAGTTGTAGATTTGTCAAGCATTGGATTGGATTGGCGAGGCTCGTATGTAATCTAAACTGTATTGTGTAGTGTTACTCGTGGGAGCTTGAACAGAGATATTGTTCATCTAACATCCCACTTTGAACTGTAGGTCAAGTACTGATTAACCTTGCTGTGCATAAAGTGGACTTAAAAAATCAAAACCTAGAATTTTACATCTCAATTCAATTCTACGACCAAAGAACTACCAGCGACTACTGGTAGCATGGCAAGTACTGAGAAGATTTTTGGATAAAGTAGACTCTATGTCGATGTAAACAGACTTATTTGCTCTTAGCACTAGTGCTACCAGAAGTACTGGGCAAATGCCACAACAACTTTTGCCGTGTCGGTGGCCGAAAAGTTCAGCAAACGAATCACATTCTCGCTACCGAAGATTCTGACTTCACGTCTCGGCTTTTACATTAAGTCCATCTTATTTGAATCTAATCATCATTGATCCTCGTCGTTGCGATTAGACAAAAGCGGCAGAAAAACTATGTGAAATAATAACATTGAAGGCATTTACATAGAAATGTTCTGGTCAGGACATTGTAATGAAAAAGTACTTATGTCATTTGAAAAGATATGAAGTTGATATTACCGCTTGAAAACATATGATCGAATCTTCAATTGTTAAGTGAGTATCAAAATTTTAATGAAACATAGTTAAAATTATTACAACTTAACTTATTTTTATTTCTAAAACAATACTTCAATAAAACGGGGAGCATGTCTTAATTTATACGTTTAATAATAATAACATATAACATATGTAGAAAATATTGATATAAATATGTAAATACGGTCCCGGTCTTCAGTATCATACAAGGGTAACGCTTGAATTTGCAGTATTATTGGAGGATTGTCGATAAATGTGTGTCCCTAAAAACAAAAAGACACCACGGAGCGCATAGGATTACATATGAAAGTGGTTCCAACTTGTTCTAGCGTGCTGGCTAATATCGTATTCTATAAAAATCGATTTCGTTCCATTTCCAATAGCTGTTCATGGCTTCGATGTGGCCAACAAATATCCACATTTTCTTTTTATTTCCTTTCTGAGTCAAGTCGAGAGTAATAAATTTATCCGACAAACAGAAACAGATGCTCCTTTCTTCCACTTTCTTTCGCCAGCGGAAGGAAGGGGTCGAGGAGGGGAAAGGAGCGTAAAGTGACTGCAAAGAAAAGTAGAAAGTTATGTTATCAGCCGGAGAAAGATTAATGTAATGGTGAGAAATGGTGGAGGAGGAAATTTAAGGGAATTAAAATTAACGACGGACGAAGAAACTGCATTTCTCTCACCTGCTCGGGGCAAGGTTAAGACGCACCATAAAAGTCGATTAGAACCCTGTTGTAATCTCCCGTTAGTACTTCAAAGAACTTTCGCGTGTGTGAAATATATGCTGTCATATTTCTTTCCGCTTGCTTCAATGTAAACACAGCCTTCTAAGGAAATGACGGAGGGAAATAAAGGTGCGTAGTGTAATATGGTTCACAAACTTACTTAGAATGTTTGCTACGAGTGGCATCACCATGTGAGGATGAGCTTTGAAAACGTTTCTCCACGGCCACGATTCTGGCTTCGTTGAAGATAATATAGAAGGAAAAAGATACGAACGAAATTAAATAAGCGATTACTGAACATCGTTCTGCGTATACTAAAGGATGAACGTAAAGCAGGGATGCCAACCTCGGGAATCATACATATGGGATCCGGGTTAAGATGTGAGATTTTGTAATAGCATACCGTGAAGCAAGTTGTGCTAATTTTACAAAGCCATGCTACGCCAGGATAGCTCAACAGTGTTTGAATCACCACAAATGGAAGGACATTAAGATGGGATTTTATAATTGACCAGAATATGTCTTATTACGGAAGTTTGCATAATGATTTCATACCATGTTGGCTCCCCACACATACACCTACTTGGGCAACGCAAGAGAAACAACTGTGTTCCACAACCCCCCCCCCTGCCCTAGAGCCACCGAGGGATGCACATTCGACACAGGAATATTGGTGGATCTATAGTGTTTTTACGGAATCACTGCAATCATCAAAAGAACGATAAGCAGTAACAGTAAAGATTATTCGTGTTTCAATAATTCTGTATATCTCTGGCCACGCAAGAATAAGAGAAATCATTAAATTAGTAAAGAACACGACTGATTAATTAAAGCGAAGTAGTAAGACCATACCCTCTACTTCGTTTTACCTTTTGGGAAATTCCCATATATCTTTAAGCGTGTCTATTCTTTATCCTTTTACTAGGAACAATGGCCCCAGGAGAGCACTTAACTGCGCTCCGCAACTCTTGAAAGCAGTTGCCTAGCCTTCAGGGGAGAAACTATCCATTTGTCTTCAGAATTAACTTCAAAACAAATTTCGAGAACTGTTCCTCATCCCTCCTACCTGAAACCCAAACAAGACGCTGGTGAAGACGCCAAAGCATCCCACTCATCAATTAACACAACAAGACTTCTTAACAGAAAAACAAGCTCCCCCAACTCCCTTCCACCAGACAAATTTGCTCTCAAAATACCAAAAGTTTCTTTTTTCTTTTTTGGATAAAATAAGGGTTTCACTGCGTTACAATCAGCAGTAACGTTGCAAATTGGAGCAGGGAGCAATTAGATATCTCGAAAGCATTTGACACAGTCTTTCTAGCTCCTTCTTCCCGGCTCCTGCAGTTGGCACTTCCCACAATGCAGCGCAACTTCTCTGAAACACAATTATCGCTTCGGCTCCTCTAATTAGTGACTGGATAACTTGATAATTTTCGACACGAGACGTCGTTTATGCGACTGTTGTGTAAAGTTCCTGCATGCGAGTCGAGTACTTTTGTGCGAAAGCTCTTGGAGCAGTGTCACGACGTTGCATTCAGAGTTAATTTTGCGCATTCAAAAGCCTTGTGTATTCGAGAGTTTGATGACAAATTCACGCGGAGGAGTTTCGCTCACGAAACAAGGCAGGTACAGGCAACACGCACACGCTGTTGTGGCCGCAGTATGAGCTAAACCTTGGAGTTTATCATCTTGTGACGTAACATTCTGAGGATTTCACTGCTGTTGCATCGCAGGATTTTCCCCGTACGACGAAAGCACATAGGAGACTTGGAGGTAGGATTCCACACATTATCGATCTCGGTAAGTTCACAGAGATTATCGTAATTCTCGAGATTCGATGCCTGTGTTCACGAGTTTCCTACTCTTGTAATGAAATCGTTACCATCGACGAATTTCCTGAAAACTCGTGAAAGAGTGGATTTAGATGCGCTATTCAGCAGTCAGTTTACATAACTGAGCTCCCTAATTGGAACATTATTCGCCACACAGTTTGGAATACGCTAGCTCTAGCCCTCCTATCTGTAAGTGTATAGTTCAGAGGTTATAGTCGCTTACAGGATCATTTCCACAATGTTGCTGTTTTGGAAAATTAAATCAGGCTGTTCGGAATTCCAATGCATTTTACCTTCGTAGATTTACCAGCTTCCCTCGCGTATACCGAACAGCAAAGTCTTGAACCTGTGTTCGTATATTGGTTAAAGGATGATTGTCATCTCCGAGATTAATCCAGAGTATCGGAAGAGCAACCTTACTTACTTACTTCCTTACTTTCTTACTCACTAGCATTCTTAAACCAGAAGGGTTATGGCTGCAGCAACACAAGCCTTCCATCTGTCCCTATCCTGGGCAAGATAAATCCAAGCTTTTCCATCTTTAAAGATTTCCTTTAGGTCCATCTCAAAGTAATCCCTCTATCTTTGTCTTGGCTTTCCTACAGGTCTGTTAGCATCAGGTTTCCCAACAAGAATCCTGTAAACTCTTCTTTCTTCTCCCATTCGTGCCACATGCCCTGCTCATCCAAGTCTTCTCGATTTAATTATTCTAATAATATTATGCAGTTCTAATTTGTGCAATCTTCCCCACTCACCTGTCTCCTCATTCCTTTTAGGTCCAAATATTTTTCTAACCTTAAAGGACAGATTAAAATCTCAGGAGGGTCAAAATAGCTTTTTTTCAATCACGCATAGGTTAACCATGGCTTGGTACAGTCACGGAGACTTCTGGGTTGCAACGATCACAACATTGAAAGTAAATGGAATTGTTACAACCCAGAAGTGTCCGTGACTGTACACAGTTTAAAGTGGAACCTGTTCCACTAAAGTGTGCCACGAAAGGCATCAGGCACAAGAACGCTTGATTGCATTCTGTTGAACGTCTGTTTTCTACCACTTAATCGCAGAGATAAGCCCAAAGCCTTCAGAAATATCTGAGTCGAACACTGAACGCGTTTGTTCCGAAGGGCCTAGGAATTCCTTGATTAAAATAAACTTCTACAGGTTGAACCATTACTTCGAAGAGTAGAGACATGGGTCACAGGTTCGAATCTCAGATAAAGTGCTGAGATTTCGCCTATTTCACCTCTTGATCGTCCACCATAATCGACTAAACTACCTTAGGAAGGTGGAAAAGGCTAAATAATCAAAATTCAATTATAGTATATATCAAATATATACGAAATGGATTGAAACCGTATAGTGAAAGCGAGACTAAGAGATAAAGGACAAGGACATTTTCAGCAAAAGTTTTCGTGGAAATCGATAGGAAAACAATTTTCATCCCGAGAAGATGTGCAGTGAGATATTTCACATCCGCAGATCCAGACTTTGAAAATCCACGACCGGCTGAGAAGATTGAGGGGGAGGGGAGGGGGTGTAGGAAGTTAACTTTAGAACAGAAATCAATAGGATCCACCGCTTCAATAAATTTTAATCAAATTTTCTTTCCGAGGAAGTTGGGCGGGGACTCGCCCCCGCATCCAACGACTACGAGGACTTTCTCCGTCCACGCATTACCTTATCGATAATTCTCGCCCGCTCGAGAGACCAAATATTAACGAGAGTCTCCAAATCATCTTCCGAGGAAGCGAGAGGAAAATTTCCAAGCGACTGGAGACAGAGTTTCACATGGAAGAGGTCCAGGAACCATTTGAGCCCAGTCCAGCTGGGTGTTCCAGGGCGGTGGAGAAAAGGGAGCGAGGCAAAAGACAGGCTGCGCTCCAAGAAGCGCACGTAAGGAAACGGTAAAAAGATAAGCGTTCCTCCAGTTACCCTCCCTCCACCCACCGGGTGTTGAAAGCGGAAAATGCATATAAGGTATCGGGACAAAACCGCACGAGATACGGCCTGGAAGTCGAATTAAGGTCCTGGAAAATTTGACGAGCCTTATCTCGGGGGAGTCTCGTATCCTTCAGTTGGATGATTTAGGTGGACGTAAAAAAGGCGGTAGTTTTCTCGCTTTCTTCGATGCGCAGATTCCTTGAAAGCGCCGTATTTTAAACTTTGACTATATTGGGGATCGATTCGTCTTAGAATTTCCATTTTCATCCGCCGGAGTTTTCCAATTGGATAGGAAGTCGAAGCAAGATTCCACTTCCGGAAAAGAGTAGCTTTAAAACATATTATTCACTTTGCACTAAACTTGTCATTGTAACATTCTGATTTACATGATTTACTTAAAATCAGGACCAAAAGCCCCTGAAAGGGATATAATGGCATTAAAAGAATGGAAGAGAAGGAAACTCAATGAATGATGATATGATGAAGGAAAAAAAAAGCAGGGAATGGACAAGAGGCACCGAAAGAGAAAAGATAATCTCTAAAATAGTGGACGCGGGCACTAAAATAAAAGACGCCTACACTTAAGAAGGGCAACTGCCACTGAAAAGCGAAAAGGGCAAAGAATGAGAATAAACTGACGCTGCAGGTTGGAAAGAACCCATACTCCCAG
Organism: Lepisma saccharinum; assembly: GCF_977018435.1. Taxonomy (NCBI): domain Eukaryota; kingdom Metazoa; phylum Arthropoda; class Insecta; order Zygentoma; family Lepismatidae; genus Lepisma; species Lepisma saccharinum. The sequence goes on along the minus strand of NC_139229.1, from coordinate 219,360,001 downwards.
GCCGGAACTCGAACCCGGAAACTTCGGGGGTGGGATTGAAAGTTGACCACCTAACGCACTGGGCCACTGAAGCGGCCGGCTAGTAGTAAAGAAGGGGAAACCGGTGCTAAAGGGAGGAACCGGTACAGAAGAGAGGGAAAATCGGAACAAAAGAGGAGGAAACCATTACAAAGGAGGGGGAAACTTTTGCTAAAGAGGCGAACCTACACTAAAGAGGGGGAAACCGGTACTAAAGAGAGGGAAATAGTGTTGAATAGAGGGACTGATGCGATAGAGTGGACATTAGTACTAATAGAGGTGATGCGTGCAATAAAATATCTCATGTGAGATAAACAGGAACTGCAAAAAAGGAACCTGTTGCTATGAGTGGAGATAAGATACATAAAAGTACAAAGCTGGAACTAAAAAAAGGCGCGAATAGACAGCAAAAACTAATACTAAACAGAAAATAAAATGAAACAGGAAAACTTAAAGTTTTAAGTTCTCTCATTAAGAGTCGAAGGAAAACTGTAAAATATGTTTTTAAGCAAATGTAGTACAAAGAAAAGATCCCCAAAATTTAGAAAAGGCATTCACAGGCTTATTTTTCTTTGGAATAACTAAAGAACCATCAAATTTGGCAGTTATAAACTTCAAGCACCAAGTTTGAACATTTTGTACTCGCACGAGGTTGTCTGAAGCTATTGCTTCAGACTCTAGAGATGCCTTCTTGTAGGATGAACGGCTGAGAGGATACCGTATCTATGGAAACTATCCCCGGCCTCTTTCCGGCGTATGCCCTGCACGTAAACTGATTACAAGGATGCCGCTCCTAGCTTCAATAAGCTCAAGGATATTACCAACTCGCTTATCAAGCTCCGAATAAAATTAAGAGCCAGCTAAGCTGGCGCAAACTCACGCAGCAACTCATAAGCTGTGCTGTGTCTTTCGAAGACCCTCTTTCCTCCATAATGCACAGCGATTTGAGTTTCAATCTTTTCGCATTTTATAGGAAACTTAAGAGATGCAAACTGGGTACAAAAGGCCTCCTGTGTCTCTTAGTCTATTGTGTGTTGTCCAGAAGAGAAAATAAAAACATTGGGAGGGAATGGGAACTTTCTACTCCGAAAAATTCCCCCTGAGAACAAGGTAGCTCTTACCAACATCCACAAGAAGGTCATTCTTTCGTTTCACAATTAACACGAAAGTCTGACCTGGAGAGCAAGAAATCTTTGTACGAGAAAAGGCAATGTTTCGAACACGTTGACTGCCACAATAGAATATTTTCCCCCTGGGGCCACGATGTTTTATTACGAGAATATAATAAAAACGTTGAAAACAATATGTCTCTTGATGATTAGATGAAAAAATCTTAGTTTTAATTATTAAACTAGACAACACGCGAGTTATGTTTGATTTACATCATATTTATTGTTCTTTTTCTGTGCATTGTTATAGTTTTTCTGCCTTATATTATTGTATTGATATCGTTGGTTAGCAACAATTCAATGCCAAACGTACAATCGAAAAAACTTGAAAACAGTTCATGAGTGAAAATGTTTTTTTGTTTACTTGCAGATTTAGGTTAAATTTAAAGGCAAAAATAAATATAAAAGAAGTTAATGTACGTCTATTCATTTGATTCACGCTATTTAAATTGTTTGTACTAATTGATAAGATTTTCACGAACCATCTGCAAAATTTTGTTCACGGGGCCACTCTTCACGTAACATGTGTGTTATAGCACGATGGCATGAGTTGTCTGTGCATCACGAGGCTCCCAAGGTAAAGATACGTGTGAGTTAAATACAACTCACATGGCAGTTAACGTGTTAGCAGGAAAGTCCATGACCTGGAGTGCAACAAATCTTTGTACGAGAAGAGGCGATGTTTCCAACCGGTTGCAGTTTACACTAGCAGCTCCTTAGTCACCCAGCATGAATCACAGAAACTTGTACAAGTTGATTATCTATTTCTTTCCATTTCACTTATTTTATGTCGCTTTTCTACTTTTCGGATTAATCGCGACGAGAATGAATGACGGATTAATGAAATAGTGACGGACAAATACAATGAGACATCCATGCTTGACCAGGGTTCGAACCTGACATTTCTGCCTTCGTAGCGCGTTAAGTTCACCAGTCCGACATGTAGACTAGCTTGTAGACGTTCCTGACTGGAACGACTGGTTTCGCTACAATAAGAATGCAACCAGTGTTTCCATAACTCTGGTATCATTAATTAAACGTCTGCTTCAACAATAACCATGCCTAGCTTCAAGTGGAGACAAAAGTTGCCAACGCTGGTAAAGAGATACAAAAAAGAGGGTTCTTACACTTGCATTAGAAAATTAGGAATATTAGAATTTCCACGGTCCTTCTAGACAATTTAAAGGAAGTTTGAAACGGAACATTTTTTCGCCCTGGAGGTTTCTTCATGACGAGAATTTATATCAGTGATTGAGTAGGATGTGGGCTATGTATGCTGGATATGGTAGAGCATACTCAATGACAAATTCATGTCGTACGCAGAATTCGGATGCACTATTCGATTAACTGTTGTAGAATATTGATAATTGCAGGCTCATCTCAAGAACGGTATAATTTGAAATTCAAGCTGTGTTTGGGCAGCCACGTTTCTTTCTTCGGGGGGGGGGGGGGTCGGTGTTCGCCCTCCATAGAGATAATTCCGAGGAAGGCAATGGATAGAGAGTTTTAATTAAATAGGTAAGCGAAGAATGTCTCAAATGTAATAACAATTGACCCTATTATAAGAGCCACGATGTTCTAGTCGGTAGAGCGTCTGACTGACTGCCACGTGGGAGACCCTGGGTGGGTGGGTGATCTAAGGTCGGAATTTTTCCGGCCTTGTCCCCGTATAAAGCGGCTCTGGGACTCACCCATCCTCAAATCAATGGGTACCTTATGGTAACCCTGCAGGCTAAAGGCGCCGGAGCGTGTTGCTGATCACACCACCTCCAAAATGACCGATATCGAAAATGTGTGGATCCCTACCCCCACATGCCCTATATGTTCCTTCATGTTACTGTGCTATATACACGGCGAACTTTACCTTTATTTTTTCCTATTAGATAATAACTATCGGGGCATCCTGCTATCTGTTATGCAAACAGATATGGAACAATGCAAATACTTTTTTATTAAATGAAGTCCATGTAGACAAATGAACATCGATACATGACTAGCGTATTAGTAGGTGACTTTATCGGTAACTATAGACAGTTACTCACAAACTAAGGACGGAAAGCGCAACAATATACCTCTGTGTATAATACACCCATAACTGGGATATAGTACTTTTGACAGACCATCATGTCGGGTGGTTAAAATATGGCCACGCGGTAACCCCATAATACCCACAACGAGGGAAATCCCCTTTTATAGCACAGCGGCCATGCTTCCGAAGAAACAGATTTCAACAATAAAAAAATGAACATAAACGAAGCTTACCTTCTCACCCAATCATGCTGTTGAAACATTACACCCTTCAACTCCCTAGTTGTATCCTCTTCCATCGAATAACCATCTTAAGGATTCCCCGAAAAAGAAATGTGTTCTTCAAACGACGCTCTTCAGGCTTTAAGTGTATAATAACGCGCAGCCAAAAGGATCTTTTGATGTTTTTCATTTTTACCTTCCTCTCTTTATGAAACTTTCTCTCGCGTTATTAAATAGTCATTTTCCTCTACGACGACCCTGCTTTCTCCTTTAAACCGAGCTACGGAACAGCACGCTTGAGAAGATTTTTTTAAAACATCCATGCATATTTCATAGTTTATTCATGGAATAAGACGTTGCACAGTCAAGAATTATAATTTGTGTACGTTGTGCTACTGTTGCCTGACGCTAGGTGTATGTGTGAGGTCTACAGTCAAAATTTCTTAGGTGAATCCAAGATGTCAGGAGAAATATGATATCTTATTTTCTTGGTCCGACGTAATGTTGTCATACAGCCATAATCAGGGCATGGATTTATATGTAAAAATCTCATATGCTGTTAAAACCAATGTTATTTGCATTATCTTTTCGAATTGTGGTAGGTAAGTTAAAAAAAATACTGTTTTTACTTTCCATATTTTAAAATATTAGCTTTAAGTACATATATTAGTTAGTTTTACATATAATGTGCATATTTTCACATTTTAGCAGCACATAATTTTGTCGACTGACGCAGGCAGCAGCTACCCAAGTACTGGCCATACAACCAAATTGTATTTTATTTACCTTACGTCGCTTTTCTACTTCTCTGGATAAATCGCAAAGATGAAGATAAATGGCGAAGTAACAAATACAATGGAACAGGATTCGAACCTAAGATCTATGTACTAACCACTTGACTCTGGGGGCTACCGTTTTGGGGTAGAGTCTGCTATACCTTTGTTTCACAATAGCATGCAGGTAGGCAATTTCCAAAATGTAATGGCTTAGACCAACTGGTAATTTCGTGTACATAAATCGTTGCGAATATTTAAGATGGTAAAAAAATGACTAGTTTAACCTGTGCCAGGCACAAGAAGTGACTCACATACGTCAAATAAGGCTGAACCGGAAGACCATTTCTCTTCAATGGCGAACCATTATTTTTTCCCACACAATTGCCTTTTTATCCGACTTTGTAAGAGGGAAGGGGGAAAATCGAATCGCACAAAGGGGTTTGTTTGCGGAAAAGAATCACTGCGTAAATGAAGCCACCGGAGGTGGTCTCCAACCGTGGCAAGTCCAGATTTACAACGTCACAATGTGTGCCATTCGGTGGACCTCTCTGCTTGTTGGGCAATGATGTCGACTTTCACGCGTAGACTTCAAGAGCAGTGATCTATCGTTCGGGGGGAAGTATTTTCTCCCTATGATCTATTGCTTTATGAACACCTTAGGTGCAAAGCTGAATAACCGCTTCTTATTTTCGAAACACACGTATCATTGTTGCAAAAGAAAGAAAAATAAGGCTTTGTTGCAAGACAATGTAAAAATATTGTCTTGTCTTGCCTACACGTCAATCTTACCCCTCTCGATTTACAACATTTCAATAAAATATTTGAAATATGCCAATAGAAATACTAAAATATGCACAGAATTATGTACTAAACTAAATGATGTCATTATTAAATCACGCAGGACCTTAAAAATATTTAATATTGTAATTCGCCCAGTCTCTATGCCAACAATATAACGGGTCTATACGATAGTGTAGTGCTTATCGATGTCCCATTGTAATCAAAGTGTCCGGTGTCCAATTCCAAGTAGTGACTTATAGTGGTTCGGATTATACGTTAAATTTGTAGGCCCGTTCCGTTTATTCCATCTGTGCTGCATGAAGTGAGATGCAAACGAAACTTTTTACGTACAGAATACAGTGTGACGCTACTAGTTATACATTTATAATAAGCCAGAATTTAATACATATTTCAGATTAGCTCAACAATATTAGTGGCTTTCAATATCAGTGAATTTGGAGTCCATTAAAGCCGGAAGAGATAGAATAACAAAAATGATTGAAAGATCATGAATATACTGCGAACCATTTGGAACCTATTCTCCTAGCAGAAAGTTATATGTTCTACTTCGTAATATATTTTGGCATTTGTTATGTAACCACGTGAGAGAATGTCCATTTTTTCAGTAGCATGGGTTACTGTCATTAACATTAGTGCTAACAATCAATGATGATGTCCCCTTTTAAGGACCATTTTCGGTGTTATAATAGCCGTCAGAGCATTTCATTTATCTACTGCTTTAGCAACTCGCTTGCACGTGTTGAGGTCAGCAAGCGCTCCGTGCGGTGAGAGGTAAAAATACTGCTGAACAAAGAGCTCTCTTTTTCACGAAACCACATGACATGATTATGATACTACACTGCGCCGTTACTCACGAATCCGATTGCGAGAAGTTTCCCACTGCACGAATCTCTCTCTCGCTCACCATTTCCTTTGCGACCATCTTACAACGCTACAGTATCGCCGCTTGCTCTGCAGTTTACACGTGCATACGATAACGCTCTTCCACAAATACGGCAGGTTGACTATTGGAACTATTAACATCATTGATTAATTGTAAGAAATCTTGGGATTGTGTGCTTAGTATTTGCCTCTATCATTCTTTTAAAATTAGACTGACGATTTGCGAACGAGAAGATCGCAATATGCTTTTTACGTCAACTTCATCAGTTCTTTTCATTTGGTAATACTTAAAAGTCTAATTTGTATGAACAATGGATATTGGACAAAGATGGCTTTCAGGCATTAGAGCTCGCAAGAAAAGAAGAAAAAGCACACAGATGATGATTGTGCTCTTTGGATGCAAGAAATTAATATTTAGTCAGATATTGGGTGTGTACTTAAGCGAAAGAGCCCATGGAGTGGAAATCCCAGAATATTTCCCTTCTTCGTCCAACAGAAGAAAGCAAGGAAAAATTTCTCCGAGAGGTAGGAGAGAAGAATGTTTGACGGAAAATGGAAATGCGTCCTCTTTCGAATGTGTTCGGAGTTTATGTCAATACTCTAAGGTTTCGGTCACTTATCGATTCTAACAGTCGATTCTCGCATTTAAATACGCGCTCGAAGAGCTTCTACTTTCGAACGCAAGATGGCTCTCCTTCATCCTTTTCTTTTCTTTACCTCCGCATCTGTTTTTTTTGTCAGTTGGAAGGAGGGGTAAGAGGAACCCTGAGAGGATGGGTTATTATGTAGAGCAGAAATGGATGCGCTTAAGAGACAGGGCAGGGAATGAAAACGAAGTGGGTATCTCCTCATCACAGAATGACGTCACTCCCAACGATCGCGCCGCCTTCCGCTTGGTTTAACTTCGGCTGAACACAGCAGATGTCGCCACAAGCAGGTGGTTGGCTGCAAAATTGAAGTTTCGCAAGTCGCTTCACGGTTCACCTTCTGGGTGAGAGAGATAATGCTGCGATAAAAAAAAGTCAGAGTTGAAGCTAATTATTTTGTCAGTTGTGATGACGCAGATGAGGGAAGCAATCTGTTTTTATCGTCTGCTCAAGGCTTGGCTTCAGAAAGTCATTAGTCAACTTGAGGACTACTTCAGAAGCAAATTTCAAAGGAAATTTAGGTTCTTTAATGTTAAGAATAATCGCCGTTAAGACAAAAAATAAATAAATCACACTTGTAGATTTATAATAATAAAAACACAAAGATCTCCATCAAAGAACTCTAAAGAGGTGACAAAAGGCAAGTGGCAGGTGACACCGGAATTTCACAAACAAGTAGAAATTGAGACTTCGCCACAAACTGCACACATCTGAGTAACACCTTCCTTCCGATGGGAATGAAAACATGCACATCGCATGTACAACAGACAGACCTAGTTGACGAACGAAAATGACAAGAGACAAGTGATAAGTGGAACTCAACATGGAGAATTCACACCACAGTGAAGAGACAAGTGACACCTATCAATTGTTTTTCTACTCATCAGGTAAGATGATAATGCTGATATAATTACTCTCATCCAGCACAATAGATTTAAATAAATTGTATTGTATGTTATAAATTATTTTTATGGCGAAAGGTTCATTCTAATGGAATTATTTTTCCAGGTTGTCTGTGAAAGATGCTTTGTTTAAATGCATTTCCACCATGTTGAATTCAATATAGTGGCAATTTCATCTTGCATCCAGAAACATATGATCTATACAACATATAACTTTATGTTATCTGTATCGTATCTTATCTTATGGTGTGTGTATGACTGACTTTTATGAGAAACTATTTCAGTCGTATTGGATTCTACATGGTGTCAATCTCTACACCTTTCGCTCCGAATTAGAAACTGTAAAACATGAAATTCACATAGAACGAAAGGAATTCATATTCTCACAGAATGCTTTATCACACTTAGATTCTTCCACATTTCAGTCGCGGTTGACAGTTGGCTGGCACTACGATCCAGTACTAATTAGTATAAGGAGTAATATACTCAATAAAATGAAATTTCTAAATTTTATTTAGAAATAAAATATTTCAGTTCTGAATTAACTTGGCAGTACGTCCGTTTATTATTTCTCTTATTTGCCGAACCCAAATCATACCAATCTTTCAGAGTCTAAAATCAATCGACGTAAATTACATGGAGATTTGACACACGCAGGAGATGTACTACGTAGAATTCCAAATCTTCACGTAATTTACATCTCTACGCTGGGAGGAACAAGGCATTGTTGGCGTCTACAGTGTTTCAAAGGCAACAGATCCAGTTCCGGTAGCACTAGCACTGACGATTCCACACTTGAAACAGCGGCAACAAAAAATCATGCGGAAACCGGGCTACAGAGCCAGAATAGGACATGGATGTTTGTGTTTGTCCGTAATAAGAAAAACCGAGAATTAGTAAAAATTGATATGAGTGAAAGTTGAGAAAATGTGTTAGAGACGGGGGATAGTACCGCGTAGTAGTAGTAGTATACCTTCCTGTATCTCATTTCCATGTATGCTTCTTTTGTTTGAATTAATAATAAGTAAAATACACAATGGGTAATATCCAATTAACATTGCATGCTAATAAGGCGCTACTGCCTGTAACACTCAGACAAGTATTAGATGTGTAAACTGCTTGTCGTGTACATTTGCGATTTAAATTAGTCTCAATTTACTTTTATTCAAGTGCGCACGTTAAGCCGTACTACAGGGGAGGGGGAACTGTCAAACTAGGAGATATTTCTTGAGAAAGGCAACCCCTCCCCGGCTCGGAAGATAATTATTTCCCCCCCGTAGCAGGGGGGAGGAAGAAGAAACGGGAAGATTGCACAGCTAAAGAAACTTGAAGTTTGATAACTAACTTAGGGCTGTCTTGGTATTAAACTTCATTTCAACTGGAATCTTAACAAGGCCAAAGTTATCCAAAAACATTGAGTACTCCCTCATTTGGAAACTTCCCAAACTCCATTCGAGGGATTCATTCCATTTGAAAATGCCATAGCGTGTTCAGGCTGGTTTGAGGAATGGAAGAAATTACATTTCTTAAGCTTGTGTATTGATGATTTTAGATAAATCCTTTCTCGCGCCTCTTTCAAAAATGCAGTGTATCCAAGTGCAAATTCGTACCCGTAGACAGTAGCAACTATGCGTTGTGATGGTGTAATTTTCCAAGTAAAGCAGTCGGTTTTTCTGAGGGAAATTTCACGCCCAAATGACAAGCGACAAGTCACTTGAAAACGAACGTTAAGCAAGCAACGCAACCTTTCACATCGGCGTGTTGCTTGTCACTTGGACAGGTAAGATTCTTTTACAACATGCGAGTCAGTTCGGTCTACTTGTCGTGCATGAGCAGAGAACGCTTTTTCCAAATTGGAGCATTATGCTATATGGTACTACAATGTGATCCTCCCAGCTAGATCCGAGGGATCCGCTGACCAACGACAGGTGCGGTCCTCCATTCATATTGGGGGTTAGGCGTAGAGCTGACAACTCTACACTGTAAAAATACATGTCAAGAAACAGCAATATGAGGCCATGGATGTTCCCAAGGTAAAATATTCCGGAGGTAAATAGTCCCCCATTCGGATGTCCGGGTGGAGACTACTTTGGGAGGTCCCTGGACTAAGGATAAGATCTACATTAGGAATAAGGATATTAAATTAGGAACCTTAAATGTTCTGAGCCTCTACCGGCCTGGGGCATTTCAGTGTACAGTTAATGAGATAGTTAAGTATAAATTAGATGTAGTAGCTGTCCAGAAAGTTAGGTGGCCAGGAGAAGGGAATTGTAAAACTAAAAATTATACTTTTTTCTATGGTGGTACTGAAAATCATAATTTTGGAACTGGCTTTTTCATAAATAATAGAATTATCTCGGCTCTTAAAACAGTAGAATTTATTAATGATAGAATATCATATGCAGTTTTACAGGGTAGGTGGTGTAAAATTATTTTAATAAACATACATGCACCAACGGAAGATAACGATGATAATACTAAAGATGATTTTTATGCAGAGTTAGAAAAGGTCTTTGATAAATTTTCTCAGTATGATATGAAAATTCTGTTAGGTGACTGAAATGCACAGATTGGCAAAGAAGAGACATTTAAACCCACGATTGGTAAAGAAAGTTTTAATGAATTTAGTAATGATAATGGTATAAGATTGATTACTTTTGCAACCTCAAAGAATTTAATTGTGGAAAGTACCACTTTTAAACATCATAAAGATATCCATAAATATACCGGGTCTTCTCCAGATGGTAAAACTCATAATCAGATAGATCATATTCTCATTGATAAGAGAAGGCATACTAGTATAATTGAGGTTCGTACACATAGAGGTGCTAACTGTGCCAGTGAGCCAGTGACCATTATTTAGTAATTCCTAAATTAAGAGAAAGACTCACAGTGATAAATCATAAGCAACAAAATCTAAAAGTTATAAAATTTGATACAGGAAAATTTGCTGATGAAAGAATTAAGAAAGATTACCAAATTAAAATGTCAAATAGATTTGATGTTTTGCAGGATTTAATGATGATGAAAATATAAATGAAACAGATGTAAATAAGAATTGGGAGCACATACGTAATGCAATAGAATCAGCAGCTAAAGAAGGATAGGATACCATAAACCAAGAAAAAGTAAGCCACGTTTGATGATGAATGTCAAAATCAAATAGAAATAAAAAATCAGACTAGACTTTGGTGGTTAAATAACTCTGATGATACAAATCTAAGCAATTATAATAGAATAAAGCGAGAATTTAACCGCACGTTTAGAAGTAGAAAAAGAGATTACTTGAAAAGCAAAATTAACGAAATTGAAACAAACAGCAAAACCAAAAATATCAGAAAATTATATAAAGGTGTAAATGAATTTAGAAAGGGGTGGTAACCTAAAGTAAACTTGATGAAAGATAAAGACGGTGATTTTCTAGCTGACCCAACCGATATTCTAAATAGATGGAAGAACTACTTTAATGACCTTTTAAATGTTCATGTAGGAGATAAATCAGAAGTAAATGAAGTGCACACAGCAGAACCTTTAGTTCCAGAACCAAACTTGACTGAAGTTAAAGATGCTATTAAAAGGCTAAAGAATAACAAAGCACCTGGCATTGATGTAATACCAGATGAATTAATAAAATATGGTGGAAATTAGTTAATATGTCAAATTCATAAATTAATTTGTTTAATATGGAATAAAGAAGAAATCCCTCAACAGTGGAAAGAATCCATAATTGTTACTGTGTTTAAAAAAGGTGATAAAATGAACTGCAATTATCAAAGTGGAATTTCTCTACACTCAACAACATATAAAATATTATCTAACATCCTTTTATTGAGACTAACCCCATATGCTAATGAAATTATAGGTGATTATAAATGTGGATTTAAACGTAACAGATCAACTACAAATCAAATTTTTCACATTAGACAGACACTTGAAAAAAGTGGGAATATAATCAAAATGTCCAACAGCTATTCATTGATTTCAATGCATATGATTCAGTCAAAAGAGAGAAATTATATAATATATTAGTAGAGTTTTAAATACCTAAGAAGCATGTTAGTATGATAAAAGTATGCAACAGTGAAACAGAAAGTAAAATTCGTCTGGGTATTAATGTGTCTGACAAATTTACAATTCATGATGGGTTAAAACAAGGAGATGCATTATCTCCATTGCTCTTTAATTTTGCTTTAGGATATGCTGTTAGGAAGGTAAAAGAAACTAACGAAGGACTAAAATTAAATGGTATGACTCAGTTGTTAGCATATGCAGATGATGTAGACTTATTAGGGGATGATATAAATACAATTAATAATAATGCTAAAATATTTTTCAAAACTGCTAAAGTTAACTGGAAGTTAACAAAGAGAAAACTAAATATATGGTTATAGGCCGAAACCAAGTGTTAGGTAATAATCAAAATCTAATTACTGATAACAACTCATTTGAACCAGTTTCCAAATTCAAATACTTAGGAGTAATATTAACAAATGAAAATTATATTAAAGAGGAAATAAAAAGTAGGCTTAATTCAGGAAATGCATGTTACTTCTCTCTTCATAAACTTTTGTCTTCTCGTTTAATATCTAAGAAACTAAAAGTTAAAATACACAAAACAGTAATTTTGCCTGTAGTATTATATGGATGTGAAACTTGGTCCCTTACATTGAAAGAGGAACATAAATTGAGAGTATTTGAAAATAAGATCCTTAGGAAAATATTTGGACCTAAAAGGGATGAGGAGACAGGTGAGTGGAGAAGGTTACATAATTTAGAACTACATAATTTGTATTCATGTCCAGATATTATTAGAATAATTAAATCAAGAAGACTTAGGTGGGCAGGCCATGTGGCACGAATGGGAGAGGAAAGAGAAGTTTACAGGATTCATGTTGGGAAACCTGATGGTAAGAGACCTGTAGGAATGCCAAGACGAAGATGGAGGGACGACGTTGAGATAGACCTAAAGGAAATCGGTGGGAATGAAAAAGAGTATATAGATCTTGCTCAGGATAGGGATAGATGGAAGGCCTGTGTTGCTGCAGCCATGAACCTTCGGGTTTAAGAAGGCTAGAGAGTTAGTTAGTTAGTTATACTATATGGTACTACTTGCAATACATATGGCCGACACGTATATAAACGTAAGCTGAAAGAGGGCATGACGTCATATCAATATCAACAATATTGCATGCCTAATCAACAGACATAGAGAGAGAGAGAGAGAGAGAGAGAGAGAGAGAGAGAGAGAGAGAGAGAGAGAGAGGCAGAGAGGTGAGGAAAGGAAGAAGGGAACACACTTTAACATGACCGTTGTAAGCCAATAGTGTACGATAGCTCATTGGTGACGTATTGAGGACGCAATATACATGTGACTAAGGTAGGTTATGCCATTGGCTAGGCTTCTGCGCTGGGTGAGCGAGGAGTTTGGCGTGGCAGATCCTTGCCTACTGGGGGAGACGTAGGACTAACTGGACACAGGCTGGACACAGGCTGGGTATACTGTATTTCCGTGTATCACCCTTTTTGGGCCTGCATGGCCTGGTGTAATTTGCCTAACGTTAATATAGTTATTTCGACTTCTTAAAAGTGCTGAAGAAGGATTTTTTTTTTTTGTAAGGGTAGATTGCTCCGGGTCATGTGGGTGGGGTTGCAGTTGACTCATATAGCCGTTACGTACTGACTTTTGACAATTTAATTGGACGGACTGTTATAATTTAATGGGGAGATTATACATAGGTATTATTGTTGAATAAACTAAAATGTTGTTCTTAGGTGTTTTGATGGATTATGAATGAACCATGTGATGCATATATAAATTTGGAAAGTATATTTACTGATATGATTTGTTAATAAATACGAGGTTGAATGAATATTAAGTTTACATTAAATAGTTTAATTACCTACTGAATGATAATTAACTTCCACTGCGCCGATAATATAATCCACGTCTCGCTTCTTTATTATTTATAAAGGGGAAATAAGAGACGTACAGGATTATACCGTCTTCATTTAAATATAATATATTTGAACTGTATATGTGTGTGCTACAAAGACTCACGAAATCACAAGTTTCTCTCTTGGTGGGTTCAATACAATTCATGCATTTCCGACATCTATGATGTTTCCTAATTCGCTAATTGTTATCAGATATTTCCTTTATGTTTTACGAGTTTTTCCAACGATTTCATCTTAATTAAATTTAAACTTCGAGTTTTGTTTGCTGGTACATTTTATAATTGCTCATTTTTATGGTTCTACATTTTCCTAAATTGTTAGGTTTACAAGGAAATAAAATACTTCCACCGTTTTTCGCAAACTTCAGACACATCAAATCTTTATAACGAATGATAAATTATATTGAAGTAAGACAGTTCCGGTTAATATTGCCATTATATAAACTACAGCCGTGTCAGGATTGTAGGCAATCCTGTTCTTTTTCTGTAAGTCCACTTACTGGTTGGATTGTGTATTGAGGACTAACAGTGGTAATCGTTGTATGTGCGAAAAGCGAAAGTGTTGGGAAATCGCATCGTTCAGCACATCAGTCCGTACGAACGTTCACACTAGTGCCTTTTTACACGCCCTTTGAACTACTTAGAGGGCTACCAGCCACTTTTCACGTTTACCACATTATAAAGCATGGCACATTTCACAGTTTAACGTGGAAAACGGTTTTTGAATTCTTGTGGCACTTACAGCGTTTACCAATTTTAGTCTTCTATTAACAAAAGTACAATTATATTTGTTCAAGCTTTGAGTGTTATGCAGCCCTGATCTGTCAATCACAAGCGTATATGTATGTAATAGTATGTGTTAGGAATATATTATGTATAAATACATAAGGCAGTTCTTTTTTCAGGAAAGAAAGGTACCAGCAATCTTCAGGTTGGTTTGCTATTATTATTATGTTGGTTAGATAATGAGTTCATAACAAGAACTATTCGAAATATTGAAATATGCTCACATATAATAGTTCATTATTGTAGTTACACACACACACACACACATTTCTTTCGTTAAAATAATGTTGTTAGTTTTACTATAACCTATAATAAGGTGCCGGTAAAGCGTACCGTCGCCTACCTCAAGGAAAGAACACTGATTACGTGTTTTACGAGTATATAATATTGTCGTGAAGCAAACATCTTAAAAGTGGAAAACACTGTATGAACACGGCAAAGGGTATTTAGAAGTATCATATATGTATATCTACAGTTGAGTGTGTCTGAAATTCATTCAGCGAGATGTTATATTCAATCACCATACACTTATTCTGCAAAAATAGCTAAAAAGAGTGCTTTTATCATGAGGGATTAACAACATATATACTCTGTAGTTCTCACAAGTATCTATGACAATTATTCAGTGCGGTATTTGAAAAAATCCAATTTAGTGTACATTCTAGTAACCACTCTTGAAGCTCCTCGAGTTCCCTCCCCCAAGTGCCACAAATTAGCTACCGGGGGGGGGGGGATGTAGACAGAAGATGAAGAATTTCCCTTGATTCCCCCTTCAAATAACACTCTGCTATTATTGCACATGTCCATAATATGTGGGAAGATATCAAATGAAAACTGTCGAGGAAAAGGAGAAGATTAATCCTCACTTATATTTACTCCACTACTTGACTTTTGAAAATTTAGCGCCTTCGTGCCTCTAGTAATAAAAAAATACTGTCTTCCCTCGCATTGACTGTTACGGCTTGCTGCCGCATCTGCATATGCTTTAGGATACTAATCTCTCTCTATGCAAAACTTCAACATCGAGCGACCGCCATGTTTACAAACCTTATGATCGCGATGTCTGCTTTTGGTTGCAATGGAAATGGAGCCGGAAGGCCGAAAGTTTCAAGAATAAAAGATGGGGAGGGAGAGATTTGGTACGGATCCAAAAAAGCGAGAACAGTGCCATCAACAAAAGTGACAAATTGGGAAAGTTGAGCGAAGAGTATTGAGAAACGACCGTGAACATCTCAGCAGAAGGAGGAAGGGAAGAAAGTCGGAGATTAGTGAACCTCTCTTGGCGTGTCTGTCATCTGTGGAGCAAAATAACGGATGCATACTCTTTCCGATGGAGGTCGACAAGTTGTCGAAAGTTATGAAAAACGCTTTTTTAACACCTACACGCCCGCTATTCAATTCGAGCCAGCTTACATCGTCGAAGGGTGCCAACTGCATACAAGTACCGTTTCTGAATTTTGATGGAACCTGGATTACGGCAACGTATCCGAGAAATTTGTTGATATGATTTGAGTTTTATTATTTATCGCAGCTTTTCTGCTACTTTTGGCTAATTGTGACGATGAAAATGGTTTGAAATGTTGTTTTAAATCCTCTTTATGCACATACGGACTTATTGTGATTGTACGTACCTTCAGTTTAAAGCGGGATCTGAATCATTTGTGCAATGTGCCTCTACCAGGTATCGAACCCGGGATTACAGAGCGACGACGAATTGCAACGATGAAAATGAGTGACGATATGATGAAATTGATGAAGATGCCCAGACCGGGATTCGAATCCGAGACGCGCGACGGAGTCGGCGAGAAATCTCGTCACCAGGTTCTCTAAGTATTCAAATCTTTTGTAAACATTTTCAACTCCAATTATACATCTCAAGGGTGTATTTTGTATCTTCCTATATTCCTTCACCTTTCTGCTACCTCGACTAATCGCGACGATGATGATCGTTGTTTGATGGAATTGATGAAGGAACACCCACGTCGAGGTATAGCTCGTATAGCTCGACTACCGAGGTTGATCTTTCTCAATAATGGCTTCGATTGATTGATATAGTTTATTTACACACTTCTGCCATTTTTGAGGATGAATAATGATAAGATGAAACTGATGAAAGAATTATCACAAACATTCTATGGATGACACAACACAAGCCCCACGTTGGATGCAATTCCAGGCGGCAGAGCGTCCTTGGACTCTGCTGGTTCAGATGTTAACATTCGGGTGTCTTTACACCCAATAATGGGAGCCAAATGTATTAATAAAACAGGAGCCTGCACTAGGTTCTAAAATTAAATCCCTATTTTGTCTCTTTTGTATACTTAATAAACAAAAATAAATATCGTTATTATTTGGCAGTAATATTCATTGTAGTGTAAATAAAACAGTGGAAAGCATCAACTCAGAGATTCTTTAATGTTGTATATCGTACATGCATTATGCAAACTCGCACCAACTAGAACAGTGTTGCATCCGTACGTAATGCACCAAATGTTTTACATTGTCACAGTCATCCTGACTTCGTCCATAGGGAAATGATATGAACAATGTAGTATGTTTTTGAACGAGGCCTAGAAAACCAAATAACAGCGGCAATGGGACTTAATGCGCTGACCATGCGTTACCTCACGAATAGCTGTTTGACAGATCTTGACCTTTTAAGGGCTATACCGTTATTAAGTTAAATTTAGTTTTATTTCTGAACAATTCAGGGATCATCTTTGCAAGAGAGAAAACGAGTTTTTTTCCTCATTTGAGCTGATTGCTATTTGAAACGTCACTTTTGATAGAACACTAATACTGATTCTGTTCGCCAAGGATACATTTAAATCATTGCTCACATACTAAATTCTACATTGTTGATTCAGCGGTTAATATTAGCCATGTCTAGCATATGGCTCTTACTTTAGTGCACATTAATCGTAATTCACGCGCAGTATAACCGTTAATTTTCACTCTTGCCCTCAAAATGCAATGTTCACAGGATTCTCGACGTGAAAAAACTACTTCATCAAATAAAAAACAAACGAATTATAACATGCCCTCTGCACAAACAACTAAATTCAAAATCGCATTACACTTACTCGCAAGATATCTCAATTCTTTGTTTCAACTATCTGTTTGGAAATAATGAAAGCAATAAACTAGAAATCTTGTTATCCGAGAGTTGCAGCAAGAATCAATCCATCGGGCATTGATCGTAGCCATTGATACGTGTCCTTCCGGTCCATTTTCTAGAAATAATGGTTTAATATCACCTCGTGCCAACCTACCATATTTCTCCAGCCTTCTAATAAAACGAATCGTTCCGGCCAATTTGTTACTTACAATGCTTCATTTGATTTACCGTGTCTTTGTTTCTCCCGGTATTGATACATATTGAGCAATCATTGTATACTTTTTCCTACATATGCAGGTTCCAGAACAAAATGGTCCACAAGAAATTTCGTGTTTTTTTTAAAAGTTGAGATATTTTGTGATGCGCCGCGCTTCACATTATCTGAATTAGATCCATGAAGAGTACAAATGTTCTACTTCCACATATCATCTTATCAGTATCACAGAAATTTAAGGGAATTGGTTCAATCATTCGTAACTAAATCATGTGATTTGGGCATATCAACAAACCATAAATAAAAACAAATCACATGAATTCAGCCTGTTCTTACCAGTTGCCAACCAAAGGGTCCTAACCGTACATGTACGGTAATTTTCCATGTTCAACACGGTCCAAATCTTCACGTTTTTTTATTACAAATAACTGTTAAAAAGTGAATAGAAGCAAACATTCCTAATGGTAAAATAATAATTATCGTTCTGCATACAAGCGGCAACAATCAGATAAAATATAGCATACAATTTTGTTATTTGTTTTCTGTTGATTGGTATGATATATGTTGATTATCTGAAATCGATGACGGGATATACTGACAATCATGTAATATTAATTGGATATTATCCATTATCTAGTGTTTCTTCTTTTCACACTTCTAACAATACGTTTTTCCCAATCTACTAGAAGCATGAACCACAAAGAATACAATGGAACAACATAACAGTACTACACAAAGAATTAAATTGGAAACCGGGACTAGAAATCCTATAAGCCATCACAGTGTAGATCTCAAGCATAGTCCCCCGTTCTCAGGAGAATTCGTAACTTAATTTGAGCAAAAGGCGGTACACAATTCTGTGAAACGGGGACCAAAGGAAACCGGAAATACGTATGATACATTTGGTTCCAATTTCAAGGCATGCCACGTATTTCGTGTTGCATAACAATTATCTGCCGTATTCACTGTAACTATAACCATAATATTTTTAATGGATTTTAAATGTTTTTATAAAAATTTGTGCCATTTTTATTGCTTTTAGTACCATTAGTAGATTTACCAAACTGTTTTTGAATTTTTCAAAACAGTGGAAACCTTGGAAAAGAGAAGCTTATGTAGAAAAACAAGAACGGTAAATTAATACAAAGAGAATTGAATTATAGTCAATTGAAAACATTGTCAGAATTACATCAGAACACGAAGGGAATTTTAAACACTAAACACAGTAAAATAAAGCCACCAGTGATGCCGAACAAGCATGGAAAAAGGGAATGTAATGCATCCAGGTGGAAATAACACAGGCAGAATGAAATTGAACCATATGCTTGCAATCGGGGGGGGATTTCGGGAGCCTGCAACGCTCAAACCCGGAAATAACCACCGGAAATGGCGCAACTGCCCGTCTCAATAATCCGAGCAGTATTTAGAAGGGAGGGGTAGAATTTGATGCTTCGAAACCACCCTTCGAAATATTTCATATCGTGCCCAGCATTCCATTACGATATCATGGCACATTCTATGTTTGTTTTCATATCCTGGATCCTGTATTACAAATTGACACATTAAAAGTAGATAGGCGGTTGTTTGTAACCTGTCGAGTTAATTTTAATAAATATGATTTTGTTGTATTTATAATGGTTTCGGTTGCGCACAGAGGCATGTGAACCAAAAATACCCATTTATTTACAGGTGCGTTCGCTTTCAAGTTAGAAAATTCAAATCAAACGATAACTATGTGAAAGGTTTACATTTTGACGCTTTGTGGGCGACTGTAAATTGTTTTTCACAATGACGTTAGTTATTTTTTAGGTACCCTCGCGAAGTATCTTAACATTATTACTTCAACTGTAGCCTAATAACAAAACCTCACACATAAGAAAGAGCCACACATACATTAAAAAGTAATTCGTCCTTTAAAAAATATGCAATCGTCATCACTACTAGGTTAGCGGGAAAACTTCACCTTCAGGTAACTTATTGGTTATTAGCAGGGCCGGGATTAATATGCACTAATGGGTTCGATACCCGGTGGAGGCACATAGTGGTTCGGATCCCACTTTAAGCTGTAGGTCCAGTCCCGATTAGCCTTACTGTGCACAAAGTGGACTTAAAACACCAACTCAACAACAACAATATGCACTAACAAGTGGCTATATATGTACGTACATATATATGGACAAAAAATTGGCAAAATATGGACTAACGCATGTGTAAAATTAACCAAAGAGATGCAAAGAAGACTTCTTCATAGTGATTCATTATTTGTGTGATTTCAAATAAAGTAAACAATGTATTATTTTAAAATGCATTAATGCTTAAAAATGACTAGACTAGACAACGAACTTAACCTATTCGAATAGGTGAGGTTGTAAAAACTAGCTTGTTGCATACTTAAGATATGTATTTAACAATACAATAATTTGAATAAGAAGTATTTTTTTAATGATTTTCATTAACTGATAGCTTGACAAATAATTTAGAAAAACATTCTTAAATGTTCTTGATAAAGACATTCTTAATTCATTTTTAAAACCTTTTACCACAACCATTTCTAAAGTGATTAATTCAGTATGGATTGAAGCAGCTCAGCTTAATCTTTTGCTATGAACTTGTCACCCATCAAAGCATGGCAATTTTAACAAAACAAACAAGTTTGCATCGCATTAAGCAGCAAAAATGACAGTTTCCTTTATGCAATTCCAAGAACATGTGCCGGAGCCGAGAGTTGAAATGCTCA
Source organism: Lepisma saccharinum (assembly GCF_977018435.1). Lineage (NCBI taxonomy): Eukaryota > Metazoa > Arthropoda > Insecta > Zygentoma > Lepismatidae > Lepisma > Lepisma saccharinum. Next base: position 219,339,747 of record NC_139229.1, on the reverse strand, counting down.
TGGAGTCACATAATTTCTTTGAAGAATTCCAAAATGATGATATGTGAACAAGATGTTAAACAAGCCTGTTGAAATATGTAAAATTAAGTATGTTTTCCTTAAATATGTAAAAGTATGTATTAAAGGTAGAAATTTTGGCAATCGAAAAATATTGACAATAAAATGTGTCTCAAATCACTACAAACATTACAATGTGTAAAGACATTACGAAATTTCTGTGGTAATTCGTCAAACTAATAGTATGTATTCACGCATAAATCCTAACCCTGTTTATCAGTTGTTACTTTGTAATTAAAGGAACCTCGGATTTGATACGTTCTGGAGGTGCATTTCAGTTCGGACCTCACTTTAAACTATAGATCCAGCCCAGATTATTATTGCTGTACAAGACATAAAACAAATTTTCTCAAACGTTTCGTTGTTATCGGCTATTGATAGATATTTGAAGAGAGAATTTTATATTATTCTCAACTGCTAGCAGAGATTTGAACAGGGAATCAATCTTTGATTTTGTCAGTTTCGGACAGAGATTTGAACAAAGGTCCTTGATTATTGTCAGCTGCTGTAGAAATCTGAACAGAGGATCTTTGATTATTGCAAGCTGCTGTAGATTTTGGACTGAACTTAATTGATTATTGTCAGATGCTGTAGGCATTCGAATAAAGGAACTTGGATTCTTGTTACCTGCTGGTAAGGGTAAAAGATAAAGTTCCCCGTGCATATAGCTTTGATTGATTGATTGAATTGCTGATTTAAGTTCACTTTATGCATAGAAAGGCTAATCGGGACTGGACCTACAGTTTAAAGTGGGATCCGAATCACTATGTGCCTCCACCTGGGATCGAACCCAGGACCCCTTAATTACAAGGCGGCGACGCTACCACTGCGCCATCGGGGACGACCCCCGTGCATATAGCATGAAGGGGGTTATATAGGGGATGTTGATGTTGATATTCTTGATCTCGGCCATTTTTGGAGGTGGTGTGATCAGCACCACGCTCCAGCCTCCTTTACCCCAAGGGTTTCCACAAGGTACCCATTGATTTGAGGCTGGGTGAGCTCCTGAGTCGCTTTATGCTGGGACAAGGCCAGAAAAATTCCGATGTTAGACCACCTACCACGGGAATTGAACCCGGGGTCTCTGTCAACATCTGGGAGTAATTCTACTTTAATCCCTGAAGATGAGAGTGACGTCTCTCGAAAGCTCCGAAGTCTATCCGGAAATTACCTGGCTGATATCCCGAGAAAACTTCTTCATTCTTCAACACGAGAATGTTCTATTGTTATATGCTGCTGACTGGCAGCCACAGACAGGAAGTTGGACACAACTCCTTTGATTATTGTCAGTTGCTGGTATAGATGTGAACAAAGATCTTTTGAATCATATGTAATTAGAAAATGTGATAATTTTTACACTCGGGGAATTCGAAGAGCGAATTAGATATGTGCTTAAGAAAACGGTTTGATTTTAATCGCAGTACTGGAAATCTTGATTCATGAAATCCAACTCTGCTGTGTATGACGTAATTTTATTCCATAATTGCTCTAATGAATTTCATTTCAAGTAATTGCTGACTTATTGATTTTTGTGCCCATTTTTAATAAGATAACGAGGTATTTTTCCCCTCCATTTGAAAATGTGGATAAAATATCTGTCAGAATTTGTGCGTGAGAGCTCACAAACACAACCCTGCATAAAGAGGTGTGGGGAGGAGGAGGGAAGGGACTGAGAGAATCAATTTATGCTCGCATAATGCAATAAACCCTAGAAACATGTTTTAACTCCCAAAGGCCTTGAGGCAGTTTTACGAACACAAAAAATCCGATCAATAGATTAAAAAAAAAAACTGTCAATGGTGATGGCATATTATTCGAAACGTGGCAAGCATTTTCACATTGTCTTATTATTATTTTTGTACGTTTGATGCAAATGTGGACATTTGATATGTCGTGACGTGCATGGTAGGCCTTGTGTGAACAAATGTCAGTAGCACCGACGTCAGTGTGTGCCTAATTACTAATTCATCAGTTCTGCACGGCTGTAACTTTGTCATTATAATATATTTGCTAGATGTTAATGTGAATCCTTTTTATTGCTTTCAATATACATACATACACTCTATTATTCACTGGTTGCGTCGTTAGCCTAGTTCAAGTCTCTCGAAATGCAATCAAAATTTCCCACTGAATAGTCAGTATAATTTGTCTTTGTTATGGAACCATTAAAACACTCCCTGTAATTTATATTTACCAGACAATGGTAAAAATGAACAAACAATACACGTTTGGATGTAATTTTTAGGAATTTCTGTGAGTATTTATATAAGTCCCTATTGATATTATTTTTCTTTTGGCTGTGCAATTCAAATTTCCTTGTTGCAGTAAAGTAAAAAAGTAAAGTGCCCCCTGTGCTTTGCACCACACCATTAAGACGTATAGGGGCGTGGAGTTAGGGCCCTTCACTTTTTTGATCACGGCCGGAGGTGAGGTAAATGTGATCAGCACCATTCCGCCACTGGCCGCCTTTACCCGTCAGAGTTTCCTCCAGGTACACACTTTATACGACGCTGGGTGAGCACCGGAGCCGCTTGAACAGGTAGAGAAAATCCCAGTTCTACCCGCCGCGGATCGATCCCGGGTCTCTCGCATGGTAGTCAGACGCCCCAACGACGTTTTTTTTATGCGTTAGTATTCCCCGTCATCGACCCTTTTCTCAACTTTCAGGCATATCAATTTTTACTATATTCTCGTGTTTTTTTTTTTTTGTTTTTTTTTGCATTACGGACAAACACAAACATCCATGTCCTAGCCGGGATTCGAACCCGGGACCCCTGGCTTTGTAGCCTACTGCGTTGACCACTCCGCCAAGGAGGCCGACTACGACTGACCTACCGCGGCTCTTCGTTGTTGCAGTTCCCATGTAAAATTGTAGATAGTAATTCTCTGCTTCTCTGCTAGTGGCCGCGGTGGCTCAGTCGGTAACGCGTCTGACTACCATGCTCAAGGTCCCGGGTTCGATCCCCGGCCGGTTCAAATCCGGGAACTTTTCTAACGGTGGAAGCGGTCCCGGCGCCTACCCAGCGTCGAATAACATGGGTACCTGGGGGAAACCCTGGGGGGTAAAGGCGGTCAGGGGCGTGATGCTGATCACATCACCCCCACTCACGACCGGATCAAGAAAGTGTGGGGCGTTACCCCCACACCCCCTATACGCCTTCATGGCGTGGTGCTATGCACAGGGGAACACTTTACCTTTTTTTTTTTACCTGCTTCTCTGCTAGTGTAGAGGTTAGTGTGACGTGCAATGAAGCCATGCGTTAAAACCTCTTGAATTTTTGGTTTTAAGTTCATTTTATGCACAGGTTGTGGTTTAAAGTGGAATCAGAAGCAATATGTGCTTCCACTGAGCGTTAGGATAGCGTTGGAAGTAAAGAAGTTTCATAGTTTTACCATAAATTAGTAATTTATGACGTACATTTCCTCGACCTCCAACTATCAATTTTCGATCCTCGACCTCTGCTGACTATCAATCCTTGATCCTCGACCCTTTGCTGACTATCTATTCTCAATCTCCGATTCCTGTTTATTCTATAGCTGTTGACTGCCCATTCTCTGTCTTCAACTCCCTATTGACTACCCATTCTCCATCTGCTACCCAAAGTTGACTATCCATCTTTGACCCCCTGTTGAATATCTTTTCTCCATCTGCAACCTTCTGTGCACATCTGCTTCGAATCCCTGCTTGCTCTTTGAAGACTGACGGACCGAATGCCGGGAGAGGAGGAGCCGAACGCCGTTATTGATTGGAGCGCGTGATTTTGCCTCACCGACTGATTTAACATCCAACGTGGCTTCGGCACAAGAAAGGGGAAAAATGCGAACCGTCCTGGGAATGCAGTTCGTATTGAACACAGAAAGTCACATCTTCTATTATTTACATCGTTCGGTGGGTTTCTTTCTTCTTCTTCCGGGGCACAAACACATTTCCTGACGTTGCGTATGCGTGCCGGTGACAGGCAAGGGTTTCGTAATGGAATTTAAGAGCACGGTCCTTCATTCGCGCACAAGAGCACCTTCTCTCCTTCGCTGCGAAGGTAAAATAATATCACGATTACGGTTATAAGGCGCCACACACTGCCAGATATGCTTAAATGTTGGGTTTGCGACATCTTACATTCCAATATGTTTATTCATTTAATATACAGTGTTTGGCTTAGCTTGCTAGTAACGCAGTTACAAGTAACAGTTACATTTAAGGAATTCTAACTGTAACTACCTACTTTTAAAAGTAAATAATTGTAGTTGTAACAGAGTGATTTTTTTGCAATAGAAGTAAAGTTATCAAGAGTTACTTTACGACACTTAAATTGCTAACTTGAAAATTTTTAACGTGGGAAAGAGCTAAATTTGGCAACTCTGTTTCCAAATATGTATCTTTCGTGGATGCTAAGGTAAAAATATTTTCGTGAAATCGCATAAAAGGAAGCTATGCCTCGTTGTATGCTAAATTTGGAGATCTACGTTGGTGTTTTGAGTGGATTGCTGCATTTATTTTGAACCCTGTAGGAAGATACAAGTCATTATTTCGTAAGATAAATTCTTTGAAACTATGTTATGTACAGATAATACATGAATGATCATTCAAGCAAAGCTGGCTGGCATCTTGTTCCATCATTTTTTTGTAATAATATAAATATGTGAATAATTTACCAGAAATGTAAATAAAACACATCAAAGTCCTCATATATTTATTTAATTGAAATTAATGTTCACCGATTCTGCGTAAATTTGTTTGTAGGAAACGTTTCTTTACCAGTTACTTTACAGTTACCAGTTATTACAGCATATGGATTAGCTTACTAGGTCTTCCAAACCGTTCCTCGACCAACTCAACGCCAAAATTTCATTTCCGGTTTTAATCATAAAAGCTGGGCGCTCTGGGTTACAACTGATCATTGTTGCTCAAACCTCATGAATGCGTAATAATACAGTTAACCAGGATACTAATAAAAATGAGAGTTATTTTTTTGTATGTGCAAAAAATAACATTTAAAAAATGATCGAATATACATATGTAAAACTCTGAGCCGTCTCTTGTGTCACTTATGATACACATCGGATGTGTATCAAAATTATATTCAAAATGAAGAAATATTATGCTCGATTAAATATTTGCTTCGCAAGAGCATAAGACTTACTAAAAGCTCGACACTTTTCTCCTCGTGTATATGTTTCTTGCTAGGCTGTTGTAAAAGTTTGGCAATGTTGAATTTCAGTATGTTCAGATAAGTTAACCGTACCTCGATCCACAATGGGAATCGAATCCTGGACCATTTGATCTAATTACAAGGCGACAGCGTTAACACAACGCAATGGAACAACCTTAATAATCTGTTATGTATTATACGCCAGCGCACACACACAAACACAAATACACGAATATTGACCTTCAAGTGTGAGAGTATTACAGAACAAAGGTTGCAAGTACATTTTTCAGTATTCATGTCAGGGAAAAAGTGAGTAGGACAATGGGGAAAATCTCGACTTGCACAATACAAAACTTCAGTTTCCGAAATTATGAAGATCACAGGACACATGAAGCAGTGTATCCGGTAGGATTACTACCAATAACAAATGGAAATATCTCCTAAACCAATGATGCTAGATTAACGATTATTGTCTTCTTGTGACAGAATTCTTCAAGTTTTACTACCCACAAAATAAAATAATTGCTACATGTGGTGAGCGTGCGGCCCTTGACTAAAATATGAGATAAAATGGCGGCTTTCGCAGTTTGATGCTGTTTTTCGTTTGTTTAATTTCAGTGTCCAATTAGACTGCCTGTCTTTCAAATTTGTGAGCGCTGCTGCATCCAACCTACATCACAAAAAATCAGATTTACGCGATCTTCGAGAATAATCTATGCTATAATCCAATATAAGGCCGTAATTACGCCGCATATGTTGCAAACACTTGATAAAATGTAAATATGCCCTCTTTATATTTGTTGGGCGCACAAATGAAACTTCATGAGCTTATTCAAAAGAAAATTAAAATCCCGTTAGTCTAGTAGTATTAGTTTCAGAAATAATATCAGTAACAATTTTATCAGACACATTGTATAACAATTGATTCTCATAAATTCAGGTTTCTAGCATATGCATACTGAAATGCTGTTGTCTTACCTCTCCCTGCGAAGTTCACACATGCAGAAATTATGTATGCCATGTACTGAACGAAGTAGATATTTTGTTTACTTTTCGCTTTCTCTTTGGGCGAGGGAGCACATTTTACGATTATGTGATGTGCTACGGGTTCAACGTCGTACATTATTATCGGAAAGCGTGATATCGCCCAATGCAGTTTCTCTATAGAACAATACAGTAGCGGCGATTGAGTGCCAAAACTGGGGGTGCAAGCACAGTTTACTATTCTCAGAATACAAGGCTTAGCATTAAGAGACCTTAGTGCCGAGGCAAAAGTGGAACGCCCAACGCCCCGCTTATCGCCGCCACTGCAACAATAAGAATTTATGAACGTGCAATGGATTGCTAGCTGGAAGACAATTCGAAAAGAAATTCCACTCCGTGGAACGATTCATTAGCGTATCTATACAGAGAGAGTACAACTAACCTTCCATTAGTGGTCTACGTGCAGAGTTTGAACATATGAACAATTACAGCTATTTCCAGATGGCACGACATTGTCATTAATTTTATGCAATGTTACTGACATTTTACACAGTACTAACAAACGTACAGTTGGCGCAGGTGTAACGAACGCTACGTGGTGGGTATTTCCTTGCAGACAACAAACAACTTGGCCGCGAACATGGCGGCGGTGTGAATCCTGACCTCACATGAAACCCAGCTATACTCGGCATAGAATAATTTTCCTACGTATTAAGTTCTTTCAGTCCCGCAGCGTGGCTGTGCCGTCTAAGGTGTCATGCTTTGGACTCGGTCTGCGGTACACGTGCAGGTTCGATTCTTCTGGGGAGAGCGTAACAACTTTTCTCCTGAAATTTCGGTCTGTGCATGGGACAATTGGCTTCCCACAATCGTGAGGAAATTAGGGAGCTACGAATGAGTAGCGTAACTCGGTAACGGAAACCTTCAACAACGACTGGGGGGTTCGTCGTGCTCACCACACGTCATCCTGTGACTGGTTGGAAAATCTCCTACCTCGGAAGGTGGGAGTGAGGTAGGTAGGCCCTGGACCTCACGGACTGTTGCGTCACGGGTTTATTAAATATTTCAACAAACTAAATATTATACTTTCCTTAAATGATGTGGAACTCCACTAGCCAATATTGCCCATTAGATATCACGTTACCTACCTTGACCTTGAATCTTGTATTACTATGACTTAAACCAATATTACGAATATTGGCGATACTCCTTGTCACTCATTGAGTTAAAAGCTTTCGATAGGTCAATAAATATTAATTTTCACAACCTCGTTAACTTAGTCTACAAATTTGTGGTTTGAAAGTAGATCTGTGACATTCATTTTGTGAAAAGACTATACAGGGTGTTCCAAAATTAATATCGGGGTTTCAATGAAGTGTATCTTCCATTACATATACATTACAGGAATGAAACATACCTTAAAAGGAAAGGTAACTCAAACAGTTTTTGTTTGTACTTCGCAGGTGATGTTTCTTAACTCCGTCGCAGCACAGCGCTAGTAGTAAAGATGGAGATGACTCTTGAGCGTAAAGCCTTCTGTGCCTTGGAATTCGCAAGGTGTAACTCAGCAATTGGAGTGCAACGTGTTTTTCGGCGGGAATATGGATGTGATCCCCCATCGGATAACAACATCCGAAGATGGTACAACCAATTTAAGAATACGAGATGCCTGTGCAAAGGGAAGAGCTCCGGAAAACCACGTCTACCAAATGAACAAGTGGAACAGGTCAGAGCAAGTTTCGGTCGGAGTCCCAGGAAATCTGTAAGGCGGGCGAGTCGAGAACTGTCAATGCCATCCACGACTGTTTGGAGGGTGTTACGAAAGAGACTGCACATGAGACCATACCGTCTACATCTGTTACAGGCCCTAAAGCCTGAAGGTAATGTGACCCGTGCCAACTTCTGCGAAAATGTGCTGGACATGGAATGATTTTCTTACACGTGTGATCTCTAGTGATGAAGCCTCATTTAATCTTAGTGGACGAGTGAATACGCATAATGTGCGTATTTGCGGGTCTGAAAATCCACACCAAACAGTGCAGGACATGGTGGATTCGCCAAAAGTGAATCTCTTTTGTGCTCTACCCAAAGAACAAGTGTATGGATGGACCTTTTTTCTTTGTGGAAAACACTATCACTGGTACTGCTTATTTGGACATGCTCCAGTAATGGTTCTACCCTCAACTGGATCGTGAGCATGAAAGGAACATCATTTGACAACAAGACGGCGCGCCCCCTAACTTTCATCGTGAAGTACGGAATTGGTTGAATGCTGTTTTTCCCCAACGATGGACCGGTCGTCATTGCGAGGATGACGTGGATCTTCTGCAATGGCCCCCAAAATTTCCCGACCTCACCCCATGCGATTTATTTTTGTGGGGGTATGTAAAGGATAGTGTATATGTGCCACCGCTACCTGCCGACCTCCCTGAATTGCGACGCAGGATTGATGCAGACATGAAAGCCTCAGTGTGGGAAGAAATTGCCTACAGACTAGATGTGTGCCGTGTCACAAGGGGATCCCACATTGAACACTTGTAACTTGTGACAAAAAACTGTTTGAGTTACCCTTCCTTTTAATTTATGTTTCATTTCTGTATTGTATATGTAATAGAATATACACTTAATTAAAACCCCGATATTCATTTTGGAACACCCTGTACTTTACTATAAACTTTAAAGCTATTAACAGTAACAACAATAATAATAAGGGGTGTAAGAGGTGGCATTTTCTGAAGACAGCCAAATGTACTGAACAGTACTTCCACGTAGTACACCCTGAACTGCATTTCGCAGACTAACGAGGCTCTGGCGTCTGGACCCATGGCCAGTATAATTCTCCATGTGGCTTGTGTTGTTTGTCCATATATGTTTGTGATTGTCCCTTCATCTGTTTCATCTCACATCATTCATCCTCATCTTCGCGATTAGCCAAAAGTGACAGAAACACGAAATAAAATAATTAAAATCATTCATTCAATAATAATAATAAAGGAAAAAACACGAAACAAGTTGTCACAGTACATATTGTAATAAAAGCTCGCACATAGCCGAATAGGTTTGGAGTCTTATCTAGTAGCCAGGTCTGTTCTCCACTGTTCCCGCTGCCTCTGTAAACACGGTCACCTCACACCACCATGCTTACAGGCAGAGAAAACTCTAATGTAAGTGAAATTACGGAGCCTGCAATGAGCCAAAGACAAATGGAAGCGTCGAACGTAATCGTCGGCGGAATGAATTAGCAACGTCCGATGCAAGCAAGCGCCGGAGAGCAAGAATGAATCGGGGAAGTAAGCGAGAAGATTTCTCTCCCGGCTCAGATCCATATCCGGAGGAGAGCCAGCCATGGGTGCTAACTCGCTTGCGCAACAAAACACCAGGACCACAAGTGAAATATTTCAATTCAGAAATAGTGACGCCAACATACATATCGGAGAAAGAGAGAACAACAAGCAAAAATAATTTATTGAAAATATTATTGTGAATTTAAAAATGTTACTAAAATATTAAGGTAAATCAAAAAGTAAAGGCAATTTTCATATTTCATATTTATTTCCACTCAAGAAGAAGAACTACACATATAACTATTCCACATATGCCCCCTGCACAGCAAAGCACTTTTGGTATCGTGCAATCAGCTTTTGTATCCCGTCCGCGAAGAAGGTTTTTGGTTGCTCACGAAGCCACGTCTGCATCGCCTGCTGGACCTCGTCATCTGACCTGAACCGACGACCACGCAGCGCCTCCTTTAAAGGGCCGAAGATGTGGTAATCTGATGACGCCAGATCTGGGCTGTACGGAGGATGGGAAAGCAACTCAAAGCCAAGCCTGTGCACAGTGTCTAATGTTGCCCTTGCTGTATGAGGCCTGGCATTATCGTGGAGTATCAACACCCCCTTAGACAGCAGTCCTCGTCGCTTGTGACGAATTGCAGGTTTCAGTTTGTCTTGCAGGACCGCACAATAACTTGCACTATTCACAGTTTCACCATGTGGGTGGAACTCCGCCAGGATCGGTCCCTTCACATCCCAAAACAGCGTTAGCATCAATTTCCTACAGGACGGCCGTTGTTTGAATTTCTTGCGTATAGGGGTCGACGGATGTTTCCATTCCAGGCTTTGCCGCTTACTCTCTGGTTCGTAGTAGTGAACCCATATTTCGTCTCTTGTCACGATTCGTTCCAAGATACTGGGATCGGCTTCATAGCGTTGGAGAAACTGGGTAGCCACTGTGAAGCGCTGCTGCTGATGCGCAGCTGTGAGTTCCTTGGATACCCACCTCGCACAAACTGTATGGTACCCTAATTCATCATGCATTATTGCATATGCTGATCCGAAACTGATGTCCAAGAGCTCCGCCGCTTGTGCTATTGTGATTCTTCGATCGTCCCTGATAATGGTATCCACCCGTTGGACGTTTTCTTCTGTGCGGGATGTTTTTGGGCGTTCACTTCGACTTTCGTCCGTTACACTTGTGCATCCCGCATTAAAGCGATCCACCCACTCATACACCTTTCGTTGAGTCATGGTGCTCCATACTGCGCTAACAGCCGACGGTGGATGTCTGCCGGTTTGACTCCTTCCGACCACAGAAAGCGCACTACGGCGCGATGTTCCTCGATGGTGCATTCGTGGAGTGGTGCGTCCATATATAATCCTTTGCGCAACAGGCCTGGCTTACCTACTGACTGCCGGTCTCCCTCACACGCTTTCCTTCGTCACCTCTAAGCGTGGAGATCTGCAACCCGCAGCGAACGATCTCAAGACGAGTGAACGCCTTAACCCGCTCGGCTACGGAGGAGGACGGTGCGCCCATACGTGTGACCTTTTTGCTCCGCGACAATCGACCGAATGGGACAATGATGGATACTACTTCCACGTCACTCCAAGTATACACGCGGTGACGTCGGACACACCCAGTCTTCGTTTATTCCTGCGAGAACACAAAATTGCCTTTAGATTTTTATTTACCTATTAGCATAAAAACATGATCGGGGTTTGCACTTTTTTCTTCAAATTATCGGACTCTTCAAGGTTTTCTGTTTACGTAGTGCTTTGACTCAACTATATTTAGTCGACCTCCGTGGTGGAATGGTTAGTACAGCGCGCTACGACGCCAGGTGTGCCGGATTCGAATCCCGGCCTGAGCATGGGTGTTCTTTGTAAGCGTCCCTTCATCCATTTCACCATGTAACCAATCATCCTCATCTTCGCGATTAGCCACAAGTGGCAGAAGAGTGAAGTAAAATAAACAATATCAATCAATTAACTCTATTTACACTGCCTTTTTTGAATAACTCTAACGGTAACAAACACCATATTTTCAAATATTTATTTTCACTTACCAATACCTGTTGTATCAAGTTAGGGTTTACAGTCACGTATAAAAAATCAACACTTATTAACTGTAAGTATAGTAAGCATAGCTATATAATATTCACAGGTTTTTCCAAGTTTTGGAGGATATTCTTATCTTGACTTTTCCACAGGCCACTGTCCTTGACAGTTTGAGGTTTTCCAGGACAGCGGGAGTGTTTAAAGAACAGGTCCTCTGAAAGAATATCGATTTGATGAACTCATTTCTAGAGATGAAATGGACGGCCTCTTACGGTATTCTGTTTTGATAAGCTTTTTATAACTTTTGTGGTGCAACATGATCGAGATTAATACGTATTAGCCCTTGGTCGCGTGTGTATCAGAATGATACAAGCGAGTTCAAGCCAATATCTCTGTTCAAAACTTATTTTTTCTGAGTAAGAATTCGCCAGAAGTTTTTTTTTTTTTAATGAAGCTCATGCAGATGCAGAGGAAAGAATAAATTATTGCAATTCAGGCTGATGATAAACTGCTTTAAAAGTTAACCTGTTTTATAATAAAATAATAACAAAGGTATTCTTCTAAGCGAACGGTTTTCTGAACTTATGTATCCGAGTGAAGCGCTCCATTTATGGAGGTGTCTCAAGAAGATTGGAAAAACTGCTTTGACAAATGGTTCGAACGAATGCAAAAGTGTATTGACCATAAAGGAGAATACTTCGAAAAACAATAAAGCAGTTTTCAATGCCAAATTCCTGTTTTTTCATTGTTAGGCTCAAAATATAAATAGTGAACCTCGTATGCATGCCATTGAAAATCGAATTGCCTGTATCATTGTGATATGCTGCAAGCGATTCGTGCCATAAAAATGTTGCAACAGGTGAGAAGATAAATGAACATATACTTTTTGTATATTCTCTCTATGAAAGAAAATAATGTTATTTGAGACTGAATATTGGTAAGTGGGCAGCAAAATGGCATTCTCTCGTTTTGAGCCATTTTGAGGAGTGCAAAAAAGTGTATTTTCCCCCGCCTCCAAAAGTGAACGCTTATGTTCACAAAGGCGCAGACGCACACTCAGTTTTTCTCTTGTCTCGACCACTTAGCCCCACCTTTTCATAACCACTTATTTTGTACTCGACTACCCTTTTCTATTCCCGAGACCAAAATTGAATTTTCAAGTAGCCATACAGGACAATGCAGGATGCACGATTGAAATTGGAGTAGAGATCTAAAGAAAGCTGTAATAGGTCTTGTGGCCTGTTCATTGGCTTCTTCTCTAACTTCGCACTAATTGCTTCCTAGCTACGTAGTTCAGTCACGAGGAATACAACCCATTTTATACTCACAGTGATGGGAATTGAATACCCCAGGAGCACATGGGAACGAGCCTTCAATATGTCACATATACAGAAAAGAACAGTAATTAAAGTGTTCGGCAATCATTCTTTTTCCTGGAGGAGAGATTTTGACCAGTTTACAATGTTTAGTCGACGATGACACCCCAAAAAAACCTTTTTGGTGGAAAATTTGTCCACCACATTTTTCCCTTAAAGTATTTTAATGAAATTCTGCTATATTTAAATACGGCTCTTTGGTTTCAAATGTAACTAATGTACGGCATGCACTGAACAGAACCAAGAAAGTAGCTACACTTCCCTGCCAAGGGGCAGTTGGGCAAACAGCTTGCCTGACCTCGCACTGACGGTTCGCTGGTTAGCATGATACGTACCGAGGGCAGTTGTTTTGAGTTGCAATGATTTCATTAACTGCAAATCATTTCTAATAGGCTTTAGATTGTTCGTAGACTACATGCGTATGGACAATCAACCTTCACAACGAGATCGATAAGATAAAGAAGGTTGAAAGATTTGTTTTTTTTTTTACTTCGCTTTTATGGATAATCGCGAAAATGAGAATGAAACGTGACACGATGAAATTGATGGAGGACAATCATAAACACAACACAAGCCCAACACAGGATTATATTGGCTGAGAGTACAGACTCAAAGCCCCCTCAATCGTGGTGTACTACATGGAAGTGGGGTTGGCATTTGGACGCTTACGGAAATTCACACCTTACACCACAAAAGAAAGAAAGAAAGGAGCCTCAAACTAACCTGGAAGAAATCTGTAAATACGCCACTAATGGATTAATTTTTGTTAATAGATGGTACATTCACTTATTTAGAATCATAGGCGAATAAATCTTCATAATGCCGACAAGACATAATACATAGTACAAAATGCGCAATTATATCAAAAATACTCCATTACTTTCCAACCTAACTGAATATTTTAAACCTCAAGTTAAAATAATATTCTACGTTCTTTCAAAAGTTTATGATGTCAGTTTCCGAAAACGCTGCAAAATGTCTTTACACGATGCCTCCGTGGCGAAGTGGTTTTCGCATCGCAACTACGAGCTAGAGGTTGTACGTTTGAACCATGGTCATGGAAGTGTTTATCTCATAATGCATTTCATCAGTTCATAAGCCTTATCGTCACGATAAAACCAAAATGTTGAAAAGTGACGTAAAATTACCGGAATAGAATTAAAGAAAGTGTCTTATTTCAAAAAAATTCCAGCAAGGAAATTTACAGTAACTCGCTTCTAAGCATGCCCGCAAGGTATACAGAAACTTTGATCTACTTTCCGAGAAGCTTTAAAATTGTCTCACTAGTTATGGAAAAAATTATTGCTCTTCTAAAATGTTCACCCAAATCATTTCAAGACGACCCAATAGGTCAATATGGCGACAGATGCAAAGTTCGATGCTTCAGTCCACGTTGCAAACTTTACTACATACAACAGGGTTAGAACGACATGAAAATTCAGCAGCCTTTTTTTACATTTGCTTCGATAGTCGGCAACACTGCTTCCTGGGAGGTTAGAGGGCCTCTGTTTGTGAGAAAAATACGGCAAACGCTGGCAGGCAGTCGTAGATCAGAGGGCAGGCGGCGACAGACTGGCACCCGCACCCAGCAGAGAGAGAGCATCGACCACCTCGCCAACTACATCTGGGGGTTTCCGTGGAAAGCTGAGCGCCAAATAAATACGGACGGGAAGACATGTTGGCAAACACCGCTATGCAGTGATGTTAGGCCGAGGGAAATTGTTCCTAAGAAGAGGGACATTTTAAAGGGAAATGGGAAAATTTGTACCTTATTTTTGTAAATAAAGGCGGAAAAAGAATATAATTTTTGAAACTTAAGTGAAATCATTCTAAAGAAACATGAGGAGTAGTTGTGACTAGCGCGTTATTTGGAATGGAAGAATTTTAGAATTTTTAAATGTAATTTTTAGAAGGAAGTATCTCAGGTATATTTTACGACAAATACAATGGAAATACGAGTAGATACAGTTCCAATTCCACAATATAATGCAACGTATGTGAATGTGAAAATAATTTGAATAACAAAAAGAGTTAAATTTGATAGCTCAGTTTTGGCTGGTTTGCCTTCTCTGAAGGCTGGCTTCACAGAATTTCCGTGAAATTTGTACAGTGCTCTGCGATTGAAGAAAATTATTTCCCTGGTTGATCTTTAAACTTAGATGAAATTTGCTACACGAGAAAAACCAACAGAGTCTAATCAGTAGCTACGTAATTAATAAGAATCTGTGCGTAATAGTATGAGAAGTGATAGATAATACCAAAAGACATTTTAAAAACACAAGCATTCGAAATTAACGTCCGTAAATGTGAAATAATTTCAGTTATTGAGTGGTACATTGTGATTGGATAGAAGAGGAAGATATAACTAAAGATCTGCTTCTCGTATACTACGTATATGAGAGATGAAGATCGTTCCTTCATGAACTGTTTCTTTCTTTTGTCCTTTGTTGTTGATCGCTTTCTTATTACGACTGTGTCTTAAGTAAACTACATTGTCTGATCTGCCTCTTGCGTCTTTTTGACAACAGCTTTTCTTTTTCGCATAAGTTGCCCTAGGCAGAGACGAGGTCAATTTGGCGAGAAAGAGTACAAAAATATTATCTGTTAAGTATGGTTTTTACCCTGCTGTCAGTATCGTAAGATTTGCATTTAGGAAATAAGGCATCATACTATCAGTTGTTTCTAGATTGATGTAATTTACATACAAGGTGTCGCCGTGCAACATCGACAAACTTCAACAGCTCGTTGAGGACTAGTTTCAGTGCTAGGAGCCTTCGAAAAACGACATTTGCTATCCTGTATGTATGCGACCATGAGGTACAAAATCCAGGTTTGCCATTAGCATTTATTTTTCTGTTGGACGATGTACTAAAAACGATAATATCGAACACAAACTGCATCATGCCACTAGAGATTCCTGCAGACTGCGATTGCTTCGTTTAATTCCTCCATAAAATCATGCATGCATGAGCATCCACACATACGTTGCACATGTTATTTTATGTCTACGCATTAAAGACGGATTTCCCAACCTTTGTCCAGAGCCATTCACATTCCACAATCCTTTACGATTATTAGCTACGTAGTGTGTCCGTAGCGTACTAAAAAATTGTCGTTTTTCGACAGAACAATTTATTGTCGGTGCGGTGGTAACCGTGAATTTGTTCCGCATGGCTGCATAAATACAGGATAGGAGTTGCCCCTTTTTGAGGACTCGTAGCTTCGAAACGAGGCTTTAGAGAGCAAAACATTACAAAGAAAAATTGTTCGTATTGATATCTTCTACGCACTGTGAAAATTTGTTACTCGACAACATGTAACTCATACTTCCAAACATTGATTACCACGATGTGGCAGCGATCCGCTAATTTGGTGATGGATTTTATTTTACCACCCACCACACTATACATGTTCGTTTTCATGCCTTCCTGTAGTGGAGAGAATAGTTCGGAGGAGAGGGACAAAGGGGAAAATTCTAGACACCGTGAAGGGAAAAAAAACATCAAAACCTACCAACTGCGGAGCCGACGCTCAATATTGGAAAACTCTCTCCGATAGTTCCCAACCCAGCACAGTTGGGTCGTGGGAATTCCCGATAGTCCTGCGTCGCTTCTTCCTAGGTCTTGTTATTTGGTTATTGGGAAATAGGAAACCGAGGACGCGAATCACATTCCTCAAACCGAAACCGAATAAATAACAGTCGGAAATTCACGCAAATTTTCGAAATAACATTTATTCAGATGTCACATTTAGTTTATTCATTTACTTATGCAGTGATGCTCGTTGAGCAATTGTATCATGCGATCCAACAGTGTTGCAGTTTATGCCGTCAGTGTTGCCATATCTAACTCGGCGATAACTGGAACGTGCAAAGCTCTTCAAAAATGACTGTGCGATGACTATCATATCGTATTTAATTGCATGGCATTATTAACATATTTACAAGATAATATGCATTATTTTGCACTACCAACAGCTACACTAATCTCAAACTACCGTCCACTGGTGACCATTAAATTCGATTCAAGTTACATATCCACGCATGTCGCAATATCACCCTGTTGTCAAAATCTCCCATACGCATATAAATGTATGCGTATAGAATAAATCTCGACCCAGAGATAGGGATTAGCTCTGTGCAGTTACGATCGATAATCATTTAAATACATTGCACGAAGAGCAACGTAATGCTACGTAACACAGATGCTGCATTCAGATGTACTATGTGACGCATTGTACGAAACGAGCAATATTAAATTTATGAAACGGCGGATTACAGAAAATCGTACAGAGAAGGGAGGTTTCCTTTCGTAACTTAATGCCATATATGTTTGCACTGCAACGTTGAGGACCTAAAAATCAAGAAGGAAAAGGACACGTTACTGTAAGAAACTACAATACAGACATAGAATCGTTAAGGTACTGTTATTGCTACTTTAAATTAGCTGTTTGTGCATTTGAAATGTTTTCACAAAACAGAGTTGTCAGCGCTAATGAATAATGAAATTCTTGAACATAATAATTTTAAAATTTCCACTAAACTTTTAATTTTCGAAATACATTACAAAGACACACTGTTCTATTAGATTCACTACTAACTTTGTTCTTGTTACTATTTATTTTAGAATTAGGTTATTTATTATGTTATTATCATTAATATATGAATTTAAGTACAATTTTAATCATGCTTAATCATGTACATTTAAAATTCCAAGCTTAGCCATGTAATGCCAACATTGGTTTTCACTACCATATGAAAAATAAGCTGACAAGCATGAGATAATCGCACTTGAAGTTAGTACCCGATCCCGATTAGTTAACCTCTGTGTATTACTGTATATGGACTCCAAAACAAACACATGCTTACTTAGAGCTGGCTTTACTGAAAAAAATAACTAGACCTGTATAAAGGTGTTTATGGTCTCTCCAATTTCTTATTGACATCAACTGAACTCGTAATGCTATTCTCAAAATATTACCATTTTGAAAATACTACTTGTATAAGCAATTTCCTTGTGGAAATGGAATGTACTATGAAGATGCTGTAGTAGTAGAGGAAACAAACGGGAAAAAAGGGCCTAACAAGGAAATAATTGCAACACAAATGTTTTTTGTGCCAGATTGTGCGGAATGGTATAGTGAATAATATATTAAAAATCCACCATCCAAATGTTTGGGGAAAATCCGCCATCTTGGAAAATGACGGCCAAAATTCAACTTAAATATTAAAAAATTAATATCTCCAAAACGGTGCATTGTAGACAAAAAGTCAACCCCTGACTCTAAAGTCACGAAATAAAAACCAATCTCTAGAGGAAATCATAAGCTATGAATTTGATTCAATGACTTTAGGACGTAAATTACATAGTTTCTTACATATTTGCTGATTTTTTAGTCAGAAAACAACTTTTACGCTAATTCTAAAAATTAAAGAAAATATTTGAATCTTTCCAATTCAATTAGGATTTATGGTAGCTCTATCAAACTGCCACCATAATTTAACAAATTTTCTGTTCTTGCATGTTGGTTATCTTCACTTTTTGTCTACAATGCACCGTTTTCGAGATATTAATTTTTTAATATTTAAGTTGAATTTTGGCCGTCATTTTCCAAGATGGCGGATTTTCCCCAAACATTTGGATGGTGGATTTTTAATATATTATTCACTATACCATTCCGTACAATCTGGCACAAAAAACATTTGTGTTGCAATATTTCCGGGTGAAACCGTATATTTGCTCTACTATAGGTTCCCTTCAAGTTTACCAATACTATTCGTAAATTTTAAGTTCAGTATTGTATTCACTAAATTAGGCTCTTTTTCGGTGTAAGTATTTTCATGGTGAGTTAACTGTCTCCTTTACGTTTTTAATTGCAAATGCAGTCTCAAGGATAACACTTTGTAAATAGTATTTGCTTGTGTTATTATTTATGTGTATTATATTTAATTGTTTTGTATTTCTTATTTATGTCGATTTTCTGCATATTTATGATATTTCAAACGATGAAGATGAATGTTGAATGGATGGAATCGATGAAGAGACACACATAGGACGACGCCAGGACTCAAACCCAGCACTGAACTTTCTCGGACAACGATACGACATTTTCTGATATTAGCAGGTAATTATATTAATGAATAATGATGAAGATGGTCATTTATGGATTTTATCTTACGTTCATCCTACGGAATTAGTGGAAAATCAATAAAAACAGCCATAAGATCTTTATCCCCTCACACTTTCACGGAAGGTGGCTCTCTCGTGCACGGATTGCATCACGAGCATGTTGCTTATCACTACTTTGGAGTTCCACTGGTTCTAAAACATTGAAAAACGCAAGGGACTACCTAATTCAGGTACATATAGTTAACAGTTAAATTTAAATATACAATTAAAATCAACTTACACTCGCTGCAAGGAGTCAAAAGATACTTTATTTTGGAGATTTCCATCTCAATATCGGTCTTGGCCTCATGTGCTTCTTAAAAGATCTTAAACGATTGTTTTACAGTAATGCGTTCTTTGACGACAAGGTTGTCTGGCGACCTAATGGCCACTCAAACATTTGCCTTTAAACCTCAAACGAATGTCTTCAGACACTGTAATTGCCTATTTACAAGAAGGCTAGTTATTTCTTTCGCATCATTGTTGAAAGAGAATCCCTGCATAACTTTCAAAGACCCATCAAATGCAAGTCACAACACTGAAACGTAAGAAAGACCTGCCAGGGGAAGATGAGTTTATGGGGGGTCGTAAAAGTTCCTGGGTTGCATGTCGAACGTTGTTTCATGGAGACACAACAACTCCATAACAGTTACATGGAGAGCAAGGATAGGAGTTTGACTTCTTTTGTTATCTGGATATATATTCTGCTCGTATTTATAGTTGTTAGTTCCACAACAGGCTCTCTTCTCTTGATTTTATTTTGCATAGTCGTAAACCCTCTTTTTACATACCTCTGGAATGGTAGGGGTTTCAAATGGTTTCTTTACGTCGTGGTGCATTTTCCCGTACACCAAGGGCATCAGTTGCAGTACTTCATATCATCACGATCGACATTTTGATTCTTACTACTTATTCATTGAGATATTTGCAGAATACCATCTTCACGACGTCCT
Source organism: Lepisma saccharinum (assembly GCF_977018435.1). Taxonomy (NCBI): domain Eukaryota; kingdom Metazoa; phylum Arthropoda; class Insecta; order Zygentoma; family Lepismatidae; genus Lepisma; species Lepisma saccharinum. Next base: position 219,319,724 of record NC_139229.1, on the reverse strand, counting down.
GGTATGTGAAACATCATAGGGGTTTAAATCTACAACAATGATAATTATTTTTTGTTTACCTTAAAGGGACCACAGATTTCACTTAGTAACTTTACCTTTCGGCCATTTCTCCACCTGCACAGTATGGACCGTAGTGCGCGCGGAGCCATCATTTGGTTATATCGCTTTCATTTGTGCCAGTTTGATAGAATCATGTTTATTATTGCCACAAGAGGTCAATAAAATCGGTTACGCAGTGACGTAAGAACGAAGTCTCTGTGCGACCTCGCAGCCCTTCAGGCAGCGCATTTGGATTCCGACACAGGGAGAGGAAGTAGTTTTGCTCAAGGTAGACACTTTGTGAAGGTGTCCGGGCAACCACGATATGGAGAGAAGGATAAGTACATTCCATAATGCTTATAAGTTCCGAACTTGCACTCACTATTCACAGAATTATATTTAGTTCCTGAACTTTCTCTTCCATACTACGTGGAGAAGTCAATCATTATTCTTTTGGTTGTCTTAAAAAGGCGAGAGACCCATTTACTTTATTATTTCTTCGGTTAAATTAATATCAATGAAAATGGCAAATTTAGAAGATAATGTTTTTAATTCAGGGAGTTTATCTAAAAAAGAAAACTTTATTTATGTAGTCATATCGAGCTTCCACATGGTTTAAATCAACTCGCATCAACTGTGTGTATCTATACATTTGTAAAACAGCTACCTCGTAGCAAATTAAGTAGATCTTCAACTCTTGCATCTTCCACTATGCGTTCTTACAGGTTCGTATGCATTAATCAACCCAGTTTAACGTGCATTACAGATAATAATAGGTAAATATCGCTAAAGGTCCCGGGTTCGATCCCCGTCCGGTTCAAATCCGGGAACTTTTCTAACGGTGGAAGCGGCCCCGGCGCCTACCCAGCGTCGAATAACATGGGTACCTGGGGGAAACCCTGGGGGGTAAAGGCGGTCAGGGACGTAATGCTGATCACATCACCCCCACTGACGACCGGATCAAGAAAGTGTGGGGCGTTGCCCCCACACCCCCTATACGCCTTCATGGCGTGGTTCTAAGCACAGGGGAACACTTTACCTTTACCTTTTAAATATCGAAATCTTCATTTTTTCGTTCTACATCGTGTGTTGTTACAAGACATGGAATTTTATTGATGCAATGCAGATGTCCTCTGCATATTGACATTTTTATTTTAAATCATCATAATTTTATGCAAAACATACTTATTTTATGAATACACTATATTTCTTAATAAGAGACTGAAAGTGCAGTCGTAAATCGACAATAATCTATTGTTTTTAGCAGACTAAAATAATTTAACTAACTCTTAGGCATTTCTAAACCCGTGAATAACGTGCAAACTACTTATAATTCAGTCTGACCTCTGTACGTAAAAATTACAAAGTAATACTTGTATATACGAGTACATATTTCTTACGCCCGACCCTGTGGCCGAGTGGTTAGCACATCGCGCTGCGACGCTAAGGGTCCCGGGTTCGAATCCCGGTCGGGCTTGGTTGTTTGTGAATGTCCATTCATCAATTTTTCATCATTTCATCACTCATCCCCATCTTCGCAAATTAGCCAAGAGGCACAAAACGCGAAGTAAAATAAACTAAATCAATCAATCAATCAATACATATTTCTTACATACGATAAGCAGCTATCCGAACAAAACAGTTAGACTTTCGTGTTCTAACGAACTTATGCTTCGACATAAAGATGAACATTGTTGTTAAGGGCGCTATTAAGAAATCCCTGTTCGCCATCTTGAAAAATGCCGCTCAAATGAAATTAATAAGAAACAGGCATTAAATTAATGGAAAACTTACGGAACTCATGCAGTTCTCTTCGTCCTAAATGGGTTTAATGAAAAGAATAAAAAGACACGACCATTTACAAATTCAATACAGAAAAAGGAAAGCGATTTAATCACGTAAAAGACCAATTGGCGCTGCTTTTACGACACGTCACACCACTCCATCAGCTTTTGATGCCCACTTCGCTTGACGAGATGCTCGAGAGGGGGAGAAAGAATTTGTGGGATTCGCCGGATCCCTCTTACTTTGCAGAGAGAATGGGACTTTTATGTATTTATTCGTGGGAAACGCTCGGAGCAACATCTGTCAAGAATTAATTAACAAAGTTTTTGATGGGCAGGAACAAGCGAAAACTTGGCAATCTTCTCTTCTCCATCACTGTTCGCTTTTCTCTTTCGTTCCTTCGAACGTCTCACTCTTACAATGTGTTTCTTTTTAATTTATCAGGAGCTGATAAATCTTAAGAATCCAAGAAAATACTACTTTTATCTTGTTTTAAAATTCTCATCAGTCGAATTGTTTCAGTTCCAAAGGTGAATGTGTGGCAACATACATGGTGTTATTAAAATGTCGGCCGCGGACAACAGCAACATATAGAGAACATGACAAATAACTGGTTTTATATCGTTTTTGTCGTTGGTACGTACTTTCGGTGCTACGAAGGCTGTTTTTCTGCCTGTATGCTTGCAACCCGACCTAACATTTGATCGCATCTGTGACGTTTCTTCTTGTCCTGAAACGGCGCTTGCTATTGTTGCAAGAAACATAGTTTCTGCGGAAAAAGATATAGTACCAACCACATGGTGTTGTAAAACTATAGCAAGGAACACGTTCAGTAACCCAACGATACGAAAAAGGTGTAAACACGTATCCAAAATGAAGTGGTGGAAACTGAAGCAGAAGCATACTACGACATTCTTGTCAAGGTGACGGCTATAAGGTTGGTGAAGAAAACTATCAAAATGTAACACTCAAAGGTAGGCAATGTTCGACAAATCTAGATAAATGGTGGGTAATGAAACAGACTGCGAAACACTGACAAGCAGAATGTAAGAAGAAAGGAGGCAGTTATTCGTGGGAAATGTATTCCAGGACCAAGAGGTATACTGGAAACGAAGATTTTCAGCAAGAAAAAGGAAATATTTTCTGAATTTTGTCGGCTGGGGATATACTTATTTGGGCTTCTAAGGTCTTATGAGTGTAAGAGTGAATATGCCAAGAAAATGAAGGTTTCCATAGCCAGCCAGAGAAAGGTTAGTTTCACATACAATACTTTGTGTGTAGTGTTAATACAAGTGAAGTTGAAGTGTGTAGAACTGTATTTTTATCATTACACGGTACTTAAGTGATACACTAAAGGACTGCACGTAAAATTTAATCGCAGAAAATGGCGTGATTAAAGAAAAATATAGCCATCTTCAAGTTGAAGTTCACAGATTTCATTCCATACTCCATCGCAAGATAAGAGGCAAGGATAGTAACGCAAGGATATGTACCGCATATACTACGGTTAACTTAAAACACAAATGACGTTCCTTTTTTAAAAACTAAGTGATAGGATTCAAATGATATAAATTACTTGGCAGAAGTGACAAGCTGCAGTTGGCCTTTCTCAGAGTTAGAAAAAGGTGTTTGTTTGTCAGTTATTCATATTTTACTTTCAGAGAATTTGCAGAAAAACGTCAGCGAAAACTTCCAAGAAATATCCTAGTTTAGCGCCTAAATATGCTTACAATGGAACGAATCTAATGAAAGATTGTACGATCGATTGTATCAAAATACTGATTACAAGTAGCATTATCCGAAGTTTCCGAAGAAATTTTGTAAAGATGACGTGATAGATGATGTGAAACATGGAAGAAAAAAGCTGCTTACTTTGCCATTAAAATAAAAATAATATAAAATCCTCTGTGGTATGCCTCTCCCAGCCTCTTCACATTTTTAATCGGCTTAACTCGATTAACTAACCAACACAGCATAAGTATCTGAAGTGTTGTCAAAAACCAATACTGACCTTTCATATCTATGCTAAAGATACTTACGATGTCAGCTCTAAGACAATATGATACTGTCGGCAGTACTGAAGATAGAAACTTAAACTATCTGGCACGGTTTTAAGACAATAGCAGCATACTCCACGGTTAAGAATATTGGCGATGTTCCTGATAGATACAAAACAGATGATGACGACGCTTAATCGTCAATAATCTATGGTTGCCAAGAGAACAGATTCTGTAATTGAGATTCATGGCAGAATCATGTACACATGATTTCACATATATAACTAAATAGATAGACAAATAGAACCAAATGTATAATTTTGAAAACTAACTACGTTTTAGAAGGCTATTCAGTAAAAATATGTAAGTCACTTTATCACATGTAATTCTAGTCTTTTGTTGTTATTTTCTGTTGTTGGTACATTCCAATGTAGAGTGGCTAATGTTATACTTGGAATCTTATGTTAAATAAATAAATAAATTAAATAACTTTGAGGTGTTTATAAGTATTATACGTTCGGTGTTACATACTGGCAGTTTTATTCATATTACTTAATGGGGAAGGGGTTAGCATAAACTACACTTCTTCACTTCATTCTCACTATGAAAATTGAAAATTTATTGCATATTCAGTATTTCTGACGATGCAACCTCACGGTTATGATAATCATAAACCTACATCAATAAAAACAACATCTGCAAGTCAATCTTGAGAATAATAATTAATCTCCTCGACTGACAAAGATGACGTTGTGAATAATTGAAGTTGTCAAGTCGCGAGCAACAGAACAAAACGTTCGATTTTTCTTCCAACCTATGAAAAGTGATAATCGACAACTTCACGCGGCCCATGAAAGTCTCGAGAAGCCCCCATATAAAAACCTTGATAACCAACAATGGCAAAAGGGAAAGGATCGAATAAAAGGAGAAAAAATTACTGAATGGGGAAAAGATTAAATGAGAAAACTCAATTTCTTCTACATTTGGAAGAAAGGCAAAGCACAACCAAAGGCCATTAATCAAACGCAGAATCGATAATGTGGATTTCTGGAACCGTTTTCCCTGGACCTCCCTCTGCCCTTGTAATTGCAATCTTCTCCCCCCATCCACTGGGAACCACAGAGGAACGAAAGAAATGCGATTAGAGGGGATTTTTTTCCCGGGACGCAGAATAAAGTCTCCATCCACTAATTCCCTTGGGATCCTAACGTGTTTCGCTTCCAGTGAAATACAAAACATCCTTAAGCCAGGTCCAATAGAGAATTCTTGGATCTTCTCCTGAAACAATAATCACCCTTAACACTAGCAAAGCTGCGAAGGCCATAGGTTTGAATTTAGGCCAAGCCATGAGTGTTTCTTCGCGTTTAGTCACTTATCTATTTCATAATTCATCCTCATGTTAGTGGCTAACCTAGATACGTAGAAAAGCTGTATAAGACAACCGCCATACGGTGTAATACTAGAACATGAACTGAACTGAAGACAATAAATGGAATTTATAATCCCTAGCATTGTATCAAGACAATAACTTTGATTGTATTGGTGCTGTTAAACAGCTTTCTGCTTTTATATGGGACAACAGATGTCCTAAAAAATAATCGTCGACATACAGTAGTCTTAACCTTTTCTAATTACTGGTTATATGTCTTTATTGTTAAAATTTTGTATGGCTTTTCTAACTATCGAGTAAATAGCGACGATGAAGAAAAAAAATGTGATAATGATTTATTAATTTTGGTGTTTGAAGTCCACTTTATGCACAGTAAGTCTAATCGGGACTGGACCTACCGTTTAAAGTGGGATCGGAACCACTAGGTGCCTCTACCAGGTATCGAGACCGGGACCCCTTGATTACAAGGCTCATGTGTTAATGATGACGATACAAACACAAATATACATCTATGATTGCCCCACAGTTACTTTATGCAGACTTTCATTAACTTTTAAAGCATCTGTTGTTTATCACTATCTAATTCCATTCAGGTTGTCGAACTTAACAATACAGCGTGATCATGCTTAAGATATCATATTTAAACTGTGCATAGTGGAACGATGGAGTATGCTTAAGTAACCTGATTGCCTACAGTTAAAACATGTATACACACCTTAAGGATGCACCAGAAATATATTATTCACGAGATACACTGTTATTAAGACAACCAAGTCAAAAACGTCATGAAAACCAAGTTCTCAAGATATACGAAATCACATTATCACAATACTCCATTTTTCAGATCATGTAATCATTTCATAAAGTCACGGAGTAAAAAATTGGAGAGCCAACTTGTGAAGAATTTTTTTCTGAACTGGAAAAAAGTAAACTAATCCATTGAAGAAGTGCCAGCACTGTTATAATAATAAAGCTAGGCTGTGTGTGTGTGTATGTTTCAATAATTCATATAAAATTAGAATTATGCAGCCGGTTCGTGTTTGTTAGACACGCTACGTGCATATGCGTTTGCACGAACATTTCTAACGAGATGCTTGCTTGCATAATTCATCCAATATGGGATTCCGTGAATTATTCACTTAGGACTTACGTGGGCTTGAATGTTTTTCAATATGGTATTTTTTATATTATTCAGTGGTAATGTGCTTGCTTCAATTATTCAGCAAAAGTGTTACTTGAATAATTGTCTCATTATGCGATTTAGTTTGCAAACACCCTGCGTAAAAATGTGCACGTCATAGCATTGTTAAATCAAGCTATGTTCTACCAGATGTGTTTTGACTATCAACAAATCTTGGAAAAAGTGAATTTATGATGTTCTTTGACTAATTCAGGTATACATTTTCAAAACATGTCTTCAAGTACTACTTTTTCGACTACTTTGTCCCTCGCCAACCGAGTGGAAATAAAGATTTCACATTCAATTCGATTATAACTTACTAGTGAATCCGCAGCTTTAAAAATATTTATTTTATTTTTCTAATACGCATCCAATATATAATTATGTACATAAAGGGGTACATAGAGGTGGCCCAGTTGGTAGGGTGTCTGACTACACGCTGTATCCTGAGTTTGAATCCCGGGATGGGTGATTCCAGGTGGGAAGCAATGTTCCTGCATGCTCTGGAATTCACCCAGCTTCTAATAAATTTGAAAACGGGAGTACCCTTAAGGGTAAAGGTGACCGGAGCGTGGTGCTGATACCAACACCGTCGCAACTGGCCGGGATACTGTATATACCAGTCCCTACCTCCTGATTTCTATATGCCTCTTTGGCATGTTGCACTGTGAAAAAAATAGTTTTATACAATATATATATATATATATATATATATATATATATATATATATATATATATATATATATTGGAGATATAAAGTTCTCTGCGCTTGTTACAGATTACTTATAATGTTTCTAAAATGTCTATAAAAAGTAAATTCGTATTAGATGTATTGAAGGCTTATATATTAAGCTTAATATTCGAAATGCAAATCATAGAAAATTGCTAGAGCTTTAAAACTGTATAAGTTTGACGTTTGCTTGGGTTAACAGGTATTCCAGAAAAGGACCGTGAAAGATTGTAGTAGATCAGAAGTTCGAGAGACCATGTCAGTCAAAAAATTCACTAACATTACTTACTTGCTTCAAATTAATCGTACAGGATAATTAACGCATGCTACGACGCTTAGGGTCCTCGGTTCGAATCCCACGCTGGACATGGGCGTTCTTTCTGAGCGACCCTTCGTCTGTTTCATCACATCATTCATTCTAATATTCGTGATTAGCCAAAACAGTGGCAGAAACGCAAAGTAAAAAAACGAAATCAACTAAATGGAGGACCGTGCTCTAGCTACTGTCGAAATGATACTTGCACCCACACTATTCCGATCATGACATTTTAAAATAGAACGTAACACATTCATTTCATATTACATTAGATTCGTATCTGAAATTAAAACCGAATGTTTAATCCCCCCCCCCCCGGTTGTAGTTATAAAATTTTGAAAAATAAAAGTTTACGGATACTTCAATATTTGTAAGACACCCACATCCTGTATCGTATGCAACCCATTTTAATTTTCTGTTTTGATGGTTGCCTACTCGCACGGCTCGATTGCATACTATTCACCGAGTGACGAGAGTTTCGAGCTTTGTATGAACGTCTGTAACTTTCGTAGGCGGGTAGAAAGAGAGCACATGACAATCATACCCTGTTCTACATCACTTAGTTTCTTTCTATGACCCATTTCATTCGTTTCATGTGAAACAGCCGGAACCTAGATTGAGACAACCGTGGTAGTGGCAGCGATAGAATAACTGAGTGGGGGAAATAGGGTGTGGAATATATTTGGGGAAGCGCAGTCACCTTTGGTACGCAAATAATAGAAAAGTGCATATTTGGTCTAAAAGAACATTTAAATATGTAGCTTGCCTTTTTGTGCAAGGGTTACGGGGGGATTGGTCGACCATAAGCGCGTTCACCCCTGCTAATTCCCCTCCCCTCTCTGGTGTTATCACTGAAACATACCGCTAGCACTCTCCGCCCGGGCCATATGCTGATATCATGTCGTTATTTGTACGCGTATGAGAGGGATTCTGTCTCTATTAACGTAAGCATTCAGCATGTGTGGGCGTGCGTGTATACTCGCTTGCATATGTCCAGGAATGCTCGTGTGCTGCATATTGTGGACAATTTTTGTCATATCATACTTATTTGCACTTTATTTTACATGTCTCTTTTTAAATGAATGTCGCTTTTATGCTTCTCCAGACCAATCGTGATGATGGGAATGGCCTGATGAAAGGACACGCCTACGCAAGGAGCGTCAGGGGTGAGATCTTGAGTCCAGCATTCAACGCGCTCGGCTACGAATGAAACATACCTCATTGTAATTAATGTGACAAGTGCACAATCTACCCAACAGAGTGACTCTTTCACTGAAATGCAAGCAGTGCTTGCCGGCCCCGTGGCGGAGTGGTTAGCACATCGCGCTACGACGCCAGGGGTCGCGGCTTAGAATCTAGGCCTGGGCATGGATATTTGTGAGTGTCCATTCATCAATTTCATCATGCTATCACTCAACCCTATCTTCGCAAATTAGCCAAAAGTGGCACAAAAAGCGAAGTAAACTAAAGCAAGTCAATCAATCAATCAAGCAGTGTTTCTCACAGTAGATGTGCTAGCAATGAACGCTGCAAAAAAAAACAAAAAAAAACACGTAACTATCATACAAACAACATGATTCTTAGCCATAATAATGCTTTTATTGACTTGGTTTTCTCTCAATATGGGAACATATTGTGTTCTCACCGACTGTATAAATTATGAACGTAAATATGCCGTGAAACGCTTTAAATATATAAAATTAATTGATCATGAAAAGCAATTACGAAACCAATTCAACTTTTATTCTACATAATACAAAACAAGTTTAAAATGCTAAAGTAAAACGTAAAGTTATCCACTGCTTCTCATCAAACAGTTCAGTCCTCTTGTCTTTAGCATTATTTTCAGCAAGTCCATTTTCACATGACTTAATTCCTGTTGTTCCCTGTGGAACATAGGGCATCAACAAAGCATCTCCACCGGGTCCTACTGACGGCAATTCTCTTCACTGCATTCCAGCTCTTTCCTTCCTCCAAGGCCTCAGCGTGAACAGATCTTCGCCACGTCTGTCTAGGCCTCCCTCTTTTCCTTCTTCCCTGCGGGTTCCAGTCTAGTGCCTCTCTCTCGACAGCCTCATTTTCCTTCCTCAACGTATGCCCTATCCAATTCCATTTTCGCAGCTTTATTTGTATGGACACGTCGGTTTCTCCAGATTTTCTCCAAAGTTCTTGGTTTTGAATCACTTCTAGCCAAAAGATATTCAAAATTTTTATCAGGCAGCGATTGATGAAGGTCTGTAGCTTACAGGTAATCGTTTTAGTTACCTTCCATGTCTCAGACCCATATAACAGTACAGACTTAACATTACTTCGAAAAATACGAAGTTTGGTCTTCACAGATATATTCTTGTTTTTCCATACTGGATAGAGCCTCACAAAGGTACCATTTGCTTTTTAGATACGTTGAGAAACATCCTGTGCAACCCCTCCGTCTTTTGCCACCACACTACCCAGGTAAGTAAAGCTATCCACATTTTCAATAATATCTTCACCAATACTAAACGGGTCTGTTTTTGTGGAGTTAATCCTCGGTGCCTTGGTCTTCTTGGAGTTAATCACAAGTCCTACTTTTTTTGCACTTTCTATCAGATCGCTAGTTTTGTTTGCATATCATCATGTGCTTCAGACAAGAAGCACAAATCGTCTGCAAAATCAAGGTCTTCTAGTCTGTTATTCAATTCCCATTGGATACAACGTCTTTTCCCTCCTATTACATTTTGCATTACTGCATCGATCACAATCAGGAACATTGTAGGTGATAATATACAACCTTGCCTCACTCCAGACTGCACATCTATTGGCTCAGATACACGACCTTCATGTATAACTCTACATGTATAATCACGATAAGTTTCTCGGATAAGATAAAGAATTTTTGTGAGTACTCCATATCGTTTCACTTCCTTCCACATTGCATTTCTGTTGACAGAGTCAAATGCTTTCTCGAAGTCAACGAAAACTGTATAGAGACGAGATGGCCCTTCTATACATTGCTCCAAATTTATCCGCAAGGTGTGAATTTGATCAATACAAGAGCGATTTGGTCGAAGCCCTGCCTGTTATCTTCTGAGTCTCAAGTTAACATGTTCCTTAATTCTGTTTAGGATAACTCTAGTGAAGATCTTATCGGAATGAAGAGAAGTTCTATGCCTCTTCAGTTGTCACACTTTGATGTATCCTCCTTTTTCGATAGCTTCACCTATAGTCCTTAGGGATCACTCCCTCTATCCATTCTCAAATAAGGGTTGCAACATATTTCCTGTGGTGTTTATGTCACTTTTCATCACTTCCGGTGGTCTCTTGTCAACACCAGCTGCTTTACAATTACGTACCTCTTTCAGAGCCTGTTTAATCTCTTCTACTGTTGGAACATCCGTCCTAATTCTTACACTGGGGCCAACATCACCATCATTATAATCTTCCTCTTCCCCCTGGTCTACGTGAGCATCCACAGAGCAATTAAGGGTTGCAGAGAAGTGCTCCTTCAAACGTTTCGGTTGGTCCTCAATATTCGCAAGGAGGGTACCATCTTTACTTATCACTGGTCGATGTCTCTGCATCTGTTTCCTTGACAGAACTTTTGTGATGTTGTATAGTTTTTTAAGATGCCTCTTTTTTGCTGCTTTCTCCGCCTGCTGAGACAGATTGTCTACCCAATTTCTTTCATACTTACGAACACTACTCCTTACTTCTCGATCCTTCTCTGTATACTTTGTTTGCAATTCTGCCTTCCTTGCCCTTGTCCTGCTTGAGTTCATTGCCTCCTTAATTATTTTTCGCACATTAATTTTTTCCCAGGTCTGCAGAGACATCCCATATTTTTTCCTCCTATCCTTAAAGCCCAGAACCTTTTCACTTACTTCTGCGAAAGCAGATCGGATTCTTGTCCATTTTCTTTCAATGGTTTCATTCTCCTCACTTTTATCGGTCAATACTTGGAACCGATTTCTCAGTTCAATCCTGAAGGTTTCCTGGAGATTCTTACCCTTCAACTTATTAACATCATACCGCTTTCTTGTCTGTTCCGTTCTCTTCTTCTGAGCTTGAATTTTCATTTTAAAGTTAGCCACTACCAAATGATGATCACTCCCAATCTCTGAACCTCTCTTGTTTCTTACATCCTGTTGCGAACGTCGCCACCTCCGTCCAATTGCCACGTGGTCTATCTGGTTTTATGTTCTATGGTCTGGTGACATGACATGCTCAAGGCCTTCGTTGTCCTGCCCAAACTTTGCGTTTAAATCTCCTCCAATTATTATGATAGCCTTCCTTTTTTGCTTCCTTATTATTTCATTGAGCTGCCTATAAAACTCTTGTTTATCTTCAGGCTCTGCTACTTCTGTGGTTGCAGAACACTGTATCATAACGATGTTTCTGATATTGGTTTTGAAATGTGCCACAATTATCTTCTTAGACACTGGATACCATTGAATAAGGCTCCTTTTCGCTTCCTTGTCCATCAACATACCCACACCATCACGGCTCACACCTTCACCCTCAGGTCTTTCAGAATATATGAATGTAACTCCTTCATGGGTTCTTCTCCAAACTCTGACCATCTCACTTCATTTATACCTAGGATGCTCAGACAATAGCTCTTCATGCAGACCACTGCCTGCCGTAGTTTTCCACTCTCCCGCAGGGTTCTTACATTCCATATTCCAATTCTCTTTGTCCTTTTCAGGCCAAATGTCGTCGTCTTAGAATAAGTTCGGCTTCCTCTTGTTGATGTTTCTTTAATAGTGTGATTTAAAGTGTGCGGGTTATTGGCCCACAGCACCCGATCTTGGTGATGGGGCTGCCACCTGAGCCTCCAAGCAGGCTAATTTTCTGTCGGGGTATTTTCCCCTAGTCTTTGAGGATCCCTCCTCTCCACAAGACATTTTATTTTTCTTATATTTATACTCGATGAGAACGAGTGCCTCTTCCGCCAGCTCTGTTGTTCCAAAGTCTCCTTCTCCGCCATAGTTGCCGTTGAGGTCTTCACCGTAACCCTGGCAAGGAGGCCTTACAAGGTTACTATCAAATGGTGAGAGCTGGACCAAGGTGTTTTTTAAAAGAGATGTTACTCCTCCTGATTCTTGGTTCTTCCGCCTCCTTTGCCGTTGAGATGATCATCCATCTTCTTCCGCCATTGGATCCGTTGACTAGTAGGTTGCTTCTTAGTCTGACTCTTTACCACTAGCCTGCCCAGCATGGGAGACCCTACCAGTAGCTATGCTACCGCTGGTATAGCCTAGTGGATCATCAGAGTACGCAAGCCCCACCACCAACTACAAGGTCATGCAACCACTAGTATTCAACATACTTGAACTAAAAGGGCATCTTGTCATCTTGGATTGAAGAAAAATCACGTGACTGAATGACAGAGACAATGTGTGGACAGTTTATACTAAAATGGCAGGGTGCCAACACTGTCAAGCAGCTTACGCATTGCTATTGAGTGGGGTTGACTTGGTGTACTTTATTTCATCTACAGATGGTTCGTTGGTACGGATTGAAAAAACGAGTCTTAGAAATTCTAAAAAAATCATGCACTTTGTATAAAAAATTAAAATGTGAATTTATGTCAATAATTTACGAAATGTACAACGTAAATGTGATTTTTGTCAAAATGCACAAGAAATAAATTATTTTTAAATATGCGTTTTCAATCCAAACAGAGAGGCTCCTCGATGTCGTAGTGGTAAAGCTAGCGTCTTTTATATTCAGAGGGTCCCGGGTTCTATTCCCGATGAAGGCACATAGTGGTTTGTAATCTCACTTTAAACTATAGTTTCATTCCCGATTATCCTATATGTGACTAAAGTAGACATAAAACATACTTTGAGAATAAATACATTCATTTGCATATAAGTCTTCACTCTAGTAATGACTCCATTTTACATAGACGTGGATTAACCGTATAGAATTCAATCTAAATTTAAACAGGCTATGGAGATTCCATAAAGTTTCTTCGCCGTAGCGTAAAGATTTAGTGGTTGTAGAGATTTCATAAATGCCTCTACGTTTTTGCATGAAAGAGCGTGGAAGAACAAAAAAGATGGGACCGTTCATCAACAGCGAACACCAACGGGTTTACCGAAACGAGACTAATTGAAGACGCACAGGTGGTTCGCATAGGTTTATCCCTTGGTGCAAAACATCCCCTCCCCTCCCCTCACCGTATCGATCCATCAGGCAATCTCCTGCAGTGTTGCTCACGCGGGTCAAGGTTCAGCAGGGGATAGAGAGACTTGTATCAGAAGGAGAGGGGATTTCCGTATCTTCTTCTGCTTGAAGATAGGAACAAGAGAAACGCTTTATTCCCACATCCCGACAGCTCTACTTCACAAAGGACCGATAAAGATTTCAACGCTGAGATGGGGAAGAAGCGCTCGAGAGAGAGTTGTTAAGGGAACAAGGGAAGAGATTCACTTCTTTCTTCAGGGTAAGGTGCCACGAAAAGCTCTATCGTTTTTCACCTAAAGTCTGCACACCGTAGAGACACGCGACGTGTGTCACTTGGGAAAGAACCAACCAAGCAACGTTTCACCCCACAACGGATGCCGCACAAGCCTACGAATCGATTGGTAAAATCCTGCACGTGTCGCTTCAATGTGAAATCTCCCTAGACTGTCGTGCTAAAGTTTTCGTCATTAGTTTAGTCTCTCTCGTGCATCTCTCGTGCGTAAGCATTTCAAAGGATGATAATATTTAGTGCCTCTATGGAGGCAATGGTCACCAATAAGATTTATATGTAACAATTATATTTTCATATAGTCTATAGGATTCAAGAGGGAAGAGACTAAAACTTAAAAACTCGACAAACACTTCACTTCAAAATTATTACACTGGAAGCTACACATTTCCAACACGCCGATCTCCGTAACGGAGTGGTTAGTACTATGCGCTACAATGATAAGGTTCTTAGGTTCGAGTCCCGGCATGGGCATTGATGTTCTTTGTGAGTGTGCTTGTATTAATTTCAACATATCACTCATCCTCACGATGATTAGCTAAAAGTGGCAGACAAGAAACGCAAAGTAAGCAAATTAAACAATCAAACACTTGCAACACAGTATTTTTGAAGTGAAACTTGTGTTATCTATAAGGTCATGTGACTACCAGACGATCAGAAATATATAACTTCAACTGTTTTTTTTAGTTTCTGTTTTAAGTTCACTTTATGCACAGAAAGCTAATCAGGACTGGATATACAGATTCAAGTGTGATCCAGGTTCGACCTTTCAACAGGCCGCCGCTTCCACGCTCTTACAGAGCTCTACAAGATAGTGCATTCAAGAGAACCCCTCTTACCTACTTTCACGATTTCAACCCCTAAGCGCAGCACACACCTTTGCTACCCGTTCACGAAACAACTCCCTGCTCACCATCCCCTCCCACAAGACAGCGTTTTACGGAAATTCCTTCACGGTTACTGCTAACACAGCGTGGAACGACCTCCCTAATGACATAAAACTCTTCTTCTCTCGGCCAATTCAAATCAAAATTAAGAAATCATCTTCTGGAGGCAACTTACCAGTACTGAAAGCAGAGAAAGACAATAAAATGATACTTTTCTTGATGCAAATTTGTAAGACAAACACCGACTGACTCTTCTGTATTTTAAATATTTTTGATATGTGTGTGTTCATGCTATATATGCTTTTTTTACGTTTCTTACAGTATATATATATCTGTATTTAGGTGTTTTTCTTCTTTGTTTCGTTTTGTGTTTTTTCTTTTCTTGGGTTTTTCTTCTTTGTGTTTTTTTCTTTTTGTGTGTTTTTTATTTTTTGTGTTTCTTAAATCTTCCTTGGTATTTTGATGTTTTATATTTTCGCAAACTGTTAGATATTCAACTTAGAAAATTAGATATTAGATATTTGTAATATGTAAAGTGATGGTTAAGTGTAAGAAATGGCTTGTGCCTTAACTTCGCCACCCAAAAGAAGAAATAAATAAATCACTGTGTCTTCATCGGCTATCGAACTTACTACAACAGGTAAAAACAAATTCGTAGATTGTTATCAAGCCACTGAAATAACGAAAACAAGTACTGAGAATATAAAATCACTCTTTGGTATCTCAAACATGGTGAAATCAAGAACGATCGATAAAAATTCAATAAATCCTGTAGCATACAATCCTTTAGTATAAGTTCTACCAGCATTTCAATATGGTAGCCAGGTGTGGTTCTTGTAGAGTCACTGCAAAAGACGAAGAGCAGGAACGCATGCGGTAAGACTGAAGAGTGAGCAGTCCTGCACGTGTTGCCTGGAAACTTTATTCTGCCCTGTCTAGGGCCTGGAGACCCTTCAATACACCACGTGACAATAACGGGACGCCAAGAACAACCGAACTAACATGTTTAATCTACTTACTTAAGCATAAGAGTTGGAGAGAATTTCTCACACGGTAAATGAATACGTAGCATAGAAAAAGTGAGGCACCAGAAAATGCATAAGATCAGGTTTTCTGAAATGGCTTGCACAACTGTCTAGTCTAGAGTGCTGCAGGAAGAGCGTTTCGCTCGAATGCCAAATATCTCGCACGGAGATAGGTAGCTACGAAATCGAGAGCTTCTTTGCTTGAGCGAATAACGCTCGAACAGCCAAAACGAGCGATATACGCTCGGAGCTCAGTGTACTACTGTACACGTAGTATAATCGTAAATTATCTGTGCCCTCAAATATGGATCGTGAGGTGAAAGACGCCGTGAAATTCAAAATTAAGTAAGCATAGTCATTATCTCCATGTTAAAATGTAGTTTATTCTATCTACATGCACTGTGATATAGTATGAAAA
The DNA here is from genome assembly GCF_977018435.1 of Lepisma saccharinum. Lineage (NCBI taxonomy): Eukaryota > Metazoa > Arthropoda > Insecta > Zygentoma > Lepismatidae > Lepisma > Lepisma saccharinum. The sequence goes on along the minus strand of NC_139229.1, from coordinate 219,303,496 downwards.
TGAAACAGATGATTGTGGGCTGAAACTGCCAGAACGGATGTGTATACGATTATTGTCACTTTAAAATTATATTGTATTGTAAACGAGCGAGCGAAAGTGGTTCCATGCAGGACTCTAGTCCAGTCGATAGAGCAACAGTCAAACGTATTGAAGTGACAAGCTGTGACGACAGTTTGACACTGCCAAAATGGACACGCGACAAACGTAAAACAAGAGGGTACTCACCCAGCTTTCCTGACGGCACCGGTGCAGTTGAAGGATGCGGCGGCCGTCCCCGTCTGCTTCGCCCTGTAGGGGGAGTTGTGAACGCTCTCCACGTCGTCCTCGTCACTTACGGCCGTCGTCAGGGACATCCGGTCGTCATCGGACATCTGGTGGCAAAGAGAGGAAATACATTTTAACTACCTCATTTGGGGAGTTTCTGTAACAGTGTCAGATTACAATCGTAATTAGTCAAACAATTTAGAACAAGAGAGACTAGTTGGTGATCTCATGAATTCACGGGTAAAATTTGCGTTGGTTATCAAAAAAGTTATTCTTTCATATTAAAGTTTCCATCTGTCTGCAAGTTAGCACGTGGCTTTTTTGTTGTCTAACTTCAACACGAAATTATTATTTCAAAGTTTACTGAACTGTTTCTAAAGTTTCCAAATTCTAATAACATTGGGCTAATTTAATGTGTCACTGAAAATTGTCAACTGTTTACAATGAATATTAAAGATACATGAAATAATAAATTACTGCTTCGGCAATACAACAGAATAAAAACATCGTAAATTAAATGTGTCACATTATAACTTGTATTTAGATTATTTACATTGATTGATGCGCTAAAGTGTGTTTTTGGCCTTTTCTAAGAACCAGGTTAATAATGCATGCGTGTATATTGTTTGTAAAATTACCGCCAAAGTGCATCATATGATTTCTTTTTATGTCGAGATGATCTTTTATGCATCAGTTGATGCGTTTCTGATGCACTTCAACTTTTGGTCTGAGCTACAGACTTTGTGCATTTTGTTTCAACTGATGCATTTACTATTCTGTGTGTACAGTCACCGACAATAAAAATGGGACACCTAGATCCTGAAATACCTGCTTCCGGGCAAGGCGTCATTTACGTTGCTGAATTCTACGGCGATATCAGAACTCTCTGTTAAAAAGTTACTGATGAAGTTGGCTCATGTCCGAAAAGTTATGCAACAGGCATAACGCATAGCAGGGAAGCAGGTATTTTAGGATCTAGGTCTCCATTTTTATTGCTGGTAGCTGTACATCACATTTTTGCCGGAACGTTGACAACAAATCTGAGTATAAGTAGGCAGAAGGGGTTGTGAGTACATTTTGTAACGAGTAGTCACGCTAACTGTATCTCTGATTTTCATATATAAGGTGTCCAAGGTTCGATCCCCGATCGAAGCAAAGTGACCAGGATTTCAATTTATGTTAAGAATCCTGTCCCGATTAGCCTATCTGAGCATAAAGCAAATTTTTTAATATTTGGAGTAAAATTGCTGTTTACTAAGACCATGATAGGGGTTTCTGCCCCTTTGCTCCTCCCCTTTTGTCATAACTGCTCTTCTGCCTCTACTATGTTAACCACGAGACGATTTTGCATAATGAAAGTCATGGTTGAAAAGAATATGTATTTCCTACTCGGGAATCAAACCTATGATCCTTCTTTTACCGGTGCTTTTAACGAGTCACTACACCTTCGAGAATTTCAATCAGAAGCCGTAGGGTAACTTGCTAAGACAAGACAAAGCAAGACGGGCATCTTACACAATACAGTACAATCTCTGTTGAAAGTGATTTCCTACGTTATTATAAAATCACAGCACAGGTTCGATGTACATGTTATACTCTAAGTCTGTTCAGTATTATAACAAATACATAATGTGCGGGTTCATTTTAAACTTCACAATATCTACTAAATTTCACTCCAAGAAACAAACACGGATTAAAATCCAGATATTTGCCATCAAAGAAATTGTTCTTTTCTTCTTCCCTTTGGTCCCTCGAGCCTCTTTCCCTATTCTTCCTATCTTTGTCTGCAACATTGAACAATTCGGAACACGAATCAAAGATTCCGACTTGAATTTTGCCCTTGGCGACGAGAAAGGTGGTCGGGGAGCCATGCAGTTGGAAGGCGTACTGGATGGAAGGGGAGGGGGCGGAGGGAGAACCAAGCCCTGAATTAACGATCCGCCTCGGGAAAACAAACAATAGCTCTACAGGAAAGACTAGGGGGAGTTGCTGATGCAGTAAAAAAATCTGAGGCCATGGCAAACGGGAGCTTTATGTTCAAGAGAGGATCTTGGTTTAGATTTTTACAAGCTAGAAATGTCGACTTCTAGTCGAGAATGAAGGAAACAGTGTACGCATGATGAATTGATTGCCTGTGAAATACCGGCCCATATCGGTTTATCGGTAAATTCACCGCTTTCTCATACATATCGAGACAAAAATTACAATGGAATGTTTTTAAATTACTTTTTGCGTTTCCCCTGTAAATTGTAACGTTTGTATTTACAAACCTTACACATTCAAAAAAAAGTGAAGAAAAGCGACGTTCATTTTTTTTAGCCATCGGAGGGCGTTCTCCCTCACGATGACTTCTGGTGCTGCCTCTAGCGGCGATTTCTGCCGCACAGGTTTGCTCGTAAAATACGCTGCACCGGGCAGCCAGTGTTTCGCCTCTCGCTCTCCACCTCGTAGACCCGCTGCGAACGGCACAGGCCTGTTCTTGTGCACGACATCTAGTCCTCGTCGGCAAGAGATAGTACTCCACCACCGTTTGTTGAAGTGAAGCCTGCCATACCAACCGTTAACAAGGAGAAGCTAGTTAAATGAGTATTGTGGAAGGATGGCGTTGCATTTTTGTGTGCATTGAACATTAGTGGTGAGGTACGTACAAAACTAACTCTTTGACCGTAATATGGGAATTTGATTATATCTTTCAATCTCGCCGTTCGCTGCTAAAATTCGATTACTTGCTTTTCACTTTTATGGAACTTTGAATAACGAATTCTACGAGAAAAACAATAGTTTCTCTTCCAGTTGTTTCCCCCCCATCCTTTGCCTTTTGTTTTTCACGGTGAACATTTTTTGACAAGTGTCTGAAACCAATGCACATGTTGGTGAGTGCGCGTTAATAAAAGGGGCAAAAGAAAGAAAGGGCGTGTATGCACGCGTGAACTTATACAATATTGCGAACGTGGTTTTATAAACTGGTATTTGTAAATCCTACACAAAGCGTGACCAGCTGCATAATTGAACTATTTGTTAAACATTATATGCGCAGGCAGTGTATTAAACTTGACAGTGAAACATATCATTCTCGATCGCTCAAGACTTGTTTCAGCGACGTTAAATGTACGCACGTTCGTACTTGATAATAAGGGCAGTAGAAAATCGCGATTCCTGCCGTTTTGCCCCAGTTTACTTTCTCGTAGTTTAAATAGCCAACCCGTCCGTATTTTGGTAGCACTAGCGATGCAATAAGAAACAGGGTAAAAATAAACACAGCAGTTGCAGCTTAAGTAAAAGAGAGGTATTTTCTTGATTAAGTAAAAGAGAGGCATTTTCTTGATTAAGCAAAAGAGAGGCATTTTCTTGTTTAAGTAAAAGGGAGGCATTTTCTTGATTAAGTAAAAGAGAGGCATTTTCTTGATTAAGCAAAAGAGAGGCATTTTCTTGATTAAGTAAAAAGAGAGGCAGTCCTTTATTAAATAAAGATAGCGGTGAGCATTCTTGCAAAACTGCACCTTCACGGTATTTTAGAGATACGAATCTGTGCATGCAAATTATTCTATTGTCTCATCCAGTAAAGAAATAAGGTTGTTGTTAAACTGATTAGTATATTTATGCTTGCTCGCTGTTTGTTAAAAATGAAATGAAAATTTATGCGAGAAGGTTAAAATAGCGCGCAGGTCGCGCGGACTGTTGTTAATACTACATTGTTCGTTAAAATTGCTCCCAACTCTTGCCTTTTTGGGATTGTCTGTACTCGTAAAGTGTATTAAATTGGAACCTTGAATATATATATATTTGTTAATTGAATTGTGGGGATCATTTAATTTGTATTGGTTATGCGCTCTAGACAGTAAGACCCATATAACAGAAAATTGGTTGAAAGCCAGAATTGAAGTTAACGTAAAAGGCAGCTATTGAGGACATACGTTTTGTGAAAGTTGGGGGAGGAGAAAGGATATTACGTTGGGAGAACATCGTCATTAAACCTTGGTTACAGTGGAGAAGGCATGTATTGCTATCCGTTGTCGGACCCTTCGAAACTATTGCGCATATATGCTTAATCCACAAGTTTCTTTATTTCAGGGCTTTTTTTTTTGTCTCGTGCTTCTTGTGCGTGCCGCCCGTAAACTCTCGCAGCACGGTATAAGAAGTACGACACAAGAAGGAAAATATAACTTGTAACGTGAAGTGTGTGCATTAAATTTTTCTCCTTTTTGCATATGTGATCGCCGCCCGGCCGTTTCCAATTAATTACTTGGTGCGATCACGTTTTGACCACACTGTTACGTTACAAAATTACAATGTACCGTGAATGTATTTGGTGGATGTGGGTTTCGCATTTTCTCGGTTTTGACCATTGTATAGGTGGTGTTGCCAGCCGAGCGATCTGATCGGGTTTTATCCCGAGAACAGCTTATACAAAAATGAACGACGGCAAGATTCAAAACTCCAACCCTGGTTTTCTACGTGTTAGTAAAACTCAATACCGACTAAAGCAGCTCGGATACATGTAAATCATAACACTTTTAAACAAAGGAAACAGTAACAAAGGAATGACTATGCCAAATGAATTCGGATACTTCTGTGAAGAGAGCTTGTGCCGAACATTCAACACAGAATCAAGCTTGATATATAGAGGCACATATTTTTGGTAAATAAAAAAGCAAAATTTGGTACAAGAACGGAGTCAATTTCGGGTTCAAAAGCGGTAAATAAAATGAAATATCTGTGTTATAGCGGTGAAAAATTGGATGAAAAGTGGTATATAAAAAGACATTTTGGTTTTAAAATTGTGAATATAATCCTAAATTTGATTTAAAAACTACACTTATTCCACAGAATTAACATTTCACTTCTAATAGCACATTGATGTAGTTATAAGAGTATTAAGTTTATTTCTGTGTAAAGGAGTCCATTTTTGCTTCTCCAAAATTAACAGCAGAATTAATCAATTTTCCGGGAATTGCATAACTCACAGTATACTTCAGACTTCAGAAAGTGTCGCGTCAGTATATAAATGGTAAATTTCATGTTTAAGAGTTAATTTCGCTTTTTGCAGTTCATTTCGCATTATTTCGTGACAAAACATGGTCACAAAATGCATCTCACACCTTTCAAAAACATGAAAAATTAACACTACAATGTGTTTTTCAAATTTCGTTTTTTCGTCAAAAACGAAATATGCATGCCCCTATTGATATACATTTGATACGTAAATTGACACAGTTAATTGTGTAATTTTTTTAAAAAAAATATCATGTCTAATTTTCTCATTTGATGCATGTTCGAAACATCATATAGAACAGAAGCTTATAAAAGTATTTATACTTTTCTGTGTTTATTTTTATGCATCAAAAGCATTAGCACTGTGTGCAATTTAATGTGTTACTAGAGTCATCATACTTGTATCAATTCACACATTTTCGTTTATGAGTGAAAACAGCACACCGAGAAGAACCAATGGTAACAGTATTTCCATATCTATTTTTGTTATTTTACATCGCTTTTCTACCTAGGTACCTCTTGGGTTAATCTCAACGTTGAGAATAAATTATGCACATGCAAAATGATGATGGAATTGAATCCCTGATCAGGGTTCGAACATCTGGCCTCTTAGCGTGTTACGTTGAACGCTCAACCGGTAATAACATTCATTATTTACTTTTGGAAATTTAGTAAAGTAAGGTGATAATATTTTTTCAAAAATACTTGGCCAGTAAAAGCATTTGTAACAACTTTTCCAGTTTTGGAACAATCAATAGAAGATGCATCCTCTCTCCACGTATAACGTTGGAATAGGGTTGCCTTGCATCAGCCGACGCGGAAGCAGACTCGTGTACAAGGAGAGAAACACCGCTCACACATGCAGATCGCATAAATTTGGTCGCAGTCACCACTTGCTGGCGGGACGCTCATTGAAATACAAATGAGAGTTTCACTCTCCAATGAAAAACCTCAGAACTAAAAAAATGAAGAGAGTAGAGAAATTGAGTTTTCGAGAAGACGAACACAAGGGAGAGAGGATATGGTTCTGGCTGGATACAATGACAGGGAGAGAGAGAGAGAGAGAGAGAGAGAGGTAGGAAGGGAGAGAGGTAGGGAGGGAGGGAGAGAGAGAGAGAGAGAGAGAGAGAGAGAGATCCCCCTTTTTAGTTACTTCCCTTAGAAATTGGAGAAGATCCAGAAACAGCTTGCCCTGACACTTCCACTCGAGAAGCAAAAGTTCAGCCATTACGCAAGCTGAACGCAAACTGGTTGGGTGAAAAGTTTTGGTCGCAGGAGGATCTAATGAAGGCACATAAAAGCAGTGCCGCGGAGCTGCGTGGACACTGGTCTCCGGATGTTCTCGTTCACATCCAGTTCTTGAGACGGTGTGATCAGGACCACATTTCATCTGCAACTCGCACACTTTTTGCTCGAAGGTGCTCAGATGAGAGACTGAATAGTCATTAACTAGAAGGTTTTGGAATAGGCAAGATTCCGGCAAATCTACGTTTCAATGGATCAAATCAGGCAAGTTCGTACGGAGGACAGTCACAAAATGGGAAACCTACATCCTGATATTATCGCTTCCCTGCAATGCGTTATGGGGGTTGTATAACTCTACGGCTATAGTCGAACTTGCTATTGAAAATATATTGAGTTAGGTAACACACAATGCATTACAGAGAAGCGAGAAATTCAGGATATAATTTTGATTTTTTGTATTGCAAGTGCCTGTACATTCTCAATACAATAGGATGGAAACTTCTTCATTCAGTTAACGTGTTGACCCCCAAATCGACGATTTTCTTCTTCGACAATACGGGACCACCCCAATGGCGTACCGATCAACCATTTCATTATAAATAAGGGTTCTCGGTAGGGATATACTATCTCATTGCTGCAGACCCAGATGTAAGCTGAGATACAGCCTCGAGTAGCCAAGCTGTGCATAAAGTGGACTTAAAACCTATTCGAATATTGCTGCATATACAAAAAATATTTCGTTTGAGTTTTTAAGTTCACTATATGCACAGTAAGGCTGATCAGGTCTGGGCCTACAGTTTAAAGTGCGATCCGAACCACTCTGTGCCTCTATCGGATATAGAATCCAGGACCCCTTGATTACAGGGCGACGACGCAAAAACATTTCGAGTAAGATTGTCGTGAAGTTTACAGACATAACCAACAAGATATCACGCAACGCAGTTCCCAATTTAGACTATTTTTTAGAGCAAACACATCCTCCCCCTTTCTCCGCCAAGAGCCATCAAAAATGGCAATTTTTACCTACAAGAATGGAACCGTACGGTACAGATTGTGTATATTGTACTCTGTAGCTGCAGCTACGATGATCTGCATTAACGAAAGTTTTGAAACTATTGAATCTATAAAATGAAACCATTCAACTTATCTAATTTTGGGCAATGGATCACTTTTTTACTAAGTTATCTCATAATGTTGCGGTGATAGTGGATTTACTACATAAAGTAAATAATAGATATTCTGCTGTTCAGAATCAAATTCAGGTTAATAAAATAACAGTTGCTAATATAATTCAATACTCATGTGATATAAAATATTTTTCCGCTTTGCAATTAGTAGCATGTTATGATGTCAGAGACTCTTTGCACCAAGGAAACAAAACAAAGAAATTTTCCATGAAAGTTGCTTGAAATTATGACAAACATTAAAACGAAAATTGACTCGACCTCATCCTATGCATTTTTAGAGGTGATGTTTACAGAATAGGTATTTAACTATTCGTTTAACACACAAACACATCGTGACAGCGCGTAGACAAGGCACACCTTACTCAACATTTCACTAGTTAAGCGTTAATTTCCACACCAAGAACGATATTTTTATCTTTGCTGCAGCTGACAAGAAAAATTGATCGTCTATTATTTTGTACAATTAATTAGTGCTTGTAATCACAATTACGACAGAATTTGCAGGAACAGAGACTGGAGACGAAATATAACGATAGTTGTCGAATAGTAAAGAAAAGGCGCATTTTGCATCTGAAAAGTTGTTTTATGATTTCTTCCCTCTCTTTGGAAACAAAGAAAACCGCTGTAGAAAAACCGAGGGAGGTGCTCTACAATTCGGAATGTGTAACATCTGATTCCTGTGTCTCCACCAAAGCAAAGCAGCAGAATCAATGTAAATGCAGGGCTTAGGGAGATATCCTATTGGCTCCATTGGGGATTTATCCTCCTGTTCTAATAACGGTGCGGAATTGGATTAAGTGGGGGAAAACTTGGAGGAGCAACACATAGTGGTTTATCGAATTCCATTGTCGGGCGTTATTACCATGCTTTGAATAGGGAAAAGGGCGGGAGTGCAATAATTCCCTATTTCGTGCAACAGAAATGAATGAGAGCATCGTTGCATTAATGCTAACAAAGGGCTTGCTTTCGAGAAATATAACTGCCCAGTGCTAGATTCATAGTTCTGGTTGAGAGAAACCTGCTCTGCTGTATGCTGTTCACGTACTTGGAAGGTCGTGAATTACTTCCGGAGAGGTCTCTCTTCTTATATCTTGAGCCTCCCATGTACGTTTTGCTCCGATATGTTCAAGGAAGACAAACCTTGCTTTTTAACCAACCGGCTGAATGGCTATCGTTCTAGAGGTAGCATGGGGGCAGGATTGAATTGTTTTAAGGCCACTTTATGCACAGATAGACCAATCGGGACTGGACCACAGTTTAAAGTGGGATTCGAACCACTGTGCAATGTACCTTGACCGGGTATCGAACCCGGGAACATGGGAGCAGGAGGAATAATATCTTCCATTAAGACGTTCCGGTTTCCAGGAAGAAATTTCCGTCGTCTACTTCTTGTGAAATCATATGGTGCAATACACCTAACTCTATCTAGAAAATCTGTGGGGCAACGTCGAGCATAACTGTAGAGAAGGAGAGATAGTGAGTGGACGGAGCAGAGCAGTGCGCGTTGCTGAAAACGGGTGATAGCTGCAGCCGTACTTTCCCCTCCATGTGCTCACTTCGTGTCTCACGCGTTCAATGGCCGAGCCCAATCGAATCCTAATTGCACGGATAACTTGTCTTCGTTCGTTCGTTTGCTGTAGATATTACCGGGACAGTTGTGGAGGCGCATAGTGGATGTGGAGGTAGAGCGCCTCGCATTCACGATTTGGGCCACAGTGCAGATGATGTCACTATTACATGATGCTGAACTAGCAAAGCTAGAATCGCGATCCGCCAACATTGTCGCTTGGTCCAGAGAATCCCGGGAAACAGTGTAGGCGAAATGCGCCGAAGCGGATTGTGGAATTTCCACGCCGGAACGTGCTCTTCCTAACGTGCTCTTTTAAAGTTCCATGTGTCATTTTCCAATAAATGGTAGTTCGATGCTGCGAAGTGCGCTATATGAGTACATTGTCTCCGAAAGACGCGTGGAATGTTCAACACGGCAGTTCGGCGCGCCGTAGTGGGCAATAATGTTGGCGGATGGTGATTCTGACCATACTAAAGATCGGTAGATCCCTTCGTAGTACAGAATCAGGTAAAATTGAGCCCATGCCTAGACGAATGATTATCGCTCTGGTCTTTGGTGTGAGCGGTTCCCGTTCTATTTCCCATGGCAACTCCAAATTATCAGCGTTGATTACATTGGGAAGCACGTCGTCGTCTTGTAATCAAGAGGTTCCGGGTTCGATACCCGATGGAGGCACATGGTGGTTTGGATCCCACTTTAAACTGTACGTCCAGTCCCGATTAGCCTTTCTGTGCATAAAGTGGACTTCAATTCAATTCAATGCATTGGGATGCTACCTGAATAGAAGAAGTAGTGGATTGCAGACTAGAAAGCCACCAAAGAGCGGCAATGTGATTCGATGCACTGAACGCTTAGTGAAATATCACTTCACAAAGCCTTGGTCCTTAAAAGGGTGAGAGAGCCACGGAGAAGAGGATATATTATTAATTGGTCTTTCTTTGCTGCCAGAATCATTAAATATCTCAATATACGATGGTCGCATACGCTACATTTGTCACATCTTCAATACGTCTTCTGTAAAATCTGCATTTTATAGTTTATTGATTACTTTTAATCACTTTTCTATCTACCTACAGGATTTGTCCTGAAAGTAATGCAATTTTTCTTTCCCGCAACTTCTCCTGGTGGCAGCGCGTTCGGACTGGTTGGGTTAGGTGGGGAGACTCTTAGCTTCACAAAGCTTCCAAGCTCAGTCTGCTCCGAGCTCTGCGAGAGTCAGGATCGCTGTTTCCGTGAACCTCCTGTTAGTGCTTGTGTCACGACGTGCAATGGAGAAAATGATCGAACAACGTTACGCGATCAAGTTCTGCGCTAAACTGAACAAAAGCCTCGCCGACACCCACCAAATGATTCAACAAGCCTACGGGGACTCTGCTCTCTCCTATTCCCAAGTTTCCAGGTGGTTGAAGTTGATTAAAAATGACCGGGAAGAAGTGGAGGATGAAGCCCGCTCTGGACCGTCGACAACCAGCAAAAGTGACTAAAATGTGTCCTCGTGTTCGTGATCTGTTAAATTCAGATCGTCGAATGAGTGTTCGGATGATAGCAGAGACTCTCAGTATTCCGAAAGCCACTGTGCACGACATCGTTCGCGACAATTTGCACATGCGGAAAGTGTATGCCAATTTGGTCCGCAAATTGTTGACTGACGACCACAACAACAACCGAGTGACGATCGCGAGGGAACTTTTGGAACGTGTGCAAAACGAACCTAATTTTTTGGACAATGTCATTACCGGCGACGAAACATGGGCATTCGAGTACGACCCGGAGATGAAGCGCCAAAGTTCTGAATGGCACACCTCGGAGTTCCATCGTCCCAAGAAGGCAAGAATGAGCAAATAAAAGGTGAAAACCATGCTCATTGTCTTCTTCGACGCCAAGAGTGTGGTCTACAGAGAATTCGTACCCCAAGGACAGACAGTCAACTCTACCTTCTACGTGGAAGTGCTCAACAGATTAAGAAAAAGGGTCGTCCGCACTCGAAAGCAGATCGCCGCTACCTGGCTGTTACACCACGACAACGCTCCCAGCCACACCGCTCTGCGCATCGGGGAGTTTCTGGCCAAGCACAGATTGGCAACGTTGCTCCAGCCCCCCTACAGTCCTGACCTCGCTCCGGCAGACTTCTTTTTGTTCCCGAGGATCAAGACCGCCCTGAAAGGAGCCCGTTTTGGAACCATTGACGCGATCCAAACTGCCGTGACAAAGGCTCTAAAAGAGGTCCCCGTCGAAGCCTTCCAGGATGTGTACCGTGCATGGAAAAGTCGCTGGCAAAAGTGTGTGGATGCCCAAGGGGCGTACTTTGAAGAATTTTAAACGTTTGTAACGATATCTTGAATATTTTGTTTACGAACTTAATTGCATTACTTTCCGGACAAACCCTGTATATTACTAGAGATGAAGTGAACAAATGATTCAGAAACAAACTCAAAGTCAACATCTCATCCAAAAATCAAATTCAGGACCCAAAACTATTTAGATGATATTAGATTAAGGCTGTCAGTACGCTTGATGTATGAACTTGTCAGAAGTGACGTTACATAATGCGGTTCGAAAGCGCCATTTAAACGATCAATCGAGTCCGCAGCATGTGTAGTACTTAACGTTGCAGTCTTGTGTACTTCACTCGTTTCTTCGTTGTTCACTTGTTTGAAATCATGGAAGTCGAAAGATGTTGTTTGTAGTTCTTCTGTTGTGTGGAAATGTAAACGTAAGAACTTTTTAAAATGCTATGGGATTTCTATGGTGGAAAACAAGTGATTATAACGGGGGGAAAACAATGTGTTGGTAGTTTTATCTACTGACCCTATTTGGCGCTGCAGTCGAAGTGCAATTCGAAACATTTTCGCTTCTAAAAATAAAACTTCAATAATATCAGGTACTGACTTTCTCCCAGCTCTGTATTACATATAAAGCACGTAGAAAAATGTGGCTCACTAACAGGTGCTCATGTCCCGCGGGAAGAAAAGATGAAGGTTTCCTTTTCCATCAAAAGAAAATAAAGGCCGAGGGAGGCCGTGCCCTTAAAAGGATGCTCGTAAGAGGCTCACAATAGGCAGGTCTGTCTGAAGCAGCCCTTTTCAGAAAGGGCAGGCAGACGCTGACGAGTATGGGTGAGGAGAAACTGAAAGACAGTAGCACAAACTAGGTTCATTTGGAACCAAAAACCAAGATGGAACGTAACTGTAAATGTGGAAGCATGCAGTTTGTTCAATTAGGTACAGTCAGTAAAACCTGGAATTATGACATGCGAAATATGTAGAAAAAACATTGAATGTGTTAAAAAACTTAAAATATACAATGTATTTGTAATGTTCAGTAATTTTTACTATTGTGCTACTTGTTAGGTTCCTTACAGTGAGTTATTATTCCGAATTAATTTCTCAATGTTTAATGAACTTATTTTGTGCCAATAACTGCAGACCTGCAGCCGCTATTCCCAGAATCAGTTGGTATTGCTTGCAAAATTTGGGAGTTCAAGAACAAAGTACTACAATCGAAGCCTTGATTTTTGCAATATTATTTTCATGACTTAAAACAGTATAATGTGGAGGTAAGAGACGAATATTTACTGAATATTTAACAAATTACTATTTTGAATTAGTTTTTACATATCTTTGAAAGTTTGCCTCACATATACGTACATTTGCATTATTCAACAAAAGTAAGGAAAGGTGTTCTCTGTGGCAAAGTGGTTAGCACAGAGGGAAATTCTATTCAGTTTAAATGTTTCCACGAATTACTTGGAGCAACGTTGTAAGTGAACTGGAATATGGAAAAAATTAGTGCCAATAACCAGTTTTGGTCGGTACATGCTACTGTTGCGTTCCGTTCTTAGTTTGTGTGGGTACGATAATAACGAGTAAGTTAGATCATGGTCGGCATAGGTATGTGGAATGGGATGGAAAATAATGTCATGTGAAAAACGGGTTCTTTGTTATTGTTGCGCAAATTTTGAATTTAAGAAATTGATGTGGCAAAGCAATTCGCCAAGAGTTGCATAAAAAGGTATGATCCTTATACTTTTTATTTCCTTTTGCAAATAATTAATCGTTAGTACATTTTATGCTACTCATGTACATGCTTATTTCGAAAATTTCTTTTCAAAATTTCTTCTTTAATTTATCTTATCTTTCGACGGCCTATTTTACAAAAAAAAAATCAATTTCGAACTTTATTTCCCAGTTTTAGTATTTACTCTAGAGAACTGCGCTTTGATCAAACTTAGAGACCATTGAGGTCAGCCTGGAGCCATCAAGTTGAAATCATTACTAGGAAACAGAAGACAGGAACAACATCCATCATCCTGCATATTGTTCCGAGAAACAGGGATTCTATGAGAAATCGGCGGGTAAGGTCTGGCTGAAGAGAGGCACAGGTGAGGGGGAGGGGGTGTTTGGTCGACCTGCATTCATCGGAAGGAGCAAATGACGAATCGACCTGGACGCCTGCAGAGCATTGAATCGAAATTCGAAACACGTGACTGAGAGGAAAACTGTTCTCCCGCTGCGCTCGGTGGGATTCGAAAAGGAGTTCATCGAAGATGAGGGATTACAGCTTCCAGGGTCTCCGGGTGAAAGTCTGAGAAAGTTAGAAAGGGAATCCAGTCGGTGGAGATGAAATTGGGATTGCCACAGCCCTTCGATTGATAGGAGTTGGCGGAGGAGATTATTTTATCATGTTTTAAGTAAGGGCTCGGGTGTAAAACATGGTAAGTCACATTTTGGAGTTACAATGTGCATCGTGTAGTCCATCATAAATGGAGTCGAACCGTACTCGAAGTGTTTCATTTCGTCAACAGATGACAGAGCTAGACGTGTTGTTTGTAAAGAATGATTTCAAATGTACACAGGGCTAAAGTTTTTAATAGTTTTCACTGATATTTAGCTCTTATGGATATAGTTATAATTTCGAACCAAGAAGAAGACATATTTGCAATATCAACAATAAAATGATTTGCTTTCATCAAAGTCACACATATTATAAATAGGAAAGTTAATTAAATTACAAATACCTTATTAGGTCCACCATAAAAATATTATAACTTTTAAAATGCACATTACAGATTTATGAAAGAAATATTTATAAAAAAATTAAACTGTTCCAAATAATTGATATGATTCAGATCAAATTACATATCCCTTAAGTGTAATACATTTTTGGCGTTGCTTGTAAGGCATGGTATCTTAAAGCAGCCTGAAATACGCATACGCAATTAAAAATCAAACGAATTTATATGTGACTACAGTTGTTTATATATAGTAGACGAAAAGCATGTGCTTCTCTACTAGATCGCAGTTCACATCCAGGTACGAGAGTAAAATTTAATTCGAAACTGCCATTACGATCACTTTGTAAACTATTATATAAAGAATGGTATCTACAGTAGATACCACGTTTTACATGAAATAGAATGTACGTGACCATGCACAGTTTTAGTCGCATTTTTGATTGGCAACTTCTTCATTCTCGTCATTCTTAGTCGGTGGTACATATTCCGTGTCCTTATGGGAAACATGTACACTTCTAACTCGTTCTCATCTTTGCTGTTGCCTACTTGCGAACTTTCTGAGACAGTAACAGCCGTTTCGCCGCCATCTTTGCTACTTACCATACTTTCCATGAAACAAGTTAAAGACAAATACAACAGAAAGTTACAAGGTCATAATTGTATCTTCATTGATTTGCTTTATTTTACTTCGCGTCTTGTGTCACTTTTGGCTTATTTGCGAAGATGGAGATGAGTGATGATATGATGAAATTGATGAATAAGCACTCAAAAACATCCATGCTCAGGCCGGGATTCGAACCCGGGACCCCTGGTGTCGTAACGCAATTTCCTAACCACTCCGCCACGGGGGCCGATAATTTATATCTTGAAGAAAAAAAATCGTTTTTCGTTTTTCTGTTTTCGAAAAAAAATCGTTTTTCGAAAAAAAATCGTAGGGGAGAGCTGGCCAGTTGATACAATTTGAGAGTTTGATTTTTTTTCTTTCTTATGTTGCTAGCAAGAAAATAAAACATGTTACTACTCTTTACCTTTATAAAAAGCACATAAAAATTTCACAGATATAATTTGTAAGCTGAGGAGAACCTAATTAGTAACGCAGGACGCAACGTCTCAACTTGCCCCGTCGCGGGGCAAGTTGATACTGGTATGGGGCAAGTTGATACTAATTTGAAGTAGGTTGATAACGATGTGACATAGTTTGATTAAATAAGACAAAATGCAAAAAAGTAATTTTGAATTAAAGTTAGTATTCAGGAAAAGCATACAAATATGAACAAAATATCGTATCATGATGGATAGCCTACATGCAGTCAGTCACTATCACTTTCTGTTATGCACATACTGTATCTGATTTACAGTGAACACAGGTGTACATAGAACTATCGTATCCGCATTTTAAGTTAGCCCATCTACTGCAGAAAATGCATTGTATCCATTTTTGACCAGGTTTAGAAGCTGAAAATGGTTCGAGGCACATTAGACACAAGCCATCTTCTGACTCTGACTGAATTATTCTTCTTCAGATATTTCCTTCTTTTTACCTTGAGTTTATCTTTCGGTCGGTCCATTATTTATTTTCTTACTATTATTTGCTGACTCCCTTTTTCCTTTTTTCAAAGAATGGCACAATCTTTTTTCAACTCTTTCTGATCTCAATTTATTGTTAACTCTTGTTCGAGCTTCATTTTGTAATCTGTTCTTCCCTGGTGTGTCTGTAAGAATTGACGATATCATTCGTTGTTTCCCTTTTCGATTTGCATTTTGTTCTCCAGCCTTAGAATACAGACGTAACTCTTCTGGGCTTACTGACACACGATGCAATTCTTGATTGTCACTGCTGGTGGAAGGTGTGGCTTTCAATCCCAAGACGTTGGTTTCAGAGATTCTACTTCCATCAGGTAAACGATCTTACTTATGTTCTTCGTTCATTGGTCGATCAGTTATGGAACATGGCAAATAATCTTCTTCAGTAAAAATATCTGGATTGAATGTATGAGGCGGAAATGACAACATAATGATCCCGTTGTCCTTGCAGAAATTCAACACTTCAATCGACAAATGAGAACCATGATTGTCCAGTATCAATAGACATGGGTGATCGTTACTTGCCTTCACGTGGCTCTGAAAGTGTTTCATAAACAGCAAAGAAGAAGACGCTGTCATCCATCCTGTGGAATATGAAGTTCCAATATAACCACGGGGTCCGCTCTGAATAAAGTGATCTTTAAAATATACCCTTGGAAGTATGAACATTGGGGGCACGGAGTTTCCAATCGCATTTACGGCAGTGGCAATTGTGCCCCTTTCTGCTGACGTTGCCTTGGCTACTTGACGTGCACTCTTTTCTGCAACGATTTTCCCAGGGAGCTGAACAGTGTGAATACCCGTTTCATCGGTGTTCCAAATACTTTGCTCTCAAATTTGTACTTATCCAGAACAGCTTTTAAGTTATCAAAAGATATGCTACGTTCTGTCAGTTAAAGCTAGAACCACGGCTTAGACTCGAGCCTTCAGGCTCTCTAAGAGACAGTCTAGGATGCCTTTTCATGTATGCAGTAAACCATTCTTTCGAGGGAATTTTATTATTTATCCAAGTGTAAGGAATGTTCACCTTGTTAGCTACTGCTAATTTACATGCAAACTCTCTGATGTTTTTAGGCGTCAAACCATAGTAGATCCTTGAACAGTGGACAATGTATTCCTTTAGTTGAAGTTCTAAATCTTCAATGAAGACCTGACGATGTTTGGAGTAACCTATTCGTATTTTGGTATCCTCACTTTGGTTTACCTCATAAGAGTCATTTTGTCGATCCCATATGTCTTTGCGACTTCTTTCAGTGACAAGGTACCATTCTTGACATCGGCGTAAGCTTTCTTAAATGTTTCAATTGGTATTTCTCCTAGAATGCCGGACCATTTTCTGTAAAAAAAATTAAAAAATAGAAGCAGCTGGGGTAAGTTGATACACCGTATCAACCCGCCCCAATTCACCCGTATCAACTTTCCCCAACCGGCGCCATTTGAATTAACGAACTATAACGTACTACAGACAACAGAAAAACAAACAACAGTAACCGAGTTTTCTTACCTTTTAGTGGCACAACACACATCCACCAAGACAAAATATTTCACAGTTCAAGTAAGCCCACCAGGAGACTTCAAACAACATCCAAAAAAGTTACTTTACACCCTGAAAAATACACTTGGT
The DNA here is from genome assembly GCF_977018435.1 of Lepisma saccharinum. Taxonomy (NCBI): domain Eukaryota; kingdom Metazoa; phylum Arthropoda; class Insecta; order Zygentoma; family Lepismatidae; genus Lepisma; species Lepisma saccharinum. The sequence continues at coordinate 219,286,016 of NC_139229.1, read as the reverse complement.
CGGATAACTTCGCCCACAAAATTGTTCGTTAGCCACGCACACGCTCAGACAATAGGAACTGGTGAACGGCGTCTTCTATTTAACGGACATTAACCAGAGAATGCGCGTTCCCTCGTAAATGGCAATGTATCAACTTGCCTCCGTCTCAACTTGACCCGATCTACCCTACTTCCACTTTCCAATTTCGAAAAAAAATATTTTTAGGTTTTAAATTTTCCGAAAAAAAGAAAGCCATTCCTATTTTATGTATAAATTGCTTATTGAATCACAACAATCTAATATTGCCATTGTATGCAATTGGATAGTCTACGTAACACAGCTATGTATCAAGAGAGGCTTGTGAATCGCAATCTGCTTGGCATGTTGAGGTAATGAATAGAGCCTCTGTGTGTGTGAAGTAGATATGTGAAGCTGAAAAACCGCTCATATATAAACTTTGTTTACTAATATTGATCTCCATATAGATATAAGGATTTTTTTTAATTACAAGCATTCAGAACTTATTTTTTAAATACTAACGTAATAAAACGATGAAATCTACTTTTGTAATGGTGTTACAACAAGTAGCTCAGGTTATTGTTTATTGAATAAAATTATTATTATTATTAAAGGCTTTCATTTTTGTGTTACAAATTGTTATGGTTGCTATAAAAAGTCTAATGTCAAAATATTATTATTGAACTGACAACATGCCGGACCCTGTGATCGAGTGGTTAGCACATCGCGCTGCGACGCCAAGGGTCCCGGGTTCGAATCGGGCTTGGTTGTTTGTCAATGTCCATTCATCAATTACATCATTTCATCACTCATCCCCATCTTCGCAAATTAGCCAAGAGGCACAAAAGGCGAAGTAAAATAAACTAAATCAATTAATCAATCAATAACTGACATCATGAGTTAGCTTGAATAAAGTGGTATCTGATCACTAATTTTGATAATATCATTGAATGTAAAGCATGGTAACTACAACAATTCCTTGAACAACCCTCAAACAAATCGCATGTAGCACCACCGAAAAAAAAAATTGGATGAAATATCATGTTTGTGTGATAATAAACATACAAGTGAATCATACTTGCTGTAAATAATTTAGAAATATATTTTAATTTGTAAATCAGATTTTTTTTAAAACATCAACTTTCAATATCTCGAAACCTGCATTTTGTCACTTACCATGTTTTACACCCGAGCCCTTCAAGTATCAAGGTGATGAATGTTTCGGGGTTACTAATTAAGGACATATTTTCGAACGGGAAGAAAGGTGTGACAATACGTTGTATGAGTGTATGTGTATACATCAGAGATACATAGAGAGACAAGGGGAGAGAGAGTAGACAGCCCGAGAAAGAGAGAAAGGAATGAGAAAGACAAAATGGAAGAAAGGGACAGAAAGAGAGAGAAAACGAGAGAAAAACCAGGGTCGTTAAGGATTCAGTAATTGTAAATAATTCAATTCCGTTTCGAGAGAGAAAATCAGGAAGCCTAAGCGGGTTCTGGATGGTAAGGAACCTTTTTATTTTTAAAGTATTTCAATTCGGTCCCGGAACCTTTTTTTAATTTAAAAACAGTCAAAATTTGGTATTGAAATGAAACATTACGCAACTTGGACCTAATTTAAATTGCCCGAGAAAAAGGTTCCGGTCCTGTTACGGAAATCAATAGAACCAAACCATTAGAATTTATGGGTTCCTGGACCTTAACAGCCCTGGAAAAAGTGAAACAGAAAGAGAGGGAAATAGAAAGAACGAGAGAAATAAAATGTGATCCGCAGAAAGGAGGAAAAAAAGAAAGAAAAAGGAAGAGAGAAAAATATGGTAAGAGAAGAGGAGGTAGTGGGATAAAGATAAAGAATATGGAAGAGTGAAGAAGAAGGGGAGGAGAGCTTGTCTCGATACTACTTGTCGGGTCTCTGATTCTTCTTGCATCCATGTCTACGAAAACTTTTATGTCTTTCTATTAAATTTTTAATATTTTACGCCGCTTTTCCACTTTCTACGCTAATCGCGGCGATGATGACGATGAAGGGTGTAAACATTAAATAGTTGGTGGGAAAAATTCTCATCCATACCTTACAGAAAAATTAAACAATTGGAAAAGGTGTTTATAGCAACAACTCTGATAATAATCTACTATTTAATAGAAAATAGACTTTCTGTGCTACGAGTCTATTACAAATGTCTAAACAGCTAAGATTTTTCTGAACACTCTAGAACTAAATCTTAAAGAAATAACTTTCTCTATATTGTAGAATATTTTCGAAAAGCGAAACGATTTTGAAAGAATTGTTCATCGAAGTAGGTTCCATAGTTGTAAAGAAAAATGGTACCACCAACAAGAAAACAAAAGCAATAATAGAATAACAACAATAGCAGCAGAAATAAGAACGAAGTCTCTCCCTTCACTTATAGAGCTCGCCACGTAAAATACATTTTTCTGTTTCGGGGTATGGCAACACTTACGCGCTTCCCTTTACTTCACATGTCAGTCAGTGAAACTTCACCTTCTATGGCAGGTCGCTCTCTTTGTGCGCGAAACAATAGCCACGCGATCCAATAAAGTGATCAGTGATCATTTTGCCAACGAAGCCAGTCTCCAGTCCTTCAATGTAGGGCTTTAAAGGGAACAATGCTTCACCAATGCCAAAAATAGTTTTTTTAAAAGGTCTTTCTTTCTTTGGAGGATGGCACTCCATAGAAGTATGCAGAGGTTATTAAATACAGACGTTTCTCCACAAGGGTGCTTTCAAGCAACAATGCCTCGAAGAACAACGGAGCAATGTGACTATAGACGCAGAGGTGTCACCACTGGGTGGACGTAGGTGAGCTCTAGCTTACACTGTAATGGTTTTAGCACACTCAAATAGTGGTCACGACAAATTGTCAAACACCAATTCCTCGTTTACAGGAGAGGTAGTGAAGAGAGAATACAGAAATAGATGGAAAGATAAAGAGATCTTGAGATAAGGAGAAGAAAAGTGAGTGTGAAGGGAGAGAGAGAGAGAGAGAGAGAGAGAGAGATAAATGGAATTTATATTTAGGGTTATCAAAACTACAAAATCTGAACTAAATAAACAAATTGTTGTGGTGAATAGCAGAACATTACATTTGGTTTGTGGTAAGTGTTGACGATGATATTTATTAGCAATTCTGACCCCTCTATTTTTTTTTTATCCATGTGCTCATTTTAAATGAAAAAGGCAACTAAAAATATTAACAATATTTTCCAATCTTACCAAAGAAAGCAGGAAAGGAGACAACACAGTGGCTATGATGCGATCATCACAATGCTTCTCTAGCTTTTACCTCCTCAGGGTCGCCGAACCTGCATCTCTCTTATGACAGTGAGATGCTACACACTTGACCATCCCGGCTATAAGTTAAATAGAGAGAAGCTAAAATAATAAAGGAGGACAACTGGAAAGTAGTGCATAACGAGAAGTAATTTGTATTTTATTTTATTTTATACTCTGTTCCGGCGAGCGAACGAAAACAAGTCTCTGTGAAAATAGTGACTCTAGAGGGGTCGACCAATAAACGCATGAGAGGAAACGGGATTCCGTGGAGGAGGGAAAGGGTCTGCAGCTAAGAGCGGTTTGCAGGAGCGTGCTCTGCTTCGCTACGCCCACTCACTTTCTCCCTTCTATGCCGTCATGCGCAACGTTCCACCAGACTTTCCAGGGATAGAATATACTTGGATTTTCTGTTATTTTTGGCTCGTCGCGACGATGAGGATGAATGGAGATTAGATTAAATTGATAAGAGGACACACATAGACATAAACATCGTAGAGAATTATACAGGTCCTGGGTTACGGCCACGTTAATGCAGTTTCCAGTATGCATTACAGGAAACGAGGAAACCGAGAAGTAATGTAAAATAGGTAGAAATTTAGGAAAATTGAAGCAAGTACAATGAAGATAAACAACATGTGTGTCAGAGTAACGAACGACAATGAAATGTGGAAGATGGTGGAAGCAGGAGATGGAACGTAGCTATTTCCCCAAACACTCGAACAAGAAGTTTAAGAGCAAGAGTGCACGATAACTTCGGATCCGTTGCGGCTATTCCTGCAACCGAACAAGAATATGGCGCGCCCAGGAGATAACCATGGCAACGGGAAGTAGCATTCTCCGTTTCCTCGTCCCGCACACGGTCAACGGCTGCTGCTGCTGTTGTGCCTCTGGGATCGGCTGGAAGGAAAATAAAAACTGGAGAGCTCCGAGAGGGAAGGGTTAAGTGGGTAGTCAAGAAATAAGGAAGGCGAGAGGAATGGAGGCTATCTCCCTCCACTGGATGCGCTCGGAAAGTCGTTTAATTATCGCGCGCTTGCTCTGGTAGGTCGTACACCCGGTTGATGGATGCTCGCAAAGGCAAGCAATGTACCGCTGACCGTTCGCACGAGCGCGAGTTCGGGGTCTCACTTATCGCACGAGCCTCTAGCAACCTCGCCTTCTGACGTCAGAGCTGTATGCCTTCGTTGTAAGCGTACGTTTGTTAGATTTAGTTCCCTTTGAATAAATACACTGCAGATGTACGAGGGACAGTCAAATGAAAACCTTCATTTGTTTTTGTTTCTTATCAAGTAGATTTCTGTATGTAGGGTTGCACACGTTTGTTGCATTTTAGCATAATCCCATTGCGGACCCACATATATTTTCAAGTCTGAGTTAGTGCATGTATACCTCAAGAAGAAGAATATTTGGAATCTATGTGCAGTCACTTATGAGCCGCAGCGAAGGTGTTACCTCACATCTGAATGCGGACTGAGGCCAATGTCGAACTTCCTCATCCATTTGTAAACTTGCTGGTGCGATAAGCATGTATAGTGATAAGCATGTATAGGTCTATCGGCAGCCATGGGAGAGAGAGAGTCACCTTGTCTTCAATTCTTAGTCTAGATTTCAGTTAAGTATCGTAATTATTGGTTTGATCTTTATATTTTTTGTGCGGGCATAACTGTTGATAAGTTGCTAATTGATTAGTTGATCATTCCAAAAAAAAAAAAAAGGTTAATTTCGTTGAATTTTCATATTACCATTTTCAATAAAGGAACTTCTCTCTCTCTCTCTCTCTCTCTCTCTCTCTCTCTCTCATGCAAGCTCTCCCTCTGAATGTGTATTCTTAAGTAAATGATAAACCCAAAATATGTAACTTAGCCAGTTATTGGTTTGAATAAATGTATAGTTAACATGAATTGTATTGTCGAATTTTGATTACTGCAAATTGAGTTACTGTTAGACCGAGCTTTAACGACCTCTTATGGGACCAGATCTGGTAGGAGTTCAGCCCTGAAAGGCGGTTGTGAAATATATACAGATGTGATCGAGGGATTATATGTTGGATTTTCATTTGCCTAACGTCCAGAGGACAAGGAACCACTTCTCTTCACTGGTGCATGTGTGTGGAGGAGGCGCCATCTTTAAAAATTACAAAATGGCGTTTTGTTGCTCGCCTGATCAGTGTTGCACCCTTGAGGTCATTTTGTAAATAACAGTTGATCCCTGATGTAAATTTGACCTGTACACAGTCTGTTGTATAAATTTTAACGGACTATTAAGGTTTTGATTGATTGATTTGGTTTATTTTACTTGGAATTCTACTTTTGGCTAATCGCGAAGATGACGAGGATGAGTGATGATGTGATGCAATTGATGAAAAGATTCGAACTCGAGACACCTGACGTCGTAGCGGGCTGTGCTAACCACTCCCTCACGCTAAGACGAAAAAATTCAAGAATCATTAACGACAGAACTCGAAGTGAAAGAACTGAACAACCAAATAGCTTCAGGTAACTGGATTGTTTCCTAAGTAGTGACATAACTTGCAATCGGGAAGTAAAAATGAAGATATAATAGAAATTGCTTTTTGTGGTCCTTTGAAATAAGAATCAATAAAGAAACAAGTGCAGTGTTTTATATTGAGTGTGGCATTGCATGACGTAGAAACCTGAACGATAAACGGCTATAGTTCACGAAATATGGCTATGGCAGAGAATGGGGTTTGTGAAATGGATTGACTAGTTAAGAAATGGAGCCGTGTTGGAAGAAGGTGGTGAATAAAAAGCAATACTCCAGGTACTCGTGAAGATGAATTGCTCTCGTCTTAACTTTTACTATCTAAGCAATATAATCAAAGTTCTTTCCACCCATTAACTTGCACATTACGTAGGGAGAAGATTACGTGCTTTTAGTAATAATATTGAATTTTATCGTGGTATGGATTGTGAGGCGACAAAACAACACCATCTCGTTACGAAATGATTACGCTAATTTTAAATTTTACTAGTACAGAATATAATCAAAGTTGCTCGCCACTTTGTAAGTTGTACGCTGAGTTGGAAAGAGGGTGAGACTCGTGTACAGAAGTCTATACTGAAATAGACATTCTACTGAACTGGTTGGTCTTCTGTGTGCATGTGTGTTAATACCTCTGTAATATTTACGTATATTCTTTGTTGAAGTCAAATAAATAAATTCCCTCTCTATCTTTCTTCTCTCTCATCTTTCATTCCTTCAATCTACTCTCACCCCTTCTTTCCGTTTATCACATTTGCTCTTTTCCCTCCCTTCCTTCTTTCTCCTCTAATTCTTTATCACACTTGCTCTTTTCCTCCTTCCTTTCTCTCCTCTTTCTGTTTTCTTTTTCTCCTTCTACTCACACTTCATATTTCCGTTTATCAAACTTGCTCTTTCCTTCTTCTTTCTTTCTTTATCACGCTTATACTTTTCCAACTTCCTCTCTTCTTTCAGTTTTCTTCTCCTTCTACTCACACTCCCTCTTTCCGTTTATCACACTTGGTCTTTCATTTTCTTTTTTCTCTTTCTCCTTCTTTCTTTATCCCACTTGTACGTTTCCATCTTCCTTTTTCTCTTCATTCTGTTTTCTCTTTCTCTCCCTTTCTCTCTCTCTTTACGTCGCTTATTCTTTCTCCCCCTCTGTTTATGTCACTTTTCAGCCAGCGCAAAATCTCACGGACAGCCTCCACCGCAACCCCATCCCGTAACGAAGACTGCACTTGTGACGGTTTGTGTACAGATCGCATTAGCTTAAGGCGAAAACCCAATTTCCGGGCTTCCTGGCTACCCGTGTCAGTTCTGCCTGACAACAAGCACTTGACGTGGCCGGCTCGTTAACGGCCTCTCCTGGCGCTGGCCGAGAGAGGTTTCGTGTTCGCCCGTCACCCGTTCGGTATAAACGAGAAGGAGAAAAAAGGCGCATAAGGACGAAGAGGACTGCCTTGCCATGAGGAGAGGAGCAAGATGAAGTTGTTTTGTGGGAACAAAAGACAACTCTGACAAATGAGGTGCGCTACGGAGGTGTAAAACTGGAACATTTTGCGGATGCTTCCCCCTCTTTTAGCTTGCCTTTATTAGTTTGGTGACAGTTTTTGAAAACCCCTCTGGGAACACCTTTCCAGAATTTTGCCGTAACTGACATTGTGCGAGGATGGTCAAATTTACTCACGTTTCTAGTCTCAAGAAGGTCAATACCGAAATATCGCTCGGGACTCCTTTCCCTTTTCTCACAGACTACAAACTCCTCCTACAAACTAAAAAGGTTTCCACTACTTTACGGCGATGGTATAGTAATATCTACTGTTCGTTCACCGCAGTTGGTACTGTAAATTTTAAAGTATTTTACCTTTAAAGTTTAACAGTTTGCTTGTTTATTTGGAAAAATGAATCTGACCTATTTTCGCAAGCGCACACTAATTCATGTACGCGTTAAGAGGTCGACTATCGAACTCGCCAACGAAGTTTCCGGATTCGAATCTCGGCCTAATCACGTAGTATTATTTCCGAATGTATCTTCATCAGTTTGATCTAATCATCATTCATTATCGTCGTTGCGATTACCAGTAAGGCGACCTTAAATAACAAAAGCACAAATAAACAATGTTCATGTCGTCTTCCCTGTGCTGTGACTGGAATGAGAAGTAAATATGCTTCGGTATCCGCTTGGAATATTGACCACAGACACACATTCTACAGGCCTATCTTATAGCATGATTTCCTACGAGAAAAAACTTTCAAAATTAAAATTTGATTATTTTATCTTGCATAAATAAATATAATGATTATAAAATGCAGTTGTTTGGGCAACAAATATATTTTTAGAAACAAGAAAAATAAAATTACATTAATTACGATTAACTATGTATTATCCATTGTACTTGGAAATGGCCAAGGTAATTTTTTACGGAAGTTAGATGGCATCGAAATTTGACGGTGTTAGACCGTCATTTCAGCAGTCAAATGTTTTACAACTTACATTGTGCTGTCCGAAACACTACACTGTGTCTGAACAGGAATCGCACCTGGGACGCACTGATAAAGAGGCGAGGCTGTCGGCCGCCACGCAATTAGGAAAGCTAAAGTTTTCTGTTCGAATCTTTACCAGGATGCTTTCCATTTGGTCTATTCTCTCCTCCATTACATTGAATCATCGTTCATCCGCATATTAGTGATTATTATGTATCACCGTAGAAAGTTGAATGGAGAAATGATGCTCTAAGACTGTAAATTTCCGCTACTTTCCAACTATTCTTAAAAAAAAAGGACCATGACCGATTTTAAAGTTTCACTCACCCTCGGCCCCTGATTTTCGTTTATAAAAATCAAACCATTGGTTATACGCTACGGACATACCTTGGTATATGAGAATCATGGTGACGTCACAGTGAGTGTTGGCAGTAGTCGCTATTTAGCATCAATGCATGCCTTCACACGCCTCTCCATGTTGCAGAAGGTAGCCACCAACACATCAGGAGGTACAGCGTCGATTGCTTTTTTGGGGACATAAAATAAACTTCGAAACTTCGTTTATAAGGACTGTATCGATACGAGACGGGATCAACAAAATTTGTCAAAACTGAAGTCCACTTTATGCACATGGACCAATTGGGACTGGACCTAAATTTTAAAGTGAGATTCAAACGACTGTGAAATGTGCAATCCACCGGGTATCGAACGGGGAACCCTTTGATCACGATACGAATTGAGTTGTTGTTTTACGTCCACTTTATGCACAAAAAGGTTAATCGAGATTGGACTACAGTTTAAAATGGTTCAGAACCACTATGTTCCTCTACCGGGTATCGAACCTGGGACCCCTTGATTACAAGGGGATGACGCGACCACAACGCCATCGGGGAGGCAAAGGTAGGTCGAGACAAGGAAGGGAGGAGAGCGAGACTTACTGTCCAAGCCTGTTGTCTCGTCGGAGACTTTACTAAAACATATAACAATTTTGCATATATGAAAACTGCTTTACTGTGAAACTTATTCAGACGTATCAAGTGAGTGGTTTGACTTTTTATAGATAAATAAGAGATATTTACTAACTTTTAAAAGCTTATGTTTTCATAAAGTTGACTTCAATAAGTATTTCATTTACATTTATGAATTTGTTGTTTTGAGACAGAATCGATATGAGACGAAGCAAAGAACGAGTTTCAGTTCCTTTTTAAGTCCACCTGACACACAGAAAGCCTGATCGGGACCGAGTCTACAGCATAAAGTAGGATCGGAACCACTATGTACCTCCAACGAGTATTGAAACTGGGACCCCTTGATTACAAGGATATGACGTTACTACTAGACCATCGGGGGAGGCTTCGTAGTAAACGAGATTAAGAAAGTTATCGACATATGCGAAACATTCTACCTACGTATTTCTCCAGCACTTGAGCCACCATCTCTAGCTAATCGTTATAAAGAATACTCTAATCCGAAAAGGCGTTTGCCTCCTTCCGAAAGTGTTATTTGTATGAATAAACGAATACGCTTTCTGGGCAGGAAAGCTAGTATGAACGATCGACACAGCACAGACAAATATTGCCTGAAAAATTCCTACTTGAGATCACCCACCCCAAGAATGGAACCCGTTCTTCCTACGTGTCAGGCAGACTGTGCCGCTGGAGCTCTCTACGTACAAGCGAGATTAAATTACCCGCCAAGGAAATCGAAACTTTAGAAGAGAGTTAATGTAGTAACTAGTCAAAACAGGGACAAGACAAGATTGGCCGACGTGCACATCAAGACTTCTGACTTTAAACAGGTAAACAGAAATGTTTATTATGACATACTGAAAACCGCCTCGAACAGAATCCAACACGAACCAGCACGATTCAGCGGCGTAATTAATAAAACAAAGAAGATCATAAATGCAACAATGGTAGTCATTTTGACAGCTGTCCGTAGACAACAATGGACACAAATTGGAAAAGAGAAAATTTGACATTTCGGCTACTAATTATTTCATTCGCTCCCCCGACCGTTTCCATCCTCGGAGGCTGCAACCGTCGTCGTGGGGGAAGGGAGGTAATTTTCATTTAAATGACGCAGGGGGCTGCCACAATCTGTCATTACAGTTTGCTACAGCCCATATAATGCAAAATAATAGGACATTCTATCCGCTGTTAATCATCCGGCGCATTCATTTCGCATGATACTGCACCGAATTACGGTCCATCAGTGATGCCACGGGTGAAAAGAAAGCAGGGTATTGGCGCATACCGTCAGCCGGGGTACGCGCAAGTAACGATCGAAATGGTGGAAAAGTTTGTATACCGAGCCAAGATCCAATTGGGGAGCCTCGCGTCCAGATACCAGCGATATAATTACACGTGCCATATGGAGTAGGATGTGCTGCGGTGGTTAGGTTAACTTGTAACGAACCTGAGTGTTTGTTTGATATTTGTCGAGACTGAAATTATTTTAAAATGTTTGCTATTTCAATTATATCACAGGCAACTATAAACAGACGGTAATGCTGTTAATTAAATTTGAAACATTTCTAGAATGATTCATAATCTGCCAGTGTTGACGACACACTTCCAACTCGCCAGAGGAAGTGAATGGACTCGCCTGAATCTTTTCACCTAACGACGGGCAGAAATGGAAAAACAAAAGAAGGTGAATATTCAATAGGAAGATGGTAAAGGAAGACATTCAAAAATAGTTTTCGGTTTTTGCGTTTTCCTTCTTGCCGATACGTGAAAGTACGGGACTAATTATGTAATTAAACTCTTGTCATGTGGGTGTGAATTGCAAAACGTTAATTTAGAATGTTATTGTGCTTTAATGGTTAGTGTTCTGAACTGTTATGTGAATTGATATTGTCATCTTTTCTGGCTTTAAGAGTTGAGTCTAAAGCAACGAATTGTCTATCTGTAGGTGGATTGTAAACTTTTAAATATGATATTCATGTGTGAACATACGACAGTGTCTAATTTCAGATATTAGTGTTTTAAACTCATCAAGCCCGAGAGAGGTCTCATATTCCCGACACAGGGGGCAGCGGACTGACTTAGTGAGGAGGACGTTGCAAACTCACTACGAAGTCAGGGGTCCTGACTGGTTAAAGCATGGGCAAAGGCGGACGCAAAACTTGTTTCGGGTCGGTGTGTCCTCCAGGTCTGATTTACTATGGTGAAGTTCATCAACCATCACACTACCACAGTCAATAAGTTCGTGGACCGGCGCCTCGAGTGTAGACAGCCACGCAACAAGGCGTACACTTGCACAGATCCACATCGTCCCTAAAAATAGTCGCCGTTGGCCGCTATGCACGTGTGCCAATGTTGGCATAACTGTTGCAAACATTTCTGAAAGATATTGACAGGACGATACTGCACGGCTTCTCTTGTGGCAGTGATTATCTCCTCGGCAGAATGAAATCTACACCCACGTAGCTTTGCTTTCAAGCTGGGCAAGAGAAGGAATCGCATGGTGGGAGATCAGGTGAGTATGGAGGTCGTGGCAAAACCGTGAATGCCCAAAGGGTGACCTCCATCCAAACTGTCTCTCCCCTGCGCAAAGCGTTGGCCCAAAGCGTCGTCGCCGTACACTTGCTTCATCATCTGAAACGTGTCGCTAGCGGATTTGCCTAATCTTCGGCAGAACTTGACATTTGCTAGTTTCTCAAACTGCGACATTATCGAGTTCCGCTGCTTGCATTCTACTACCCTTCACAATAGAGACCGCCGTTCTGCTTACACTGTATGCACGAAACTGCCGCTTGCTAGGACGAGATAAGAACTGACATGGCACCATCCCGTGGTGCAACCTCTCCGCTGTAGTGCTCTACAGCTACACTGCAGCCAGTCCACGAACTTATTGACTGTACTGCATACGAGTATTTCTGATTATATCCACCTGATGAATTAAATTTCAAACTCTCAAAGCTTTCGATAGTTAGTAGTTTTTCTAGTAGTGGTTAAAAGTTATTTTCGGTAGAAAAACATCAAGTTAGTCAAAAACGGTTTTTCAATGCTCAAGTTAATACAACTTATTCATATCACAACTCCTGTTCTCCAATTTATTTATTTTTATTAGGAAATACGGTTTTATAACTGCATTAATTTAAATGAAGATCAAACATTATGATGTACAGTGCAAAACGTTGACTGAAGAAATGATGGTCTAGAACCGTTAATTTCCGCTGCACTCCAACTGATGTAAAAATGACTACGAGCGTTTAAAAAGTATTAACGGCCGTTACATAGGTAACATAATTAATATAATTTTTAATTATTCAGTTTGTAGAAAATAGGCATAATTTATACTCATATTATACCTTTAAGCATGATAAAATATTAAAATGTAAATAAAGAAAATAGTTACGTTCCGTTTTCTGTAAATTGAAAAGCAGACTTAAATTTGAGTTACTTTCGGTAATCACGACGATGACAATATTGAATAAAGTGTAACGACCCTGCGTGGTCGCCACTTTCTTATAATAGACCCTGCGTGGTCGCTATATTACTTTTGAATTAACATTTCAGTTGAAAGAGTTGAGAAGAATTTGCTTGCAAGGCATACGCTTTGAGTTTTAAATTCAACTTGTTCTTTAAACGTTAATAATTGTCACTTACATTGTTATATCCAATGTTTAGTAATGCAGAGTCCTGTGCGACTCCTTATTAATTGTATTGTCTTAATGCACACAGTTTTCGTTTACGTTAACACGCGCATCTAGTGATTTTTGAAATAGTGATTTCTCAGTATAAAAACGTAATAATTCTCAGTACGGAGTTTGCAACATGTAAACAAAAAGTGAGTTGGCAAAGCGTACTCTTAGTTAGAATTTTAGCCGCCCATGCGCCACCGCAAGTATAAAGCCAGCGCAACGACGTCGGGAGCTCAGTCAGAGTTGCCAGGTCTACTGATTTCACAGGAGATTTCCTGATTTTCAGCACGATCTACTGATCTCCTGACAAGTTTCAGGAACATGTGGAAATCTCCTGATTTTTTTCTTCCTTAAATATTTATAATGAACAATTATTTTTAAAAAATCGAAAGTTGATTTACAATTTACATATTCAGCTGATGGAATGCAAAGACCCATGAATATTGCTCACAGAGAGAGAGAGAGAGAGAGAGAGAGGTGGGGAAGGAGTGTCATAGAGTGCCACACACGTAAATTTGCCGTTGCGTAGAAACGAATTTTCGTTTCGTCTCCCTCTCTCTTAGCATCACGTGTTCTACCCTGCTCGAAAACCTTCGCTATTGTTGCCATATTGTCATTCCATTCCTGGACACACTCGCGCAAACTTCATTGAAAACAATTGAACAGCGCTCCAGCTCGCGGTTCCCACCGGTCAGCAGGGACGGCAATGTGGCAATATAGCACGGCGTAGTCGTTGCTTCTTTTATGCAGTGCATGTTCATTGGCTAGCTAGTAACTAGTGTTGCCAACTGTAATAATGAAGCACTATTTCTGTCACGGAAGGGGAAAGCAGGTAAAGTGGCGGTGAGTTTTGTTGGATTGGAAGCACCATATTTTTATTTTATACTAAGTATTTGACCGGTTTGACGTTGTGTGCGTGTATTGCGTGTGTGTATGTAAAAGTGTGTGTTTGCTAATGAACGTTAAATTCCATAATGCCTCCAGTTCTGTCGAAGTTGAAATCAAAAACCTTGCATAGCCAAGCTCGGGAAATTCTAAGCAATTCAACTCTGGCTCCGGCAGGTGTTCTTGTAGAAATTGCATAGAGGAGGCTGTCATTTTTGCTGCTTAATGCGATACATATTGTTTTCTGTGTTAAAATTGCCATGCTTTGATGGGTGACCAAGTTCATAGCAGGGCCGGCGGAAGGGGAGGGCGAACCGAGCGGCAAAATTTGAAGAGAAGAAAAAAATAAGCCTATTGAAAACTGTGATCGAGCGAGATATTCTTTTGCGCTGAATAGTATTGAAATAGCATAAGAAGTCTCATTATTTATTTTATATTTGATGTTTTAGTTAGGAATATATTGATTTTCAATTTTCCGTTGCTGCGTAATGACCGGGGGGGGGGGGGTCGAAATAGAGCGGCATCTACTGCCACCTCCCAGGGAGGCAAAATGACTAGCGCCGGCCCTGGTTCATAACAAAAGAAAAAGCCGCGCAGCTTATCATCTAGTGGCAGTATATGTACTTGTTATTGTTGTCGAAGCCGGCATCCTTTGTAAATGTACAACAAAGGCAACCGACTGTCACAGATCTCAGAGAGGAAATAATAATACTGTTTGAGGAGGAGTGTTATGGTGCAATTGTAGCGGTTTAACACGTTGGCATGTTATTATCTGCCGTTGCAGTTCCATACCAGTGTATACGGGTTTTGGGAGTGAAAAGTTAGAACGCCACCAGTGCATTAATGCAATGAAAAATAATATATATTTATATATTTTTTTTATTTTGTTTGAAATCACTCAAATAAGGAATCGTATGAAGAAGTCTTCTTTGCAGAATTTTTGGTAATTGTACTTATGTGTTAGTTCATATTTTGCGAATTTTTAGTCCATATGTATGTACCTACATACAAAGCCACTTGTTAGTACATATTAATCCTAGTCCTGGTATAATGCATGACGTTTAAAACTCAACGTTAGATAGACCTGAATTCTCTAATTTTATTGTTGTACGTAACAGCTGTGCATCGGCGCACCGCAGCGATTTTTCTATCTGCTCCATTAGCAACACTGCTTCTTTAGTTCTGTCGCGCATTGCACGGCAGAATTATCTGCGCTGGACTCTACCAGGTTTGATGACACTGGGAAAGAGACGCGGCTTCTTGAGCCCTTTGTGCATTGGGAAATATGATCTGTGATTGGGAACTCCAAACCGGGTGTCCTAACTTTCCCCATCTGGTGAGGTTTTGTCAAAGGGGAGGCAACTGGAAACTGGTTACAACTAGATACCAATGTTGCCACCCACACATACGAACAAGTATTCAGTTTTAAGGTAATGTTTCTTGCAAATGCTAGATACAGGTTCAAGTTTTTAACTTTGATAAAATAGGGAGTTCACATTACGAATGTAGCCAAAGGTTATGGTTACAAAACTCTTAGTAAACTGTCGATTGACTGATTTGGTTTATTTTACTTTGCATTTCTGCCACTTTTGGCTAATCGCGAAGATTAGGATGAGTGATGATATGATGAAATTGATGAAGGGACAACCATGCCTAGGCCGAGATTTGATCCCGAGACGGGATCCCTGATCTCATAGCTCTGTGCTAACCACTCAGCCACGGAGGTCTGCTTAGTAAACTGCTGTTGCAGACTTATACCACAGTTATACGTCGCAGTTTTATTTTTTCTTAATCACCTCTTAACTTAGATATCATAGTTCGTGCTGTTATAGCATTTTTTTTAAGCCATTTCTGAGCGTAACTACTACTACAAATGGTCTTATGTCCCTTTATACACAATCAATACTGTGACGGTAGAAATTCTCTTTCCCGATTTTATACCAGGTAATCCTCGAATGCAAAAAGCTGACTTAATTAACATTTACATTGTCTCGAGTGACTGGGGAAAAAGTTGAAGAAAAAACCTGCGACATGACATGTCTGATACTGGGTCACGAGTTCGAATCCCAGACTGGGCTTGGGTGCTCTTTGTGAGTGTCCCTTCGTCAATTTCACATCTTTACGATTAAACAAATATGGCAGATGCGAAGTAAAATAAATCAAATCAATCAATCACTCTGTCTAATACTTGTTGGTTACTTTCTGTGATTGAAAGAAAAGTTTTAATTCAAGGATATTTCGGGGGTTAAGGCATTATAGCCCTTCTCCATTACCATTAATGCGAGTATGCTTTGAATGTGTTGTTAAAAAAGTTTGTGTTTTCTTACATCCCGTAACTTTGGCTATTTTTAAATAAAAGCAATCTAAGGTGTTATCAGGTAGAGCATTTAAAAAATATATCCTCGAATGCGTAGTGGCTGAAGCTCTAGATTTAGTTAACACAAAAATCCTGAAATGTTTCCATAAACTTTTAAACGATAAGTACATAAATCCACGCACAGTCACAACAATTTATTTTAGAACATTTGTGAGAGATGAACAGAAAATCGAGGTCGGATTTTCTTCAGTAATGTCACTGCTTTTTGCAATGTGTAGGTGCAATGCCGGCGATTATGGGAGGCAATCCTTGCACCACCTCAGTTTTGGTACTCGATCATCGCCACTGGTTTGGGGAAACTGTACCTTTACGTTAGGTGAATTAAGGGGGTGGGGTTATCGTACCCTTGAAGTGCAAATTCAATAAAATTTGTATCAACATAACAGTAATAAATTTATCTTTTGACTTCCAAAAATTAATAATTAACATTCAATAATGATAGTGGAAAGCTTTTCCCACTCTACCCCCCCAGAACGTTGATAATCCGCTATTATTAGTTCTTCTGATTTTTTAAGCAGATCTCCTGATTTTTCAGGGGACTATCTCCCGATTTTTAAAAATCTGACCTGGCAACGCTGAGCTCAGTTGGCTTCCTGATGTCAACTGGTAGACAGACATCCAGGCGAACAGGCCTCACAACCAGAAGCCTAGCAGCCATCCCAGAAGGAAGAAGAAAGAAGAAGAGCCTATCAGCTACCTATCTACCAGGTCTCGCCGCTTCGGCTGATTGGTACTCAAGCTCTACCTGCCTCGCCTGACTGGGAGTACCCGGGACCGTCCTTCTTAACGTGCCGTCCCTGCATAGGAGAGACAGGTTGGCTGCCAATTCCCAGCTAACGCTGGGGGTGTCGCGGCATCCTTTGATCTTTTACTTAACGCCCGCTAGTCGGAAGCATCAAACCGGGGGTGCTGTTGTTTTCTCTTACGTCCCGCTCGTCGGGGGTGCTAATTGGATACGGCCAGTTCCCAGCTGTGGTTGGGGGTACCACGTGCATCCTACTTTCTCTTACAGCGGAACTCGTGACGTCATCAGCGACCAAGGCTCTAAATAAAAATAGGTCCCCATAGTCCCCCCCCCCTGGCGCCTCACTTCGAGGAATGAATTGAATGTTCCCTGCCCTCCTTAGCTCTTCGAGACCAGAAGCGGTGCAGGTAAATGCACGTAAGGGTAACACGTGTGCTAACAGACATTCTTATGTTGAGTATATAATAAACAAATATATATATATATATAAAGCTGCTGTAACCTTTCCTTATACCAGCAAGCCCTGAGATATTTATTGGAGTCTATGTTCAACGACTGGTAAGAAGTTAGCACTTATGGGTAGACTTTTGCCGTCCTCCTAATTGAAGTGTTTAGAGTGTCGAGCGCAGCCTGTATTACTATGTAGTTTTTGAGGGTGGACGTTGCAAAAGTTAGATGAAATTAATGAAAGAATCCTCACAAAACAGATGATAACAGTGTAATGTGGAGAGAACTAAAGTTGTGAAGAAACCAAGAATAAGGAAAAAGAAAAAAGGGGATTTTTAGTCAAGATTATGTATTCCAATACTAAACCTCAAAACAGGCAATTTTCGAAAGTATAAAATTCGTTATCAGGCTGGAAACAACTTGAAACGAATTTATAACCTTAATGTAGCTATATTTTTTCATAAATATAATATAAATTAAACATGGCATATAGGCAAAAATTCGCACCATTGATTGATTGATTGTGTTGGTGTTTTAAGTCCACGTTATGCAAAGTAAGGCTAATTGGGACTGGACCTACAGTTTAAATTGGGATCCGAACCACTATGTGCCTCCACCAGGTATCGAACCCGAAACCTTTTTATTACAAGACGACGACAGTCCAAAAATTCGCACCACATTGATGAGTAGTTTAAAAAAAAGGTGGTTGCTAATGGCGTATTGTTGTAGGAATGACAGAGCACAAACCTTCCCTGAGCCATGTGATTTTGTTTTCTTCAGTTTCAAAATAATTAATTCCCTAGTAATCTACTGATTGATTTATTGAAATAAAAGTTTGGATGCATCAACACTTTGCTTATTTGTACCCATCACATTACACGGGGTACAGATCCTAGAGGTAACTAAAATGTATACTTGTCCATGTGAACTAAAATCGCTTTCCGGGAAGATGGATTTGACTTAACGGTCCGATACCTTGGCCCCGAAGGTCACCCGGCACAACCCCACTGGATTGTTTTTCTCCGTGGATATGTGGCAGATATTGTTTTTGGCAAAAGTGCGACAAAAGGCGCACATATAGAAGTGTACTGATAGAAGACATATGACAGTTTTGAGTTTACCTACCATTGCCACCAGTTTATTTGTATCTTGATTAGTTTCTAATTTATTAATAATTTAAATTCGTCAGATACTTGTGTACACCCTGTAGTTTTGTGTGTATTTTGACACACAAAAAAGTGCATCATTTACAGTTTATTCACGTTTATGTGTTATTGGAGTCAACATATGTGTGTCAATTGACACGTTTCGGGTATGTCCAGGCGCCAGAGTCTCGTTAGCCTGCAAGGGTGCAGTTACCGGCGTACGACGAAGTATTCTACTGAAATGAAATTGTGTAGGCACCAAAGGACGAGGAAACAGAGACAAGATTACTAAACAACAACCCTATCTGAATTCTAGTAACTATAATCTAACTCGTTTAAAGTAATTGATCGCATAATTGCCCACCTTACCCTGCTCATGTTAACTGCCTACGCGTAAAAGCTTTCAGCCACGCGTCCATCGACGTGTAATTACAAGTAAACAGGAAGGAAAGGCTTTCAGTGTCAAATCGACAGCGCAAACGACAAAACTGCATGTGGCGCCCTTTGCATTATTGATTGCCAGCTGGGTGGGAAGGTCCGTGCAACTGCCGTGGGCACTGGAGGCTGCTGGAAGGCTATAATTAAACCTCCAGCGTCTGGAAGCGTAGGGTAATGCGATCAAAATCCAGGCTTAAGAGTTTCGGCCAAACTTTAATTTGCCCTTGTAGCTCGGGAATGATTCAATAGATACGAAATTTGCTTGCCAATAGAAGATGTATGTGTATCTCCTAACCCTTATTAGCACACAAAACAATAATGCCACAAATTAAGCATCCATCTTAATCAGTGATGTGATTAAATGTAATCAGATATAAGCAGAGAGAGAGGGAGAGAGATCGGATTCATATGCATGGACATATAGAAGATGTATGACCGTATTCCTTCACCAAATCAATAAACTACGCGTATTTCTAATAGAACACTCCTATAAAGTATCACATATTATTTAATGTATGAAGACATGCTGGACGGGATTAAAACCCAGTATCGTAAAAAAGTATAAGCATGTATATATGATGCCATCTTGTTTCACGTCCAAACGCGAGAACAAAAGGAACACCTAGTATTTAATGTTTCTATTACATATTTATTTATTCCATCATATTTTCTATAGAGTATATAAAAGTATATGTCAGAAACGGCGATTTGCCAATCACATTATAATTCCTAAAGTCAGTCTATTTTGATCGTAATTTATAGTACTAACGAAACACTGTTCTTACTTCACTCTAAAATTCATTATTCACTGACGCACACCTGTTGGTATCAACTTCCAAAGTGAATATATGTCTCAGAATCTCAATACAATTACAAACCCACTTATATACTAATCATCAACACTCAGTTTCCAATTTAGTGTATACGGTACAGTGCGGAAGCAATTAAAAATAATAAAAATCTATTAGATAAAAAGTAACATGTAACAGGTTTAAACCATTAACACGACGTTAATAACCAGTTATTAATGGAAACCAACTGAAGAGTGGAAATTTTTAAATAATTCTACTTTGAAAACAACTGTGGCGTTACGGTGGGCTTGTTTTGTAGCCTCGCTGCCCGAGCGCCTCAAGAGGAGAGATCGAAAGTCGACAACTGAAGTTCCCGGTTTCGAGTCCCGGCCTGAACATTGGTGTTTTTGTGTGTCACTTCATCAATTTAATGAGATCATCACTCATCTTCATAGTTTCGATTGGCCAAGTGGTAGAAAAGCAACTCAAAATAAGAAAAGTACTATACATACAACTTGTTTTATCGTTATGGGACATCATCGCGTCATCGGCTTGCACTTAGTTTATTACCAAATAGTGGGGCTAAACTCGACAAACTTTATCTAAAATGTGATTGAATATTGTGAAAAATCGTGTTAAATACACGTATTTAATCTGCAATTTGTCTAGACCTATTGTCTATAGTTTGGGAGTGGCAAGTGAGTAGGCTATAGATCTATAAAACTCTGAAAACTCACGGGATATTATATTATTATCATTATATATAGTTACTCTAAGTAACGTAATGTTAATGATTTACGATTTAAAATATAATTCTGATGCACGCAACTGTAATTCATAATCAGTATTTATCTTTATGCGTGGTAAAACATTCAAATTTAAATCAACAATGTCCCACTTTTGCGGGATTAGTATAAATTTTACGACTTTATATTTATCGTGCATTTGCCAGTAGGTTTGAATACCATTCCATTTATACGTAAGTCATGAGTTATCAGTGTTTGCAAATGTTAACTCTTTCTCTTCACACTTCATTTTAGTGCAATAAAATTACGCCACTCCCTTCAAAAGCGTCGGATAAGCATTTGATGTGGATTGTTGACTGGCAAGCAACAGTGTGAGCTTCTAATGTCTTTGCATTAGACGCGATGAAACGCGCAGGCTATCGTCAAGAGTCGAGATCAAGGCAAGAAAAATTATCCACTTTAAGCTAAAATATGCACCATGTGCTAAAAAAAAGATATGCATTTATATGCACTGGAAAGTCTAGCCGCGGCGGTCGAAACTCATCAAGATGAATTTATCTCTCGAACTTTACGTACACAAAACGTATTCATGCTAAACGATGCAAATGTTTTAACTGGCACGACGCTCCCTTGTCATTAGGGAAGGAGTCGGAGGACACCACCGTCTCTTCCCTCCACACAGCCTCCCACCCTTCACCCCTTTCGATCTGATGTTTTCGCCGTCACGTACGACAATGTCCTCCCAAAGTCTACCCAGTTTCAGAGGTAACGATTAATGTTACACTTGGAGAGATTTGACACGACGTGAAGAACACTTTAAAAATAGTCGAGAAAAAGCGGAAGCAAGTGTTACTCTCGAGCACCACGGGTGTTAAATAAAAGGTCGATCCTTGTTCTTTGCTAGGGAAAAAATATGGGAAGACGGGGGATGGGGAAAACGGGCAAAAGTAAGGTTCCCTTGGTGAAAGGTGCTGAGAAATGACGTGTCGATAATCACCCCAGAGCCCCATCGATCTCTCTACGACAACGGCAGAGATCGCTCACGTTAAATATCTCCATTATCAACCGTCGGGATCGTAATGATATTCCGTGGATATTGATCTGGTCGGTCGCTCCTGGGGACGCGTTTATTGCAACAGAAATATACGAGCTCTTTTTCTCTTTTTACGTATTGGCGGAAATGACGTTTAACGTGCATTTCCACCTCTGGTCGTTGATTTGTTATCCTTCCACCATGAGATTTTAATCTCCTCTGTTGCCAAGCCAGCTCTTTGGTCAGCGTGCATAAAGCCTCGATGCACCGATCATAATAAATTCTTCGTCTCGTCAATAGAATCAGGACGATACTATCGAAACAAACAGCTTCAGACAAGCGTGAAAGAAAAATGACAAATGTATACCTGAACGTAATCTCTACCCGAAAATTAAAATTTAACGCCGTTTCTTAAGTTCACATATTTCTGTATTTTTGTTACTCTACGTAGTTTTTATGTATATATTGGGAATTATGCTGACTGTTCAACTCGTTACGTCAATTACTCAACCACGGAGAATGACCAGCCCAAGTTTTAAATTTACTCATACCATCCATTCTCATTTTAAAGCATATCTAACGATGTCCAGTTTTAATGAATGGAAAATATTAAAGAATTACCCTATCGCATTAAAATGCTAATTTATATTTATATTAATAATAACAATATCCCGTGGCTCTACAGCCCTGGGAGGACCTTGACATATCTCCCGACTGCCAGTATCCCTCTCACATTTTACCTACAGGTGTGGAAATCTACAACCGGTCAGCACGTCGGACCCTCAGCGGTTATAGGAGATTTCCCAGACCGGGTTACGGTACTCACTCGCAGCTCTCCAATTTCTCACGATGGTGGGTTGCCACCGGGAACTCGAACCCATGCCTTCAGGCGGTCGGAGCCCAAAGCCGTAGATCGCACGGCCAAGGAAGAGGACTTATATAGTATATTTATATGAACCTTATGAAGTGTTACGCGAGTTGTTCTCTCCAATACTACCAGAGAAGAAATCGTTCAAAGAAATTTCTGATAGGCTCATTTCTTATTACAATCCAAGTAGTAATTTTATAGTGCAACGCCTAAAGTTAAGAAAATGTACGCAATTGGATGTGGAGAAGGTTGAAGATTTTACAAGAAGGCTCCGAAAGATAGGTGAAGCATGTGGATATGGTGAGTTTTTACCTATTGCATTGTTTGACACGTTCGTGAGCGGTTTAAAGTCTGACGTTATTAGGAAGAAAATAATAGCAGAAAATATCATGGAATTCCAGAAAGCTTTTGAGTTAGCTAAACAAATGGATAAACTCGAGTGTGATATGAAGGATTATTACCGTGAGGTGAACTTACAAGGCACAATGAATATTAAGTGCAAGGGCAATGACAGAAGATTTCATGAAGCGAATAAGGTTTCGCGTAAAAATGAGAATGATTCCAAATTTAGCAATCAGCAAAGTAATCTTCATGGTCAAGGTAATAATTCAAAATCATATAAATCAAAGTCCAAAGTGCAAGGGCATTATGAAGGAAGTTTTTGTTCGTTTTGTGGGAAGCAAGGCCATAATTATGTGAAATGTTATAAAAGGATTAACATTGAACGTAGAAAATCCACAAATTATGAACTCAATAACAAATTTGTTGCTCATACAACTGAGTTAGAATCCGCACTTAACTCTGAAGCTAGTCCAACAAACACAGCTGCAACTCAAGATTTATTTATTGCCACTATTTTTACGCATTCTAATGATACTCAAATCAACTTTAATAGTAAAGTTGATAAAGAAGAAATCGTGGATCATGCATCCAAACTTCAATCATCACAACATGTGGTCAACGATTCGGAAAATGATATAAAAGTGTATACAAGGGAACTAGATTCCAACATTAACCAGCGTACATATTTAATAGATATTAATGTACATGGTCATGAAGCCAAGTTTGAGATTGACACTGGATCCTATGCATCTGTAGCTAGTAAAGATTTTTATCAAAAATTTCTGCAAAATGTACAAATGTCTGAACCTAACTGTACATTGAAAGGTGCTGATAATAATGTAATACCTTTACTGGGAAAAGTTAATGTGAATGTTGCGTGGATAAATCAGTTCTATTGTCTAGATTTGTACATAATTAACTGTCATTTAGAATATCCGCTTTTAGGAAGAAGTTGGATTCAAATTATGATACCAAAGTTACATTGTGAGTTGACTGAAATTTGTGCAAGGGGAACTTGTTCTCCGCAATCTGATATTATTGCACACAATGTCACAGGAAATAATGCAATGAACTCTGATGTTCGTAATGTCAAGCATATATTAAATAAATGTGACAATTGTATAAAAACTAATAATGTACAAGGGATCGTTGATATTATAAAGGAAGAATTTCATTCTACATTTGATGGCGATTTAAGCTTGCCTATAAAAGATTTTAGAGCTGATATTCCATTAAAACCTGACGCAACTCCAATTTTTAAGAGATTTTACAATGTACCTTATGGAATTAAAGATAAAGTAAAATCAGAATTGGATAAATTGGTACAAAATGGCATTTATGAAAGAGTTGACACTAGTGAATGGGCCAGTCCGATGGTTGTCATTAAAAAGAAAAATGGAGATTTGCGCATTTGTTGCGATCTAAAAAGTACATTGAACAAATATGTAGAAAATGCTTCTTATCCCCTACCACTGTTAGAGGATATTTTCCAGAAAGTTAGAGGAAATGCCGTATTTGTTAGTTTGGATTTACAAAAAGCTTATTGGCAAATAGCTTTGAGTGAAAAAGCAAAAAGGTTGCTTGTAATGAACACACCATGGGGATTATTACAACACAAGATTACCGTTTGGAGTTAAAATTTCGTCTCAAATATTTCAGAGAGTAATTGAACAGATATTGCAAGGTCTGCATTATGTAATTCCATATCAAGACGATATTCTAATTTGTGGCTCTGGACTGAATGAAACGGTTAGCAGATGTATTGAGGTCATGCACAGGTTAACACAATATAACGTGAAGGTTAATTTGGAAAAGTGCAAGTTCTTTAAATCATCCATTCAATACTTAGGATATGAACTTTCTGCGGAAGGAATTAAACCTTGCCAGTGCAAGATTGAAGCATTGCTCAATTGTCCACGTCCGCATGACGTGAAGGAATTGAAGTCGTTTTTGGGAGGCATTAATTTTTTTCGAAGGTGCATTCCAAATATGGCTATACTGATTCCAGCCTTGTACAAGTTATTAAAGAAGAATGTGCATTGGAATTGGAGTGATGACTGTGAAAGTCAGTACAAAAAGGTTAAAGAAGCACTGAAGTCATCCGAAACTTTAACTCCGTTTGATCCTAGCAAGGATACAGTAATCATATGTGACGCTTCGAGCTATGGACTAGGAGCTCAGATGTGCCATAGAATTAATGGGGAATTGAAAACAATAGAATGTGCATCTACTACTCTTTCGCAACATGAAATGGCTTATCCTCATCATGAAAAGGAAGCTCTTTCAATTATATTTGCCGTGAAGAGATTTAGAAAATATATTTATGGAAAGCAATTTCAAATATGGACTGATTCACTACCCGCAAAACAACTACTTCAACATGGAAAGGCTAAACCCATTATGGCTTCATCCAGGATTCAACGTTGGTGTTTGTTCTTGGCTAATTATGAATATGAAATTGTGTACAAGAAGAATGTTGAAGTAGCGGATCTGTTGTCGAGGTTGCCATTGCAAGGGGGAACAGTTGATATCGACGGGATTCAGTTTGTAAATGCAATCAAACTCACGGATCGTCTGAAAGATGTCTTCCGAAGTTTGCAAGAACAAGATGTGATGTTGAAACAGGTCAAAAGGTACGTTATGGAAGGTTGGCCAGAATCTAAGATTAAGGATCCAAATATAGATGCAAGTGAATTCGAAGCGCTGAGAAGAAGAAGAAATGAACTACAATGTGAAGAAGATATATTGCTGTGGAGTTCTAGAGTTATTGTACCTAATTCAATGAGGCAACAAGTTTTGGAGAAAGCTCATGAGAATCACGATGGCGTAGTTAAAATGAAGTTACTATTGCGTGAAAGATATTGGTGGCCTGGTATAGACAAATGCGTTGAAGATCACGTAAAATCGTGCAACGTTTGTAATGCTGTAAAACCTGACACCAAAAAGAAAGAATACAATGATTGGAAGGAAGTAACTAAGCCGTGGGAGAGAGCACACATGGATTTTTTCTATTTTCAAGGAAAAGTGTTGCTTCTCGTTGTTGATGCATTTACAAAATGGCCAGAATGTGAAGTTGTATCTTCTACATCATTCAGGGATGTAAAAGGATTTATGTCGAGACTAAGTTCAAGGTATAATCAGCCATACACCTTAGTTACGGATAATGGTCCTCCCTTCCAATCTGCAGAATTCAAGAAATATTGTGAAGATCAAGGGATTGCTTTGATGTATTCACCAGCTTATCATCCGGCTAGTAATGGACAAGCTGAGAGACACGTACAAATTATAAAAAGTGCTCTGAGATGTAAATTGTACGAAACTAGAAAAGAGGACAAGCATTTTGATTTAAATAATGCTTTGCTGGATGTGCTACATTGTGTCCGAATGGCTCCAAACACCGTTAATTTGAAATCTCCTGCTGAAATGATGTATGCATTTGAGCCGAGACCGAAAGATGATATAGGTCGGTTGCAGGATATTCCTGATAAAAGCAAACGCGAGGATACCAGAGGAGGTGTCAAAGTTTGGGTGAAACTTGCCAACCGAGATTCCAGTGGTGCATCCTATGTTCAAGGTGAAGTTGTCCGAAGAGCAGGGACATATACTTGGTATATTAAAGTTGGTAAAGATGTTAAGTTAGTGCATGGAAACCAGATAAAATGGAGAAATGTGAGAGAAAATGATAGAGGATATCATCATGATAGTGATGAAACAGGCGATAAGAATAATGACGCATCTTCAGAAGTCCACGAAGGAAGATATTTAGATGCGAATGATACGTTTAAGGATTACGAGAGAGGAGACAATCATGAAGTGGTGGAAGAAGCTGCAAGAGGTAACATAGATTTAGATAGACGTGAAGCAGCAGAGTCAAGAGTGTTAAGGAGAAGTCAGAGGCAAAGAAAACCACCTGACAGATTGGATTTGAGTGATTATGGTTAAAAGAAGGAAAGACATTAAAACCAAAATTTTGCTAATGCAAAATTTCATCGACGCGGGGGAATGTCGTATGTGTGACGCTTATTGCGTAAATAGTCTGTATGGTTTATAAGACCTTTGAAGTTGTCAAAATGTAGGTAAAAACAGATTGTGTTTTGTCTTGTATAAATGGCGTTCATTATAGTTTGTTGAATGGAATTTTGTGATTAATTAAATAATGTTGATTTATGCGTGCATATCATTTATAATGTATTCGACACCTTGTGTGAGATCTGCGTGTGTTTCAAATACACAACACATACAAATCATGTAGTTGAAATACGTGTGGTTCAGAATTTGTATGAGCTGAAGAAAATATGCTTCCTGAAATACAGTATTGGTCGAGTAATTAATTTGGTTTATTTTACTTCGCGTTTCTGTCACTTTTGGCTAATCGCAAAGATAAGGATGAGTGAGGATATCATAAACTTGTTGAAGGGACACTCATATAGAACACCCGTGTGCAGATCGGGATTTGAACCCGGGTCTTCTATTGAAAATAGTTTATTGATTTAATGAAGGAACACGGTTACATCTTCTAGATGCCCATATAAATGATTCTCACTCTCTCTCTCTCTCTCTCTCTCTTTCTCTCTTTTCTCTCTCTCTCTCTCTTTCTATCTTTTCTCTCTCTCTCTCTCTGCGCCAGCACTCGTGGCGGAGTGGTTATCACATCGCGCTACGACGCTAGGGGTCCCGGGTTTGAATCCCTGCCTGGGCATGGATGTTTGTAAATGTCCATTCATCAATTTCAACATATCATCACTCATCCCCTTCTTCGCAAAGTAGTAAAAAGTGGAACAAAAGCGAAGTAAAATGAAGCAAATCAATCCAATCCAATCTCTCTCTGCCTACCTCTGATTACTAGTAATCACATCACTGATTAAGATGGATGCTTCATTTGTGGTGTCATTGCCACACAAATGCTCATACAAATTCCGCAGTGGAAATTACTTATTCCACAGAAGTGTTTCAGGATTTGTGCGGGCTGGAACAAATATGTTTCTAGAAATACGGAGTATGTGGACGCACACACACAAACCCTTTCTAATACAAATTGCGAAACAGATCCCGTTGTGGAAAGTGCTTTTAGCACGCTATAGGATACTGTTATTCAATTACGTAGACACGCCATGGCAAAGGCTAGAATCCGCGCCCTCCCAAACACCGATCAACATTTGGAAACACTCTAACTTAATGGATCTGGTCAAAATCCTCCAACGCTCGAAGCATACTAAATCTCTCCACGCCTTCCTATTTGTCACACGATACACATTACAAGGGGAGAAGGCAGCGAATCTTGGATCATCTTCAATTTCAGGACGACGCTGAGATCAGACTTGCGTCCTTCGCAAAACCATGGCAACTTGAACAAAGAACATCCGCCATTCCCTCTCCTCACTTCATCTCCCCCCACTCCTCCGTTCTTCCTGTGTAGACGCTGTTATGGCATGTCTCCCCTCCCCCAAAACCATTGTTGATAATATCTCGCTCTCTGCTTAAACGTTCTATTATCTCGAAGTCCACACAATTTGGAACGAGTCAAAACGAGAAGAAAACGAGTCCCTTTGCTGTTGCCGGAGGACGTAGAGGTAGACTTCTGCAAAATTTGTCCTGTGATAACATTCTGAGGGGAAGCCAGTCGTAGAATGTTTCATTGTGTAAATTTGGACCGTTATATGTCAAAGGGCGGCGCAATATTTCAGAGTTGCTATTGTGGAGCGTGTCAATTAAAGATTTGCAGAGACGTTCGTTCTCTATTTTTATGTATCCGAGTGCATCTCTTTAAGGGCTGTTTGAGCTACTGGTCTGTATGAGCACACACGTGTGCGCATACATATTCTATGTTTATAGAAAATATTTGCTTCAGCTCATACAAATCCTGAAACTATGTAGATATTTCAGCGAAAAATGCAGGCTCGACTTGAACTCGAACCCGTGCAGAAACAAAAAACCCTAAGCCGCATCTTTCCCCACACATCAACCTCATATCAATGAACATCCATTCTATACTTTTTCATTCAGGACAGACAAACACGAACATTCATGTCTTCAGCAGGATACGAACTCGGGATCCCTGGCGTCGCAGCGCTTGGTGCTCACCACTTCGTCAGGTAGATGGACAGCCACTGAGCTACCTAGTTAGTCCTTATTTCACCTGATTTTTCGCTTTCGATGTTTTACCGTGTGGAAAAGCAATGCGGTAGAGCAATGGCACGGTATGTCAAAGACCCGGGTCTACATTTTTCGCTGAAATCTCTACATAGTACATTCCTTGTGTGTGCGAATTCGCAAGGTAAATCTTGAAACATTTACATGGGATAAGAGTCATTTCCACTACGGGATTCGTATGAGCAAACGTATGTGCATACCTATACTGTGATTCTAGATGCATATTTGTTTCAGCTGATACAAATCCTGAAACCTTGTACGAGGCAAGCAAGAATAATTTCTACTATAGGATGTATGAGCAGACGTGTGAGCGTATGCAAATTCTGTGTTACACGTTCTTTTAGCTCATAAAAATAATGTCCGTGTGGTAGGCCAATGCCTACGTCTTTCATTGGACAGCGCGAGGTTAGAGCGTAGTCCCAACGCCTCTGTTTTCTGCCTTTCGAGACCAGAGTCCGTTACTATTGCTTTCAAGCAGCTCTTTCAAATTCGTGGCTCCCACCTGGGACAGAAAACGAGACCAATCTCACGGAAGGGAATGTTGCTAAATATTCGACTACGTTGGGGCTAGGTTCAGCTCAGGCAAAACCCACATGAGAAAAGTCACGCAGTAGAAGTAGCGTGCACGGATGGATTTTAGGTGAATTAAATGCAAAGATCAATCAATAGTGCATACCTGAGATACAGTGGATGCATATGGTCGATGCGGACGAAAATGAGAATTCCATGTCCCATGCAATCGGTGAATGCTCTATTCACAGGAGACCTGAGAGATCAAGTGCAGCACATTTAGTCAAAATCCGAGAGATTATGGCAATTGTTCCATTATATGACATGAAACGTATGAGAGTTTAAAAACTGAATTGGAACCACTGAATTGTAGCCCCATCAGAAATAGGACCAAAATCAAAGATTTATCCAAGAGGTCAAGAAACTCGCACGCCGGCTTCCGTAGCAGAGTGATCAGTGTAACGCGCTACGAAGCCAAATATCCCAGGTTGAAAACCTTGGTAAGGCCTGGATGTACAATTGTGTTTGTTCCAGTAATCTGATTGATTGATTTGGTGTTTTAAGTCCACTTTATGCACAGTAAGGCTAATTGGGACTGGACCTACAGTTTAAAGTGGGATCCGAACCACTTGCGCCTCCACCGGGTATCGAACCCGGGACCCCTCGATTACAAGGCGACGACGCTACCACTGCGCCATCGGGGAGGCCTCTTCCACCAAAGATGTAGAAAAGCAATGTATAAATTCCGATTTCCGCGGCGGAGTGGTTATCCAGAACGCCATGACACCAGGAGTCCCGTGTTCTAATATCGACCTTGGTGTGGGTGTTCTTTGCGAGTGTTCCTTCATCAATTTCATCATAATTTATATTTATCCTCACGATTAGCCGATAGTGGCAAAAGGCGAAGTAAAATATACCAACAGAAAAACAACTCAAAGTAAAAATAACCAAAATAAAAAAGAAAGGAAACGTCTTATAAAGTAATAGACAATTTTTTGTTGCATCGCTTTTGTATCAACTTTTTCTAATTGTAACAATGAGAATGACGAAATTGATGAAAGAGAAGCAGGAAGTGATTTGAACTCAGACTTTCGATGGAGAGACCATTGGTTGCCTGTAGAACGCGATAAGTCACCGAGGGGGCGAAATAAATCTCAACACATGAATTGAAATGTTTAATGAAAATTTGATCGAAAACATTTCAAATCCATTACAATGTGTGGTAAGGGTAATATCATACTTGGGGTATGATTGTAATATGTTAGGGCATGTATTTCAAAGGACGTTTGCACATTTTTCATTGACGTTTCTGATTTTGATTTCGAGCTCATGTGAAGAAACCAATTCAGTGTTTTCATTTATATTTCGTAAACAAGGATATCGCACAGATCGTACTCGAGATTGATAATTGTATTACTTTTATTTGTAATTCTCGCCCGAGCGTACTAATACTGTAATCATTGCTCCGTGGAAGCGGAAACGCCAAACCAGGTCTGCGAATCCTTGGAGCAGATAATTCCGATGAAAGCAAATGTCAGTGTATTGTCAACCGGGGGTATGCAGGTGGAATGCGCCATAATTACCGATCGTCCGCGTTGAATTGAGTTCCCCTGATTAATTGTGCGGGCTTGTTATTGCAGACGTCGACGGTAAATATAGCGGCCTCCGTGGAATTGGCGACATATCCGCGCGTTCGGTCCCCGCCTTCTCGCGAAATTTTGCATTTCATGCCAGGTTTTGTGATCAAACTTTGCCAAACAAAATATCCCGTCGGCACCACTCCCATTCGCTCAGCCTGCCTGCCGATTCGAACGAATTTCATTTCCCCGGAATCTCTCTAATTGGTTTCTTCGTGGCGTTTTCATAGTTCTATAAAAAAAAACTCGATTTTTTAATTTTGGCTAAATCTCTCCCTCTCTCTCACGCAAGCACGCACACACAAACACACTTAAGCACACATGCATTAATCTATTGAACAAGTATGTAGTATTATTTGTATGGTTGAACCGATACCACTTTGAACCGATACCGATACTCTTACCGATTCCTACCGATACCGATACCGATACTTGAAAATTACAGTAATTAAACATTTTCAAAATATTGATCAATATTGGCATGTAAATATTCTTCTCTAATTATATGCATCAATTTACCAAGAAATTTGCTTTAGAATATTCAAGAATTACACCAGAATATTAAAAAGATGTTATGTAATGAAAAAATACAGCTTTTCGTGCAATATAAAGTTTAATTTTTTCATAATTTCCAGGATAATTAGACTTCGCGAAAATGTCGCACGGCGTTTTTGCTGACTCCGTGAAAGACCAATATGCCTGAACAGTATCGACTGGTATCAGTAGATGAATTCCAACCGATACTTTTCGATACCGATACATGGGCATCGGTATCGGCTCAGCCCTAATTATTTGTGCATCATTGGAACAACTGCGATGAGGATGAAAGATGATTAGATGAGAGGACACTCATAAACAGGGGTAGAAAAATACAGGGCGCCCGGTCGCAATGGGAAAAAGGGGCTGGCGATTGAGTTAGTTTTATTTTTTTCTACTCTACTCATAAATTCCCATGTCCGTGCCAGAATTCGAACTTGGAACGTACTTGACTCAGCGTACTTAACCACAGAAGTGACTTGGAAGACAATATTGCTTCCCGAAGGACTGATACAATACACGCAGACACTTCGTTCATCACATAATGAATCGAGGGTGTGGGGTTACATGTGTACGGTGTCGGCGAGTTCTTCGATCCCAAGATTATGGAGAACTTCCCAGTGACCACCAGAAACAGTGACCATCACATTTTCCGCAGGTAGAAATCCCTAGAACTTCTACAGCTTCGATATTAACTGGATTCCTGTTTGCTGTTAGGAGTGAAGCGATGCTTCGGAATTCAACGCAGAAGTTAGATTCTCTTCTCTGTTTGCTTTTAAGTCCACTTCATGCACAGATAGACTAATCTGGACTCGAACTACAGTTTAAAGTGGGATACAAACCACCACCATGTGCCTCCACCGAGTATTGATTACAAGGTGACAGGGTTACCGTCATCGGGGAGGCCGATTCCCCTCTCAGCAAAGTGATGCAGCACCCGCAAACGCGTCATTCTCACCCCTTTGTTGTGAAGGAACGAGGAGCTCGTTTTGCAGAGATCTTTCAGTGCAGCAACACATTCCTAACTGAAAGCAACTCCTCCCGTGACCTGTTTCCAAAGTTTTCTTCATATTATTTTGAGGGAGATATTTTTTTAAAGGAACTACGGCTGATACAACGTTGCCTTGGGGTTCCGTAACCCCTTCAGGGGAACAGATAAACCTCCGTCGGGAGGATGGAAATTTTTTGAATATTAAAAACCACCGGAAACTTCAAATTAACCATCTGGGATCTCTATGATATAGTGCAGCAACTAATTGTGTGAAACTGTGCATACTTTAGGATATAATATGTCTGCAGAAAAATAAATATTATGATGTCTAACGCAGGTTAACTTATTTCAACACACAGACGAATTCCGACAATATTCTTGACGAGTTGTTAGTTCAGAGCATAGGCGTAGCTAGAACTTTATATTTGGGTGTGCACAAAGAAAAAAATGCGGTCTTGTACCTTTTTAATATAATATTTTGCAACACAATCACTTGGCTCTTTAACTGCACTGATGTTTGTAAAGGAATATAAATTCACTAAATGACAGTGTTGGAAATTTCTGAATATATGTAGTAGAAAAAAATCAAATTGCATAGAAACACACACACAAAATGTTCTTAAATGTTACAAACAAATACATCAAAATACACGCCATCCATAACAAGAAACGTCTGTCAAAATGTACAATGTTCTTAAACTCATCAATAACTTCATTTACATTAATAGACGAAGCTTTTTCCTGTTCCACAAATAGCAAGAGCAGGGCTTCCAATCTATCCTGCTTCTGAGTTGCTCTTAATTTAGTTTTAACTTGGGTAAGCTTGGAGAAAGCACTCTCACACGTGCAGCTTGTGACAGGTATAGAAGACAGGCGCTGCAGTACAGAATAGAATGCAGTAAATATCTTCTTTCTCCAATGACATCAAAAAATCGAAAAACTATAGACACTCGTTTCATCAGCGATAATGCACACGTTTGTACCAAGTAATAATGACATTTTCAACTTCTTACAAACTGCCGTTTATTTTCTCTCGTATTGAAATATCTGTATTTAATTCTCTTCGATAAAGCAGCCCATTAGGGTGTGCCTAGGCACACCCGGCACACCCCGTAGCTACGTCTATGGTTCAGAGTGCTACGTAATGAGCTGTCCCACAACGTATGATCGTTTCACTGAGTTTGTTCTTTAATACAGTCAATGATTTTCCGATTCATTCTAATCCTGTGTAAGACATAGATGCACCATTAGGTGAGTTTTGTCCCATCATCTGTTTCATTATTTCATCATCATCCCTGATGCAGTGATCACAGGAGGCACAAAGGAGTGGGAAAAAGTTACTTTACCACTACAAGCTTTACTTAAAAAATATTATTATTATTATTTATTATTATTAAAGTAGGGTTACAATTAAGCTTACAATTTTCTTTACATTGATTATTTAACTACAAAAACAGCTTTTTGCTATTATAATAGTAATGATGCATCTAACGCATAACTTGAATGAGTTCCTACTGTATGTAGACGAATGGTCAAGACTTCATGTTTGGTGTGTGTGTGAGTGAGAGAGAGAGAGAGAGAGAGAGAGAGAGAGAGAGAGAGAGAGAGAGAGAGAGAGGGGCGGGTTTGGATATAAAATGAACAGTACGATGTTATGTTATGTACCGTTTAAACATGAAACACTGTCCATTTGCAGTTACTATTTTTGAAATGGAACTCAGTTTCAGTTACTATTTTTTGAAACGTTACACCGTTGTAGTTACTATTTTAAAATGTTAATAGTTGTAGTTACCGATAACTCAAGAACCTAACGAAGTTACTTGTATGGTCGCTCCATTCTAGATTAGCTGTAACTCGCAGAAAGCTTTGCATGAATGAAATTCAAACGAACCATTCTTTAATGATGTGTGAATATTTAAAATTAACACTAACTTTTATTGAATTATAATAAACATGTTTAAATGTCAAAATATAGAGGTAAAGGATTCGATGTAACCTTTGTGCAGTACTTTAACAAATATCGTGACATAACACTGTTCCTAGTAACAAATATACATAAAGATTGAAATTTTGTTTGCACTTTTTAGTAATCTATAATTTTGTTCATTACCATTGACAAGTACGGGCAAGTAAATGAGTTACAGTATTTCATTTTAAGATGTAACCAGTTACAGTTACAAGTAACCCGGTGGAGGCACATCGCCGAGTGGTTCGGATCTCACCTTAAACTATAGGTCCAGTCCCGATTGGCCTTTCCGTGCATAAAGTAGACTTAAAACAACAATTCAAATTTACAAGTAACTCGTTACATTAAAACACTGATACCCGGCAAGGGATGTTTATCATGTCAATCCGCACCTGAGGAAAACGTTAGCTTCTTAACAACGGAGGATCGCAACCACGTTGCAACATTGCATCCGCTTTCCCGCGTGTTATGTGTTTTCCTAACCAGTGATCCAGCAGGAGAAAGAAATGATTCGCACGACCAAAAAAGCCTGCTTCCTCGGCGCGGATCCAAAGATCTTCCACCCTGGTTTTATGCCTTGGCAGCTCCGGTCTTGGGGGATGAGAGTGCGACTCCGAAGCAACGTCGAACTACCGTTAAACTAATCAGCGTTAAATATTGAACGAAGGATATAACCACTGTTAAGTAAACTTCCGCCCCACCGAGCACGAATCGAGATCCCCCGCGGCGTTTCCTGTCGGAGAACGGTCGCAGCATTTCTGTCCAACCGATTGCTCCAGTTTTGTCCGTGAAGCGGGATTACACGGCTTAATGGCGAGAGAATGCGGCCTTGGACGTCTGTGGAGGTTATCTTTGCAAAAGATATGTGTCCTAGATTATCAACTTGATGAGGACGAAATTATTACTTTTTTTAACAAGTGTGAAATTGTAATCTTACCTCTACTTTATACAATGCTGATACAGCAGAAGGTTACATACTGTTATATTCACCACTTACATTACACTTTCTTCCTCGTCTGTTTTCTTATTAAATTTTTACGCAACGTTGTACACGTACAGTCTGCGTGAAAACAAAAAAAGTCACTGGGTTCCTCAAAAGAACAAGGACATTCTCGATCTGAATAAGATCTGTAAGATAGGCAACCATACTTTCAACGAAATATAGTGGGCTGCATACCAATCAGGGATGTAATATTCTGTAGATTCAAAATAATAACTCGTGGCGCAAGGACGACTTTCGGGCTTGCCGAAGTGGGAGATCATCCAACAAGTTACAGGGTGACGTGTGGTCAGTACGACGAACCCACAGTCGTTGTTGTAGATTTCCTGACCAGGTTACGCTACTCATTCGTAGCTCCCCAATTACTTCACGGTGGTGAAGTCACGTACACAGGCCGAAAATTGAGGAGAAAAGTTGTTTCGCTTCCTCCCAGAAGATTCGAACCTACACGGGTCCCGTAGCCAGAGCCAACAGTATGACGCCTTAGACCGCACGGCCTTGGTGCGGGACATATACCACTACATGCATGACATACCTAGGTATATTACACTTTCTTTCCCACCTGATTTTTAGTTTTTACACAACGTTAATAGTCTGCGTAAAAACAAAAAGAGTCATTAGGGTTCATTAAGAGAACATCCTTATAGATAGGTAACCAAACTTTCACTCCAATATAGCGGGCTGCATACCATTAAATGATATAATTGTCTTAGAGTAATGAGAAAGGTGGTTGATTGTGAGGATCATCATAGACTTAAGTTTATAATTTCCCACCTGAAAACACTGAAATCATTTTCATTCAAATGAATTCTCTGACATCAATTTAGAGCGCAACCCATCCTGTCGCTATCCTTTACATGAATCCAGGTGAAAAAGAACTTCGTAAGTAGGAAGAATTTAGATGGACTGTTTAATACAAATTCCAGACATTACAGTTCTGTTAACCTTACCTTTCGATCTATGGATCCTTGTACTCATGCTAAAAATATTTCAATGGCATACAAAGTGTATACGTTTGCGTTCTTAAGATTATGACTATTCAAGACTTTGAAATTCCTTGAACGGGGCTGAATACGGTTTGAGAGAAATAAATGTGTAGAATGAAAAGAATGGCTATCACATATCTCATTAGTTACAGCAACGTGTCTGCTGCTATCCTCTTTATGATAGACCAGTGTTTAATCACTTCACATAACTGTATGTAATAAATGACATGAAATTCAAGGCTGATTTTGAAGGGTTTTCCCAACTATATTCTGAGCATTAAATACATGAGTAAAAATATCTGATTTGGTTCCTAGGGCCATAAATCTGTGTTATGAGCATTAAATACATGATAAAAGGATAGCTACTGTATTTCCTACGGTAATTGGATGAAGCCGATATCCAGACAGTTAGGTTGATCTGATACTAAGAAGTAAGGTTTCGTGAAGTTATTCTAATATGTTTTAAATAGGTTACACAGGCGTTGCCATCGAATAGGCGATGGTGGGATTTAGCCCACTCTAAAATAATATCAGTCCACCTAAGCAACACCAAGAATTTTAATTCGACGATTACAGACAGACGGAGGGTAGACGGAGGATGGAAATCAAGAGAGAAAAGAAAGGAAGAAAATGTAAAGATGAGAAAAAGAGAATTAGAGGGAAATGGAATTGGTAGGAAAGTGAAAAAACAAAGGGAGAAAGAGATAAAAGAGAAACATAATGAGTTCTAAAAGGGAGATCGAAATTGTGAATGCAAGAAAGAGAAAAATGAGAAAATTCATAACGAATCTTGAATAACGAATCTGAAAAAAATTAGTCCACCGAACCAAAATTAAGATCTATAGAACGCAATTAGAACTCAGTCGCCTTAGCATTTTAGCCAATTTCCTTGCTTTTGTTGCTGTGACGTCATTGAAAAGTAGCATCCGTGATCGCGTTGGTGTGAAAAACGAGCTACATCACATCTAGTACTTACAGGGAGAAAAAAATTAGCGTTTTCAGGTAGAGGGCAGATGTAAATATGAATCTGTCCAGAAAAATAGAGGGTCCGAATGCACAAAAGAAAAATCAATATCACGTTATTTCAAAAACAAACGAGAAACGGAAAAATGCAAAAGAAACCTTGTCGTTTGCTCCACCGCTAGGGACGCTGAAGTCGCGCCGCTACCTGCTACATTGTTATCCCGAAAGCGGTCGATACTCGTGGCCTGCAGGAGAGAAAAATCCTCTCAGAAAAATTTCCGAGATGTTCAGAATCTCATCTTGTGCCAAAAATACGCTACACGTATACAAACGCAGGGGGGAAAATGAGAGAAGGAAAATCTGATTACGGACAGACGCCTCCAAAGCATTTCTGATTTTACCTTTAACGTTTCGAAGGAGCGTTATGAAATTTGCAGCACTTTGGCCAATATGGCGGGAAAACTTCGTACGAAATGAGCATAGGACGTTAAAATATAGACACAAATGGACAGTTTTGCTACAGATAAACTGATTATATATACTCTGCGGAGAAAATTGCAGATGAAATGAGCATATTGTTGATTAAACATCCATGACTTAGGTTCTCACAGATCTGAATCGACATATTTTCACAGCACGTAGAGAACATCACCGCGAGCAATTATTCTTAATAACATTTTCCCTGTTAAGGTCTCGTTATGACGCCACGAAAAACAGCACATTCTATTCCATAGGCCTATATACATGTGTGTAATCACGTACTATATACATACATGGTTGCCACTGTATTTTTTTTTCTCTCGGATGTCGTATTAAAGAGATGATGCAATGTGTAAATAGTATCATGCAACCAGAGATGGCATCAGGGTGAAATCACATCA
This sequence comes from Lepisma saccharinum, assembly GCF_977018435.1. NCBI lineage: Eukaryota > Metazoa > Arthropoda > Insecta > Zygentoma > Lepismatidae > Lepisma > Lepisma saccharinum. Next base: position 219,247,667 of record NC_139229.1, on the reverse strand, counting down.
CATTCCCCCTTTTCTTGCTAATTCTAGTTCTCATGAACAAAACAAGGGCCTTCCTGATAGCGAACTTGGTACGTCTTATTTTTAAGTAAGATGTTGAGAAATATAACGTTGTTATATTACGTATTTATTGTTCCACCAATCAGCGCTTAAATGAAAGAAGCGATTAACCTGTATGTAACCTGATGCAATCAACTGATAACTGTAATTTGTAAATTAAAATTTATTTTTCAGTGAAGCAAGATAAAAGAAAGAAATGTATAATAGCTCAACTTTAAAATATATAATGATTAATGTAACTTTATTATGATATGAAAATTATGTAATCAACGGGGGTTGGAGAGTATAACCTCGGGCATAAAAACTTCAGATTTTTGTTAGTAAGGGATAGTCAGGGGGTGCTCGTTGCTATGTGAAGTACGTATGCATTACGTCATCTGGGAGGATCGGGTTTGACGGTGCTCATTGATATGTGCAGTAAGTTTTGTGCGGGGTACATTTAGCTACTAATACGTCGCAAAAATCGGAACAAGCAGGTTGTTGATTTTGTAGCGTTCGATTTATTTTTATTGTATTTTTGTACTTCTAGACTGCAATCATGTCTAATTGTGCTGTAGCAAGCTATGAAAAATATAACCAGAAAACTAAAGGAACTGACATAAAATATCATAATTTCCAGTCGATAATTGCGTAAGTAAACAGTGGATTCATGCTTGTAGACGAAATGTAAAAAATGCAAGTGTGCAGTGCCAATTATTGTGAAGAAGACTATGTGCGAGATCTAAAAGCAGAATTTCTGTATTTTCCACCAAAGAACGTGCTGAAGCCAACTGCAGTGCCATCGCTAAAATTACATCCAATTACTTTAGTACCAAATAATCGAGGAAATGGTGTAGTTCTCCTAAACACTTATCTTCACAATATGCTTCGCTTGTAGGACGTGCTGATAAGGTTTGCAGACCTGTACGCTACGAAAGACACGCAATAAGGAAACGTGCCCTAAACAGGCTAAATACTATGCTGCCAAAAAAGTGAAAAATATATAGACGTTGGTATATACACAAACTGCAAGCAATGTTTCGTTGTTGGAAAACATATTCGATCTATTACAAAGGAGAAATACACATCTGCATAATGAAGCAAATAAATTAAAGATTACAAACAACCTCTTTCAACCGCTTTAACCAAATAAAAAAGTTCAAAATCTAGAACGTAACCTAACCGACAGTACTACAAGAGAAGTCATCAATATCTTGAAAATGTGTTCAACTAGTGCGAAGTACGTAGTGAGCCTAATTGATTTGTTAAGTACATTTTATGTAAGTCGGATTTATAATTATTAACAATTTCATTTAACACAGACCGATGTTGATTGTGATTTGTATTTTCACATTATTGTGAAAAACGTTGTCGGAAATGGGCATTTCAAAGATCGTGTACTAACTTTCACGCTATTCGAAATGAAATTCACTTAGTACATCTTCAATTCGAGTTACATACCGTTGTATGCACGATGGTAAATATTGCATAAGTGAATATTACACCCATCATTAAAATGTTTGCAACTTTGTTCAATTTTGGTATTTCACAAAGATATTGTGAATAATTTTGTACCCTTGTACTCAATATAAACCAATGGATGTTACATTATTTCTTTGTAGTACATTTCTGTCAAAAAGAGCAAGATCTAAGATTAGTGTAATGCAAGTTACTTCATTAATGTACAAATGTGTGTCGCATATCAGCCTTGGAGTATATTTTCCGCTTATACAACTCAGACACACATGGGAATGGAAATGGAAAATCTGCGGACAAAGTCCTTTAACGAATAATAATTCGTACACTTGCACGGTCAATCATTGTGAGTTCATGTAACTTTTCTCCTTTATTGTTTAATTAAACTAAGATATTTTCATCGATATTCTCAAAGCGTTTCATTTACCGTGTGATCAAAAATATATTTCTATAGGCTTGAATTAGTAGGTTAAGACATTTAAGTTTGATGTTCCTAGTACTCATCAAGTATTTCGAGTAGGTTAACTTAGTTAAATTAGTACTTGTACACTTTGACTCATCTTCTGCACGCGTTTGTATGTAAAGTTCTTAATACGAAAAAATACTTTTTAGAACTATGACAACGATAACTTGCAGCCAAATTTGAACCAGAGAAATTAAAAATATCTGCAAATTACAAACTGGAATTGCGTTTTCAAAGTCTGAAACTACTATCTTACAAAATATTTCATCATTCTTTCTCCACATAAAACTTTTCAAAAAAATTTTGCATGTGGAACTTTGATCCGTACGTAAATTATTGTACAGTAAATAAATATATGAAGAAGGTTGGGAATTCTTTCGAATTTAGAGTAAGTATCAAATGCAGAGTAAAAATTTATCTAGATTGTATATTGCTTCTTTCACTTGATAACTTCAAAAATAAAGTTACATTATGGTGAACGGTAAAGATTGGATTTTAAGTATATCAGTATAATTTTAATACTTTCTGATGTTATGTAAAATTTGAAATGTTCCTGGAAATGATTGCAACGTTCTGAATGAATAAGAAGGAACTATTTAGTCAGAAAACTAAATATTAGGCATTTGTACTGCGTTGTGTTAAATGTTGTAAATAGATTATACCGGATTAGAAATTACGGTTATTCAAGTTTGGACCCCAATTAAAAGTTAATCAGTAGAACCACATAAAAACGAGTTACATCAAAATTCAGCTTATTCAATTCTGTGTCAATCTATAGTTACCATTTTTTTTTTATTATGCCTTCTATTTTTATTATCGTGAGAACAAGATAGGATTATTTTTTAGTTTGGCAAACTATCGCTCTCTTTGAGATTCTATAAATAAAGAACGGGTGTTTTTTTATTTATAGATTATATATTATATAATTTATTTATTTATTATCCAAACTCTAATATCCATAATTTATAATCCGATAGTACTCCTGTGACTTTCTGTGAGCCCGTAGTACCTCGGAGGCCTCTGTCGATCTCCTTGGCGTAGTGCTTAGCACACCGCGCTTCGACTCCAGGGGTCCCGGATTCGAATCCAATCGGGCAAGATATTGATTTGTCCTTAATGGGAAAATTGAGAATTTAGTAAATGTGATAGTATATGTGAAAACAAATATTGATTGATTGATTTGCTTCATTTTACTTCGCTTCTTGTGCCACTTTTGGCTAATTTGCGAAGATAGGGATGAGTGATGAAATGATGAATGAACACTTACAAACATCCATGCCCGAGCCAGGATTCGAACCCAAACCTCTGGCCTTGAAGTGCGATGTGCTAACCACTACGCCAAGGAGGTCGGTTTTTGGAAACAAAGAAAGAGATCGAAGGGGGGGGTTTTATTATGGGTTTTCCTTTCATATTTAAAAAAGACAGAAAAGCAAAAATAAACCAAATCTGTCAATCAATTCTTTCTTTGTAACTCTTTCACTATGCAATTCTTCTTTAGCATGCAACGTTTCTTATTAAAATCATAATACTATTTATGAAATGATGAAATCTGAAATTCTAATTAGAACACGGACAACCTTCTTTGTAATATACCGATCATGTTTCAGAAAAATGAATTTTTACAATACGTTTGCATGTGCAATTTTCCCCTCTTTTAAAAGTAGCATGTTTTAATTATGTTACTAATCATTAAAGGAATACCTCAATACCATCCCGAAGTATGATAATTAATATTTACCCCTCAAAGTAATGAAACACTTTCCCTCTCTGAAACTCGCATAGAAATGATAGCGGCCGTTTGCTTCTGCCAAGCCCCGAACGAACATAACCGAAGGGGCACCGAACATAACCGATCCTCCCACATGACGTCACGCGTTCGTGCATGATCGGCAATTTTCGGATGGCGCTACCTTATAGTATATTAAGTTACCTTGAGGGATAGTGAGTTTTGCACTTCCTGTGTGTAATAGGAAGGTATCAGACAGACTTTCTATATTCTTCAAAATAACAAGCAGTACCTTTTGAACTTCGTACCAAAATTTGAGGTTTACTCCCTACTTCTCCCCTAAAACAATTAACTGTAATAACCTTTTGCAATAAACAGTAAAACCCATACATCTGTGTTTCCATGATCCTGAGATGGCTTCAGTGTAGGCCTGAAGAGTCCTAACTCCAGACAGAAAGAGCAGAGGGTAACTAACAACCGAGTGAAGGAACATAACAAACTGGTAACCGTACTGCCATGTGTCCTACATTCTATCCTCGGTGGAAGCATATTGCAGAGTGATTTGGATCTCACTGATATCAGCATCAGGTTTAAACTTTGAGAAATGTATGACATTCAGAAAATAATTGGCAAGATTTATTCCAAGATATTTACACTCGTGACTCTGGCCCTTATCGCCAGGAGTCCCAGGTTCGAATCCCTGCCTTGGCATGAGTGTTCTTTGTGTGTCCCTTCATCAACATCATCATATCATCACTCATCATAATCTTCGCGTTTAGCCAAAAGTGGCAGAAAAGCGAAGTAAAATAAACCAAATCAATCAGTCAATCTGACCTTTATCCTGAATGCTTACGCAGTCCGTATGTAGTACATTAAAGACTTTTGTGCTTTGTGAAATATGGTAAAAACATAACCGCAAATTTACACTAAGTGGTTGCATACATGCAGGAGAGAAAATGCTGTTTTTCGAGTGCTCGTAGCATCGAAATGAGCTCTCAACGTATTAAGAAAAATTATCGCCTGGAGGTTTTCTAAATGCTGTAAAAGTCTATTATTGTTCTACGACAACTAATATGACTATGTTACCTTTAATGTTTCCGAACGCACCCCTAGATGGCAGGATGTTCTACCCGTTTGGAAGCAAAGTCTCGAACCCAGCAAAGTACGTCGTTTCGTTTACCGTTGTTACATTTCCTCGCAATACACTTATTGTTTAACCAATAAGCATCCGAAACACGCTACAAGGCACAGTACACGGCCGAATGTTACGTTTCGTGTGCATCGCACAGAGATATTTATGACGTCAGCTAGCTATATGTGACGAGCTCTGAGAATTTATTGAAATTAAGTTCATTTTAGGCTAATGGCTTAAAAGATAAGAACAAAACTTGAGCTGAATGTCAAGCAGACAAACAGTACTACGAAAGTCAATTAGAAATACACTTGAATCTGCTCTGACAGAAAGAGAGAGAGAGAGAGAGAGAGAGTTCTTTCTTCGATAACCCTCCTAAAACAGTTTCTTTCCCTTTATCTTCCAACATCACATTACTATTCAATTCCCTCTGCTCCAGAATTGCATTATCGAACCTAGTCTGGATGCGGTAATTTCATTGAATCTGCACTGCTACACCAGCGTAATTAAATCTCGGTGCTGCCATCTACAGGCGGCTGGTTCAGGCCCAAACGACTATCCCCCCTCTCTTTTCCCCAACCTTCTTTTTAGCGGGGCCATTTACGATTACCTCGGCAGAAGCTTGCTGAAAAGTCGCTCCCAGTTGATCATCTCCAAGCAAGGATGCTGGAATCGGATCGCATCTGAAGTAATCCTGCGTGCAAATAGATTAAGTGCTGTTGTTCCAAGTTTACGCAGACATCACGGTACTGTCTGCTTTAATATTTTTGGCTGCGTTATTAGAGTATAGGTACACTATGAGGATGTATATTTTTCACTGGGCGTTTGCGGGTAGGAATGTTTCTGAGTCGGAACTTGTAATAATCTGGGCGAGAACGAGATGGACTTCTGTAGAAAGCGAGACGAGACAGAGTCCGTCGGTCTTGTTCGAGACCTTGATATGGTATTTGAGAAATGTATGTGTGTGGAAAAATATTCTCGTGCCTCTAACTCCATTTCTCAGGTAAAACACACACACACTATTTTCCTTATCTTTCAATGCATTCATAAACTTCTTTCTTAATAACATTTGGCTACAATATCATTTGTTATAGTTCAAAACAATAATATATTCGTTCTACACAAGTATGTATTTGCAAAGCGTCCACATATTTCAATATCAGTTTTTCTTACACAGAAAGAGTTGAAAGTTGCTGGAGCCCACCTCCGAGGCGGAGTGGTTAGCCAAGCGTGCTACGAACCCAGGTTCAAATCCTGGATAATGTATGTTGGTACCACTGTGTTTGCCCCATCTTCATTTCAATTGTTCAACGTGGAAATTAACCAAAGAGATCGAAAAGCAACATAAGATAACAAACAGGAAGAAAAAAAGGCACTATTGCATTTTTTTATGCTTGTGGCATGCTTGTGGTTTGTTTTACTTTGTTCTAAATTCCACTTTATACACAGAAAGACTAATTAGGACTGAACCTACAGTTTATAATGGTATCTGAATTACTATATGCCTCCACCGGGTATTGAACCCGAGACTCCATGATCACAAGGCGACGACTATGTCATGGGGAGGCGCCATGCCTCTGGAAACACCCATAATTCCTTTCGAAAGCGACTTCTGCAAGAAAAGCGATCGCAAATTCCAAGCACTTTAAGATGTGGATTCACTGATTTGCCGGAACGGACTCTCTCCGTGTGTCAACGCCTTCCTCCCTGTGGTGAGAGCCTGATCTAAATTTCAAATTCCTGGCGATGATGAAAAATGGCATGATCCACTGTTTGCACCTTTCGGCCACAGGGACATCAAAAATTCAACAGCTCGAGGAAATGGAATCCTTCCTTCCTGTTTACACCCGGACACCTTCTGAAGATTCTGTCGCTTTGCATACGGTTCCAACGAAGGAATGCGACTTACTAGAATGTTTGGGAAAGTCAAGAAGAGGTTGCATGTGTGTGTGTGTGTGTGTGTGCATATGTATATATACACACTGCATATAGAAATAAGTTTAAACATGTTCAAATAAAATTACCTGTATCATCAGCCAGTTTGTACAGCCGACAGTCAGAGGAGTTGTGATAAACTTATTTCAATGTTTTATGTAAATAATTACGAAAATTTTTACTTTCACTAACAAGAATTAACAAGACTCAATACACAAAGTAATAGAAAATTTTACTAAAAAACAATTTAACAACATCGGTAGAACTGTACCTTGGACTAAGATGCTATATTGATTGACTTGGTTTATTTTTCTTCGCCTTTTTGTCACTTTTGGCTAATTGCGAATCTTAGGATGAGTGATGAAATGATAAAATTGATGAAGGGACACTCACCAAGAACACCCATACACAGGCAGGGATTCAAACCCGCGACCCGTATGCTGTATAAAGAAGTAATCCCCCCCACTCAACAGAAAAAAGAAAATTGTTCAGCTGAAAGCGAGAGAATAAGTATACGTAGTATAAGCACTACAAAATGGGTAATGTCCAAATCACATTGCATGCTAATTCCTTTTCGAAGCTATTTAAGAGGTTGTAAAGAAAGTAATTCAAATTTATAGATATGTGACACGTTATGAAGAAAGAGTCTTGATATGAACCACTACAGTAAATATTATGGTAAGAATAATATATTCTATTCATTTCATTTCTTTGTGTCAAATAAAAACTACATTTCGCGACTCTACTTCGTCGTAATTTGTTTGTACTGATCATAACATAAATACTGGTTCTCATCGATTGTGTTCCAAGCCGAACATGCGAGAGAGACTTGGAGGTAAAGATTAACAACAAATGTGGCTAAATTACCTGGAATTTATAGTGGAGATAATCAAAGAACAGTAGGTATATTAAGCATTGATAAATTTACCATTCGTAACGTTAACTTACTGTTCGTTTCTTTGCTGTCAATGTTGCGAAGTACCATACAACGTGTAGAAAATACCATTTGAAACATTGCACATGAGTGGAATATACATTTATATATATTACAGGAGTGAAATGAAAACCTTAAAAGTCAGATACAAATTGTAGGGCAGACTGTATATAGCTCAAATTTACATGAGGTATCAACTGTTATTTAAAAAACGACGTCAAGGCTGCAACACTAATCAAGTGAGCTTCAAAACGCCATTTTTGTGATTTTAAAGATGACGCCTCCTATACACACTTGTGGTTTCTTGCCCTCTTTCAGGCTAAAACTTACAAAAATTTCTCGGCAAATGAAAGTTCAATATAACTGTGCATACTTACTACGCCAGCAAGTTCACTAATAGAAGAGAAAGTTCGACAATGGCCTCAGTTCGCAGGCAGATGGGTGAAAAGGCCTTCGCAGTGGCTCATAAGTGACTGCACGTGGACTCTAAAGACTTATTCTTCTTAAGGTATACAGGCTATACAAAGTTGAAAATATACATATAGATCAGCAATAGGTCTGTACTAAAGTGCAGCAAGCTTGTGCAACCCTACATAAATCTACTAGATAAAAACAAATTAAAGTTTTAATTTGACTCTTCCTTGTAATTTGTGGGCGATACACATTAAATTTACAAGGACATGATGAAAGCATTCCTAAGAGGACAGTCATATGCTGATGCAGCACATTCAATACGTGATGCATTTCGACGTTTCCTTGTGGCTATGGTTGTTATGCCCTTCGTGTTAATTTGTTCATTTACCTTTCTCCATGCAGAAGCAATTAAGGAAAGTCTTTAAAAGGAAACGTGCAATTGCACAGAGCCGTAACCACAATGTTAGGAAGAGACGCAGAGATGATTCCGGCCAAATTGCGTGGTGCAATGAACATATTCCAGTCACCTGCCTCCCAGGGGACCACTTCAGGTACTCCTCGTGAAGTAGGTTGTGCGAACAAGACAACCGCAGGAAAAAATCCAATTACAGCATTCGGTAATGGGAGCTGAACCCTCACTGTGCCAGCCGAAAGCGCGGGACACCAAAATGTAATTTTAAGCCGAATGTGAATTTAGTTTTCCTATCTTGTCAAGAACATCAGCTAGTGGTTGTAATTTATTTGCAAACAGTGCAGTTGAAACGCAGTTTCTTCTATTTAGACCATAATATAAAGATATGCCAAGAGATGTTGGTGGGAAATTTTCTCCAAACGAAGATATGCTTTTCGCCCACTATGCATCCTTACCAGCAAGATCGCATCAAACAAGTTGAAACTCTCCTACGTAACCTTTAAGCGGAATCAAACACCGACGGGATGTTCTAATATGTACAGACAAAAGCAAAGTAGAAACGGAAGGCTTTTGGTTAATATAATGGTTGTTCATTCGCCATGAAGCGTGGGTATGTTTATCTCTGCAACAAGTAGGCGGATAGCCCGTTGCCAAGACACACGACACACCGGCTCGGTCCCCTCGACAGACAAAGACCGGGCGTCGCTGCCTACCAAATATCTTTCTGTTATTAATATATATATGCCACGACTACGCTCAGTTCCTGCGGGGCATGGGACCCCGCATCCCAAAGTTCGGGTAAGGGTCTGTTTCAAGATAATAATATAATCAAAAGTTAAATTTACACTTACATAACCAAGACTTCAAATTATATTAGCCCTTTCTCATGCTTGAACTCCACCGCAATCGCACCCGCATCCCACTGACCAGTGAGGATACGCATACGATTCGCGATTGAAATCAGCATAATCAATTCTGGCGTCCTTTGGATTGATAAGGCCTCCGCCTCACTGACCAGTAACGGCGGGACACCTCTCCAACCAAAAGGAAGTCAGTTAATTTATACTTATTAGGCAAACTTACTTCAAAGAAATACCAAATAACGATTATAAATTTATTTACTAATCCATATATATGTTAGGATAAAAGAAAGTATACAATCTTCAGATCGAGAAAAATTTACAATGCCAAAATTTAATTTCTGTTCAAATAACTTCCGAAAAACATAGACTGAAACTTGCTTTCTCATAAAATACAATCCAGAGAGCTCTCTCTCTTATATATATATATATATATATATATATATATATATATATATATATATATATATCGTCCATAACCCAGCTTAACTTGGTTTCAATAAACAGGTGACAAATTAACAGTAATGATCGACAATTTCCATTAACCAAAACCAAAAGAAAATTACATAAACTTCTTATCCGTAAATATCTATTTGTGCTTCTGTCATATTTTCACTTCAGTATTATGTTCTTTAGAACTCTCGAGGTATACTACCCTCTTCGGGGCCAACCTCCAATAACATTCATAACTAAAGATAAGGGGAGCCTGTCTCTACCCAATTACCAAAGCCATCTCTCGGCCACAAACTACAAATGTTCGCTTGGAATTCCATAACATAACAGGGGACACTGTCTACCCTCTTTGGCTACTTACATTGCAAAAGCAAAACAATAGACTTTTACATAAAACGAATTTCTATAAAAACATTTACTCGACCGGTCACCTATTATAACTGTTTCAAAATTATATCTAACATAAAACCAAAATAAGAAAACCCATTAAACGTTCCGGATACTCAGACTTTAGAAACGGACGTAAAACTATATAAGTTATTAGATTTAAGAGACATCCTCTGACCAGAGGTATGCTCTCGGATTTAAGTATCAAAGAAACAAATTTATTTAAATGAACCTCCTGACCAGGAGAATTCAGAATGATTTAGAATAAAAATTAACTCGACGAGAAGGATGTATATCTTGAATTTATATCGGAGTCACACTGACCAGTGCCAACTTCGATAGAATTTATGAAACAAAATTTTAAATTATTAAGATTAATTATGTATAAATCAAATTATTTACAAGCCTGCCAAAATCCCCTTTAAGGATCATGCTGACCAGCACAAATCCAGAAAGGTGGCTTACGGAAAACTCAGGACATTGTAGAAGGGAGAGCTGACCAGCCACTCCCCTCACAATGCCTGTGTTCTCCCAGCCCTGGACCTCGACAAGCGATTTAATCACCTAACGATTCCGGAATCTACTGCTATACTGAATTAATCTGCCAGCGAGAACGCTGATATTTATACTTGCGAGATTGCGCAATCCTATTTCTCAACAAAAGATTTCGACAAACTGAAAAGTTATTTTTAGCATCTAACAATTACCCTTTCCAAAAGACATATCCAGAAACACAATGCAAGCTAAACTTATTTACAAACCCACGCAGCGCCGAACGAAAAGAACTCATTGTTGTTAAGGAAGAAAAACAACGCAAGCTTCTACTTGCTTTGCGTTCTTTCTCGTTGGGCCGAAACTGCGTTACAATGTTAACAAAGATAAAAGATAAAAATGTACATTCAAAAGATTAAAACTCCAAATGAATTTATACGAGGGCTATTAAATATTAAAAAGATTTGCCAAAAATTTTTCAATCGTTACAATATGCCCCTTTCTTTTTTTGGGAGAATTTTTCTCAAAAGAAAAAAATATTTAAATTCCTTCCTTTTGGAGAAAAATTCTCAAATGAAAATTCAATTAGCTAACGATTGCCTTTAACTTACTTACTAATCTACACGCTATGACAATACTAATTTACATACATATATATATATACACTCAAACAAATACCTCAGACTTTAAGAAAAGCCATGCCCTTTTTTTACCACGATGGCTTTTCTTTTTAACCGAAAAAAGTTCGCACAAGTGGTCTTTGTTATCCCTCGGCGCTCAAGTTCTTTCATTAATTTTCCAACTGACATTTTTCCATCTTCAAGTAGGTCGCGGTACACCTGTATCACTTCCTCATCCTCTCTTTCACGTGACGAGAAACTCCAACCATCCAAATTATCTCCCGCTTCTTCATTGATTGGCGATCCATTGTCGCTGTTTTCTCGTTCACTGTACTCTTCACCGGAACTCACTGCACCATGTTCGTGGACACATTCATCCTGTTTGAGGTCTTCATTGATTGGCGATCCATTGTCGCTGTTTTCTCGTTCACTGTACTCTTCACCGGGACTCACTGCACTATGTTCGTGAACACATTCATCCTGTTTGAGGGGCGTCACAGGATCAGTTTGTATTGCGACCGACACTAACTCCTTCCTTTGTTCGTCTTCCGCGTGCCTTATTTTTAATAGTTTAGCCGTGACGCTTTGCAAAATTCGGAACTGGCCTTTCTGCGCTCTTAGAAACCTTTCATGCTCTTCCTTGAAGGCTGTCAGAGTTTGTCCAACCTTCCTTTCCCACAATGCCAACTCCACCTGTCTTACTTTTTCTTCACCTTGGAATACTTTTCCTAGTGTCTTTATTTGTCTTTCCAGCTCTGTTTTTCGCCAATCTTGAACTACTGCCTTCAACTTCCCAAACTCTTCCATCATGGTCTTCCTGGTTTCTTCCATTCCAGTTTCCTTTGGCGCAAACACAGTCAATCTTTCTACTAGAGTTCCCACATCTCGTTGTACTTGCTTAATTGTCTGAAGTACTTCCGTTTCTTCTTCCCAAAATTTCGTATCTGCAAAGGCACTCCCACTCTTATAAGTTTCCTCCAGGTCATTCTCCGTCCAATCCTGATTTTCCATAGCCCTTTCCTTTTCTTTCTTTTCTTTCTTCCTAAAAAAAAATTCATATATATTTACATTTATATCTATTTAATTTATATACAACTATTTTTCAATATAAGCAAATACAGATTCCCTTTTTCTAATCGAGCCCCACGTTATGGCGCCACTTGCAACAAGTAGGCGGATAGCCCGTTGCCAAGACACACGACACACCGGCTCGGTCCCCTCGACAGACAAAGACCGGGCGTCGCTGCCTACCAAATATCTTTCTGTTATTAATATATATATGCCACGACTACGCTCAGTTCCTGCGGGGCATGGGACCCCGCATCCCAAAGTTCGGGTAAGGGTCTGTTTCAAGATAATAATATAATCAAAAGTTAAATTTACACTTACATAACCAAGACTTCAAATTATATTAGCCCTTTCTCATGCTTGAACTCCACCGCAATCGCACCCGCATCCCACTGACCAGTGAGGATACGCATACGATTCGCGATTGAAATCAGCATAATCAATTCTGGCGTCCTTTGGATTGATAAGGCCTCCGCCTCACTGACCAGTAACGGCGGGACACCTCTCCAACCAAAAGGAAGTCAGTTAATTTATACTTATTAGGCAAACTTACTTCAAAGAAATACCAAATAACGATTATAAATTTATTTACTAATCCATATATATGTTAGGATAAAAGAAAGTATACAATCTTCAGATCGAGAAAAATTTACAATGCCAAAATTTAATTTCTGTTCAAATAACTTCCGAAAAACATAGACTGAAACTTGCTTTCTCATAAAATACAATCCAGAGAGCTCTCTCTCTTATATATATATATATATATATATATATATATATATATATATATATATATATCGTCCATAACCCAGCTTAACTTGGTTTCAATAAACAGGTGACAAATTAACAGTAATGATCGACAATTTCCATTAACCAAAACCAAAAGAAAATTACATAAACTTCTTATCCGTAAATATCTATTTGTGCTTCTGTCATATTTTCACTTCAGTATTATGTTCTTTAGAACTCTCGAGGTATACTACCCTCTTCGGGGCCAACCTCCAATAACATTCATAACTAAAGATAAGGGGAGCCTGTCTCTACCCAATTACCAAAGCCATCTCTCGGCCACAAACTACAAATGTTCGCTTGGAATTCCATAACATAACAGGGGACACTGTCTACCCTCTTTGGCTACTTACATTGCAAAAGCAAAACAATAGACTTTTACATAAAACGAATTTCTATAAAAACATTTACTCGACCGGTCACCTATTATAACTGTTTCAAAATTATATCTAACATAAAACCAAAATAAGAAAACCCATTAAACGTTCCGGATACTCAGACTTTAGAAACGGACGTAAAACTATATAAGTTATTAGATTTAAGAGACATCCTCTGACCAGAGGTATGCTCTCGGATTTAAGTATCAAAGAAACAAATTTATTTAAATGAACCTCCTGACCAGGAGAATTCAGAATGATTTAGAATAAAAATTAACTCGACGAGAAGGATGTATATCTTGAATTTATATCGGAGTCACACTGACCAGTGCCAACTTCGATAGAATTTATGAAACAAAATTTTAAATTATTAAGATTAATTATGTATAAATCAAATTATTTACAAGCCTGCCAAAATCCCCTTTAAGGATCATGCTGACCAGCACAAATCCAGAAAGGTGGCTTACGGAAAACTCAGGACATTGTAGAAGGGAGAGCTGACCAGCCACTCCCCTCACAATGCCTGTGTTCTCCCAGCCCTGGACCTCGACAAGCGATTTAATCACCTAACGATTCCGGAATCTACTGCTATACTGAATTAATCTGCCAGCGAGAACGCTGATATTTATACTTGCGAGATTGCGCAATCCTATTTCTCAACAAAAGATTTCGACAAACTGAAAAGTTATTTTTAGCATCTAACAATTACCCTTTCCAAAAGACATATCCAGAAACACAATGCAAGCTAAACTTATTTACAAACCCACGCAGCGCCGAACGAAAAGAACTCATTGTTGTTAAGGAAGAAAAACAACGCAAGCTTCTACTTGCTTTGCGTTCTTTCTCGTTGGGCCGAAACTGCGTTACAATGTTAACAAAGATAAAAGATAAAAATGTACATTCAAAAGATTAAAACTCCAAATGAATTTATACGAGGGCTATTAAATATTAAAAAGATTTGCCAAAAATTTTTCAATCGTTACATCTCTTTTATTTTATATTCAAGGTCAAGCCGTTTCTATACTGTAAGTTATGGTGTTTGTCCCTAAAGCAATGTCGACTGAACTCAACATAGTTTTTCAGCTTCACTTCGTTAACTGCATTCGTGCAGGTCAACGGGGCTCTGTCGCCTGGACCCACGGCCAATATAACCCTCTGTAGGGTCGTATTATCCTGTGTTCGTCCGTACATGTGCTGAGTGACCCTTCTAAATGAGATTTTATTCTCGGAGATAGTATAGTTTTAGCTGCCGGCAAGAAGTCTTAAGTTTTACAAATCGAGTGTGAAGTTCTTGAACAAACTGTGATTTCATTTTATTTCTAGGGTCCTGTCCTTAGCAAGGAGCTTATCTCAAGTAGTCTGGCGTGCACACATAGCCTATGTGCTGACGTGTCCATAATTGAAACGTGCCTCCCCGATGGAGCAGTGGTAGCGTCGTCTCCTTGTAATCAAGGGGTCCCGGGTTCGATTCCCGGTGGAGGCATATAGTGGTTCGGATCTCACTTTAAACTGTAGGCCCAGTCTCGATTAGCCTTACTGTGCACAAAGTGGACTTAAAACACCAACTCAATCATAATTCAAACATCAATCATTCATTCAATCAATTTGAACAAGGAAAGCCAAAAAGGAGTGAAATTTACTCGCCTAGTTCTTCCACTAAAAAGCATTGAAAATGTTCTGAGGTCGAGTCTTCATGCGTGCTTCTACGAGTTCCTCTTATTCAGTCATCTAATTATCGCGATAGACCAAACTTTTAGAAAAAATAATATACTATATTTTCGAAAGTAGTCATTAACACTTATCGTCATAGATTCCCTAAAGAGATACAAAAGCGACGTATGTAATCTAAAATGGAACGCAGAACCCTCACACATTCGCTCTGCCCAGGAATTACATTCGAATTTTATCAACCGCATGGGTGTTTCACTGGCTTTCCTAGTCTATGTTATCGATTTTTCATTCATCCTCATCGTCGCGATTACCTGCGAATAGAAATTATTTTTGAAAATAAGATGTACTCAAACAAAAATAGACGAAGTTACTCAGGAGTGCAAATGTGCACGTTTTCAAACAATTTGTTTCTGAGTTTCGTCGCGAACGTTAGAAACATCATTTTTTTAAAAAAAAAGTTTCCATGATGCAGAGTAAGTATGAATGAAGACGGCCGGAGTCGTTGACGTTCAAAGCTTGGAATATGTACTTTAATGCGTAATTAGCATTGCATTTAAGGTCCATAATTTTCAGCATTTTGTGGTAGTATAATTTGGATGGGTTTAGCAGAACTGAAGTGATATGTTACACAGCAGAACGTAAAAGGTTCTTAGAGTTGCGAGTGGAATGCTCCAAGAATGACTTGAAACAAAATGAGCTGCGCTTTCTTCTATCTCCATCACACATTAGAGGGAAATATGATAAAAGAGAACAAGAGTAACCTGGAGCCCAAAGCTTGTGCATAAATGTTAAAAGAACGTGCTTTATAAAAGTATGATTCTCACATTTTCTCTGATTTCTTTATCATTATTCGTATTTCACCTTTCTTTCTGATTTACATTTGTGCAACTTATTTCTGCAATCACTATACACGCTGTTGAAACTATTTACTGTATATCATGTAAAGTCCCGCACGCTTCTGGCTTTCGTTAAAGCCACGGCATGGCATGGATTTTCCTTCGTGTGTGTCTATGCATTAATTATTCATCCTCATCGTTGCGATCCATCTACAGAGGTCGAAAATGACTTTAAAATAATTCTAAGAAATGGACATGCATGTTCAATCTATTTCGCAATTTTGTATAAACCTCACATTTTACACATTGCTCGTTTCGCTCCGAAACCGGATTCTTTTCTAAACTCTATTCTTCTATTTGGGTTAATCATTTTTCTACTCCTTGGGTTAATCGCGGCAATGAGGATGGATGATGAACTGATGAAATGGATGACGGGACAAACATGGTTCACCCTAGATTTGTACCTGGAACTTCTGGTTAGTAGAGAGTTACACTGACCACTACATCACGCAAGAGTGACATCAGTGTCACGTGCGGCAGTGGACCTCCCAGTTGGCAGCCGCCTTGTAATGAAGAAGTGAAGGGTTCTGTATCTCGTGGATGTTCTTTATACAGCAGTATATTGCACTTTAGATTGTAGGTTCGGTCCAGATTAGCCTACCTGAGCATAAGGTAAAGATAAAGTTATCCGTGCACCATGGCACGAAGGCATATATATGGGGGGTGGGGTGGAATTGATGTGATCAACAACACGCTCCGGTCGCCTTTACCCCCAGGTTGCCCATTTATATGAGTCTGGCTGAAAAAAATCCGAACTTAGGTCACCCACCCCGTGAATCGAACACTGGTCTCCCGCGTGGCAGTCAGACACATTACCGAATAGACCACCGCAGCTCCACCTGAGCACAGAGTGGTCAAAAACATTATTTTTGGTGTGCGGCAGATTGTTTCTTATCATAATGTTTATTACGATTACAGAGGACACCAGTGCTTTTTACCAGTTTTAAATCGGATCTTAATTTTGGTACTTTCTGAATTCAACTAAACAATTCTGCTTAAATCTATCGGCTATGAGGCAACACATCCTTCCAAACACAAAACGTACCATAACTCACAATGTAGAAACGGTTTCGAGATTGAATATAAAATGAAAAGGATAAACATATGCACGCTTCACAGCAACTGAACAATCATAATACTAACCAATACCTTCTGTTTCTTCTTTGCTCTTCTCTGTTTATATTAGGACCTTCCACCGTTCTTTGATTCCGCCCAAAGGCTATGTAGGAGCGAGCAGCATGAAATATGGAGCAGAAAGGAATACGTGTTCAAACAAAAGCACTCCATAGAAAACAGAAGAAGAGAGTTGAGGGAATCTTGGAAGTTTCGTCCAAGTAAAAATAGAAAGATGAATGGAAAATATATGAAATAACAAAAAATCTTGAATTGTTTTCAGAATTAAAAACTCTTCGTCTTTGTTTTATTTTGAGCCCAACTTTTTATTGTATAATCCAAGAGGTTCAGTAGATCAGAAAGAAACGTGCAACGGATAACAGTCTTCACCAACTTTTCTTTGCATCGCTTCTTTTTGTGCTGAAGAAAATTGTATTAGGTTGGATAAACACTTTTTGTCATTATTCAATTTGGCATTGCATGAAAGAAAGTTAATGAACTTTTTGATGGAAAATTTAGGTACACGTAATCTTGCAGACGACCGTATATAAAAATGGAACAACACGAGGATTTTCCAAGCCTCAGAAAAACCTTGCAGTTGTTGTTCGAAGTTGTGAATAATATTATTGTAAGTTATATTCATATCTATCATGGAAAGATGGATGCCAACATACACACTCACGCATCGAATTGAGCCGGTATGGCATTAAGTAAATTAAAACGCCGAAAAGCATACAAGCAGAAATTTTTTTAAAATTGGCACTTATTTTTTGGAGCTGATCTTACAAGTAGCTAAGCAATGGCCAATAACAATAATGTACTCGCTTAATTCTCTCTCTCTCTCTCTCTCTCTCTCTTTCTTTCTTGCGCGTTTGAGTTGTACCATACAGCACTCTGCACTCTCCCCCTCCCCCCGTCATCCACTGCCGAGTTCTCCTTGTCGATAATACGTCATGAGAAACGGAACAGGGAATGTAATACCAGTAACGTGTTTAGAATTGGTAATATTTGTTAGGAATGAAGTCCTTGTACAGATTTATCACATGACATTGCAATAAAATAAACAATGTATCAGTTGACAGGATAAATCACAGTGATCATGAACGTCCATTTTGTTGTGTTGAACTTTTGTATTAGTGAGTGGTTTAATGTCTAATACATTATTAGTTAATACAATTTATGAGTGGCACAAAAAAGGAGCGCAATTTGTGTTGAAGAAGAGAGAGAGAATGAAAATCGATGTATTAAAATATTTAAGAAATCACACACAAAAATGGATTGCATCAAAAGACAGGTCAGTGCATACGAGCATACTTATTTCCAATTCTGCCACTATTACAGGTGCATTAAGAACACAGATGATTTCTTTTAATAGGGCGTTCCTCCCCCGTGGCGCAGTGGTAGCGTCGTCGTCTTGTAACCAAGGGGTCCCGGGTTCGATACCCGGTGAAGGCACGTAGTGGCTCGGATCCCACCTTAAACTGTAGGTCCAGTCCCGATTAGCCTTACTGTGCATGAACTGAATTTAAAACACTAAATCAACAAATCAACAATCTTTGAATGGGTTAGTTGAATTCTAACATTAACCTTAACTAAATAAAACATCATGGAGAAATG
This sequence comes from Lepisma saccharinum, assembly GCF_977018435.1. Classification (NCBI taxonomy): domain Eukaryota; kingdom Metazoa; phylum Arthropoda; class Insecta; order Zygentoma; family Lepismatidae; genus Lepisma; species Lepisma saccharinum. The sequence continues at coordinate 219,228,796 of NC_139229.1, read as the reverse complement.
TATAGGGTGTAAGGCGCTACTTCGTTTTTAAAGTATTGGAATTTCAAGTCGTTGGTTACTCTGAAACTTGCGATCATCCTATGCTAATTAGTCTGTGGCTAGTAGAATTCAGCCTGCTATAATCTGCAAGTTTTTTATACTTTTCAGCTAAAACATTCAAACTTTTCAAATTATGATCGATTCGATTTTCAAGTACAAGACGCATTTTAAAAGCTCGCACGCGAGATCCCTCTAAATATTATTCCTACCATTAAAGATTTTCTAATATTCTAAATGATTGCTCTTTAACTTTGTGCCGAATAAAAAAATATGCATAAAAAATTCTAGCTACGCCTATGTCTGACGTATTATCATATCAACTCTCCGATTCACTCTACGATTACGATGAACCAAATCGAGAGCAAAAGGAAAGTGACAGCCAACCAGCAGTGAGAAGCGTTATTAGAAGGTTAGAGAATCCACAGCCTAAGCCGAAATCCCTCCCCGGCCATCTCGACAGGCTTACTTCGAGAGAACGCCCGTGCACGGAAACTTTGATAATGAGATCCCTACTTATTTCCATCACGGGCTCCTTCAATCTGCACCCGGCAGATGGTGTTAGTATCGGCTTCGGAAACAATTACTAGGGATGCGATAGCCAAGTTTCATTTTTTTTTGTTTCCCCTTCGCCCATTGTTGCCTTGGTCTGTTCCGGACATTTACTTTATCGATTTTCCACTTCCGAGGTTGGCAATTGCTAACTGAACTGAAAAGCACTAAGGACGCAGGGGAACATTTTGAAAATCTAAGTGGATATAAATAAAGGTCAAAAAGAAGGTAAAGTGCTCCCCTGTGCTTAGCACCACGCCATGAAGGCGTATAGGGGGTGTGAGGGTAACTCTCCACACTTTCTTGATCCGGTCGTGAGTGAGGGTGATGTGATCAGCATCACACCCCTGACCGCCTTTACACCCAGGGTTTCCCCCAGGTAAAGTCCGCGCGTTTATTATGTCCCCATCGGCAACCCTTTTATAAAACTTAACACTGACAACAATAGCAAACAATAGCCAAGCCGCTCCCGATAAGCGCGTGCACTCAGACGTTGTTGCCACATTTTCTTTACATTTCTTGTAGTTGCAAGGCACCTCTCGTTATTTTTGCTCCATTGTGTTGTGTTATGGTGCTGTTTTGTTGCTTTGTTATAGTGACTTTGCATAATGCAAGTTATCACTCACGGCTGCTAGTGAAAATCCTAAGTATGAAGACAAAACTGCAGGATATTATTTCCTTCATGGAGAGCAGAGGTGCCCACTCCCCTCAAAGCCAATGGCACATTCCCCCAAAAATCATGTCATGCGTCCCCCCAGATTATATCATGTGCCCCCCCAAAAAAACATCATTCGCGCCGTCAAACCATATCGTAATCCCCACAAAGTATTTAATTCCGACAGTTGGTCTACCGAAAGTAACGTTTTCTTAGCTTTACAGAACACTATACTTGATCTGCCCTTATTCCCTAAACAGGGGAGCCCATCACTCAAGACCACCCCTAAAATCGTTCATAAACCCCCGAAAATTGTTTGGATGAATGTGTAATAGTTGATGTCTATTTGAATGAAATACCATGTTACATTGTCCATATTTTTTGATTGTTCGATTTACGAAAAACCTTAAAGCTAGCACATTGATTGGTTAAATGTAGTAAATTAAAATATGTAAATATGCATATAAATAGTATTTTTGAGTGGGTTTATAAAACTCAATTTGAGTATTTAACACAAATTGTTACACAACTTAATATAAAGATAGAATAATTCAACCTTGGCAAACCAAATAATATGCTCCAGCCGTATGGCAGATTCAATTTGTTTCACGAGACATTACAGAACCCTAGCTAGAAATTCTTAACCTCAGGGCGATAATATAACAGGGTTCCTCTTTCAAAGAACTCACCCTCACCCCCAGTTTTCCTCGGGTAAATATAATTATTTTAGTAACAAACCATAATCCATAACAATAATTACTTGGATTTTATCTTCAGTGCAAATTTAAAATCTTCCTGTGACAAGTTAGAAATGCGGATTCGATATAGTTTTGTCCCAAATGATGCACCTGCTTTACATTAAGCAGTATACCAACACTAAGCATTATATTTTAAGAAGTGATGTTATTAATGAATATCGAGAATATCGCTTGTGTCTTGTAATGCAGCTATAGTATGAAACTTCACATTCACCTCAGTAAAGCGCCAAACACGCTTTCTCGCAACACATGGTTGCGAGTGAAGCAAGCAAGAAAATATTTACACCCATTTCTATGCAGGCTTTCAAGAATATTAATTTAATGGGGTGCCAATACTTCCTTAAGATCCCGAGATATTTTGTCTTTTCCAGCTTCTCATTTGACACGTTTGGGGTCGAAAACGTGTACTACATACAATATCGCTAAATACAGTCTCCAAAATTTAATGTTCGAACTCTCTCTCCACTACAGAAATCTCTCGACAATCTAAGGTTTAACACTTTATCAAGAGCTTCCTATTTCCTCCTTTAAATTTAATACTCAATCCTACCACCAAAAATTTCCATGCTAGTTTTAGACAGCATTGCGTCCTCCAAAAATATTAATTCTCAGTCTCCACACCAGAATTTCCGCAACAGTCTAAGACAATAGTAATACACAAGAATTGGATACCCCCCTCAATTTAATGTTCAATCCCCCCTCTAACTAATATACCAGCCATAATGTAAGACCTAGAGTTGGATACTGCCCCCCCCCACGTTTAATTCAGAATCCCCCCCAGAACCCCGGTGTCAATAAAGGCCTAATATGTAAGAGTTGGATATTTCTGCCCCCCCCCCCCTTCGATAATACCCTTAAACACTTCCTTTTTAATCTTTATCTGTATTTATTTTCTCTTTCCATATTCTTTAATTTTGTTTCTCTTTCTTTTTCTTTTTTCCTTACAATTTCCTACTGCTTTTCCTCTTTATCTCTTCAATTTGGCAACATCGCTTTCCTACTCCAGTTTGTTGCTTCTACTTCAAAAGAAAACCGCCAGCTTGGGTGTTTCTTTTAACAAAGAGTACCGCTCCCTTTGTTAACCGCTGGGGATATAATGAACGCGCGGACATTTAACCATGTCATTCGACGCTGGGTGGTCGCCGGGGCCGCTTCCATCGTTAGAAAAGTTCCCTGATTTGAACCGGCCGGGGATCGAACTCGGGACCTTTAGCATGGTAGTTAGACGCGTTACCGACTGAGCCATCGCGGCCACTTGGATATAAATAAAGAAGTAAACTCTACCTTGTAGAACGCGGACTTTCTACACCACACACTAAGATCCTACACAGAGTTCCAGTGTTTCTTCCCCCCCTCAACCGCCAGTGTCTAGGGCAGACAACTGTACGCCACTAAAGTTTGCTTGTTCGATTTGGTTTATTTTAATTCGTTTCTTTGCCACTTTTTGGCTAGTCGCGAAGATGAGGATGAGTGATGATGTTTCGGGGAGATAACTCTTTGGATACAAATATATTAAGAAAAAGCAGCATGCACTGACGTACGCAGGATATTTTTTTTTGGGGGGGGACTGGCTGGAATTGTAATGGTGGATAGTACATGGCTGCTTTCTAGAAGGATAGTATACATAATAATAATAATAATAATAATAATAATAATAATAATAATAATAATAATAATAATAATAATAATATATTTCGTATATTTTCTCTGGAAATGGCAATTTGGGGTCTTTCCAAGTTTTTTGCATTTACCACTGTTTTTTTTTTTTCGAGTTCTTCACTTTTTTTATTTGAAAATGTTGATTTTCTAAACAATTTCGGACGGGGCTGTAGCCCCCATCAGCCCACCTCTGCGTACGCCATGGTAACGTGGCATTGTCGAAATCTTTATCTTTACAAAGCAAGAGAAAAGCAATAGTTGCTACGTTTAGATTCAACCTACTTGAATCCACAGAAAAATATAACATCGTTTCATTGTATCCGTTTTATAAATTTTGTGCCTTTTAATTCCCATAATCGGAATACTACACAGATATAGTTTACAGGCCTAAAACAAGCTTTCATACCGAAAATAAGCCTACACAAACACACATACACACACACTGAAACCCAATTTCTTCATTCAATATAAAAGTAGATTTCCATTTTAACAAAAAAAAACTGTATTCATCACTAGCGTTCGTAGAAAATATTACATAACTTTGTACTATCTGTTTACCATTTTCAAATGTTTTTGTCGTAATGAAAGTAATAAACGCTTATGATTTTTTTGTCGTAGAAGCGGACTACGCTCTTAACATTAATGAAACAGCTCTAAGATAACGAGGAATATCAAGAAAGATGTAGGGATAATGTAATTTAAGCACAATTGACCTTCGTTAAAGGTACGAATGTATTTTATAAGCCTGAAGTGACTTGAGAAGAACCACGGAAATTGTGACCGTCGCCTGAAAAATTGAAACTCAATCAACGATGTTATTTGCTCGCACTGTTGAAATTGCTACAATGACGAACGACATTGTTACAGGCCTTGTCCAGGCGTGAACAATATAGGCATTCCCTCTATTATCGCGGAGTAAATACGTTACATTGTCGTCCTGCCGTAAGCCCGACGTAATCCAAGCAGCTTAGTGAAGGGCCTCGCCCCGAATACCGTCGAACAATGCGCCCAGGAACATCACTGTCTTCTAAAACAGTGACAAATGGTCTCTTGATGTTCATCCTTCGAATGAAGCGAGTGATTAAATCTTTACTGGGACAAAAAAAAGTTGGGAGGCTTTCATTGTCGTGATCATAAAGCGTTTTATTGTCCGCAATTGTTGCAGTTTCGTGTCAACGCTTTATTGGATTTGAGTGAGATCCTACTACCCCCCCTTCCCCCCGCCCCCTACGCCGTTACTGCGGAAGCATTTACGGCGTTTCTAGCGCCGTGGGTCAAGGGCGAAATTGAAATTGTTCTCCTCAAAGCGTTCGGCAAGTTCAAAGGGAACTCTGTAAAACACTTCCCTCAGTAAAAAGCTGCTCCCTGCGTGTGTATGAGCAGTGGCGTGCGCAGAGGAAATAACGTTGCATACACGAAAATATGGCAAAATGCAGGACTTGTTTTTACAAAAAGACTGCCTCCCCTTTCCTATGGATTTCTGGACACGATACCTTGTACGAATATCGACAAAACCTCACACAATCAGATGTGTCGCTATGTAGGCTCTTGAACATGACATGATACATTAATATTACACGCACAACGGAGAAGAATTTATTCAGGTACCCATCGGGCTTACCCCCTCCCCGAGATATTTGTAAGGTCCAATATTATATAGGCAAAATATTTATATTCAGCATATAATATGAAATTCGTTTCTGTCGTATTTGTGAATATGATACGGATTGGATTAGATTGACTGAAGGCTGATATTTTTTATTAGTGATGAACACTTTAGACTTCAGGATATCAGAATAGAGAAATATACATCATGCAATGGATAAATGGGCAGGTATTAACTTCGTTACCTACTGCTAGCCTACACGTGTAAACCGAATCCATCATTATCTTTCAATATACAGTCTATACATGCATTGCAGTTAGAAACTAGTGCTTAAAATTAGGGTGAACTTATGAACAATTTTGAACAAATAAAAAAAGATATAGCAGAAAATGATGTGGTGCTCTATATGAAAGGCACTTCTGACTTTCTTCAATGCGGATTTTCTGCGCTTGTCGTGTCAATTCTCAAAAACTTGAATGTAAAGTTTAAATGCGTCAACGTGCTAGAAAATGATGAGAATCGGCTAGAGAAGAGAAAAAGGATAAGTAGCGATAAACCACCAGTTGAAGGAACCGAGCTAATATTAGAAAGAGGAGAAGAAGTCCACACTGTAATGGTAAAGGATAATGGTCTGGTCTGCAAAGAAGATATATTACATTAGAAAAAAATATTTACATCAAGGCAGTACGAACATGCATACTAAGAAAAAATATTTTTTATAATACATATTATAACAATAGTCTATTTTGTTTATATACGTATGAATGAATAGCAGGTAGATATAAGAACTCATGTAATGGATTTCTATTTTCCGCCACATTATCTTATTGTTCATGTATTATAATGAAATTCTTAAAGAGACTCACTCTGGAAATATAATTTCAGATACATGCGCACACAGTGTAAAATATATTTCTAGATTAATAGAGATCGCACTTCTGAAGGTGTGGCCCCGACGTCAGATTTTCAGTTGGAACTTTGACATTTTTGCCGCTTTTCTTCCATTTCTGGCTGATCGCGACAAGCTCAAGTTGATTCATAACGTTCGTGATCGCATAGCGCTTTGCAACAAGTCGATAGGTCTTACAGTTGCGTTATCCCTTTTCTTGTTCCCGTATGTAAACACACACACTCACACACAGGAATAGGAAAGAGAATATCATAAATGTAAGGACTATCGACTTGTTACAAGGTGTTGTGCGATCACGAACGTTATGACACTACTTTACATATGAGAGTTTGTGTATACACACACACGGTACTCTTGTTTATATATTTCCAGAATATTATTTGCATGTTGTTTTAAAGGTTTCCTTTGGTGACGCAGCAGTTAGCACAACGCGTTAAGACGCCATGGGTCACGAGATTGGCGTACGCAGGGGAGGAGCCCCTACCGAAATTTATGAAAATCAAAATTTTCAAATAAAAGCAGTAAATATCTCGGGAAACCCAAAGTGGTAAATGCTAATTTCCCTTAAAATGATCCCTATTACCATTTTTGTCTTCGAATATCTTTTAAATCGAAGGTTAATTGCGGTTACGAAATATAACGCAGCTACGTAATATCGATCTTTTAAATTCCAGCCCCCTCCGAAATAAAATCCTGAGTACGCCAATGGGTTACGAGTTCGAATTCCGACCTGGGAATGGGTGCTCTTTGTGAGTGCCCCTTCATGAATCATCACATCATCACTCATCCTCATCACCGCGATTAGCCAAAAGTGGCAGAAAAGCGAAGTAAAATAAACCAAATCAATCAATCAACCATGTTTCCTTGAGCATGGCAACATTCTTATCAACACGTATTTCTTCCTTCATTAACAATTTTTCGCATAAAGACATCTCAACTCACATTTGAATATTCTCAGCTCTTGATTAGCTCCCGAATATCATTCTCGCACGTTTTGAAACATTTGCTTCTTTTTGGTGTCTCAACTCTCTCCACTTCTCCTTTGTTTCCCCTTGCTCACGTGTCACACATTTCCTATCAATGTAAAAATTCTTGGCATTCTCTCAGTAACAACAGACAGCCCAAACCATTTCAGCCGGGAGTACCTAGAGAGTAAATTGGATTATGAGACTTTAAGGGAGTTCGGTAAAGGATTCCCTTTTCTTCTGGTGAACCACAACCATCGTTTTTATGCTGACTACACATATGATATAACGCCCTTGTCTGGATAATCCGACAAGGAAATGTGGACGCTGGAAGAGTTTACAAAATTCTCTCCAGGAAAACCGAGAGTGAGAAATGGCAGGAAGATCTCAGCTTGCGGGTGGGATGCTCGGATGCGAGTCTCGAGAAGGGAGAAAAACAAATGAACGTCAACAAGTGTTCGGCGAACCCATCAAAACCAGAAACCGCTTCTTTATTTTTCGTCTCTTGCAAAAGTTGTCCTCTTTTTTTTGGCTCGTAAATCAAACGCGGCTTTGTGGAAAAAAGACAAATGGAAGAAGAGCTTCTCTTATAGAATGAGCGACGGGTTTGCAGGAAGATCTGCATGCAGTCGATAGATAGAGATTTGATTTGTTTATTTACTGTCTGAAGTGGAGGAACGCCACGCGGGTGAACATTGAGCGTGCCCAAATCTTTGTCAGACTTTCCAAAGGCGATTTTTGTTACATGTGTGCTTAAAAAGTACACAGAGAAAAAGGTTTGTTTGAAATAACCAGAAAATAGTTTCAGGTAACCAAACATTTGTTGAAATAGGCGGAAAACAAAAGATTGCTCACCAGAATCAAATTATTTTAGTAATTATGCACATTTCTTTACAGTTATCAAAAAGTTTGGTCAACATGACCAAATTTAGTTAATACTACCAATTTTTTTGTTTATGGTTACCAAAAAGTTTAACCAAACTTGTTTCTTTTAAATTCAAAGAAATCGTTTCTTTCTGTGTAGCACACCAATGTGGGTGAATATCCTTGTAGTATTTTTAATGTAGCGTTATCGGCTATCAATTCAAATTTATAAAACACATTTGAAGGTACTCACTCTATAGTGTTTCCTTTCAGTATCCTGAACGGTTGTTTCTCATAAACTTCGTATGAAATTAATATAATGAAGTCCATGGAATATGTCATAAGATTTATATGCAAGAAAACCTATTAGCATATATAATAATTAATATATTATTAGTTTAATTAAATTCAGCAGCTATAAATAATTTGACATCCCGATTTTACTGACATAAAGGTCAGTCTTACTCTTTAGAAATATAACGTTATATGAACTATTACATCTCAACTATTTTCCTTAACTTTGCTTACTAGCAAAGGTCAGGGGTACAGGAATTAACTTTGACTTTCATTGATTTGAGATGCTTATAAGACTTACTGACAAAATGTAGAGGGAGTCAGATTCAATGGTCAACCGCTCTGAATAGTTGACTCACGATCTAGCCACTGAAGGTTTCAAGTTCAAGTCCGTCCCCGAGCATGTGTGTTCATTTGTGAATGCCGTCCAACAATCCCCGCCGTACCGATTAACCTAATAATTTTAAAAAAGAGTTATAAATACAAAAAAATATGTGTAAGAAAAAGGGTTATCAGCATCGGGAACTACTGACTGACTCCATGAATATACACAGGCGTGTTAAATTTTTTTGACTGAAACAAGTTGGTTTATATACCTGAAACTTCTATTGAGAAATATACAAATGAATACGGATTTATTAAGTAAATTTTCATTAGATTTTTTCATTGGTGGATTAGAAAGAACGAAAAACGTATTAAATTAGGAATAAATCATAGTTTTGTTGTTTCCATTATAATAACAAATATTAATATATGATATATATGCGAGAGGAGTCACAACAGGGTAACTATGTGATGGTCGTTAATACTTTTAATAACGGTCACGGCCATTTTTTACGGTAGTTCAATGGCGGCGGACATTGACGGCCATAAACCGTCATTCTCCACCTATATTGTTCCAACTTCCTGTGTATTCAGTATATATTCTTAGTGCATCCGAAACAAGGAGGAAAGTATAACCACAGCGAATCCCCGGTCGAGCCACTTCCTAAATTCTATTAGAGCCAATTCTCTTAACAGTTAGTAAATTTATAGACTAATAGTGAAGAAAATACCAGAGCTTTCCATTTCTATAATTCTCGGCTTGATTCGCACGCAGAATTAAAGCAACATTCCCATTATAGACCCTTCACACACAATACATTTATATTCACTACGTTTCTCGAGCCCGGATACAGATTTCAGAACTACACATCCACCATGCAAACTGCTGAATGCATCCCGCGAACAAAACTGTGCACTGAAAAAATTAAGGAGGCGAGTATCGGCATCATAAATCAAAACCACGCTCACAGGCGGCAGCACGGTAGATCATACGCTTTTGAAAGGAGGGAAGAACGTAACTTAGCATACCTTGCAGAGAAAGATGGCGTTGCATTCGAACGGAGATATTCTCCAGTGGCTGTGAGCAAACCGTCGACTACCCTGTTCCTCGTCGTCATGGTTACAAAGATCAAGAGAGAGGTTCAGCAAGCTAATATCACTACAGGTGCTAGTCCGGGACGAATGTTTCCTGTGCGATCTCCTCCTCAAAGGTTCCGGTGGCCTAGGTTCTGCCTCATCCACCCAGGAACTGAGCACTGTCTCGATAAACGTAAACAGCTGTTGGACGTTTGGTTCCAGCTTTGGAAGCGAAGGCAACGGTTCAGGTAGGCTGAGTACGCTACCCCTCGCCCTCGGGGGTAGGTCACCTCGATCGCAGTCTTCTGCATATCCAAGAGCGAGCCGCACGCTCTCGTCCAAGGCACTGGCGGGGTCCTGGTACACTAGGCTTTCTCCGAAGTGAACAGTCTTGTTGCGACGCCGCAGGTGTCGCGATCTGCCGCGGGCACATCCTGGAAGCGTAGTCGAACCCGTCTTCTCCACCATCCCGCCCCGCCCCGGCTACTCTGGGCGAGAGCTGCACTGGCAGCGGCGAGCAGCTTCGCCCGTAACGGACCGGACACACCTCTCACACTCATGCACGACACTAGAGGTCTCTGGTTGTTGCGGCGCATCCGCGACCCCTAGCGTGTGCTCTCGGTGCTAGAAACGGTCCTGCGCGCTGACTCATCTTCCACGTTCGCTCCAGGGAGGAGCGTTTTGTTCTCCAGCAAAAAAAGACACGCTCCGGAGAAATCTAATATAATATGTTTACGCGCGTTGCGCCATGCAGTACCGTGTACTCTTTACGAAGTACCGTGACAAAGTGACACGAACTTCATGGGAGCTTGTCTGGGGCAGAAGGTACATGCGCGTTCCTGGGGAAAAAACTAAAACGGACGGTTTAATTATGGAAATTTATCTGGCACCTGCAGCGAAGGTGGGATTGTAAACTCGAGCTTAACTTTTCTTGCCACTGTACTTACGCCACAGTAAGCAGGCCAGGCAGTAAATAATATAAAGCGTTTTGGGGTGTACCCATTGTTGAATTACGCAAACCAACCACCTTAAATTATCTTTAAGTTATCTTGCTACTTTCATGTTCCTCGTCTGATTTCTACTTTCAAGAAAAAGTAATGTGCTCGCCTGTGCTCGGTCTGGGTACGAGTGTTCTTTGTGAGTGTTCCTTCATCAATTTCATCATATCATCACTCATCCTTATCTTCGCGATTAACCAAAAGTGGCAGAAATCCGAAGTAAAATAAACCAAAATCAATCAATCAATGGTTTGCGCTTTTCGTGACAGAGGTCCCAGGTTCAATTGCCGGTGGAAGTCATCAAAACTTTGGTGCTGATCCAGCATCGTGAGGACTATTGAAAAGAAGTAACGGTTGTCACGGACGCAAACAAACGACGTTCGCAATGACAGGGATCGCAAATTGTCACGAACGCAATGGCAGTGCCACTTGCCAAAGGACGACGTGACTTCCAGTCGGACGTAAAGTTGTATATCCAAATATACTGTAGACAAATGAGGCACAGGCGAAGAAAAACGTACAACCACTGATCGGTCGCACGGCAGCTGCTAAACTGGACGCGACGAACGTCTCGACGCTACTGTCAACTCAACCTCTTTCACAGCGAGCGCGGCTTTGCTCGTCTTACCTACCTGCGAGACTTACTATGGCCGTTACGCGCGCTTATTCACGCATGAGGGTTGACCTTAGCTTAATGTAAGACGCAATTCATCTGCGTAACATATATATATATATGTATGTTCATATAACTATAACTGTGTGTTATTTCACTCTCCACTATAGGTAACCTTTCAGTAACACACACACACAGAGCTGCAAGTTATGGTAATCCTAGCCTGACTCAATCTTCCAAATACCTTATGTTCTAATTTCACCTCGGCTAAAACTCAGACGGCTAAATGGGATACTCTGACCCCTCTCAGGTACGGGCTTGGTGAATAAAGCATTGAGAACTTAATGGTGTTGTTGGTGAATCATGAAATAAATGAACGACTATTCTGAAATTTTAAGATTGGCAACTGCATCTTCTGGGAGGTTACTTTGACCTTTCTTTTCATTCATTTTTATCCAGGAGATGGTTTATTTCCAATACATACGAAAGCTTACATTACACTCAAGTTACAATTTACAGTCCATGAATATCCTTAGATTTAAAAGAAATACAGAATCCCCTGTTCGTTAATATTCGATTCGATGAATCCAGAATTCTAATTTGTTGCATGTCTCCACGGGGAAAATCCAAATATGTGTATGTGCAGGGAATAGTTACGTGTGTATGTGCGTCGCTAGGAGGAAGCCGTACCAGGGAAGAGAACCCTGTCGTTTTTGCAACCGTAGACGAAGCTTACGGCCTACCATTCAGTAGCAGACAAAAACTTTCGTACATGCCCCTTCCTACAGTATTGCGACCAAAATGTGTCACGAGTGTCGATGTTAATACGGGCAGGATTTTAAGCAGAGTAGAATCTACGGGCTCCACTGAGTACTTGGGATCGAGAAACGTTAATAGGCAGAGCTTGCAACAAGATACACTCCAATGATGACATTTCCATTGAAAAACGAGACATATTGCATTACATGTCTAGTTTTGCTTCCTTGCCCAAATAAGTCTACGTTGAATAAATTTTGAAGAAGGCCAAAATAAAGTTCGGAGATCTGAAATTCTATCATTTATCCGTAAGAATGAGAGTATATGGGTCAACAGTGACAAATACATGTCCAATAGGCAGGCGTCATTAACCTCAAAGGATTTCGGCCTATCCTAACCTGTCGTCCCATAACATTATAAATTTCGAAATATAAATTGTGCTTGGCGAAATACAGGTATATTTATTCCCAAGTGTCATTAGATGTTTATATCGTAGAGCCGACGCTGATGGAATGCGTGCAAACTAAGCTCCGCATTTACTTATATACCTTTCCAATCGATGCTCACTTGTTAAGCATTACGTAATTTGCACAGCGCGACTTGCGACATTTCCAAAAACTAAATACTCATCAATGTCTATATTCACAATCTCAATATCAAAGTTTAACTAATTTCCACGTTGCAGCAAAACCAAATAAAATTGTATAAGGGGAACGATTCATCTCTGTTAATAAGGACTAAACTCTAATCATTCCCCGTTGCAACTTGAACCTTATTGAATACATTAAACTTAAAAGAACAGATTCGATCTTCCCATTGTTGCTAAACGAAATCTATGTCAATCTAAATCATAAACATTTTTCTGCCGTGAAAGAACACAGATTTACATATCCAATATTAAAGATTCGGTCAGAAAATTAACATATAGATTATTACATTAGGCTGCGTTTACACTTATTGTTACAATAAAGAAAATATTAGTGGATTATATAAGTCTAGTAATAATCTTTCTATTTATCAAAAAATATGAAATATAAAGGATTACAAATACGGAATATTAACAATCAAGTAATAAGAACCAACTAATATAAAATAACCAAGAATAATTAACGGCACATGGATATGAGCCGTGAGGTTCATATCATATGGCCCCCACTTTGAAAATCGTTTCTTGGACGAAATACATATATACATATATAAATGAAGGAGAAGAACGATTTACAGAGAATATGCACTATACGAATTACCCTTTTTTTCACAAAAATACTAAATACGTAATAATAATACAAATTAATATTTACAGGTACAGACATCCACTAAAACCATTAAATATCTATGGGTATTACAAACATATTATATACACCAAACACCTGGAGTGTTAGTCATAACATCCCCTTTAAATTTCAAGGAAATTTCATGTAAACAATGCCCTTATTGACACAAACATGTTTCATCAGCCTTTTCTTTAATTTGCTACGGCTGCCCACATACTTAAGTTCTGCAACCATACGGCTAACAAATTCTTCAAACTTCAGTTGTTTTCCAGCGATTTGCTCGGAAATCTTCTCCTTAAGATTCTGATTAGAACCTTGATCGATTTCACACACTAAAGGAAAATTTCCTTTCGAGTCTACCTCACTGATTTCTTCCATTTCATTCCAAACTGACTCTTCACCAAGAGCACTAAGTTCGTCATAAAGTCTTGGCGATATGGTTAGATCCACCAACATTTCATCGTCCAGACTAATCTCACTTAAACCATCATCTTCACTTATTCTTCGGGAACATTCCGGTTTTTCTTCTACAGGCACTTGCATTCCATAGTCTCTATAATTAAGTCCATTCGGGATTCTTTGCGACAACCGCAAAGGTTACACACCTCGATTTCTTCTTCAGTTTGTACCGCCACATCCATTACATCTCTCTGCACATGCACGGCGCCTTGCATCATCGTAGAGAGCAACGGATCTCGACCACCATCTTGAATTCCTATAGGATTCTTGAAGTCTTTAATGCCAGCAATTTCCTCAACTTCTTTTACGTTTGTCCCAGAGAGTTCTGCGGTTAACGACTTCCCCAACAGGGAAAACTGCAAAGACATCTCTTCTTTCAGATATTTCTTCAAGTCGGCAATTTCCTTTGTCACGTGTTCACGCAGCGAATCTTCCAAAGGTTGGATCTGCTCGGACACAACTTCCGAAATTAGTTTCTCTGTTTGTATTTCTCTGTACATATCTTGTTCTGTCTTTTCGAATTCTCTCTGCCACTCGACGTATTTTCTTGAATTTATTTCATGTAGCTTACGCTGATACTCCACCCTTTTCTTCCCTTCTTCTGGATTTACTTCCGGTCGGACGTAATACATTAGATTTAATGGATCCTTGTTATATAATTGCGCCTCTGACACAACTGATGAACATCCAAAGGACGTTGAGTGTTTTACCTTAAAGGACTGCATCTCTGGATTCAATTAAAATGTTTATCTTCCTTCCGTCTCAATCTAGCTTTCACCAATCTTTTTCTCAATCGAGCCTTCACCAATCTTTTTCTGAATCTAGCCTTCACCAATCTTTTTCTCAATCGAGCCCCACGTTTAGGGTGCCAATTGTCACGGTCGCAACAATGCAAATGCAAATGGACGACGACTTGCCACCACTACTAGCCAAAGACGACGTGAAGTTGTAATATCCAAATATACTGTGGACAAATGAGGCACAGGCGAAGAAAAACGGACAACCACTGATCGGTCGCACGGCAGCTGCTTTACTGGACGCAACGAACGTCTCGACGCTACTGTCAACTCAACCTCTTTCACAGCGGGCGCGGCTCTGCTCGTCTTACCTACCTGCGAGACTTACTATGGCCGTTACGCGCGCTTATTCACGCATGAGGGTTGACCTTAGCTTAATGTAAGACGCAATTCATCTGCGTAACATATATATATATATGTATGTTCATATAACTATAACTGTGTGTTATTTCACTCTCCACTATAGGTAACCTTTCAGTAACACACACACACAGAGCTGCAAGTTATGGTAATCCTAGCCTGACTCAATCTTCCAAATACCTTATGTTCTAATTTCACCTCGGCTAAAACTCAGACGGCTAAATGGGATACTCTGACCCCTCTCAGGTACGGGCTTGGTGAATAAAGCATTGAGAACTTAATGGTGTTGTTGGTGAATCATGAAATAAATGAACGACTATTCTGAAATTTTAAGATTGGCAACTGCATCTTCTGGGAGGTTACTTTGACCTTTCTTTTCATTCATTTTTATCCAGGAGATGGTTTATTTCCAATACATACGAAAGCTTACATTACACTCAAGTTACAATTTACAGTCCATGAATATCCTTAGATTTAAAAGAAATACAGAATCCCCTGTTCGTTAATATTCGATTCGATGAATCCAGAATTCTAATTTGTTGCATGTCTCCACGGGGAAAATCCAAATATGTGTATGTGCAGGGAATAGTTACGTGTGTATGTGCGTCGCTAGGAGGAAGCCGTACCAGGGAAGAGAACCCTGTCGTTTTTGCAACCGTAGACGAAGCTTACGGCCTACCATTCAGTAGCAGACAAAAACTTTCGTACATGCCCCTTCCTACAGTATTGCGACCAAAATGTGTCACGAGTGTCGATGTTAATACGGGCAGGATTTTAAGCAGAGTAGAATCTACGGGCTCCACTGAGTACTTGGGATCGAGAAACGTTAATAGGCAGAGCTTGCAACAAGATACACTCCAATGATGACATTTCCATTGAAAAACGAGACATATTGCATTACATGTCTAGTTTTGCTTCCTTGCCCAAATAAGTCTACGTTGAATAAATTTTGAAGAAGGCCAAAATAAAGTTCGGAGATCTGAAATTCTATCATTTATCCGTAAGAATGAGAGTATATGGGTCAACAGTGACAAATACATGTCCAATAGGCAGGCGTCATTAACCTCAAAGGATTTCGGCCTATCCTAACCTGTCGTCCCATAACATTATAAATTTCGAAATATAAATTGTGCTTGGCGAAATACAGGTATATTTATTCCCAAGTGTCATTAGATGTTTATATCGTAGAGCCGACGCTGATGGAATGCGTGCAAACTAAGCTCCGCATTTACTTATATACCTTTCCAATCGATGCTCACTTGTTAAGCATTACGTAATTTGCACAGCGCGACTTGCGACATTTCCAAAAACTAAATACTCATCAATGTCTATATTCACAATCTCAATATCAAAGTTTAACTAATTTCCACGTTGCAGCAAAACCAAATAAAATTGTATAAGGGGAACGATTCATCTCTGTTAATAAGGACTAAACTCTAATCATTCCCCGTTGCAACTTGAACCTTATTGAATACATTAAACTTAAAAGAACAGATTCGATCTTCCCATTGTTGCTAAACGAAATCTATGTCAATCTAAATCATAAACATTTTTCTGCCGTGAAAGAACACAGATTTACATATCCAATATTAAAGATTCGGTCAGAAAATTAACATATAGATTATTACATTAGGCTGCGTTTACACTTATTGTTACAATAAAGAAAATATTAGTGGATTATATAAGTCTAGTAATAATCTTTCTATTTATCAAAAAATATGAAATATAAAGGATTACAAATACGGAATATTAACAATCAAGTAATAAGAACCAACTAATATAAAATAACCAAGAATAATTAACGGCACATGGATATGAGCCGTGAGGTTCATATCACGGTCTCCAGTCTCGAAAGCCAGAAAATAGCGGCGATGGGACTCGATGCGCCGACCACGCGTCGACCAATTACTAAGCCGCTTACAGTCTCTGGTCTTCGGAGGGCTGTTGAGCCATGGGGTTTATTAGTTCTATGCAATTTGTCATACAATTTGTATTTTGTATTTATTTGCATTTTCCATGTGCGAGCTGTACGCTGTACGCACTACATAAATTTTACTTTACACGCACTTTCTGTTCCCCTAAAGTCATATGTTAATATTGTATCCACTTTAGTTTATATACAAATAGCTCTTATTAGTTAGATATAAGGAAATTAGACATAATTAGTTTAACAATCCAAATATTGCACATGCAAATAAAGTTCTGGGCCTGGTTCCTTTGACCTCCAGTCTCTATATGCCTGTACTTTCTTTCAATCTTTCACTTCCCACACAGACTCTCTCCTTTGCACTATTTCTCTTTTATCTCTCGGGCTGTCTTTCACACTTCCATTCTCCCCTCTTCGTTATGCGATAATTGATGTTTACACTTTACGTTACACTATAAAGATGGCTCAGTTGGAGCATGATCACTCAATCTCTCATGGTTTCTAGTGTGTAGTATTCTTTCGTCAAACTTATTATCTTTCCTCTTCACCTATCCATTTCTTATTTATTTATTTATTTATTTTGGACACACAGGCACATGGCAAATTACAGCGTTCACAAAGCATTGTATGAACAAGAAATTAATACATAAACAATATAAAATTATGTGAAAATATGACATTTCAAACTACAACGTATTTTATCAGTCAATGCTACCTCATTTTTGACGCAGGGGCACACTACAATGAAAGTGTAGTGTGCCCCTGCGTCAAAAATGAGAGCACCCACAATGAAAGTGTGGCACGAAATGACTAACATCTTAGAACTCAGGATCTAAGTCAATAAACATGCATTCCTATAAAACAGCAAATAAATTGACTTGAGTATATGTACTTTACTTTACTAAACGTGAATGATTTCATTTATTGCTTGAATTAATGCAGTTTAAAGTTATATTTGAACCTAAGTATTTCAGAGGTAATCAGCTTATATACATGCAAATAGTACTAATGTAATAGAGATATTTAATATTAACTTTTACGTATAAGACACAGAGCAATGCATAGGACGGAGAAATTGGAACAGTATTTTATAAGAGATAAGGTAAAATGTAGACATTGTGTAACTCAGGGTGGGATTATCATTTAACATAACAATCTTCATTGTGTCCTGTTAATATACGTGTACAGTATTCAGAGAATACAATGACTTTAAAATCTGAATAGATGGCCATTTGGATTCGGATATATCTACGTTATTTTTCTAAAAAATCTATTTTCTATTCCTGTTACATCTTAGAATAGAGTTTTCTGAAGTTTCTGTTCTTTGAACAAAAATAAGTCTGCTTTTTATCAGTCAATGCTACCTCATTTTTGACGCAGGGGCACACTACAATGAAAGTGTGGCACGAAATGACTAACATCTTAGAACTCAGGATCTAAGTCAATAAACATGCATTCCTATAAAACAGCAAATAAATTGACTTGAGTATATGTACTTTACTTTATTGTATGTCGAATGTTGTACATATTGTTACAAGTGTAACAAAAACATGTGACAACTTCTAAGAGACCCGCTTGCCGATCAAAAACAATGAAAGATCTAGCTAGACATAAGTATTGAGGATAAAATACGTATATTGACACGGACTTTCACAATCAGCTTGTCGCGAGCAGATGACGCGTCATTTTGCAGCATGACGCCATACAGTGATAAAACGAGTTGAAATAACCCACTGTAACGCCACGTACTTGTCTTAAAAGTATTATCATTTGAAATTCCACGCTCTTTGGTTGATTTTTTGTTGGTTAGTCGTTATTAAAAGTTGCATTCCAAGTTTTGAAGTGTTATTTACAAGTTCTCTGTGCACATAGCATAAAGTCACAAAGGGGAATGCCGATGTAGGAGCTCACACATTCTGGATCTCAGCTATTTTTTGGAGGTGGTATGATCAGCACCACGCTTCGACTGCTTCGACTGCCCTTACCTTCCAGGGCTGCACCTAGGTATCCATTTATTTGAGACTGAGGGGACCAGATCGGCTCTCTGCAGGTACAAGCTCGGAAAAATTTCTACTTTACATCACCGGTAATCGAACCCGGTTCACACGCGCGGCAGTCAGACGTCATACCGACTGGACGAACGCGGCTTCATTTTCATGCATTGAAATTGCCACCACGGTGTATAGTACGTACTATTTGGAAAACGTGGTGTTTGATTAAGATATACGTGCGTTTGTAATCGCATTTCGAATCTGGGGAATATTTTCACATCTTATCCTGACACGAAGACACACAGAAGGTCGTTAACGAGTGTCAATGATTTAGCATTATTTAACATAGATATATTTTATTAAACAACACACGGATTAATGAGAACCACGGTTCATCTTCGAGCGAAGAAGTTCTCAATTCCGTACGCTATCTAGCGTCGTCCGTACGAACTATTTTGTGCTCGAGCACTGAAAGGCTAATCTGGACTGGGCCTACAGTTTAAAGTGCGATCCGAATCACTACGTGCCTCCATCGGATAACGAACTCGGGACCATTGATTACAAGGCGACGTCGCCACCACTGCGTCATCGGGGAGGCCCGTTTTTAATGCTAACCTTAGCGATGTCAGAATAATTTATAAAATGGAGTGAGGTTGAAGGGGACTTTAGTGGCATATGTGGGCACACGAAAATCCTCAGATATTAGAAAGTTAATGCAGAAATATGGTAATAGTGATGAAATTATATATTGCTGGTCAAAACATTTATGTGCTAAAAAAACGCTCACACACGCAATATTGTATCTGATATCACCTTTCATTCGACAATAGACATATTCAAATTTTTCACTGCAAACCTCTCCAACTTTCCTTTATTTTCTTTTTAATTTCGCATAGCCTTTACTTTTTAATTCGCAGCTCCACTCTTTCTTTTTCTTCTTCGCAGATGTCTTCATAGTTTAGCTTCACCTCTCAAGGCCGAACATGTAGGCTCCTGCTTCATGCATAATTTACAAAATGAGCGCATGAAAGTGGAAACAGTATTTTTGCCTGCAGAGAATGCCTGCACTTAATCCTCTCGGATCCTTGTCTGAGCTGCGAAATATTTATTTTTTGAAACCTTACTGTGATGCCGCTGCTTCGTCTGTAGGAAAAAAAAAGGAAAATGCCTTTTCGCATAAACTGATTTGCAGGTTCAGGAAGAAAGGGACGGAGAGCCACTTCTTTCCTGGGAGTTATGCATAAACCATGCTCGACTCGAGAGGAGCCTTTTGTGTTTCAGGTATACAAGGAAGGAGCGTAACGAAAACTGCAGAAGGGTCTTCCTTCACTTCGACACTTTGAAATTTGCATAACTTTCTAAAGAACCGTCAAACTTTTTCGAATCAGAACTCTTGACAAAACAGAACAAGGTTTCGCAACAGTAGATACGGAATCAATAACGATTTTGGCGTAAGATTTCAATGTTTCTTACTTTACGTAGCTTTGCTACCACTTTTGGTCATTCGCGACAACGAGGATGAAATTGTCATTTCATGGAATCGATGAAGAGACTCGAACCTGAAACATTCGGTAACAAAATTATGATTCGACGGCTGAACGTTCTCAGCTACCAACGCGGTTGCTTTGGTAGTACAAGAGGGCAAGTCACTAAATCTGAAAGTAGTGTTTCTTCTTGTAAGATTATGTTCTGAATGTTAGTAATATTTTTGTCAAGGTTTGTGAAAGTTTTTTTTAAGCGTCTTTATGCTCAGATAATCGGGATTGGATCTAGTTTAAGTGGGATCCGAACCAGTGTACAAACGCCTCCATCGGGAATCGAACTCGCTCGGTGACCCTTGATTATAAAGTGACAACTATATCATTAAGCCATCGGTGAGGGTTGGTACTCAAATGTCAATATCTCTGCTAGTGCACCTTGGAAGTCGTATAAACTGATTAAAGTATGATGCCTGCACATCCAGAATAATTCTATGTGCGTCGTGCACTGAGTGTACTACACAGGCTGAACATGAATCACTGGTGCGGAGATTTCAGTATTTTTTCGGCCTTCATAAGAACTTCAATCTTCTTATGACGAGTTTTAATTTAGGCACATTATTTTAATTCTTTTGAGACAGTCTCCGTCACTGTAACACACTAAAAATTCAGAGATCCCATATTCGAATTCTCGTTAGGACATAGTTGCATCATTGCACGGATAGAGATTATTGTTTTTATTGGAATAAATATGTTTAGCCATAGTTTATGACAATTCCATTCGATTATATTCAGTTCGAATGTTATTCATAAGTTTAGGAAATTCAAAATGGTGCAGGCAATATTAGCGCTTTACAATAGCTTAAATTTTAAAGGTATATACCAAATGCAGGCGAGAAGGAAGGATCCAAAATGCCACATAAAATTGATTTCTGCCATAAAATGTTAATAAAAATTGTGAAAATGTGTTTCATCATATTTTATTTCTAATAGCAGGGTTTTGAATCATATTTTATAAACTATACAACCCATGTTAGTTCAAATACATTTTGAGTAAAAATTACTCCAAAGTTAAATACGTATACAAGTATATTAGTTTTTTCATTTAGCTATTTAATTCGAAATGCCCGATACCTGACTAATAAAAGTGGGAGAATTGACGGAAGGAATAATGGAACTTTCGTGACAAAATAGGAATGTCAAAATTATTGACAATGAAATTTATTAGTGTTGCCGAAAAGTTACATCACCTAGAACTGTCATAAATACGATTGTACATGTCACAATATATCAAAAGTAATCATATTGTAGTTTTGCATTTCAATAGGTCTGAGGCAAGCTCGTGAATAATAACCTATGTAATATATGTTTTATAAAAACCTACGTTGTTAGATAGACTTGAAAAATAGTTGCCTTGTGTAGCTGCTTCTTATAAGAATAGCCCATTTTCGTTTAGAATAACTGTCCCCATACTTCTGCGCTAAGCTTATTATTGCTCCTTAACACTTGGACAAGTTCTACATTGATGCGGTTTATAACACGTTGAAATTAAAACTACCTAGTGATATTCAGTGCATTCATTTAATATGATTCGGTGTAAAATCAATTTTTCTTACACTAATCTACTAGTTAGTATGCACAGACAATATATTATTTACCACGTCAAGTCACGACACCACGTCACCCAGATATTTAGGAAAATCTAAATACTTAAAGTAGGAATTGAAGCTTACCTTCAGATGTGTGTTCTTTGGTGAAAAGCTATAAACAAGGGGGAAAATAACCTAACGGAGATGTGCTTTGAACACCTTGAAACATATTTATCCGGAACAAAACTCATCCCGCCAATGAGATCCCAGAATTCAAGCGAGCCAATCCCGCGTTTCTCCGAAATAAAACGCGTTCAGCCAATGAGATTCCTGAATCCAGACGAACCATTCACAGATCTCTACTAGAATCGTCTGCACTGTGTGGTTTTAAAAACCGTTAACGTTGCTACACATGTTAAAATTAAGGGAAAAACACTATTACTTTATAATCTGAGTTTCCACATGCCACCTCGAATATTTTGTATACATGGGTGTGTGTTTCTGCTTATATGCGTGATTTTTAAAAATGTTTTCTTACTTTTTATTGTTCTTGAATTATCTTTCTCCAATTATTTCATGTAACTATATTTGTTTAGTGTCATTCATATATGTACCGTTTCTGACTGAAACATGGGTGGCCCTGATTTGATTCCCTGGGTGGATGATCTCGGGTGGAATTTTCTTGCGTATGTTCCTGCATAAGTGGCATAAGTGGTTCAAGGCACCCAGCCTCACTTTAATTTGTACCTGGATCGACCATTAGGATGTGTAAAGGCAGCTGGAGGGTGGTGGTGATCACATCACCTCCACTGTGGCCGAAATCGAGAATTTTATGCCCCTACATATGCTGATTGATTGATTTTGTTTACTTTACTTCGCATTTTTGCTACTTTTGGCTAATCGCAAAGATGAGGATGAGTGAGGGTGTGAGGAATTGATGAAGGGACACTCATAAAGAACACCCAGGTCGGGATTTAAACCTGGACCCTACATATGTGTTTCCCGTGAGCTATCATGGTGCAGCGCCAAGCACAGGAGCTCGTGAATAATAACCTATGTAATATAGGTATATGTTTTATAAAAATATTTTTACTGTCTTGCTTTTAAATGGCAAACAAAAAAAACTGAAAAAAATGTAACAAGCTAAGAAAATATAAATATAATCCTATAAATAGCACATGTGATTCTGCCATCTTCGTTACACTCTTTTGCACCCAGGAACTCCTTACAAAGTTACAAAATAAAAAGATAGGCTTGTTGGTGAAGTGCTTTGTGGGCAAAAATTAAGCACCAGATGGCGTGGAAATTTGGAAGTGCTCTCCCCAACTTCCCTACAAATTTATTATTTTTTCATTCTATTCCTTCGTTATTTAACTTTAAAAATGAGATAGCGTCTTTAACAACGTTCATAAAATAGTGCATATATTCAACTTCACACTAACCCAGATCTTACAATTACGCTAGTACAATTTCATTTACGTCCACGCAACTATGGAGAAGTTTCCCAGCTCTTAAATATTTTACTATGAAAAACCAATGGAACCATTATAATGATAATGAAATAAAATTAAACAACTAAGAACAACATGTGGTAAACTTTGAAAAAAATAATAATAGTTTCGCTCCATTGACGCACCAAACATTATTAACATTAGGATACCGTCCTCTGAAAATTCCTAGGAAGCCACTGTATTGCTCTGAAGCACAAGTAACAGAATACCTCATGATCTACTACAGCAAAAAATACAAAACTTTGTGGGTCGAGCAATCCTAGTTGTAGCAGTCTTACTCGCAAAACTCCGTATTGAATGGTGGAACGTTAAGAGTCCTATGAAGTTTTCAATGCCTTATACCAAATACCAAAATTTATACACGGAAAATTGGAATAAAAATACAGATGCTCTATTTTAAGGTAAAGTAAAACATATTCTTCAGTTTTGTCTTCTGAGTATCTAAGGATAGATTCTTGTATTATCCTTAATGATTTTGAGAAGATGATTGTCTTACATACATTATAGTATTCGGTCCGAGAGCACCCGTATAATACATAACCTGGTGAATTCTCGCTAAGGGCCCTGCATATTTTAGCTGTGGGGAGCCAGAAAGTATGATGCTACGATAAAGAGAGAAACATATTAAATATAAATTACCACAATCCGTTACTTTCAGTGTCAGTCAAAAATAAATATCACGTAGTCTTCTTGTTAATTCGCAACGGGTTATTAACAAACATCTACACACAGTGTAGAATTCTATCCTAACTTTAACAGTTACCAGATTGTTGTAGTCTGAAAGATAACATGATGTTGTAAAAGTGTAACAAGAAAGAATAGTAATTCGATGTGAACACGTTGAACTACGCGAGATTCTTTGAGTGACCAGAGTCTAGGGGACAACACGGTTACGTAGCCAAATTTTGGATATAGCAATTATTGTTCGTATACTATCTGAAGCACAAAAGAAACATGTCCAACACTGTACTGTACCCAGGTTTGAATCCTGGCCTAGGCATGGGCGTTCCTTGTGAGTGTCCCTTCATAAATTTCATCATATCATCCCTCATCCTCATCTTCGCGATTAGCCAAACGTGGAATTAAAGCGATGTAAAATAAACCAAATCACTGTAGTGTAGAACAGATAGGTGCATGTGATTCATTTCAAATTATATTTAAGACACGTCTTAGAAATCATTGGCGAACCTACCATACTGAAATAGATTAAACCCAATAGTAACAGAAGAAAACAATGATAGACTGTTGTAGAAAGAGAACGAGTTCTAAACGTTTGTAGTAACAGAGACAAACTGAGAAAAAGCTGTTGTAATAGAGACAACATAAAAAAATGTTGTAAGAACATAAATAGAACAAATTCTTGTACAAGCAACAACAATTGTAGGAATAGAAATAGCTCATATCAGTTTGAAGAATATTGGTACAGTGGGAATCATTTGTATTCCCAGACAGCGGAGAAGTTTTCCCCTCCAGGCAGGTACGACGCTGTCGCTGGGTACGAGCCAAGTGATGTCTGCAATGAACACCTGGCACGTTTGAAATCCAAGGCAAGCTGCAGAACCGGTTTTGCGTGCTCACAACACTCCTCTAACAGCATTCACCGAAGGGAATATATATGGAATAAATCACGTTTGCATTGATTTCGAGAGGAAAGAAGGATTTATTACTTTGAAAGCACACGTGATTATATATTTTAAAATATACGATTGTAACTCAACACTACAGTGCGGAATGTCAAGGCAAGATGGAAAACGCGTCTGCCAGTAGACCAGAGAGGTGTTCGTTCGTGAGTTTGAATCCTATGAAAATGATCATTTTTATTCAATATCATCAATTTGTTTTTATGTTTAGAAAGGGAACTTCATAGATTACACAAGGCAGTATTTCAACAAAATCACCGAGCGGCAATAACGCTTGTTAATTTCTATCATCTTCCCAAAGTATTTTGTTATAAATAGTTAAAATACAAAGCTAGGAGAGTATACATAAAGTATATGCGCGTAATGTAACAGATAAACTTTGCTAAAGGCGAAGTATCTTCAGCTAATAAAATAACGATTCGTTAAAAGTTGATTCTCCCTGGACGAGTATTTTTACGTGCCAAATCAACACAGATATGTGCAATTTCTAACCTGAACATCTCCGATTTTCATGAAATTTGGAGAGTTAAAAATATGCATGGAACTTAGTAACTATGAAAATTTTTAGTTTCGTGCGTCTTGTAATTGTTAAATTATTCAAGGTCAAAGTTAGCAGAAATTGCCCTTTTTGAGCCCGCTTAGATATACTAAATGTGCTGTAACTCCGCCTCTATTTTTCCTAGGAAGCTCAAATAAAGCTTATTGTACAGGGAATGAAACAAGCTTTCCAGTGATATATAACAAGCGCACCTTTCGATAAAAATGTAGTTTTGTCACGTGACCTTGACCTTTGACCTTGAATATCTCAAAACATGTCATCACCAAAAATCGTGAAAAAAATATATTTGGTCCCTCATTCCATACTATAAAACATATCAAAAACTCATTCTGGGACTGCAATGGGATCAGAAGATACAAAATAATATGTGTAACTATGTGACTGATGAAAGCCTTATTACATGAACTATGACGAGTCAAAAGTCCTTTAACACCCCCTACAAAATGTAAAGGAGTTACCCTGGTCATGAAAGAAATAGGTTAGGCACAGGGAGATCCCTAGCTAGGTCCGCACAATTTTGACCGCCATATTGAATTCAACGCAAAAATTTCAAAGGAAAGGGGGTGATGTGATATATCAAATCAGGCTAGAATTTCACGAGAAATGAAGCAGCGAAGGTTTTTCCAACTTATTTTTGGGCAGCAAAACGTTATACGCATATCTTTCACTTACGATATATGCACATTATATTGTTGTCAATATTCCTGTGAGCACACTCGTTGACGTCTCTCACACTCACATAGAACATTTGGCAATGTAGCAGGTGCAACATCATCGCAAGAAGCAAATATGCCTTCTCTCAGATGGTCAATATCAGGGACTTTTAGTGCATGCACCATTCTCTTCAAATGTTTCTGAAGGTAAAAGTCCTCCTAAGATGTTAGATCTGGGTAATGTGCAGGCCTTTTAATAGATTCCCGTCTTCCATCTACCTAGAAATTTGACATGAAGAAATTGCCAAAATGTTCACATAGTATGGTCACACACTGTCCTGTTTCAAAACTTTGGAAAAGTCCCATATCCCGTAAGCAAGGATGAAAAGCCTGTTCACTTAACACATCCAATAAGCCCTCACCATTTAAGGTTCCGTTGTTGAATATGGACGATCCATTCCCGTTCTCCATACACTATACCACATCATTAGCTTACCAGCAACAACCATTCGGCTGGGATCTGTCTACTGTAGATTATCAAATCACAGGTATTGCATATAATTTTTATTAACTTTACCGTGAACATAAAAAAAATCCTCGTCACTGAAGAATTTTTCATTCCGAAGGAAGTGTCACGTAATTGTTTGAGATACTTTTCCCAATATTCTCTCCACTAATCAAGTATTTGGTGAATGTTGCTGATTAAAATCATATGCAATGGTGCGTATACTTCTTTTTCTCCCAAGATGTCAGTGTGATCTCGACGAGTTCCTAGCACGTTAGGAGCATTCTTAAAACTTTGTTTTTAACACATCGAAGAGGAGAAAATGGTTACAACCATGCAGTAATAACTTTTTGCTGGTTAAAGATACTTTGGAAAAACCTTCGCTGCTTCATTTCTCGTGAAGTTCTAGCCTGATTTGATATATCACATCACCCCCTATCCTTTGAAATTTTTCCGTTGAATTCAATAAGGCGGTCAAAAATGTGCCGGACCTGCGCTTGACACACGCAGCTAGGGATCTCCATGTGCCTAACATATTTCTTTCATGACCAGGATAACTCCTTTACATTTTGAAGGGCTTTTGACTCGTCATAGTTCATGTAATGAGGCTTTTATCAGTCACATAGTTACACATATTATTTTGTATCTTCTGATCCCATTGCAGTCCCAGAATGAGTTTTTGATATGTTTTATAGTATGGAATGAGGGACCAAATATATTTTTTTCACGATTTTTGGTGATGATATGTTTTGAGATATTCAAGGTCAAAGGTCAAGGTCACGTGACAAAATTATATTTTTATCGAAAGGTGTGCTTGTTATATATCACTGGAAAGCTTGTTTCATTTCCTGTACAATAAGCTTTATTTGAACTTCCTAGGCAAAATAGGGGCGGAATTACAGCACATTTAGTATAGCTAAGCGGGCTCAAAAAGGGCAATTTCTGCTAACTTTGACCTTGAATAATTTAACAATTACAAAACGCACGAATCTAAAAATTTTCATAGTTACTAAGTTCCATGCATATTTTTAACTCCCTAAATTTCATGAAAATCGGAGATGGTCAGGTCGGAAGCTGTGTTGATTTCGCATGGAATGACTCTTTAGTGAACTATTTTCCAACATGTAAGAAATGAAAATGAGTTATTGGAAACTGAGTTGATTTTTCTTTAAACAAAATATCACCTACAGACAGATGAAAGATCGTGTGCTTGTTGCTTTCAAACTTTGTAAAGTTACTTCGTAAAAGTAAGCCAGTTGTAATATTTTGCCCAAAAAGGAACTACGACAGTTACTTGTTTATGGAATTTAACTGATTTCGAGAGTTTACCGTTACTTTAAAGAGTAACGACGTTATTTGTACGTAGATAAGCTAAACGTCGTAGAACATTTATCATGCGTGAACTGAAGGCAAGCTTTCCTTGACTTTATCCTCAAATGTGAACATTCATTTTCAATAAATTATTATAAACGCCCATGAAAATAGACATAAAATTCAAAGTGAACCTGAATAACCACATCATCCAAAAATCCACGTTGCAGAAACGTATGTACATAACTATTAACTTTTTAAAAAACCATTGAGCAAATCATAGTTTTGTTTCTTATTAATGAACTCTTTACCATGGTAGTCGCCAGAAATTTTTGTGAATGGAAGGGGGTCAGGCAATCTATAGTAGAAATAATATAGAATTGAACCGTTTGATTGAATTGTTGCTTAAATTCCACTTTATGCACAGAATGGCTAATCGGGACCGGATATGCAGTTTAAAATGAGATGCGAACCACTAAATGCCTCCATCGGGAATCGAAGCCCAGACCCCTTGATTACAAGTCGATGACGCGGCCACTACGCCATCTGCGAGGCCCAGAAATATTAATAATAACGATCATCATGGTTATTATTATTACACAATATATATTAAATACTAATACGAATATACCAATTTTATTCCAAATTTATTAATATTAGTATTATCATTGGGGTGACTTTTCTACTTGATGAATGTCCAGCACAACTGACTTCATTATCTTTTTACATTTCCTGCAGTTCGTGCACTGAAATGTACAGTTATGTGTTCTTATCATTTACACACCTCGTTCAAGAGAAAGCTTTAAAAGTTAGATGGATATTTTACTCATACACTGTCTGTTGTTTGCCTTTCACATAACACTCTAAGTTTTGGAAGGAAAGTGTGGAACTATTTATTCTTAGCAGGGACTAAATTATTGGGGGGGGGAGGCTCTGATCACAGAAATAAATGAATGACTCCCTCCCTCCATTTTTTAAAATAAAAGTTACGTCTTCGTATAGGAGTTTGTAAGCAGCTATTTAAATATTATATTCCTCATGCAAATGAAATGTAACATGAAAAACGTTTAGAAAATGTTTCAAACTCTCTTTATGTCTTTTGTGTCTGCTCATTTGTTTTTTAGATAATTAACATTTTTATTGAAAAGTATGTATTTACATTACGAGGCCAATCTAACAGTTTTATGCCGGCCTCGGTAGCCGAGCGTGTTGGGTGGTCGACTCAACTCGCTTTGATCCAGAGGTCTCGGGTTCGAGTGCCGGCGAGGGCATGGTTATTTTTTAAAGTCCGCAACAGACATGTGACGGGTTGTAAATAACCTTAGTGTTGACGTACCCATAAAATAACGAATATTTACAATATTTAACAGTTTTATTTAATTATTTACATAAATGCTAACACATATCGCAGGAAAATAGATTTACTTTTTTGTTCTTGCTACATTATTTTACTTTTTAAATTGAATTTTGCAATATTAAAAAAAATAGCATGCACACTAAGATATAAAGTGACATTCACAACAAAAACATATGAACATGATTTAAAAATAAAGCAAAAGTTGCTCTACGCAGTGGGTTATTTTTCTATGAACTCATTAACGAGCAGTCTCAGGTCCAAATTATCAAGCACAGTTTGATGTATGTGGAGTACCGCAACCTGCTTAGTCTCTTCTGCCCCATTGTAGAACTCAAATATGTCTTTAGTCGGCGAATAGCACTGAATGACCACTGTCGTCACTCTCACAGTGCGGAGGACCATCATGAATTTGGCAACTTCAGGCAGAAGCTCCTGGAAGGTGCTGTCTTTCAAAAGAAACTTCCTTATGTCACGCAAGGTAGTTAGAACCACTTTCTTCTGTTTGGCGATATCACCAAGCATGGACATGTGTAAGGAGAGCCTATCGGCATCCAAATCTTGGCGAAAGAATTCTCGCGTTTGATGAAAGTTTGTTGTGCACTGTTCACAGCTGAGATGCATTCTTTCTTTACGGCTGTTACTTTTTGTAGTCCTGTAGATTCATGTCCTTTTTTAACACATGATTTTGCTGTGTCACAGACGTCAGTGTATATTGATTTATAATGCTATTTTGGAGTGTACGTAGAACTTGTGAGTTTTGGCAGCATCAGGATTTTCAAGTCTCTTAGGGACGTGACGTTGCCGGGGCAATTCTGGCTCATCAACGCGGCTCGGTTTGCCCTCTGTGCATTTCAGTCAGAACTGCTCAAAACACATTCGTTTTTCTTGAAAGATGTCAATCAAGTATTTTAGTTTTGATTCCACTTCTGTATCACCAATGCGTGGAGACTGAATCTTACAGTTTACCTCTTCCATTAAACCCATCACATGGCAGTAGAGGGAGAGAAAGAAAAATTTCTTGAAGTGAAGCATTGTCTCCAGGTATCCAGCACATTTTGATGCTGCGTCAGCAGAATCTTCTTCAGAAAATTTCTCAAAAAAATTGAGAATGTTTTCATAGTTCCTTAAGATCTGTTGCATACTGGAAGCTCTCAACGTCCACCGACGAGGGCAAAGTGGTCGCAGTCCAGTATGGCCAGCCTTCTCATTCACATCAAAAATATTCCTAAATATTTGCATTCTTTTAGGGGATTCCCAAACAGTCTTTAACAAGTCGTTGGCTAAATTCATTATGTCTCTGATTAATATATGTATAATAGTAAATAATAATTATGTACTTAGTATATAGCAATAAGTCATGTTCTTTGCTGTCTCCGGTCATAGCCCACCAAAGTTGATTGTTTAGCGATCTCAGCCCCCCAAAGTTGATGGTCTAGAACATTTCAAATGTGTATTTAAAGTTAAGTTCATGTGGCACAATTCAGAGTAAACTTTACAAGAGAAGCAAAATAAAACATTAGATCCTCTTAAGCAAAATTATTTAGGGGGCTCTGCCCCACATCGTTAACATTGAGGGGGGCTCGGGCCCCCCCCCCAAGCCCCATGGAGTCGGCGCCTATGATTCTTAGTACAAAAAAGTAAAGTATGAAAAACATAACCTGGTTACTGCAGGTGCTTCCTCAGGACGTAACCCTTTTCTTTTTCAAAACCCAATGTTTTCGATCTAATGCCTCTCTTTCTTTTATTATTCTGTTCGAATACTAACTAACTGAACTTTATTTCTGTCATTTACAATAAAAAATAGCAAAGTCCATGTAACTTTGTGTGAATGAAGCGAAATTCCAGGAGCGTCCATACCTGTTCGATCCCCTCTCACGACGCCCATGCTCCTTACCTGAAAACGTAACCGAGACACAGTTTATCGTTTCACATAGTAACTACTTAAAGTTACTGCAGAAAGTAACTGTTACTTGTAACTCGTTACTTTCAAACCCTGCCTGAATTTTCTTCGATGAGAGCAAATTTCTACCAACAAACCTGCACACACACACACACCTAAATTTTGGTCAGTTTGGACATCTTCAATCACTGCTTAGATTATATTATTGGGGAGCTTAGAGACGGACACTCACAAGAGTGTTGGATTATGGAATTAAAAGAAACTCAAATATTGTGCGTAGCTTAGATGAGGCATGTGACGCTAAGATGACGTCACCAATTTTGTGTTCACGATAACTGCAACAAGTGTAGATCCTTTTATCTGGAATTGTTATAGGAGTTGGATACTTCGAAGGATTGTTAGCTATTGGCACACTTTAAAGCATAACTAACATAATTTTGGAATATATACTTCGCTCGTTTCATGCACAGAAAATATATACAGTATTTGTCTATGAATTTATTTGCCCCATCAAGGCCCAGACAGAGCGACAAATCTTTCTACGCTGTTGGTATCCAAGCCCCGGTGATACGCTGGAATTAGTGCATTAGTGTAGAGGAAGATGACATGAGAAATAAAAGTATTTGCTATTCGTCCACATGTGTTCCGTTATTCTGAAAAATCAAAACTCCAGGATTGATTGAATGCCTCTCATAATTTCATTTATTTGAAGAAATGTAGAGAAAATAGAATGCAACATGTTCTTGTCATTTACGTATTATTCTAATAAATAAAATTTATGATGGGAAATTTTCATGCTTTCTACACTAATAGAGAAGACAGATTTCAGTTTACAATAATCAATCATGTTTCACCATCAATCACAATCTATAATGTCATTAAGGACAGATTGAACTAGTCTCTGGTTCAAACCGTGGGCGGTTTTGAATCACGTCCTGAACAATTGTTTTCAATGGATATAATTCTGACTTATCGAAAAGTGTCTGGCTTCGTCTCTCCCATTTGTGACTTATCAATTCTTCTTTCCTGACATCATATCAGGCCTTCCCGATGGCTCAGTGGTACCGTTGTCGCCTTGTAATCAAGGGGTCCCGGGTTCGATTCCCGGTGGAGGAACATAGTGGTTTGGATTTAACTTTAAACTGTAGGTCCAATCCCGATTAGCCTTACTGTGCATAAAGTGGACTTAAAACACCAAAAAAATCCAATCCAATTCTTTCCTGACATCATATCAAAGAAAAAAGTTCCATCCTTACTGGAAAATCAATAGTTAAAAATGCCAGGGAAGGAGCCTATCCCGTAGTTAGGCGGGAGAATGTACCCCTCCTCACATGCACCTTTCTGACATTGTATTTGTTTTCATCTTCTACATTCTCTTCCGAAGCATTCCTTCATTTTATTGTCAGAAAAAGCAATAAGAGTAAGGTTCACAGTCCACCAATACAGAACAAAGAATTACTGAAATTCATATAATCTTAGGTGACATTTCAAAGTGATAATGGTTGTGGAAAGGGCGGTGCTTCCCCGGGACGTAACCCTTTTTTTTTTCAAAACATTGAAATAAATTACCATCACTTCTGTAAAATTAATATGAATACGTGTGCGTAATTTTATACTAATCGCAGACTGGATTTACAGTTTAATGTGAGATCTCCTCCAGGTATCGAAACCGAGACAACGATGTTACTGCTAGGCCAAACTAAGGAGCAATTTTTAACTAAAAACATAAATGGTTTAAAATTATTCCTTACAAATTAGACAAGTTTTTATTGACGTATGTATGTTCAGAAATATATTCAATTATCATAACTTTATGTATAGAGTAAAATCTAAATATAGTTACTGGAAACAACTTGTGCCCCCCCCTCCCCCGGGCGGTGCTTATATAAGCGAGAACAGTCTAGATATTAAAACGTCGATACTCGCCTCCCTCTTGCACCTCGGGAAACACAGTGATTATAATAAACAACAAAGATATATTATTATGTTGCGGTTCATACCAAAAAACTGTTTAGCCTTCATGTATACAAATTCTTTGCATTTTCCCAGCTACGTGTTCAAGCCATTAGAATGATAAAAAAGGTAAAGTGTTCCCCTGTGCATAGCACCACGCCATGAAGGCGTATAGGGGGTGCGGGGGTAACGCCCCACACTTTCTTGATCCGGTCGTGAGTGGGGGTGATGTGATCAGCATCACGCCCCTGACCGCCTTTACCCCCCAGGGTTTCCCCCAGGTACCCATGTTATTCGACGCTGGGTAGGCGCCGGGGCCGCTTCCACCGTTAGAAAAGTTCCCGGATTTGAACCGGCCGGGGATCGAACCCGGGACCTTGAGCATGGTAGTCAGACGCGTTACCGACTGAGCCACCGCGGCCATTAGAATGAACGGTAGAATTCAAGTCCAATCAAACACAGATTTGTTTAATTATTTTCTTTTAGGGAATCAGTAGCCTTTCGTTTTCTATAATGTGTATTTCACAGTATAAAAACAGAATTTAATAATAAGAAGAACTTAATAATTCTCCCAGAAAATTAATACCTCAGAGTAAATGTCGAAGGGTTTGAGAGTAGCCATAATTTGAATATATTTTACCAGTTTGAATAACACCTCTATCCTTCCATTCAACACGCAGCGCGAATTGGAATCAAAGTCACCAAAACAAGAAGAAGAAACAGGTTTTAAGATATATTTACCCTAGGTCAGTATTCTGTGCTAATAAAACTCTTCCTTCTCAAAATTCAAATGAATAGGGAAAGGGAGGAATCAAATAGAGAAATTATATCACCATTATTAGTATGTAGGCGTATATAGAACGAGATGGGCAAAAATGTTAAAACAGCCACTAACTTCACTATTCTCTCCCATGCTTTTTTCCCAACCCCCCTTGTCAGGTTCTTTGATCTTTTTATCACTTCAGTAGTCAATGCACTTTAATTAAAAAGGCGTCTAGAGTTTCGAACTCGGCATTACTCGACAAGTCTAACCCTCTATTTCCATAATTCTAATTTAGTCTCAATCTGAAACTAACACTAAAACGCCCTAAATGCAGTATGTATCTGGGTGGTCTTTAATATGATAGTTATTACCATGCACATATTCCCTTCCCGAAATGTGCGGACATAATGTTCAATGCATCTGAAACATCTTTTCATTTCTTTCCCGCCTCCCCTATGGCACAGTGGTAGCGTCATTGCCTTGTAAACAAGGAGGCATAGAAACCACCTGCCTTGGCTCATCCCCAGCTACAGCCTCGCAGCCACAGCTGTCTGGAAGGAGAAGCTTCCCTCGCCGTCGTCCGGGAATTAGAATGGTTCCCACTGTACCTCCACTTTAACTTTTGTAAGAATATAGTATTAAACTAGAAGCTGATGCAATTGTGCCAGTAGGACACTTAATGTGGATGAATTCTTATATGGGAGTCTGTTTCCAATGTGTGTTTGTATTCTCGCTGCTGTTCCATTTCTGACAGTGAATCAAAAGTTACTTTCTGAATGTCCCTCGTACATACAAAAAATCCCCAACCATTTCGCCTTATTAAGCCGTAAGTGGAGTTTTACTGACATATTGTAACAACACGAGATAAATATAATGTCTACCTCCCACGATTGGGAACACAAACAAATGCGGCGCAAAAAGCGGCAAAGGTCAAAAGGGTTTTGCAGCTTCCTCTCGGAAATTAGGGGTCACGAGTAGCCAAGCAGAGACGGTAAATATTATTTGCTCTCAGCCAACATCCTGCTAGGACTTGAATTTAATTGGAGCGGATATTTGCAAGTGTTTACAAGATTCAGTACACAAAGCTTATTTACTTGTATTGCTTTCACCAAAACAGAATCGACGCGTTCGAAAGAGCTACACGCATCCAAACAAAATACACGATGTTATATTAAACATCAACTTCTTGAGCACATGTAGAAAAAATGCTGAGACAAATAAAACAATCCATTATATGTTTTCCACTTGAATATGAATCCGGAATAATGTGACATGCATTGATCTCATGGCGTAGAACACTAGCATATAAGCCATTTCACAAAAAGTTTGTGTTGGGGTTTAAGGGGTGATCCACGTAATACACCCTGGACTGCATTTTGCAGGCTAACGAGGGTCTGGCGTCTGGACCTGCAGCAAGTATAATCTTCTGTAGGACCTGAGTTGTGTCATCCGTATATGTCTGTACATCTATTTCACCACATCACCATTCATCACCATCGTCACGATTAGACTAAGGCGGCAGAAAAGCGACGTAAAATAACCCAATCCAATCAAAAGAAGTTTGGGTAAGTACACTTTATGCTCAGATAGGCTAATCGGGACTTGACCTGCAGTTTAGAACGGGATCCAAACCACTCTTCAATGTGCCTCCGCCGGGGATCGAATCCGGAATCTCTCGATTACAGAAAGGCAGGATTAGAAGGTTGCTTATGTGCCATCTCGTATTAATAGTTTTAACATATAGGGGGTGGCTAAGAAAAATTGGAGAGAGAGTGCAATATAGTCGATTTTAGGTAACTTAGAGAATTTGATGTGAAATTTTTATAGTAGCTAGATACCTTATATGCCTAGCTGGATATTGAACGTCAGTAAAAATCGGTGAACGAGTTTCGAGATCGCGGACTGTTTTCTCTACGTTGTATTATTTTTCTATTTATAATGTTATGACTAAAGACCATGAAAATATATAACTTGATACCTTTTTCCTTCATTAACTATGGTACATTTATATAAATATTTACTCTTAGCTTTAATTGAAACTAAATATCGTCAAATTAGTGCATTGGTCTCTCGAGATACTGAATTTTAAAAAGATGGATGCAAGAATTACAACAAGGCACTGTATTTAAAAATGGCGGCGAACCAAGTCCGTTATCGGCGAACTTACATGATGATATTTAGTGTTCAGAGTTTGATGTTTTAGTCCTTTGAGTAATAATTCATCAGAAATGTTAACCCCTATTGTATTAATAGTTATATAATCATTCGAACTGTAACAATATTTTTATTTGGGAATTTGAAACTCTTATTTCCACATCTTGTTCTATCGTTACATGTAAAAACTGGGAATCGGTTTACGTTTATCTATGGTTGGTATTGTCGTAAGAAAATTCCTATGTCTTAGCCTTCTTCAAATGAGGAGATTGTCAGCTTCAATAATCCCTTATAGAAACGATATGTTGACATATCTGTCACTCACTGTTGACACGATATACGTACAAGTGACTGGGTATTCCGTGAGAACCCGCTTCCAAAGATGACAGCATGAAATAATTAAGTGTTTTTCTTAAATGCTCCTTTTGTCTGGTACTACAAATCTTCGGTGTCCAGTGTTACCAAGTGGCGGCAACCTACTCAATACCGCATTTATTGCATATCAATTATTATAAACTAAGCAAATGTATAAAACATAAACATATCTATTAAATATTTGACTTCCCAAAGTAAGTAGCAGATTCTGAGAATGACAGAAGGAAGTAAGACACAAAAAAATGATTATATGTATATGTAAGATGCATTATCGTTAATGTATACCTTTTCGGACTATATTTAAGCGTAATGTTATGTATTTGCTTGTACGTGCGTGTGTGTGCATGTCTGTATGTGTAAGGGCGAGAATGTGTGTGTGTGTGTAATATTAATTGTACTGCATCTTTGTTTATGTGCGTGAAACTGTGAGCATGTGGCTATGTGTGCGTTTATTAATTGTATTCTTTTTGGTATTGCTTTTAATTCTTTTGTTTTTATTTTCTATTTTATTAGCAAAGCTATGTAAGAAAATATCGAAGTATATGGTTAAGTGGAAGAAAAGGAATAACAGCCTTAACTTCGCCATGTATATAAAGCCGAAATAAATAAAATAAATCAACTTGAAAATAACCTTTGACACAAAAGTTTCCGACGAAATGACTCCAAGGCTCGCTCGTCGTGCGACACAGACTGGTGTGTTCAAACTTTGTTGCACAATCTTCGTGTGGCTTGCAAATGCTGTTGTGTTCACACAGTACTTACACAAGCTTCCTGACTATGTACGAACATTTCTCCCATTATTTACACAAATATCTCACAATTTAAATCATTTGTGCGTTTTTTTATAGCATAGGACATATACACGCATGGACCTTTCCCCGTACGGACATTTACACGCAATTTCTGCAATGATGGAAGAGGGGAAGGCTAGATAATGCACAGTTCCACGCATATGGACGCTTGCACGCAGCCGTAAAGAGGACATTCCTCCTTCCTGACAACCTATGAGACTCCGTTGAAGATTTTTGTTTGATTGAGTTGGTGTTTTAAGTCCACATAGTGGTTTGTATCCCACTTTAAACTGTAGGTTCAGTCCGGATTTGTCGTACGACAAATCCGGACTGAACCTACAGTTTAAAGTGGGATACAAACCACTATGTGTCTCCACCGAGTATCGAACCTGTGACTCCTTGATTACAAGACGGAACAATTTTGGGCGGAAATGTTTGGCGTGGAACTGTCCCGAATCAGCTTTTTCTAGAAACTATAAAGTTAACTGTGTGCAAGGAATAATGGAGCTTTAATACACTAAATTGTCTTGTAAAGGGGAAGATCTTAAAGCTTTTTCATGATTTTATCTTTGAGTGAGGTGAATGATTCGTATTCTGAAGGTCGTGGGTTCAATCCCCCTGAGTAGCCATCCTGATAGGTTTTCGTTAGTTTCTCTCCGCCATTTCACGCGAATACTGGGATGGTACCTTTAATGAAGGTCGTACATTTCTTTCAATTTTCGTGTCCCTTTTCTCGAGCCTGATGCAGTAGCCCCGAAAGAAGTGTTTTATGGAATACATTGCCCAACCTGACGAGGAGAACGGTTGCAGTTGGAACCCAATTAAATGTGAGACTAAGCAACACATCTCATTTTGAGAACGTCGCCTGGCTTCCGTTTAAGACTGTAAAGGTTCTCGCTGACGAAAAGGGAAGGAATTAGGATTAAAAGGTTGTAGCTAGAGATCAAGCAGGGGCGATGCAGGAGCCCCGGAGAATGCAGAGTTTGGGCACCACGCCAACAAGGTCCCGATGGAGGTGGAAACTGCCTAAGTTGGACAGGTAACAGATACACCTTTCTTGATGGGATCTTTTCATATCGTTCATTTGAGCCTTGACTGTGACTTCCATCTTTGTCCATTGAAGATAAGTCTACATTTCCCGTGCTCATTGCACAGTGCCATGAAGGTACATAAGGGGATCTGGAGCTAGGAGCCAAACACAGTCAAGATCTATGTAGATTTATGGGGTGATGTAATGAGCACTAGGCTTCGGCTGTCTTTAAACATCCTCTCGAGAGATTAGAGGTAGAGTGAACCCCAGAGTCGCTCACTACAGGATAATTCCGGTCTTAGATCAACAACCCGGGAAATCGAACCCAGGTTTCTCGTGTGACAGTCAGACGCCCTACTGACTTTTATTTTAATAAACAGGAAGACCCCTTAGCGGCAACCTTCTCCAACCACCAAACTCATATAATTTAATCTCAATTCATCAATCTCGTTCTAATCTTCATTCAGGACAGACTAACACAAACATCCATATCCGAACCGGGATTCGAACCCGGGGTCCCTGGCGTCCTAGGGCGCTGTGCTAACCACTCCGCCACGGAGGTCGACGTACTTGGCAACCTTTATCAATCTATTATAATGCGAGATTATATATATAATATAAATAATTAAAATATATAATAATATAATATATAAATATATTTAATTTATTTAATATAATATATTAAATCGTACATGTAAACCAGGGATGAAAAATAGTAATTTTGAGGTTGTCTACTCTACGTCATCTATCGTCCACGTCACGGTTAAGCTACAGACACACACACACACACACACACACACACACACACACACACACACACACACACACACACACACACACACACACACACACACTGTATATACGAGGCTTGTCCGGAAAGTAAAGATACAAACACATTTGCACGTTAGGGGAAAAATGTGTACCAAAGTTGGCAATACTGGCAGTAACCGTGATCCATACGACGAGGATTAGGAGTGAGTCGTCAGTGCTGCGATGAGTCTTGTGCGAGGAACACGCGTTGGAAATGGCAGCGGCGATACCGAATCCCGCCAAGTGCGAAGTGCGCGACGTGATCAGGTTTTTGCAGGCACAGGGAAAGCGTCCATCGGATATCCACCGAGAAATTGTGACTATGTACGTGAACGTAATGAATCGTCAAAATGTGGCGAAATGGTGCCGTGCCTTCGGAGAAGGTCGACGTGCAGCAGTCACTGCAGTGGCGCCATACCCATTCTCCAAAAGCCAAAAATTTCAAAACTTCAATTTCAACCCGCAAAGCTGATGGAAACTGTTTTCTGGGATCGCCACGGCATCCTGCTGGTAGAATTCATGCCGCCTGGAAGAAAGATTAATGCTGAAACCTACTGCCAGACTGTGAAACATCTTCGACGTGCAATTCAAAATAAACGGAGAGACATGTTGTCAAGTGGAATCCGCTTTATTCATGAGAACGCCTGCCCCTGTTCAGCGAATGTCACCAAGGATCTGCTTGCACAGTTTTAATGGGAGGCCCTTCACCATCCGCCATACAGCCCCGACCTTGCACCCAGCGATTACCACCTGTTCCTGTACCTGAAGAAAAATCTTGGTTGAAAACACTTTGCCGACGACGATGAACTCAGGGAAGAAGTCACAACGTGGTCCCAGATGCAGGCGGCGGATTTCTACGATTCAGGGATACAAAAACTTGTTCCGCGTCTGAACAAAGTTTGGACAATGGTGGTACTTATGTGGAGACATAGCCTCTGTATCAGTGTATCAAGTGTAACTTTAGTCGCGAGCAATACATTTCTTTTATATCTTATTTTTGGTTTGTATCTTTACTTTCCGGACAAACCTCGTACTTGTGGATATTATTACTAACTTAATCAAGGGGTCCCGAGTTGGATACCCGGTGCAAGCGCATAATGGTTCGTATCTCGCTTTTAACTATAGACCCAGTCCCAATTAGCCCTGTGTGTATAAAGTGGACTTTAAAACAAGCTCAAAGAATCAAGTAAGTTAAGAACAGGGAAAAGTACATGGATAACAGTTTACATTTTTATACGGTACTTGGATGGCAGCGAGAACTGACGGGCTTAGACCGTAATTTCTACTGTCAACATTTTGCAGTGCAATTGGTAACTTCCCATGGACACGGTATACTTTGTAATATTTAGAGTTGTGCGGGAGTTGAGAACTTTTCTTTTTTAAAACTTGTTATTATGTTGTTCTTCTTTTAGTCACAACAAGAGGCCCTCTTCAGGCACAGACTCGAGAGCAGCTTTATGAGATTGATGTGGGGAGAGCGACAGCTTCTGTTGTTCACGGCCTGTTCAAACCGAAAGCTATCTTTCCTCGTTTGGAACACCTACACGAGGACTGGTTTACAAAAGGGCTCCCCGGTTTGTGAAAGTAGCAATACACAGACGCAAAAAGGGCGCAGCATGAAAGGTTACATCAATAGCAGTAAGGGATTTGTTGACACAGTGCGCTGTTTGGCGAATCCGAAATCAGTGTAAAAAGAAGCCGAGATGAGAGCACTAACGAGCCAGGTGGATGCAGGTCGTGTTCCATGCGTGGGGAGAACGTGGGTACGAAGAAGATCTTGAAAGATCAGAGAGTTTGCTTCATCCCTTTGTGCCATCACGGCACAGGGGTGGTTTCGTATTTCCCAAGGTGTTCGATAGCCGGGCTTCAAAGTATCTTATCTCGTCTAACGATAATGATAACTATAATACAGCACTAAAACACTTCTTAGTAGAAAGAAAAAAAGACGAACATTAGTTATGTCTCGTGTGTTCTTTGATAAAATATCATTACATTACAACCATAATTCATTTACAATTATTAATCCAAGGGCCTCTTCAAGAACGTACTGGTAGGTCCAGTCCCGATTGGCCTCTCTGTGCATAAAGATGACTTAAAACAAACGTTGAAAATATCACAAGTTAATATATTAACGAAACAAACACATGTACTATATATAGTACTAATCAAACGCTACGTTTGTCAATGCAGTAATATACCATGCACAGTGCTGGCTGTTCCAACAATATATTGAAAATAACATGTACTGTATAAGTTGTACACTTTAAGTACAACTTTTAATAACAAATGAGCAACGGAAACTAATTAAAGAATTTAAAATATTAAAAAAAAAACTTGTGGTTTAAAAACATGTATTTGATCTTAATGTAGGTGGGCTATTACGAATTGCTTTATAACTGTGCTATACGGTATGACACAGTCTGCTTTCGTCGATTTTAATACCAAATGTGCCTGGCATCTTCCCCGTTAATTTGATCCGTGTCTAATCGATACGAAATTCGGGTTATTTAGATGACGTTTTAGAAGAAAACTAAAAGAAAATCAACTTAAAGTTTCACAAAAACAAAGAAATTAGGATCTCATCTCCTTACAAACTTGAAGAGACGTGTAGTCCCCACGTGTCTCTACGATGTTGCCGATTCTTGTAAGGGACGCCCCCGTGGGCACTCGTTAAGTTTTGTGAGGAATATAAGGTCCAAGTTTCTTTAAGTTTGTCCAGAACTATACAATATTTATTTCTTAATAGAAAAGCCATGCGCTACGTCCGCACCCATTGCTACTTTTCTGCTACTGTAATTACCGTCGTTTTCCATTCTCTTTAAATTTACGAAAGTTTCTCATTTCAAATTATCCAGCATCCTGATTCTTCCTTCCAACTCTCGACAAACCATCACCAATTAATCCGTGACCTATCCAATTCCTCTTCTCAAATGTCCTTTTCTGAGCAATTATTCTGAAGATTTCTTTGCTATCTATTTCATCTATTTAACTTGCATCTTGAAAGCTTTCAACTTTATATTTCATTTTTGCTTAAGATCCTGGGGCTGCTTTAGAAAGGATTCCTTTTTTCGAAGTGAAACCTTCTACAGAACTTTCATGATGGCTGCTAAGAAATAAATTCTTAAGAATATTTAATTATGAATGATATTATAGGAAAATAAAACTAAAACTATTATGAGTGGCATTAAGAAACAAGCTTCGTCATTTATGAGAGGGGTATCTTCAACACTGTAGTGACTTGCACTGACGTCTTGTAATCAAGGTGTCCCAGGTTCGATCCCTTGTAGATGCACATTGCACAGTTGATTAGATTCCGCTTTAAACTGTAGGCCCAGTCCAGATTTGATGATTTACAAGATTAAGAACACAAAATGTTAGCATGTAGGCTTACTTTACAAGAACATATCACACGTTGTGTTAGGGGAGACTACGAAGAAACACTACAACATTCTTTAAGGGTTATATTACTACATTAAAAACAAAAATATAGCATGTTACGAGACTTCAGGATTATTTTAAAAATGATATCGAACGAAAGCTTCAGCACTTTGTATTAATAAATAATTATTAGAAACAAAAATTAAAGCCAATTCTACTTAAATAATAGTAGTGTGCAAGAAAATATTTCTACTTTTGGAGGTACCACGGATTGGCATCCATTACTGTTCCTAGGGGTTTGTACCCAGCAATTGTAATTATTAACAATAAATAGAAGGAATATTTAAAGTAATAAAAACTACACATTCACTTCCTCACTCAAACGTCTTTCTGGAGTGTTTACTCCTATAAGGCTGACTATTCCATTTTTTTTTTTTTTTGCGAATTGTAATCACATTTTGCAAACTTTTATGAATCATTTTCTTCTATACATAAAATTTAGCTGTTTCGTAGAAGCGAGTACTTTAAAATAATCGATTACAGTTGTGGGAACAGCGTTCTATTTCTGCAAGGATTTAATGTGACGATGACGAAAGAAGAAACCTTGCAATGGTAATGTATATTTATTTCGCCGTTGTTTAAACTTTTTCATTAACTTTATAATCTATTACTGTCTTTTAAACAGCAAATATTTAAAAAATATTGCTAAGTTATTCTTGAAAATATTCTGGAAATACTGTGGGTGTCACGTTAGTAAAGCTTACAAGGATGAGAATTTACCTTTGTTGGCAACGATATTTCGGCGTATTGGCGGGGGAAGGTTGGGTCGTACCTACCGCTAATTTGCACCCTGGATGATGGCACCAAGTAATATTTGATATAGAGATATTTATCATGAAAACTTAATTTCTGTTTATGATTATAATATACATTATAATAAGTATATGGCAACGCCACTGCTAAATATGAATGTGTATTATGGAAGTTAAACATTAATCAGGCACTTTTTAAGCATTACATTCACCAATATCTATTTGATGAAGTATGTTAAATCAGGACTGTGAACAAGATTCCTTCTCAAAACTTTCTCTCTGGAATCAACATAATTCTTTCCTTACTACTGGGTTAAAAACCAGGAAAATCAAAGTTTATGTTTCACTACATTTGTCTATCATATAAGATGTAAAGAAAGCAAATTCAACAGTACGTGAATTTAGTTTTGTTTGCCGTTATTAAGAGACTTGTTCCTCCAATCTTTTGTTTGGCACTGGTTTTGGGGTCATTTTATATTGTGAGACATGGAGCGAATCACGCGAGAGTCTTCCCATAATATTTTAATCTAACATCACTTGAGAATAGAAGTCTCACGCTCCACCTTATTTTGCTAAACAAAAAAATTAATGACAACTCTGAGAATTCATCCTACCAGAAGTGGAATTCTACGTACCTTAAGAAAAATACAGCCGAAAACAACAGTTTAACTTCCAAAGGTGAAAAATAAATGTAATGTTAGCATCCCCTGTTTGTAATATGTGAAATGTTACGGCAAACTACGGCGAACGACCTAACGTACATATTGCAAAGAGGGGATGCTAACATAACATTTGTTTCGTGACAGAAACAAACACAGTATTGACATCAGTTAGATGAAAATAGTGTGGACTTATTTTCTGCGACAACAAAATTAACAGAAGCAATTTCAAAATATGTACAATAAAATATTATATATTGCGTCTTTATTGTATGCTTGAACGATGAAGGCCTTCAATGGGCACCACTTGTTGCATTCACCTACTTCAATAAATGATGTCATAGTAAAACACTTGATTACGCTAAGAGCCTTGTCACCTATCTCGTATTTCTCAATCCCATTTATGCCAGAATAGTAATGCACACGAAGAAATATTATGTGTTAAATTTATAGTACTGGTCTATAACAAAAGCAATGAAAACGAAAGAGAGTTACGAAGTCTACGTCTGCTAGACGAAGGTCGAAGTGAGTTCAATTAATTGCACAAAGTCGGGA
Source organism: Lepisma saccharinum (assembly GCF_977018435.1). NCBI lineage: Eukaryota > Metazoa > Arthropoda > Insecta > Zygentoma > Lepismatidae > Lepisma > Lepisma saccharinum. The sequence continues at coordinate 219,184,138 of NC_139229.1, read as the reverse complement.
AGCTACTAACTAACGATTTCTGTTCTAAAGATAGTTTCGAAGTGACGAAGCTCTCTGTTAGAGCGATTGTTATCCGATTGTGGTTCTGAATACAAATCTCAAGTCAGAAACGAAAAAGATAAAGATAAAATATCCAAAACTTAAGACAACGTTCTTGCTTAGAATGATTTGATCCATTATTCGAATAAAAAATTTAAGTATTTTTCTTCTGTTTTCCTTGAATTCCTGAGAGGCCATGTAATGACTAGAAGCACGAAGCCCAATAATACAAGAATACCTGTTGGGAAGCACGCTTCGAGATCCGAAACGTGGTTAAGTTCATTCAACCAATAAAGAAGCCATGAATTTTTAATAACATGGATGTTACGCAAATTTATACTGAATAAATATAAGTTTGTTGAGAAAATAATAGTTAAATATGTTACGGAAATATCATATATGGTAACGAACATTGAAATCACCAGTACACCAGTACACATACCTTCCGACAGTTATAAATGTATGCTAAATGCGTGTGCGTTTTGGTATGTACGTATGCGAACAACTTCAAGCGGTATATGTGTTCTAGTTAGAAAAAGTAAACCTATTTTGTATTTTCCACTCACCTCCGCAACAAATTTGCTTATCACGTGTGCACTTTTAAGTGCAAACCGATACTACGTTGACGTTATTCACAAACTAGAATGTTTACGATTACCGGCAGAGGCAACTGGTTGGCCGAGAATTGGAAGAGTCCTTTTTCGATTCCCGGTGAGTTGCGTTTAGATAAGGATGATTAAAACTACAAAAAAGAAAATCCACATTAACGTTGTCGTGAGACATCGGTGGAGAAAAAACAAGTCGATACGAAAGCGACAGTTTCAGAATTCTGCGTAAAAAAAAACACCGTTACAAAACAATTACGGAACAACAGCGAAACAATTCGCCATTTTGATTCGCCACAACACACCGGCGATATCCTTCCTCTACCCTCATCGCACGTTAACACAAGCAGACAGCGGCACACAAACACCGACACAAGGCTGTACACAAACACAACCGTGATTGGCATCCGACCGTTTTAAAGTGTTGATGATTCTCAAGGTCATCCGTTCGGTCCTCTCATACGACATCGACCCGTGCGTGTGCAGTAAGGTCAAGGACGTAGGATCGGATGCGCGTCATCGTCACCTTCGTCATCTAATGACTTACCTGCAGCTTCATGATTGCCCTGACCATTCTAGAAAACACACAAACACAGCCTGTTCTCGACGACTGTTCACTGATACGCAGTTCCAAGAATGAAGCCTCGATCCCAGATGCTGACTTTCATCTCGACTATTCCAGATCACTCTCTCTCTCTCTCTTCTCCCCCACCCCTCACTCCCCGACCCGCGCGCGCGGCAGTGAGTGGGTGGAACCCCGGGGACTCCCGCACGAATCGACCCGTGACGTCACGAAGTGTCCAGCCTCGCATTCCCATCCAGATACAACCCCCTTTACTCCTCTTCAATTCCCGAAAAAAATCAGTGTAACGGATTCCTCGAAACGGAAAAGGAACTGGTAATTATTTTCTCAGAACCATAACATTATGCTTCCCCGCCAGGCAGCCCTGACAGGCGTGTTGCGGCACCGCAGGATATTTATCAAAGATTCTCCGCAATTCGCTTTCTCCCATTTGTTCTGACGAGTGATCTTGAGAGAGCCGCGGGGTGGGGGGAGGAGTTAATTGCATTAAGGACGTATTGAACAGTCGGGGACCTTGAAACAAGCGACCAGGAAAATGAGGATAAATAGAGGAAATGAGAAACGGATAAATGGGAGAGAACACAAATAAGATTGTCTATAAACACGTCAATTACGATTTTAATTTTGGTTCCTAATTCAAGAAAACAAATAAAATAATTGTAAAACACGCTGGAAAATAAGATAACCACAGTGTTTTGATTTACCAAAGTCAGCAGAATCATAGCATGAAATTAATTTCTAGGTAATAGATTGTAAACGCAAATTAAGAGTATAAACTAAGCGATTCATTTTTGCAAAGCAAGATCACGACTTATAAAGCTGTCATTTGCATTTCGAACAAGAACCTGAATCTAGCTTCCATATTTTACACTGACTTCTCATGGCTAATTTTCAAATGTTCTCTTCAAAGAGATCAACGCATATTTCTACAGTCAAAGTATAGACTTAATTCCTTTCTTGGAAAGAAACATGCCAAGAAAAACAGTCCTGTATTACAATAAAATCGAGCAAGAGAAAACAGCCCAAAATAATTCAATTGTCGCATGGATTTCTGATTGACTTTCTTGTAGTATTTATTTCTGTTCCCTGTGGGCAAACGACTATTCTAAAAACATCATAACTGACGTGTTCATAATTCATCTCATATTCCAGATCCTCACTTTTCCCTACCCGTTCTATTTATGTTTTCTTTAGCATCGCTCTCCTGCCAATGCGAAAATTAGATAAAATCGATGAAAGGACACTCACAAACATCACCCATGCAGAGGCCGGGATTCGAACCCGGAAACTTCGGTGGGACATCGAAAGTTGACTACTTATCACGATCAGCAACCGAGTTCAATAAGTCCTTAATGGAACAAAAAAAAATGTCTTTCCACTACTCAATTCATTTTGAAACTATACCATCATGCGATGTTTAACTGTGTTGAAGTATCTACAAAAATACACCTCAAAGGTAAAAGTAAAAAAAGGTCTTTGTTTAGACCAATACTCCCTGTCCATAATAAGAATTCAGCATTAGGATTAAAGGAGGCTGAAGTGGAAATCAGCCTGTGCCTATCCAGCAAACATCTTTCAGCTGAGTGGTCCGTACCGTAAAAAAAGCAAAGGATGAACAATACGCAATTTGAACCTGATCATCGTTAATGAAGTCACATTTTTTAAACAAAAACCAAAACTTTTGTAATCAAGAGCTGAAGTTTTTCGTCGAGGTCGTCGAACCCTAACGGTTCTGAGGTTATCTAGGTCGATTCCGAAAAGGTCACTCGAGTTCAGCGACCCCCTGCGCTGCCTCCCCCGCCTTCCCACACGCACCGCTACGCACTGCCACAACCCTTGCCAACGCGCCTCTTCACTGCGTCTCGAGCCAACGCAGATCCAAGTTCAACGTTCCCTGCCAAGGACCGGAGAGGTGAAGAACCGGACCCCGAAATTTTGGAAAGTGGAGCATCGAATCATCAAACAGACGCTTACTCCCAAGGGCACGTTGCGAGTGGAGGACAGGGGTAGAAGCGTTGAGGAAATAATGACAGGAGTTTCATTACATTTGTTACACCATGGCATTGAGAAAATTTTGGTATGAATTTAAGCACACTTGTTAAATCAAAGCATTGAGGAAATTTTGGCATGAATTTCAGCACACTTGTTAAACCATAGGATAGAAGAAATTTTGGCATCAATTTCAGCTCACTTGTTACACCATAGCATTAGAAAAAATGTTGGCATGAATTTCAGCTCACTTGTTACACCCTAGCATTGAGAGAAAATTTTGAGGTGAATTTCAGCACACTTGTTAAACCATCGCATTGACGAAATTTTGTCATAAATTTCAACACATTTGTTAAATCATACCACTGAGGAAATTTTGGCATGAATTTCAGCACACTTGTTAAACCATAGGATAGAGGAAATGTTGGCATGAATTTCAGCTCACTTGTTACACCATAGCATTAGAAAAAATGTTGGCATGAATTTCAGCACACTTGTTAAACCATACAATTGAGGACATTTTTGGCGGCAAGAATTTCAGCAGTTGTTACACCATAGCATTGAGAGAAAGTTTTGAGGTGAATTTCAGCACAGTTGTTAAACCATCACATTGAGGAAATTTTGGCACAAATTTCAGCACATTTGTTAAACCATACCATTTAGGACATTTTAGCATGAATTTTAGCACACTTTATATACCATAGCATTGAGAAAATGTTGGCATTAATTTAAGCACACACGTGTTAAATCATAGCATTGAGGAAATTTTGGCAAAAATTTCAGCACACTTGTTAAACTATAGGATAGAGGAAATGTTGACATGAATTTCAGCAACTTGTTACACTATAGCATTAGAAAAAAATCCCATGAATTTCAGCACACTTGTTAACAGGGTTGCACTTCCTTCCCCTCCCCCAAAACCCTGAACGCAATCTCCCCAAATTCGTTCATCATAATCCCCCCAAATTATTTTCATAAATATATAGTAACTGATTTTAATTTTAATGCAATAGCCTGTCAAATGGTCGACACTCGACAGTTTTATCTTAAAATGTGGTAAAATTTCGACAAGCAGAAAGCTAGCACGTAGATTGGTTAGATAATTTGAAATTCTAGAAAATTCATTATGTATAAACAGTGTTTTTGGACGGGGAATAAATGTTGACAAGCCCGCAAATTAATGATAGGATTGAAAAATCTAACTACACCACTGGCGTACGTAGGATTTTCTTATTTTCGGAGGGGCTGGATTTGAAAAGGTAGATATTACATAGCTGAGTTTTGGCAGGAAACGGGATTCAGTATAAAATATTTCGTAAATATCATTTTTTTTATCTTCGTTTTAAAAGTCGTTCAAAGACAAAAATGGTAATCTGGAGCGTTTTAAGGGGAGTTTGCTTCCATCATTTTGCCTTTTCCCGAGTTCATTACTGCTTTCATTTGAGAAATAAAATTTTCTAAAAATTTTAGGAGCTGCAGCACCATCATATCCACCCCTCCAAACCCTGCGTACGCCAGTGGAGCACACCGAATATTCGTACTGCAGTTGTCTTAACCAAAGCTATTTTGTTCGTGTGACTGATTCAATTACTGTTTCATACACAGAGCCGTAGACTGGTACCTACTGCAAGAAATGCTTCTTTTATGCTTAGAGTATTTCATAGTCAAAATTTTCTGTATTGTATCTCAAGTGCAAAATTCACTTCCTGCGACAAGTTACGTTATTTATTTTTCTGTTGTAACGGGTTATTTCCAAAGCTTATTTAGTAAAATTTTTACAGTATAGGGAATAAACAATACAGTAGTATTTCTAATAGAACAACATCGTTAAAATACTGCATTTGCAGGAAGAAATTGTGGGGTCAAGTCCTGTGAACAGGCTAAATGGGGGGATAAATTCGAAGCAAAATTCGTGCAATTTTGTCATTAGGACACTCGATTCGTGAGATTTTCTGTTGAAGAGCACTTTTTGGGTTGTTTGGAAAGTGGTCTATTCACGTAATGAACTGTGGTATCATATCCTGAAAAACTGCTTGCCAGTGAAGCGAGCTGGAAAATTTAATTTGGCTTCAATATTTTCACAGCTCCAAAAACGAAAAGTGTGCATCACCAAGAAATGGGGTGGAAAAGTGGTATAATATCACGTAAATGGCAAGTCAATCAAAAACAAACAAAATGTGAACCAAGAAAATTATCTACCATTAATAAATAATAATACAGGTGTTCAGAAGAATTCACTTCCAGCGCCCTATTTAACCCATCCTTCAATCAGCCCTTGTACACTTCGAGTAAGAATGCGAGCGAAGCGAGCAAGAACATTTTTAGGGTATTTACTTCGAAACTGGCAATAACACTAATACTAGTCAATATTGTCAAATATATTACTCCTATAAAAGTTCTCTCTTTTTGCTCAGCGACAGCAAACAAAATAAGAAATTTCGGTCATCTTCGGCTTTGCGCATCATCTCCTCTATCCGTTCAATTCGGGCCATAAGGAACCCTGCTCCATTCCGCCCTTCCTCCTGCGAGTACGATGCACAAGAAACGCGGTTCCGCGCATGCTCTTTTGCCTGTGGTCCTTCTATTCGCCTCACGGAGAACCAAACCTGTCTTGGGAATAAGGCACAGTTGCATTTATGAAGTTTGCACCAAAACTTCCTGCGGCATATATGTTCTCCATGGACACTTCTTGTTGTAACGATCACGTTGAAAGTTAATGGATTGTTACAATCCAGAAATGTCCGTGACTGTACAAGCGCCCACCCACGGATGACAGGAGAACGATGAAAAGCATATGGTGGCGCAGTGCTTCAAAATATGATAAAGTTTTTACATTGGACAATTGTATATTTTTTTAATTTTAATAATTAACCCTATTATTTTATTTTAAGCACCTAAAAGTCCTAAAATGGAGTGTATAAAATCCTAAATCCCTATTTTTTAGCACTTAAAAATTAGTTCCCTAGTTATAACACACTAAAGTTTATATTGTAGTATTTCTCCATGCAACTTAAAGTACAATTGTCTTCCTTCTCTATAAATAGAGAAATATAGTTATTCGTTATTTGTGACAAGATGAACACCATAAGCTACACGATTAAGGAAAGTGAAATCCTTGCCGATAGAAAAATGAACAAGTGATTGAATTTCAAAAGAGCAACGTGGTTGAGGACTCGACCCTCTTAAAGATTCATGTGCGGCGAAAACAGAATGGAGAATATAAGAGTGTGCAAAACAAAGCTACTCTGAGATTTGATTATAATTATGGACAGCCCTAGAAATGATGAGTGCGGAAGGGACCGCAATCCTCTTCTGGTTTTTGTACATTTAATTGAAGCTCTGTCAGCGAAAGGTCACGTTTGTCCAATGTTCAGAGGATAACCCGTTAGAACAATGTACGTTAGGTGTAATGAGAAATGCTGTGGTGAAAAACCGAAATTACAAGTAGGTCTAGATTTTTTTTAAAAAATCTTGCCTCATAAATGAAGTGGGTCGCAAATAATGACGTATGACACATCTGCAGTGTGCGCCTAAATACATAGATTACTGTCAAGTTATCTAAGGTAGGTTAATCACAATAAGTACCATCTATGATTCTAACAGTTGGGCTGAAAAGTTCGTAGGCTGACTCATAGATGGCGTTACTAGAATTAAATCCATGTGATTTTTACTTAATACTGACCTTCAAAAGATACGTGTATAAATTTCACAGCTGCCGGATAATTAGTTCGTGAGATATCGCATTGTGAGTGAAGCAGCTTTTGTTATTGTGAAAAAATGGATAAAAAAGAATTTCGTGTGTTTATAAAGCATTGCTTTTTGGCGAAAAAAAATACTGTTGAAGCCAAGGCTTGGCTTGATAAACATTATTCGGACTCTGCACCAGGAAAATCAACCGTTGAGAAGTGGTTTGCTAAATTTAAACGAGGCGAAATGAGCATCGAAGACGATGCACGCAGTGGACGCCCCAAAGAGGCTGTTACCGACGAAAACATCAAAAAAGTCCACAAAATAATTTTAAATGATCGTAAAGTGAAGTTGATCGAGATAGCTGAGACTTTAAAAATATCAAAGGAACGTGTTGGACATATTGTGCATGATTATTTGAACATGCGAAAGCTGTGTGCAAAATGGGTGCCGCGCGTGCTCACAATCGATCAAAAGCAGCAACGATTTGATGATTCGGAGCAATGTTTAGCGATATTCAACCGTAATAAACACGAATTTTTCCGTCGATATATTACAATGGATGAAACATGGCTCCATAACTACACTCCAGAGTCCAATCGACAGTCAGCCGAGTGGACTGCACGTGATGAACCGAATCCAAAGCGTGGAAAGACGCAACAGTCGGCTGGCAAGGTTATGGCATCAGTATTCTGGGATGCGCATGGTATTATATTCATCGATTACCTCAAAAAAAGCCAGACCATCAACAGCGATTATTACATAGCGTTGTTGGAGCGTTTAAAGGATGAAATCACGAAAAAACGGCCCCATTTGAAGAAGAAAAAAGTGCTGTTTCATCAAGACAATGCACCGTGTCACAAATCAATGAAAACGATGGCAACATTATATGAATTAGACTACGAATTGCTTCCCCATCCACCATATTCTCCAGATCTGTCCCCCAGTGACTTTTTCCTGTTTGCAGACCTTAAAAGAATGCTCGCTGGAAAGAAATTTAGCACTTATGAAGAGGTAATCGCCGAAACTGAGGCCTATTTTGAGGCTAAAGAGAAATCGTACTATAAAAATGGCATCGAAAAATTGTATGACCGCTATAATCGTTGTATCGCCCTCAAAGGCAACTATATTGAATAATAAAATCGAATTTTGTAAAAAAAATATTTTTTACTATGTTAGCCTACGAACTTTTCAGCCCAACTGTTAAGGTAACAAACAAAATTATGTAGTTAAGTTGGAACTGACGAGTAAAGACGAGTAAAAAGTGTTCTTCAGTAAACATAATCAGTTCGATCCTATATACTTCGGAGAAATCGGGCTACTTTATTTTCTGTATTAGGAGAGATTATTGTTTTGGAATTATAATGTAGCCTAAAACCCTTCTGGTGGATTATAAAGTAAACTCTCCGAAGGTTGGAAAAGTTCAATTTATAGTCTAATAAAACAAACATTTATTTTAATCGAATGTTTCATTCGATGAAAAATGTTTAATAGACTCAGATACACGGTTTTCCTTCCACTGCTTTTTAGTACGTACGGTAGTCTTAGTTATTGTTAATTACCAGAATCATTGTGAAGATATAGTTCTAACACTGCTATAACTTTTCTGCCACTTTTAACTAATCGAGACGATGAGGACGAGTGATGATTAGATGAAAGTGACGAAGGACAGGCCAGGACGAGGTGACAATATGTGCTCGACCACCGAGGTGTCTTTTTGACTGTTGATTGTTTCACATGGACACCGAGATGAAACTGTGGAGAGGGTTTGTATGAGTGTTTCGTAAGTCTCTTGGTGCATGGTGTTTTGTATTTATTTCGTTACTAATTTCTTAGATTCTTGGCTCTCGTGAACAGATGGAAATCAACGAAAACCTTTTACAAGTGCAGGTAAAGTAACAATAAAAATGGGACACCTACGTCCTGAAACAATCTCTCGCCTGCATGCCGTTATGTCCTAACTCTACGACGATTAGAAAATTTCAATAGCAACGAGTTGCAGGATCTAGGTGCCTTATTTTTATTGTGGGTTAATGTACATTCTGAAATCCCTCAGGACTAGTCATACTATTAATTTTAATAATTAATCTAAGGTAGGAAAACTATCAATATTTAAAACCGTTAAAGATTAATAGATCTAATTTGCAAAAGCAATTGAACTTTCAAATCAATATTTGGGAAACTCAAGAATTGGTATTTAGTTCAAATACCTTTTTTAAAAAAATTGGTAACACAGAATATCGCGATCAGCCAATGTACGCTGTAAAATTTCCAAATGGAAAAATGAAATAGTAAAGTTTCGTCCGAGGGTTAACATGATTCATACAACATAGAGAGTTATGATTGATTTATAGATTTGGATTATCTTACACTGCCACATTTGGCAATTCGCAAAGATGAGAATGAGCGATGTTGCGATGAAATTGATGGAGGGACACTCAAAAAGAACACCCATGCTAAGATCAAGATTCGAACCCGGGACTCCTGGCGTAGTAGCGCGTTGTACTAACCATTCCACCACGGAGATCGGCACGTAGTGAGATATATCAACGCAACCGTATACATATTCACTTCATATTTTAACCACCAGGTTTCTGAATTTTCAAAAAGAGTAATACAATAACGCTCTTTAACAATTGTTAAAATTATTCCAAGGTATTCGAACTTATCCATATTTGTAATAGGCTAATTCGTGCCTAGGAGCACCTACTAGTTCTATCTACATCACTACTAGGAGGAGAATATAAGAGACTCTTTTCGCACGACTGTCCCACGCGGAGACGCAGGAGGAATTTCGTATTCCAAAAGGTACACCAGGCTCAACGTACCCTCCATACAAGGAAACTCGGTTATTCAGCATTGAAATTCATGCCGAGTGCTTCTCCTATGATCATCTCTTCCTCTTCCTCTTCCTCTCCCCCTCCTCCTCGTCTTTCCCCTCCAATTTGCTAGTCCTATTTCGTCTTACACACACTCCACCTCTCATCCTTTCTCCCACCATTGGGTTAGCAGTGTGTGGAGAAGTTCCGTGATAACAAGGACGGGGTCAATATTATCAATTCCACTGGATATTGCTACTGCGGAAGGTGCCATCGTAAATGATTCGAAACTGTTAGTCGAAAGTGCGTAGCTGTCAGACCCGCTAGTACAAGCTCTAGAATACCTCCTGCGACAGCCTGATGTTGTGTGTAATTTGTCTGTGTTGCATTTCTTTTATTTAATGTCCTTTTCTACCCTTTATTTATTTGATCTTGTTTATTTTCAGGGTTTCGGAGCGGAGAGCGTATTATCCAACCTCGGAGCGCTCCGGAGTCGCTCCGGAGCGGAGTGGGCAAGTTCTTAGAATATCGCTCCTCGCTCCGGAGCGGAGCGAGAAATTTTCCGATTCCCGCTGCTTCGCTCCGGAGCGGAGCGAACCATTTCTTAGAATCTCGCTCCTCGTTCCGGAGCGTGGGCAACAGCCGGAGCGTTGATCCGCTCCGCTCCGAAACCCTGTTTATTTTACTTCGCTTTTCTGCCACTTTTTGGTAATCGCCGAGATGTATGTTCGGCGGAAGCCAATTGCTGATATTAAGGCCCTACCGTTATTTCTAATAGCCATGGGTGTTTATTTCATAGTGATATTAATATTAGCTCAAACTTATCAAACGTGTGCCACAGATGTTACAATGTAATGCGTCACATTTATGATACGTGTTTCTACAGAAATTTAAGTCATTATTCAATATGAAATTTAGATCAATGGAATAAAAACCCATTAGGACGTCAATCTGAGTAATTCATTTAAACCAAATATGTCTCACTTGAATGTCATTTCACTTAAAAAAGCATCCTTGACAAGTTCGAATAGCTGCCAAGTGTAGTGTCTTCAGACAGTAACATATTATTATATTATAATATATTTCTTAGACCTTTGTTATTTACTCAGAATTGTAAAAAAATCTTGCTTTATTTTAATTGATTGAGTCGGTATTTTATTTATGCACATTAAGATTAATCGGGACTGGACCTACAGTTTAAAGTGGGATCCGAACCACTATGCGCCTCCATAGGCTATCGAACCTGGGACCCCTTGATTACAAGGCAACGACGCTACCACTGCGCGATCGGGGACGCCCCTTTCCATATTTTAATTCCACATTATATAAATGTACATAATAAATTCATTCTACACTTTCCAGATTTCCTTTAAGATTTTTAACACATGTTTTCCCATGGCATCTTTTATTGGACTTTTTCCTTTCCTCTTTTCATAGGAAGGAAGCCAGATTGACTTTCTCTCTCTTTCTCACACACACACACACACGTATACCCCACAGCTAGTCCTTTAATCTCGCGCCTCGGAGGTCGAAGTAAACCGGTCCCCATCAATTACCTCCCCCTCAGCTTCCCTCGAGCTCAGCACAATTTTGAAAAGATTGTCATCACCCAAGAGTCCCATCCGTACTTCCCGCTCGTTTAGCCGTGAGAGCGGGAGAGAATTGCCCCAAGTATCGGGCTGTCACGTACTCCGGGATACAAATTACTATGGGAGGCGGCCTGGGCTCAGGGCTCGTTGAAAGATCTCTCGGACACGTTAAAGGAAGGGAAGTTGTGCACGCGATCCCTCATACAGTGAGTTTCAAATAAGGATTGGAAATTCTGATGTAGAATATTTATCTATCCTTTGTCAGAATTTCCTTACACGTGTCATTAGTCATTATCTGGATTAACCCTTGTTTTCGAACCAGTTACTGGATAGTTTAAAGTTAGGATATCCTTTCATCTCGATTTCTTTGGCTTCTCTATCATCAAAAGCCACTGCGAATTCCGTACAGGTCATCTTGAAAGTACTGATCACAGTTATTTTGCCGAAGAAGTAAGATGACTACAGTTGCTGTTATAGCTCTCATCTGGTCTTACGATGGGCGATCTATATGCTGGCTAGGGAAGTGAGGAGAGGGGAATACGCTGCAGACCAACCAGACAACGGCGCTGGCGCCGAGAGTTATGACATCGCAGGAGGAGGGGCTGCGTGCACCTCGTTATACAAGCTGCTGTGTTTATCGTTGCGCTGGATTGGCCGCTTCCTCGCTCCACTTCCCTTGGCAGCATGTAGGCCGCCCGCCGTAATATATGACAAGATCTATAGTTGTTTTGAAACATCACTTAGCGCAACGACCATAAGTAGCTTTCAGAGTTAAACTATAATGAGAAGCTACTAAAATGTGTTACTTGAACTGTGCGATACATCCTCAAATGTAATCATCAATCTTACTTTTCCGCTATTCTCTTCAGGGACGGCTATTTACCAAAATATCTACATAAACATATATAAGAAATATGAATGTGAACGCACACACACACAAATATTATACATTACATATACACACGTGCGTGTGTAGAAATATATAGATTCTATATGATTATTATTTAAAGTTATAATACAGCTGTAGGTCGACAGCGTTTGGAAGTAGCTGTTACTTTCTCAATAAATGGTAACTGAAATTAGTTACTTTTCGCAATGAGTAATGGACTGAAATTTGTTTCTTATTTCGAACAACGAGTTAAGAAATTCAAAATTCCATTTCTTTACTCTGCAACAGTAATGGAAGAAGTTATTGTTTGCTAAATAAGAATTCTAAACTTCATATATGCATTTGTTACGAGAAAATGTTTTGCATAATGTTTTAATTTTCTTACGTTTATATTTTCTTATTTAAACTATGAGGCTTATATTTTAATGAATATTAATGTATACTTTAGGTGGTCATCAGAGAGAGAGAGAGAGAGAGAGAGAGAGAGAGAGAGAGAGAGAGAGAGAGAGAAGGGGCCGTTTGTAGTTCAAGGAAGCAACACTTTCCATGAGTTATAAATTTATCTGGAAAAAATAACTGTACAAATAAATTACAATTATCTTTTAAAGTAACGTTAACTATAACCAAAAGTAACTGTAATCAAGTAACTTTTAAAAGTAACTTTCAAAAGACTTGATCTCTAATTTTTAGTGGCCTTAATCTTTCACGAGAATTAAAAAAAAAAAAATTCCTGAACTTGTAGGCAATACACTTAGCAGTTATGTCAATTGGGTTTCATAACTATCAGGATGTAAAACAACAGTTTGTATTAAGCTGCAACCAGGTTCAGTTTTTGCTGAACCAGATACAAATTTATTACGAGGTGATAGACTGAGTCTCTAGTAAGTAGGAATGTCAAATGAAGTATTGTCAGAAAATAAATAAACGTAAATACAACTGTGGCAAGTTGTTTCGTTTTTAAAAGAATTGGACGCCTTGTATGTATACAAGTGGTGAGGAACAAAGAAATATCACATTTATAAATGAAATTATACTCTCTCCCTGAGTGTCTTCGGTTAAATTTTTGAAATATAGTGTGTATAATGTGGATATCTCCAAACTATTATACTTCTTAAACGTACGTGTTCTACAGTTAATTCTTTGGAGCAAGCTTTCCGAGTACATCATCCACCTGCAGAATTTGTTCACTGAAGTTTCAACCGTGGCAAACACATGCCAATTTGAGCTATTATTTGGTGAATATCTTTATGTGGGGATTATATTTTAAAATCAACTAGAGAAACAGCACAACCGATACCTCACAGTGTACTCTTCAATTAAAGTCGCCAATTGAACTAATTCACCAGCCACGAACATGCACCTTCGTATATAGTTACTAGACTGGGCTAAGTTGGTACTGTCACCTATCCGCACAAATCAAAATTTCTTTCAGCATTCTACACGAGCAACTAGATACAGTTTTAACAACTTGGATATATATATGCTAAGAGCAGCACACCTGACCTGCTTAATCTACTCACGTATGCACATGTGAATGTGTTATTCGGGTCACGTTCAATGCTCTACGAGTAGCATGAACAGCAAGCAATAAATACGTAACGTCAGAACAGTCACATCATAATTTTATTCCCAAGTTGCTCGTATATTTTATAAACTTATGTAAGATATACACCGACTTTCCCGGCATCCGGTGGTGGAATATGATCGCCACATCTTCAACTTTCGAGTTTATAAGATGCCATTAGATTCGGGCAATTTATATTTTTTATATTTATATTGCACACATGCCATTAAAGCATATGGGGTGATGTGGAGGTACATCTCGGCCATAGTTGGGATAATGTGATAGTATTGATCATTAAACAATATTACATTCATGTTCATTCATTGACTGATTTAGATATTTTATTTTCCTACGCTTTTCTACCACGTTTAGCTAATCGCGAAGATGAGGATGAATGGTGATGAGATTGTATGGACATCATAAACGTATATGGACGACACAACACGAGCCCAACATAGGATTATACTGGCTGTGAATTCATACGCCAGAACCTAAATAGTCTGAAAAATGCAGTCCAGGGAGTAATACGAAGAAGGGAAGTTGACATTTGGGTGTCTACGCCAAGGGTCACTCCTTACACCATCTACATGCTGGTAAATGTCAACAAACTAATAATAATAATAATGTTTCCTGCATGATCAAAAATATAGTTTTAAGCTTTAGGCACAACAAAACAAAATAGAACTTCCAGGAAATATACGCGTAGTTTGTCAAGTTTTAAAAGATCTTTCCTTTTATTGATTGAATCAAAATTGTTGGGTACGTCGGCACATTAGACCATTTTACACCCTTCAATGTATGCGTGGAAATAACCCCTTATCTAAAATTCTTACTTGAAAATTTAAGACATAGGGTGTAAAAAGCCCCTTTGGAAAAATTAAAAGTGTCAGGTTGTAACAGGACTTGCACAAGACAAACACCACATATTAAAAAGTAAGAATATACTAAAAGCTTCCTCACAGACAGTGAAAGAGACCAGCTCTTCTTAAAAAGCTAAAAATATTTGATAAAACACTGTTGACATCACCCAACAAGGATGACAAACAGCTGGGAAGATAAAAAATCCTGCTGAGGAAAGCAAAATCGGCACATTCAACAAGAAGGTGCCGAATACTTAAAACGCCATTACAAGCACGACACATCGGAGGGTCCATCCCTTGCAGCAAGTGACTATGCGTTAGACGACTGTGTCCAAACGCACTTCTCCTCGAGAGGGACGGGACGAGGAACGCCATGCACCTATGGTGAGCCTAATAGCGTGAAGCTTGTTTCCCGTTACCGAATCCCATAGGACTTTATTTTATATTAAATTACCTGTAAAATCTTTCATTCCAAAATTCTACAGATCTATTCTATTTTTCTTCGTAATATGGGAAAATTACAGCGAAGAACCTTTTAGCAGATATTCTTAGAATGTAGGGAAGTGGACAACCAACGCACCTGATGAGACTGAAGGTGAAAACGAAGCTGCTGAGAATCGACGCGACGACGAAGGTGCATTAATGCTAAGAAAACAGCTCGAACAAAGCCCCCGTAATGACTTAGCAGCAAATAACAAGACCCGCACGAGCACTTTATCTCCCTCCCATTCATCATGCATGAGCACGTGTACACAACTGCACCGCTAATGAAATATGCAGTATTAATGCCTGGGAATTGTTAACTCGTCCTTTCCAGCATGACCTATGTATAATTTCCTCTTCGTGTCGAGTGCCCTATGTGCTCCTGGGGATTCCTCGTAACCTAGCTTTAAGCATAACACGACGGCTATACGTATGGGGTTATGCAGGGACGTTGTATGAATTGATTACAGTAATGGTTATTTTTGATGGTTGACCGCTTCTTTTATCTGGCGTAGCATATTGCGTCGTGTGAGAACCACAGATACTAACTCAGATTTATGAAATTTTCAGGAGAGAGGAAACGATGTATTCTTAGGAATATGTCTGACTTTTAACAGGGGGATTTGCCACTAGGCTATCCTTCACAAAAATGAGACGATGATGGGGCAGAAGTGACAAAGACCACCGACTACTAAAATTATTTAACATTTTGATAATAGCAAAATAAAACAACATGTCAAGTTCTTTTAGTTGCTTATTTCATAAAATAAGACAGATGGAAGGAGTTTCTAGCGTTTAAATAACTTCTTACATCATAAACCTATTTTCAGTACTGTAATTTTTAATCAGATATGTCTACCTTTTAAAGTTTACAAGTGTTATTAATACAGAGCATGCATTTACTGCAAGTGAAGTACCATGTTAAAAGAACTAATAATACTACTAATAATAATAATAATAATGCGTGTGGTTAGCACAGCAGGCTACGACGCCAGAGGTCCTGGGTTCGAATCCCGCCTGGGCATGGGTGTCTTTTGTGAGTCCCTTCATCAATTTCATCATATCATCATTCATCTTCATAGTTGCGATTAGTCATAAGTGGAAGAAAAGCGACGATAAATAACAAAAATCAAATAATAATAAAAGTAATAATAATAATGTCGGTAGGGCCCAAAACAAAGAATAGCCTAGAAGCCCAAATTTTTAAACGTCTGCCCCAGCCCGTACTCTTAAAATGAGTAAGTTAATTGGAGATACGTGACTCCAGCTTACAGCTAAATGTTAGAAGTGGAGATATGTCGATCTGACTCAGACTTCAGGGGAGATTATTTGAACAAAACTTAAAACCTCATCTTTGGAGTTACGTTCCTCTGGTTCTTATGCGACGATTTGTACAGTAACATTAACCGCAACGCTGGAAAGATATACACAAAGAAATTAGAGGAAGCAGCAACAGTTAACTCAACTAAATCCACCGTCACAGCATCAGCATTTGCTCTGAAAAATACCACAGTTTAACTATCCACAGTGAGGTTGCGCAATATCCTTAATAATGTCGATTTTCTTGACCTGTGCGAACGGATTACACACATGACACTGAAAATTAATTCCGATATAGTATTTCGCGCTTGTTGCAAATATTTACTAGAGGGATCTGCACTATTTACTTAGTTTTCCTTTACTTGTTTTCTAACCCAAAGCAGAACGGCAAAAACAAGAAGTATTGGATGTTGTTGCAGGTATGCTACAGAGCGGGACACAGCCATTATTAAATAACTCTTAAAAATACATATTGAGGAGAAAAACAATTCGTTAAAATTAAAGGAATTTGTTTCAAATTTCTGATGCTTGATACAACACACAAAAATGAAGTTGAAAGTAACAGAGTTGATGGAAAACGTAGAATCGGCAAACAGTAGTACCCTTCTGATCGCCTGAGCCTCGTAATTGCGGATTTCATGCTATTATTAATAAGCAAAAGGACCGAAATTCATTGTCGTTGTGATTCTGATATTAGTTATTTAGCGACGCGTTTCTGCATATTTTGGCTAATCGCGACGATGAGAATGAGTGATGATATGATGAAGCAACTCTCACTAAAAACAGTCATACCCAGGCCAGGTTTCGAACCCGAGACCTTTTGCATCGCAGCGCACTGCGCCAGCCACTTCTCCACGGAGGTCGGCTCATTCTCCTTCACAAACATTGTCATGGAGAGAAGTGGGTTTTAAATATATACGTTCTAAGTCGCGTTAAAAGAACTTGATGGAATTCGAAAATATATTTGAGCCACAACACGTTTAAAGAATGAATTATATTCAGACACTTATATTTGACGCGTGGGCGGTTTTGGATGCTAATATTAAATTGCGTTCACATATGGACATAACTGACATCGCTCGTACAAGCGGGGTGAAAATTCAACATTTCACCTCGAATTTTCAGTAATTAGGGAGCGATAGCAATAACGTATCAGCTACACCGTGCCTGGAAGCCACACAAGGGGGCTAACAAACTCCACGCAGTGTATTACACGTTCATTGAGGGCGATCGCAAAACCACCGTTTCATCGATTTGGCAACGGTGCTGCCCCCTGTGCCATCGTTTACGGCAGTTAAGCAGAAATTGATGACATTTGGGTTTCCATTAGAGTAGGATAAACGTCCTACTGATGCAGTTGCACATCCTTTTTTTATCGGCCATGTAATCTAATAGAAAGCTCACTCCCTTTCAGAGAGGGGGACAATTTCGTTCGAAGCATAATAGAATTCAGCGTGTAGCGTTTGTTATCGATTTAAAATAATAGAAAGCAGAAGATTTTCTTGTTCAACAAAGATTTTTTTAAAATTTCTGTGCAAAATATCCTGACAAATAAAATATTAGCATAAATAAAACGTTTTATTCTTGAAATATTATTCATCAACAGCGTAGAGGTTATTTGGCCCGTCCAAAAACACGAGGACAGTATATTGTCCATGTGTCGTTTCTCTGCGGATTAACAGTGGTAGGAATATACTTATTTTATGGCACAGCTATTATGGGTATAGTTTACAATTTTTTATAAAAGATAATTTTCGAAGGACTTCCAATACAACCAACCCTGCAAAAACTAAACACGGATGCTGTTGTTTTGTATCCTGGCAGTTATGAAACCCAATTGACTGTACTCCTAAGTGTGTTGCCTACAAGTGCAGGTATTAATTTACTTTTCGTGAAAAATTGTTGACGTCACTAACAATTCGAGATGAACCCTTTTGAAAGTCACTTTTTAAAAATAACTGGATTAGAATAATTGCGCTCCCGGAAATTTTGTAAAATCTTGTGTTACTAAGGTGCAGTTACCGTCACTTTAAAAAGTAACTAATTTACTTTTAGTGTTACCTTATTTCAAGGAAGCAACACTTTCCATGAGTTGTAGTTAGTTAGTTATAGCACAGACTAACCTCATACAATAGGTTTCATCATTTGAAGCAAATTGAAGTAAATGAACTACCAATAACATATTAAACAACCACATAATCGTTCTTGATACACTGTCATGTAAACAACAACGATTAAGACAATTTTGCTAAATGTCTAACGTTGCAAACGCAACTGCGACGACAATATAAAAACCCACATTCCCTTAATATAAAACACACAGCAAGTGCTAAAATATGAGGAGTAACAAGATGTACCAAGATTTCTGGAACGACAGATAAGAATGTAAGGTCGTCTAGAGAAACAGAACGGAAGAAATTATAATACACAATAGAATTCGATGTATCATTAGATAGCATATATTTATTTTGCATTGGTAGTCACGTTCACGGATATGAAACAAATATTCGGCTTTTAATCAAGGGGTCCTGCGTTCGATCTCCGTGGTTTGTATCACCTTTAATCCGCATGTCGATTCCCTATGTGAACATTACAACACTCATTGAATTCTGATTAAATAAATGTGACAAAAACACAAATCGTTTATTTTCATAAAATTCTAAGTACTTATGAGAGTAGTGTTGACTTATTGCCACAAAAGTTTAGACATTAATGCATCAGTATTTTTCTCATGCGAATGTTTAATACTCAGCACAGATTCTTGCATGTTATATTATATCACACCGGATTTTTTAAAGAACACTAGCATTACTGAATTTCAAGGTAATAAACGCGATTCACTCTCAAGTATTTTAATTGTGCAAGGTGACACATACATTGAAAAAGGGAAAACATAATACATCCATGCATTTAATAGATTTGTAGCATCAGAAAGTAGGACTTGTCCAGAAAATCAAACGTCCATCTTTTCTGATTCTTTCTAGAACAGGGGTGGCCAACACACGACACGCGTGCCACTATTGGCACATGCAAAGTTGCCTCATATATGCATTTAGTAATATATTAAACAATTAATGAAGTATGTTGATAATGAAATTACATTACACGTAAGAAATCTGGCATTTAGCCGGCATTCAATTCCCAGGAGGACCCTTCCCCCTTGTGAATAACCATGATCGCTTTTCTCCAAACTATTTAATTAAATATCATATTTGACAACCGTGTTCAAGGCTCTGCTTTGGCCAAACCTCACCGAACTTAAAGCTCTCACTCACGAAATACTCTATGGAATAAAGGCATATAGCTAAAAAAACATAAAATAATACGTTATGCTGCTACCACACTGAATTTCAGGACTGCAAGCTTTTTCTGTAACCGTCCGGACCTCAATGTTTGTGGCTATCACTGAGAAAGAAGAGAAACGCATTCACTTCAGTGAATTTATTTGGCATTTTAGTTATGTAAGTCGATTTTTAATCCCTCTCTACGTTAATCATGACGCTCACAATGGATGATTAATTAAATAAGAACACAAGTTAAAGACAATCGACGACATACCCGAGACTCGAACCTGGGATATTTGATACTGCAAGGTTCTTCTTCCAGCCAACAAGATCACTTCAACGTATATTAAAAAAAATCTTATAATTTGAAACAGCATTGTAAGTATTGTATTTCATAATAAATTTTATTTTATTACCTATATAAAAATAATAATCAAATAATTCGTTCTTAATCCTGCTGAAAGATTTAGAGAAGTTGAAAATCTATTATTTGTTCACATAAGGACTTGTTTGACATTTACTGAAGTCACATAGAACTAGATTAAGATAAAAACAACATTTGATTTAAGTTTCCGTGTTGTCTAAACACTCATAATGTGAAGAATGCCATGCAATACTTCTATTGAGAGAGCATTGAAAATAACTGACCACCCTTTATGCTAGTGCATGGCAACGGCGCTTTAGAAATAAACACGACTGGATCTCCATGACAACGAATGAGCAGGACCACAGCAACCAAGCGGTAAAAATATATAAAGAAAACCGGACCTAAGGGTGCCAAATCCAAAGATAAAAAAAGAAAAAAATGTAATAAACCAAATATTTGTTAAATATTTGTAAAAGAGCACTCTGAATAATTAACCTTTTCTGCAGGTTTAAATAGAACTTCCCATTTAAAAATACACTGACTAGATTCATTGCACCATGTGTATATTTAGAGACTCATCCTCGTTGCAAGGATAAATAACACATGGCACCAAAGGAAGGGCTTTTGACAGTGCTTCACATTCTCGCATCAATATCTGTCCGATAAAGTACAAATATCTTTAATCCATAAAACATTTTAAAAACTGAACAATATATTTTCAGAATACTCAAAATTTACAGTTATGAATGACGACGCCAAACATTTATCACTCAGGCTACAGTTTCCCGTCATTTGGATAACCGTGGAGCGCGTGTTTTGAAAATGTACACTGTCAACATGTTTCAGTAGATTCCAGAAAAGTTCTAACAGAGAAACAACTGCAACTAGTATGAGTCCACGGGGTTGTTTGTGGTTCACTCGAGCAGGTTACTTTTCCTGCAGGGATTAGCTAAGAAAACAGTGTCCCACACTAAACAAGAAAATAATGAAAGTGTGGACATTGTTTGGCTATATCGCAGAAAATACCTACATTGAACGAGCAGTAATGCTTACAAGAGTGATTAGGAACTCTATAGACAAATATAACTACGCCTTTTACGAGATTTTTCTGCTTCAAAGTTCATTTTTTAAGTTCAATTTATGCATGGATGGGCTAATTGGGACTGGCCCTACAGTTTAAAGTGGGATCCGAACCAATAGCCCTTGATTACAATGCGGCAGTGTTCTCAATACGCCACCCGGAGGGCCGAGATTCTCTGTTGTAAAACCAAGAAAAAAAGTTACAGAGTGAAGAGTATGAGAATCAGGTTGAGAAAAGAGAAGGGTGAGGGATAAATCCCAACAACGTTGAGCAGTGACTGTACAAGAAAAGTTATTGTTTGCTGATATGAGAAAATTTGTATTATAGAACAGAAATAGTGAATATAATAGTTCTATGATTTTGTATTCCATGAACAAATTTGTATCCATTTGCCAAATTTACGTTTTATTGACTTCAATAGAAACATAAGTTATTCGAATGTGTGTATGTGGGTGGATCACTTATATAAACTATGAGAGAACGATTTGGATATGGGCTACCGAAACTAATCCATGATGGATTTTCGTATTTAAAAGAAAAGGCCAGCATATGATAGGACAGACATCGTTCGCTACCTGCAAGGTGTTGCTCTTAACTTTTCCATGTAAAATTGCTTGTATGAAGGGGCACAATAACACCAAAATGTCCTAGCACCAAAATGTCCTGGCACCATAAATGTCCGCACCAAAATGTCCGGCACCAAAATTTCCTAGACCCGATTTTAAAAAAGCATATGATTAGTTTAAAAGAGAGAAATTATATAATGTATTATTAGTCGAGTTTGGAATACCTAAGAAGCTTGTTAATATGATAAACGTACGCACCAGTAACAGAAAGTAAAATTTGTGTGGTATTAATGTGTCTGACAAATTTACAATTCATGATGGGTTAAAGCAAGAAGATGCATTATCTCCATTGCACTTTAATTTTGCCTTAGAATATGCTGTTAGGAAGGTAAAAGAAACTAACGAAGGACTAAAATTGAACGGCGTGAATCAGTTGTTAGCATATGCAGATGATGAAGACTTACTGGGGGATGATGTAATTACAATTAAGAATAATGCTAAATTATTTCTGAAAGCAGCTAAAGAGATAGGTTTGGAAGTTAGCAGAGATAAAACTAAATACCTAGGTATATGCTTACAGGCCGAAAGCAAGTGTTAAGTAATAAACAAAATCTAATTATTGATAACAACTTCGTTTGAATCAGTTTCCAAATTCAAGTACTTAGGGTAATACTAATAAATGAAAATGATATTAAAATGGAAATAAAAAGCAGGCTTAAATCAGGAAATATGTGTTACTTTTCTCTTCATAAACTTTTATCTTCTCGTATAATATCTAAGAAACCAAAAGTTAAAATATACAAAGGAGTAATTTTGCTTGTAGTATTTCGTATATGGATGCGAAACTTGGTCCCTTATATTGAAAGAGGAACATAAATTAAGAGTACTTGAAAATAGAATCCTTAGAAAAATATTTGGACCTAAAAGGGATGAAGAGACAGGTAAGTGGAGAATGTTACATAATTTGTATTCCAAATTTGATTCCAGATATTATTAGAATGATTAAATGAAGAAGACTTAGGTGGACAAGCCATGTGGCACGAACGGGAAAAGAAAGAAGAGTTTACAGGATTATTTTTGGGAAACCTGATGGTAAGAGACCAGTAGGAAGGCCAAGACGAAGATGGAGAGATAACGTTGAGATGAACCTAATGGAAATCGGTAAGGATGGAAAAGATTGGATTGATCTTGCCCAGGATAGGGACAGATGGAAGGCCTGTGTTGCTGCAGCCATGAACCTTCGGGCTTAAGAGGGATAGAGAGTTAATTAGTTAGTTTTATTTGAAAATGTCGATTTTCTCAAACTTTTGGAGAGGGCTTCAGCCCCCCCCCCCCTGCGTACGCCAGTGAATGGACATGAATAATTGATTTATTTGTATTATTTTACTTCGCTTTTCTGCCATTGGAACTACTGTCGTCGTAGCGCGCTGTGCTGAACACGAATGATTTTTCAGTTGTGTGTGTTACATAGTTTAAAAATGGTATACTATATGCTTTCAGTTCCATTTTGTTTGAGGATATAATAATCTCTGGCAGGGATAAAAAAAGTTGGCGGGGATAAAAAATTTTGTGATGGGAAATACCCGGCACCCCCCCTTTAAATTCGCATACTGTGTCTGCTTAAAACTAGAGAGCCGCCAATCTTATTTAATATGATTTTCTTCTTCATGTAGTCCCAAACTTGCAACGTTATTTTTTGTGGTGAACAAGAACAAGCCCAGACAAAGCAACTGGAGAATCGCTAGTTAAATATCCGAGAAATATGTAAACAAGCTCAAAATTTCAATAACGGACCATCGTTGAATCGTATCCAGCACCCCTTGCTTTTCAACCTGTTATTGATAGCGCCACGAAGACAAACTTTGTGGTCCTCATTTTGACTGCAGGTTGAGTATGTAATCCGCTGTTTGGAACGAACCCTTTCGTGTGTCGACAGTTTCGATATTTTCGCTGAAACGATCTCCAAGTCGTAAATCTGCTAGCATTTTATTTGCTAAATGTTCTTCATCGAGTTTTACGAACATCTTACACGACGCAATAAAAACCGTTCAATTACACTTCAGAAAAGTCACATTGGTAGGCAACGTTTGCAGTCACGAGCGGAAGAAAGCATAAAGAGAAGCAGGGAGCGAGTTTTCCTCGTATAATGCAGCAAGGTCACAGGAAAGTACTTCAGTGGGTGACGCACAGACATATACAACGGCGCTGTGGGCATCTAAGAAAATGAAGTTTTTTGGAATATAGCGATTTGATAACTCTCTTCTACATTTCAAACGTCGTTTCGAACGAAAGTCATTAGAAGAAACGCGGATATTAAGTACGAAGACACAATGCAATCTCCCAATTCTCTCTCTACCAAGACGAGATAAACCCTCGTCGAATTTTCAACCCTAAGCGAGCGAAGCTGCTTCCCATGTAATCCTGGCCCTGCGTTGCCAAAATATGCGACACATCGTCGTTGCTTTTCCAAGTGTTATAAAGTGTCATAAAGGTAAATACTGCAAACAGCGAAAGCACAGACGTAATGGTTAACGTTGTTGAATTTTTTGACAACGTCGCAAGTCAAGGAAGTTATAAAAATGTATCCCTGCCTAGTTATAGGTGTTCTTTGTGAGTTTTCCTTCATCAATTTCATCATATCATCACTCATACTCATCTTCATGATTAACCAAAAGTGGCAGAAAAGCGAAACTTAAATGTAACTAATCAATAAATAAAATAAAATAGTTTAAAAATATGAAATAAACATACGAAAAGGGGTCCCTAACATGCACCCCTGATATGTTAAATCTTTGCCATAAAAACATAAATATGGAACTACGTACAAACACAAGCAAATATTTTCAAAATTGAAGGGTGTGTTATTATATATGCACTTCAAATCAAACACACTTTAGGTGTATATGCATTTTAAAACATTTTCAATATTCTTCTGCTATGTAACCGTAATACTATTTAGAGAAAGGCTTGGAAGCCCCTCCCCCCCCAGTAACGGCGTCAGATTAAAGACACTGAGGGCACTTCCGTTGTGGACCAGTCCATCTTTCACATCTGCACCCCTAGCAAATGAAAAAAATAGATAAAAGCGCTCTATTAGCCCAAATATGCAGTTTTGAATGATAATTTAATGTATGTATGTTAAATGTGACTCCCCCTCCCTAGAAAATATTCCCGTCCCGCTTCTGCCTCCTCACCCAATTATCACTGAACCCTCTCCCAATTATCACTGAACCCTCTAAAGCATTTTCTTCGATACGGACACTGGATACAATGATCCTGTTGTTATGGCGATTAATATGCACCCTGTACATATTTATGATATTTTGACTATCTTGACACTATAGGTTAGGTAGTTGTTCCTGATGAAAAATTCAATTTTCTATGTTATTCGAATTTGCCCACTAGTGCTTGTGCGTGGAGAAAAATCCAGAAGCTGATGCACTCTAAAATCAATCTAACCTTGGGGGGAAATTGCAGCTGTCTCCGGGATAGTGAAAAACCGAACTAGGCCTTGCGGGGTTGAGTAATTTTGAAAATCAATCTTCAGATTGCAATTAACCAATTGGAGCGCACATGTCACAGTTCTGAAACTGTGTATATGACCTTTCTATTCCAGTATGGAATGATTGATTGATTGATTTACCGTATTCTCGCGTCTATTAGCCGCACGCGTGTATAAGCCGCACCCTCTTTTTTGGCCTGAGATTTCAGGAAAATAAAATTTCTCGTGTATAAGCCGCACCTCGTGTATAAGCCGCAAGATTGACTTTTTTTTTTGCGTAGGTAGCCAATTTCAAGTAAGTATTTTAAAAGTATTTTAACCATTATTTTAGCTCAATGATCTACATATTAATACCGTATCATTCAATTTGAGTCCTCAGAGCCCTTATTCACTGTCATTGCTGCCACTCGTTGAAATATTTTCTGCACAAGAGGTATTGTCATCTTCATCACTAACATCATCATCCCACATTTCATCCTGGGTACCATCTAGGGCAGTGGATATGCCGCACTTCAGAAAATCCTTCACAATTATCTCCGACTTTACACTTTCCATGCTGCCAGAATCCATTCAAACACTTGCTTGACAGTCGGACGTTTGATCTTTCCTGTTGCTGTAAGCTCGTGGTTTCCTGCACTAATCCAGTCATTATACAGACGCCGGAACGCAGCTTTAAACGAGCGAATTACACAAACGTCTAGGGGCTGCAGTACAGACGTTAGACCCCCAGGAATCACAGCTACTGTTGCAATTTTGCGTCCATTCTGTCTGTTAGGTGACCAAGAAAGCGTTCCCACACCAGCAAACTATTTTGCTTCAGCAATGCACCAGATCTTCTATTCCACACTTTGTCTATCCAGTTCAATACCAGTACTTCTTCCATCCATCCTTTCTGCTGGGCATGTACGCTTCAGCACAACATACGGTGTCAGTTTCCTTCCATCCTCCTTCCATTCGCAAGAACACCCAACATTGCAGTGCATCGTTGTTTCTCTCCACCCGTGGTCTTGATCGATATGGTGTGCGAGCCTCTCGGTGCAACTGTGCTGGACATAGGCATGTTCCAGTAAATAGGTGTTTCGTCCGCGTTGCCGATCTGAGATAAGCTATAATCATTGGACTTTCGCATTCGAATCACGTATTTGTGAAATTTAACAATTTTCTGATCAAGTCTGCAGGGAAATGTTGCGTAATTGTTGTCCTACGGTGAAGCGATAAACTTTTCCTACGCATAAAACGTGAACACCATCCCGCACTAGCTCGGAAAGCTTGACGACTGATGTCTAACTTTGAAGCTACTTCACGAGCTTGAAAACGTATCATGTCTACGGTTACAGCATAGCCAGCACTTCTTCTCTAATTTACAAAGGCCAAAACTTCTTCTTCTACTTGTGGAAATTTGGCTCCTTTTCCACGAAATGTCTTTCTCTTGCTACTTGTTGTAGCAAGTTGTTCCTTCTGATTTCTCCATCGACGAATGTTAGACTCGTCCACATCGTAATATCGCGCCTCAGATCTGTTGCCGTTTCCTTCAACATATCGTATCGCTTCAAATTTCAAATGAGCATCGTAGCTTATTCTTCTGCCAGACATCCTCCCTTTGATAATACCAAGCCTGACCTCAGGTCCACAACCTTATTTAACCAGTTCACTTTACTGAATGGTTTCCAGATCAATACGACAGTAAGGATGATTCGTGTTCAAAGATAAGATATTATCATATTGTTGCAAAAAAGATTTAAAGATAAGATATCATATTGTTGCAAACCCTGCTACAGATGCATTGTTGTTGGATTTGCTGTTAATGAATCCGTTATGTGATAAAGATAACAAATCAACATACTATTTTAGTATCCTAGCAGTAGCTGCACTTTCTTTCATTCGCGTGTATAAGCCGCACCCCATTTTTTGGTCCACTTTTCGGGGAAAAAAGTGCGGCTTATAGACGCGAGAATACGGTAGTGTTTTAAGTCAACTTTATGCACAGTAAGACTAATCGGGACTGGACCTACAGTTTAAAGTGGGATCCGAACCACTATGTGCCTCCTCTGAGTATCGAACCCGGGACCCCTTGATTACAAGGCGACGATGCTACCACTGCGCCATCGAGGAAGCCAGTATGGAATGAGTATGGAGAAACAATCTACATAATAGTTAATTTAGTGCTGTTATGTAAAGGTGAGCCCTAACTCCACACCCCCTATACTCCTTCATGGCGTGGTGCAAAGCACAGGTGAGCACTTTAATTTATTTTACTTTACTTTTATGAAATTGTTTCATAATAGAAGAAGATAGCAGGATACAATTTCATTAATCTCGGGAGAAAGAAAAACACAGTGTTCAAAACATCTTACTTACAGCATTTTTAAAGAAGAATTTTCTATGGAAGAACTTCGAGCTCCTACGTATAACAAATTGTTAGGCTTGATCAGCTTCAACTTTGGGATAATCTTGGCTACTCCGCGCCGAGCGAGAGAAAGAGAGAGAGAGAAATTTCAACAGTTTCTCCTACTCGCCGTTTGGGAGGTCCAGAGTTCTTACAACGTAAGAGGAGAATGATGCGCGATGGATGAACAGCCTGTAGCTCCTCTCCTTGCTACTGCGCAATAGGACTTGTTCAGGGTTCACCCGCAAAGATACAGCTCTTCAACTCTAGTACTCTCGTTATTTTGTGCGAGCTGTTCCAGGTTCGATCCTCCGGATTTCTGTGTAGATTTAGCATCGTGAGGACACACAAGAAGTTACTTAGACGGAAGAAGAACCGGACTCCCGTCTGCAAGACCCTCAAAAGGGCTGCTGCGTCACTGGTTTAGTTTATTGAGCAAACCTCACTTAGAATGATGGATATTAGAGACATTAATTATTTATATCTATTTTGACGGGGACGCTTGCGGGCTGGAGCGATTGCCCTACCCTCTACTGTTATTATCGATGATTCTATTTACTAATACATTCTTGGAATCCGACTGAAGGGTGGCGACAGCATTGTAGAATTTTGTAAACAAACGCTCACTTAGCACAATAACTTGGCCTTTCTATATTATTCAAATGATATTAGCTAAATTTCTCAATTAAAAATTTATTTGCATTCTACATATATATTTTCATCGTGGGCGTCACCAAAAATTTTGTAGGGAGGGTCAAACTGTTGATATAAAATTGGACAATGGAAATTATAAGATAATTATTTTTAAAACTAATTGGAATAAAGCTATTGCAATTTTATTATAATTTTTATAAGTGCAAATGTTTTTCCTTTATTTGTCATATTTCTCACCATTAATATGCCGAAATGTATACGTGTATTCTATCTTGCTATTAAATTTTATACGCTTTGTTCACGAAAAATCTTTGAATTGAAAATTCATTCATGAAATTTAAAGATCTCATTTTTGAATTCTGAAAGCTCATGTAACCCATTAACATTAACAGATTAACTCGTAGGATATGAAAACTTGAAATTCAAAATCGATTCCTTCATTTTACAATATTTTTTCGATTTAACTATTTTATCTTTTTCTTTCTCCAGAAATACTAATGAACTGAACTTTATTTCTGATATCGACAATAAAAATGGGATTTTTAATTTTAAAAAGATTGAAACGAACGATGTTAATTTCTCGGAGGAGCTGACACTCTCCCCCTTTCTCTTCAAGACATCCATCATTTTCATTCCAGATTTAGGATAAAGGATCTGAAGGATAAATGTGTCTTGTAAGAGTTTCGTCTCGATTGAGTTTTGTCATATTAGCCACACCCACCGTTGCTATTTCAACGTTGGGTTTGGAAATACGCTGTTAGGTCACCAGGCATGTACGTCATTCAAAAGCATCTGCTCACCCTACTTGATACCCACCTGCCATGTTAAACTGGGCCATAATGTTTCACGGCAAGATTAAATTAATTTTACATACGCTCCTCCATCTCCCCCTCGACCTTTCGCAGCGAACTTCAGCGTGTAACACGGTCACGCTTTTCATGGAAACGGCGGGTCTTAATTAGGAATTTACACGCTGTTGCTCCACTTGGCGCTGGGTTCACTATTTATTTATCGGTGTCTGATGTTTCAGAGCGCCGGCACTTGTCTCCCGAACTTGGTCCTCATAAACTTAAAAACACCCACGTTCTCTTTTTCAATACGCTATCTTGAGCGCGCTAGAAAAATTAAAGGGAATGATAAATTACTAAATGTGTGTGCCTGCCTTACAAATCTTTACAACACGTATTAGGGTATATTGGCATTATATGTATTAGAATCAAGGTCGATTGATTTTATATCAGGTTGATTTAAATCAAGATTTAAATTAGGTTATTTTTTAAAAAAAAATCATGGATTTAATTCACTTGAAAGAAATAATTTATAGAATAATGTATGTAAGGATTTTGTAGATATCGGAATCACTTTTGGTGAAAGTGCATTAATTTCGTAATCATTTAATGGTGTTTATTATGCTCTAAGAAAGGAAAAGAAAGGAAACAAAATTTATTTACTGATGAGGTGAAGCTCATACGAAAGGAAATGTAATGTGTATACTGTAAACACACTTAAATTTATCTTAATTTAAAATCCAATAATTTTTATAGGCCAATATAGCAAACATTTTGTGCAGAATTATATACAAAATACTAATCATATTAAACCGTAAATAGTGTCATTATCATTAAACTGTAAATAAACATGGCAGCTGATATTTTGCAAACTATAATTGAAAAATGTTGCCAAAATTCAGCTACAAAGAATATAAAAAATATTTTAAGTTTCGATTATAAAGTACAGCCAGAATGTTATATTTTCACTAGAAGAAAAGTTACTGAAATTATTAGTTTCATTAACACACTCAACAAACATATCCATAGTAAATTCTTATGTACAATATCAGAAACAAAAAAGGTATATTTACATGTAATTTTTTATTTGCTTTAATCAAACTGTTTCACAGGGTCGTTTACCAGAAAAAGCGTTTCTATATAAAACATATGTATCTATATTTATGGTGACGAAAACTATGCACGCAACTTTAAGCATGTTTTTTTTTAAAATAAAAAAATAGATTTGAATAAAGAAAATCATCAAAAAATATTTCTTATCCACACTGATTAGAATGCCAAATTTCATTTCTGCTTCAATGATATTTCGTCTTCTTCACCTGAGTATCGCTTTGATTTTGATTTATTTGGTTTACTCTTCTTCGCTTTTCTGTCACTTTTGGCTAATCGTGAAGTTGGGGATGAGTGATGATATGATGAAACTGATAAGGGGCCACTCCATGCCCAGGCCGGGATTCGAACCCAAGAACCCTGTGCTAACCACTACACCACGGAGGTCGGCACCTGAGTATTGCCCATCTCATTGTCGCCATTAACGTAAGAGGCAGAGCAATGGCTGAAACAATTGTAAACAATAATAATATTATAATCACAATTACAAAATGGAAAAAGAAATATCTCTGATTCATCTATATTTCACCGACAATTTAGAAGTATTTTTAATATATTTTACTTTAGACAAAAATATATTTTCGACATTTTCTGACTTTTAAGAATAATCGCGACTAAGATAATTAGCAGTGAATTGAAAAGAGAGCATAAATAAAAATACATATACGTGCCTTAACTGATATTGTAGTTCAAAACCCGCGGACAATTATCTGACGTGAGGTTTTACGTGTTTTTACATCATTTACTTCAGGTGAATACGGAGATAATTCTCTATCAAAGGCCAAAAATATTGTCCCCATTTTCTCTTTACCTTTCTTTCTGTAAAATTTCGTTCTTTATATATATACAGACCGGTCTATATAGTCAACCCCGCATATAATAAACAGTAAGGATTCAGTAATTCGTTCTCTATATTCGAAGTTCATTATAATCGAAACACCTTCTCGTAATCTGAACTGTGGCTAACAGTGACAGAGGATAGGGGAGGTTCTGTCCGGAAGTGTGTTATACCCAAAGGAAGACCCAATGCAGAAGATGTTTCATCACCACCATGAGTCACAACCTCCCTTTCGCTCATGCTTTCCTCCCCCAGGTCCATTTCAGGCACTCTGCGTGATAGCAGAACAAAAAAAGTAGAAAAATAGTTTCTTCAAGTCTTCAAGCTAATAGCATAAGAAGGTTTATTTTGAAGTACTTTTCTGATAATTTTTCATGGACTACACTTTCTGTTTGCTTTGCTAAAATCGAAGATTGTAATGTATGTGGGTCGGGACTGGTGATTTAGGTTCACTACAACCGAGATCACCATATCTCTCTCTCTTTCTCTTATATACACGCATATATATATATATATATATATATATATATATATATATATATATATATATATATATATATATATATACATACATACACACACACACAGCGTGTTCCGCTTAGGACTATAATAAAAGAAAAATTTCGTAACATTGAAACAATTAGTTCGAATGATGGAAAGTTGATATCATTGTGAAGAGTAACTGAAAAAAAACTTTTAGAGGCAACGGACTGAGTGTGTTGCAGATTTCGCATGCACACTAACTATAAACTCGTTCAAACTGTCGAGTTCTCTCAAATGTAATGCACGGTGTAGAGTCATCAAAGGCAAAGTCATATGTCCTCTTTCGTCTCGGAGCGCACTGTAAATGCAGCAAGTTATATGGACATGGTACAGGAATATGTTGTGCCTCAACTTCCAGAAGGAACAATCTTCAACAAGATGGAGTCCCATGCCATTTTGCCAAGGAAGTCCAACGTTTCTTAGATGACCTCTTCAATGCAGGGTGGATTAGGAGAGGATCACGGTTCTAGACTAGGCCAGCACTGTCAAAGGACTTTACTGTGACAGACTTTTTCTTGTGGGTTTTGGTAAGGACCAGATTTATGTTGCAAAGGTTCGAGATTTCCCAGACTTACACGAAAGAATTCATGCAATCCACAATTTGACGCCACAAATGCTAGAGAAAACGTATGAGCTGAGGTAGAATACCGTTTAGACACGTGCTGTGCCACTATGCTGAAATTTACTAGGAATGTATTAAAACTTTCTAGGTTTATATATCTGTAGGAAGAAGAGGATAAAGGTTCTCAATATTTATAAATAAATATCATGATAAGTAAAGATTGATTGATTGATTTGCTTTATTTTACTTCGCTCCTTGTGCCACTTTTGGCTAATTTGCGAAGATGGGGATGAGTGAAGATATGATGAAATTGATGAATGGACACTCACAAACATCCATGCCCAGGCCGCGCTTCGAGCCCGGGACCTCTGGCGTCGTAGTGCGATGTGGTAACCACTCCATCACTGAGGATGACAGTAAGTAAAGAAAATACAATAATTTATTTTAATATAGTCCTGAGCAGAACACCCGGTGAGTGTGCGCATTTACATACAGGGTATAAGACATGAAAGGTCTTACCCGTTTCGTAATTATATCGTCTGACGTTCAACTGGCAGCGATTCGAGGGTAGAATTCTCCTTGGAAAGGTTCGGAAGTGAAAGGGGAAAAGCCAAACCGTGGCTTCGACGACGGATTCCAGTGGGAGATAATATGGCCTTGGCGCTGAAGAAAAACAAGCGCTCTCCAACAGGGAATGCACTTTTATTGCTCCGCTCATCAAAACAACATTTTGGTCTTCCATGGCCTTGTTCTTTTAACCGCATGTTAAAAACGTGGACGAAGATTCACGGAGCGAATGCATTAGAGAAGCATCATCCACTGTGATGTATCAGGAGCACGAGAAAACAACATTGCAGAGGAGCAGATTTTATGCACGGGACCATGAGAGCTGAAACTACTCACTCCAGGAATATGGAGTGAAATATTTGGCAGAAATAATGAATAAAACAAGAGGAGGTAAAGGTAAAGTGCATGGTGTTGTACAGGGAAGGGTGCAAGCGGAGTAAGCCCCCTTCCTTCCCTTCTTCAATGCTCAATGCTTTACGAGCCATTTTTTAAATGATGGCGATGACAAAGAGAAGTTCTGCAATACGAAAGATTCACTGTGCTGCAGCCGTAGAAAATGCAGACAGAAAAAAATAAGCACTGCTCCAAAGAGGGAAGTGATCAGTGTGCGACAGCAACACTACGGAGGAAGTTCTAATTGAAAGACATAATTAAATCATGATCTTCGTTGCAATATATATCTATATACACGAAGGTAGGTTGAACAGTTTGTTACTACATAAAATTTATTCTTATACCACATATGGTCCGAATATTTGTATTAAAAATTGTGCAAACGGAAGCCTGTAAGAACGGACTCGCATACACCAAGGCAATTATATTACAGGGTCTCGCCGATTTCGTTGTGGTAAACTATCGTCTTGTCATCAAGGTGTTCCAGATTTGATTCCTAGCGGATGCACGTCCCACAGTAGTTCGGATCTCACTTTAAATTTTAGGTCGAGTCCCAATTAACCTAATTCACGATAAAGTAAACCTGAAATAAATCTTGTCAAAGTTTGACGCACATTTTACATTATATTAACGTGATTACCCCTTGAACTCAAACGGCATGTTTCAAGGATTTGTAAGGCATCAAGAAACCTTCCCCTGCGTTGAAAACCATGACGAATACCACACATCTAAATATGACATCCAAAATTCCAGACTGTTGATTTTGGTTTTCGCTTACTTTACGTAGTTTTTGCTTAATGGCGACGATAAGGATGATGATTGAATTTAACTGAGGAAGGGTACTCACAAAGGAATATCCATACTCAGGTCTGGATTCAATCCTGAGACCTTTGGTTGGCGAAGTCAGGAGTCAACTATTTAACGTACTCGGCCAAAGAGGAGGAAATTTATTGATCTCGGTAGTATGCTTTGGAAAAATTAGTGTCATTTCTACAACAAGATTATACGTATTAAATATTGCTGTATGGACATTTAACCGCACAGCGTCAGAGCTCACAACTGCTTTAGATCTAAACAACTGACAATGACATGTAAACTGGCAACACTTCAAGCGCATATCTACTTCAAATTAGAGATCTCGTCACTTTCCAGTTTTCAGACAGAGCTCAGTTTCCAAGGTAACTCCCGCAAGAGGATTGCAGGTGTCTCATATTCCTTGTTCAATAGAGGAGAAAACATTTGCGCCATACTGGACCCTTCAGAACAATCAATCTGCCTCGAAAACTATCACGAACCTCTTGAACAACCATTCATTTTGGCGCCGTACTTGACTGCCATCTAGCGTCTAACACCATAACTACCGCTGTACCGTGCATCGCCTTAATCCAATACTCCGAAGGCCCGACCGCAAAGTAAACGCAAACCATGGGCAGACCATAATACCTTTACTCTGCCGAAATTAATCGCGAAGGGATCGGTAGCCCTGGTGATGTAGTGCTCAGCCTCCATTCGGGTCCAGGAGAGGCCATTTCCTGCGCGCAGGGGATTTACAACTTCCTCCACACTCACTCGGTCAGATTCGCGGTAAAAGTGGAGATTTAATAGGGGTCGTCTCAAGCCGGTCCTTCTGGTCAGTGATCTTATATGACGTCTCTTGCGCATCTCTTGCTTCTTGCAAGTATTGTCAACCGTAACGACAATAGCGTAGAAATTACTGACAGAAAAGCATATTGTTACTGTGCCAGCTCTTTTACTTGAGAGTGGGATAAAACTATACGTCTAGTTCCATCATTAGAGCAAAGTAGATCAATTGTATAGTTGAATTCAGCCGGCGAATATTTTAACAGACTCCAACGACATCATGAGCACAATGACATTCACTAATAATTCCGAGCTGGCTGAGAAATTGGGTACGTTCAATGTATCTTCATCAATTCCATCTCATCATCCGCATCCTATGGAAACAGAGGAAAAAATAAGAACAATTAATACTAGTAGTTTCGAAAGTATTCACTTGCAAAAACGTTTCTACTCTCGCTATAACATTCTTCTTTGGAATAATCAAAAGGAGTGATTTCTTAAGATGAGCCTGTGGTTATTCTAACGATGATATATGTGTGCGTGTATGCTCTAAGAGCAGAGTTTATATAGGGATCCACAAAGCAGGTGGAATCCTGTACACTACAGGATAACTCAAAATCGCGATTTGAGATACGTCTTTTTGGATATTCTAAAGACGAATTGTTTCATCCAAACCACTTTTAGAAATAAATCGAAACAATTTGGAAGCATGATGGATATAAAAATATAAAATAATTCCTTTTCAAAAACCTTCTGTGGTTGGATGATATTTAAAAATTGGCACGAAATATTGCCAGCGTAAGGATGTTTTTTGTCCACATTAATAAAATATAGTAAAACAAATTGCCTCTTGAAATACACAGGAAAATCCCTGGCTTTCCACTGCATCGTATAGTCAAAGGTAAATACCGGGACACGGGATAATGGGGAGACTGAGGTAGCCGAAGATCCCCTTCCCCTCACAAAGACAAAGTATCCCTGGAAAAGAAAATTCATTTTCATTCTAGCCAGGAATGGTTTTGTCCCTTCCTAGACATTTTGCCAGCTTTCACCATACTGAGGAGGTGTAAAAAATAGGAGGTAAGGCAAAAGTACAGCGCCTTGAATAACGTAGTGTGGAAAACGGCACGGTTCTGCGTTCTCTGGCTGGTTCTACTCGAAAATGATACCGCTAGAGGCGCTGGTGTTGGACCCGGTGCTTGGTATTCGTCTGCTTATAATGGAAGTAAATGGAGTTTTCGATGCAAGGTCTGATTGTTTTACATGAAGCATTTCTATGTGATAATTGCTATGATATTTGGTACAGTGGTCTTGAAGATATTAACGAACATTCTAGACAGTCGACCACGTCCTGTATCGTCATACTTTCGATAATAATACGGGAGAAAAAATGCGCGTGTATTGTTGATATTTACTGTCTCTTTTCTTCCGCTTTAAACTAATCGCGGCGATGATGATAATGATCATTGCATGAAACGACAAGGGGAACCCCACAAAACTTTCTTAGTGCCATCGACATGAGTGTAAGGAAACTTTCAAACCAATGGGACAAGCGACACGGGATGTTCACACTGTCACACTAGTGACACACACTTCCAGACTGTAAAATAGCATTCATTGCACATTATGGTCCAAGCAGGAAAAGACACGTTCATATGGCGTATTCGCGTGCTACTTGTTACTTCAGTCGGAAAGCTCCTTAAAGGACGGGTGCTGAGACCGAAGCGACGCGCTACAGGGGGAGTTCCCAACTAAGTGACAAGCGACATGGTGCCTTCAGTCTATTAGCAAGCGTTGCTTGCGAACAACAGATAGGCGACACTATAAACCGCACATTACAACAACAGATCTAGGCGACATGATAAGCCACACGTGTCGCTTTGTTGCTTCTGCGTCGCTCAAACTGGGCCATTTCCTCAATAGCTTGCAACATGTTGCCATGGTTTGTTGTTCGGGCATACGCGATGCAATGAGTGTCTTGCTTTAGTGAGATTGCACACCAAAGCGACAAGGGGCACGCGACACTTATCGCTTGATGATTTCACCAACCGAACGCTGGCCTGTGCTTCCCGTCATGTGAAATGTTGCTCTTGATTGGCTCCTGTCCAAGCAACATGTGTCGCTTCGGTATGAAAGTTGCCTTGGACCAAAGACCCGTGTCGCTTGGTGTGAAATCCTCGTATTGTTTGTCGCGTATCGCTTTGTTCTAAAATCTCCTTGAGGAAACGGTGCAGTCAGAGCTTGTGTCCCAACGGTTCGAAAGCCTGCATTGATTACTGACTGCTCGCTTTCAAGCGACACTTGTGGTTTGTCGCCTCGGTATGAAATATCTCTCAGGATACTATTTATATTCTAATAACATAGAAAAATAAACTCTAATACACAGTCCAAGACCTGACGTCCGGAATCACATTGCGATGTTTCTTCTTGTGTTACGCACGCATGCTATTTATTTATTAATTTTATTTTACTTTTCTTTCCAAATTAATGCCATTTCGTGACTGCAAATCACTCCACAAATATAACTGTTTCCATCAATTCACGTACCGCCTTTCAAGACAAACAAATCTACATAATATATTCCAAAAACTAACAAAGCCGCATTACTTTCATAAGAAAATTAGCACCGATTCTGATCGCACTGCCATCTATGTTCTCATCAGTCGCGGGAACCAGTTTCTTGGGTCGTTTTCCACACTACGTTATTCAAGGCGCTGTAGGAAAAGTGTCCGTTCATATTGTTACATGCACAAGCCTACCGAAAAACTTCACAGCTCTTCATTTGTGGACTAAACTAATCGTTATAAATAATTCAGGTAGCCTGTCGATATAAATCAATGTTGCCATTTTACGATCTTATCATGTGCATTTATTGAAGCTTCATCCTAATGGCATGAGGAACTTTAATACTCGAGATGGACGTTACAACCCTCCTCCCTCCTTCGACCCAAAGTTTCCTAAGAAAAAGGCTACAAAAAAGAAATCTTAACTATATTTACGAAATTTGAGGGTATCTAACTGTCGATATGCCTGTATCTTATATATTTCTACCTCTTTTAGCTAATCGCAACGATGAGGATGAATGCCTGAGCAGATCGGGAGTCAAACGAGAATTTTGACATCTGGTATTGCCCTCTGACACGACCAATGTTGCCAGTACACCTCGTATTTTCGCAAAAAAGAAGAAGAAACACTTTTTATGGAGGAGAGATTGTGTGTGGGCCAAGTGGATATCAAAATACTGGGTCCAGATTAGTATCGGATACGCAGAAAACATATCTCGATCTTATTTTTTCTTGCCTTGAAATGTTAGCAAGAGCCACTTCCAATATTGGCGTATTTAAGGGGGAGCTCCTCAGCTACTTCTTCGAAATGTCACCATACAAAAATTATATATGATTTAGTTATCATCACTCGTTGATATAAAAATCCTGATTTTCTCCTTACATACACAGAAAATGTGGTGGTTACAAGTCTCCGTGACCGTACAACAGTCGGTCGTGGAGTTTGTGTAATTTAAGTAAGCTTGTCGCCGTACACCGATACAGTTTCACTACGCCTTGGAGACGAACAACATTTGTTTCTAGCAACGTTTTGCTTGTTAAGGTCACATTTCCAAGATACGATCTCTCGATAAGAAAAAAAACAATACTTTCTATCCTTACGTATGCAGTCCTGCAGCCACGATTCAATGTTGCCACTAGCATTAATTTTTCTCTCTCTACGGAAACGGCATAACATCAGAAGAGCCACTGCTCCATTTAACTCCTCCTAAAGAAATCATGCTTTATGTTGCATTTCCTATTGTATGTCTTAACAATCGCCCCACACAATACTAAATTTTGTTGTTTTCCAACATTAAAAATAAATGTCAGTGGCAACCTTGAGACTGTACGGTCTAGCTGCATATACGCATAATAGAAAATGCCCTTCTTGAGGTCTGGTGCCATTAAAACCATGTTGTCTACGCAGTGCTCTAAGTGAGGGAGAACGTGGAGGGGGTGGGGGTGCCATCCTCTCAGTTAAGACAAATTATCGTAATGCATTTCCCAGATACTACAATTTACGTAAGCATCCTCCAATTGCATCATTGTCTTCATTCAAGCAGCGCCCCCACCTATTCCAAAACTCGTGGAGGTCTCCCCAACGTGTAACGTCGCTGCCTTTTAATCAAGGAGTCTCGCGTTCGCGTTTTGGGTTTCTCTTTAGACTGTACCAGTCCCAATTAACGTATTTTGCATAAAGTGGACTTAAAAACTAAACTCGACCAAAACGCGACAAAACATTCACCTTCCACAAAGCTAGGTATTTCCACATCGTGCACTGACCCTGTATGCTGTGATAATCTTTCCGTGTTGTATGGCGACACCCTGTATGCTTCTTCCAGTACGAGTACGACCAAAATCAGATCAGAAACAACGCAAACGACTGACGCCTCGCAGTTGGAAGTTCGATGCATTCACTTTCCGAAGGAAAGAGAGAGAGAGAGAGAGAGAGAGAGAGAGAGAGAAGAGGTCAGGCAATAAAATTCCGGTACCAGACACTTGAAGGAAACGACCTAACCGGCGGACAACAGGCTGTTAACAGAGGCGTTCCAACGTCGGGGGAGGGGGACTTCCACAATTGATTCAGGGACTTGGGACGCGAAGGACCCAAAAGTTGCAGAAGAGCGCTCTAGAAACTGCAGTTTGGACGACGAAAGGAATAGCCTCGATAATTCAGGTCGGCAACGGGAGGAAATGGCGATTGATTACGACCGTGTTGCCCTCTGCTGGCCGCTCGTGTAAATAGCGAGATGTTCCAGCAGAGCCTTTGCGTCTTCAAGAAGACCTAAAATCCCACAGTCTCGGTTCGATTATGAGTCATTTCAGTGAGAATTCAACTTCAAACTAAATTAGTTCAGAAGTTCAATGTTCATAAAAAGCAAGAGTGTCATTTCTTTCGGAATATTCTTCTTTGAACAAAAAAAAAACTAATAAAAATATATTTGCTTGAGAAAGGTAATGGGGAGTCTAGAGTACGAGAGCACTGAAGGGGGAATTGTGGGGGTAAAAAACCCTCTGTATTTTATTTTTCTCAAGGAAATACACCAATTTGCACCATTTATCTATTCATAATTTAATTCAAAATATTTTCCAGTAAGTATCTCTATTCTCTGTACCGAATTCCTATGGTTAAGAAGGCAACTAAATCCATCTCTATTCGGGTGTAAGGGCCGACCTTCTGGTAAGGCACCCAAAGTTCAACGTCACTTCCACGTAGTACACCCCGGTTACTGCAATATTGCAGGCCAACGAGGCTCTGGCGTCTCGACCTACGGCCAGTACAATCCTTCTTGGGCTGTGATTTCCTGTGCTTGTCCTTCTGTGTGCCGAGTGCCCCTTTACAGCCTCAGCTCTTAATAGGTAAAGATATTTTTAATCCATAGGGGCGGTATAGTTTTAGTTCGTATGAATGAAATAGTTTTGAAAATTGAAGTTTCTAATATATATATATTTTATTTCCTTTTTAGAGTCTGCCCTCAATTTTGTCTTGGTTAAGGGACATTTCCCCGAACTGCGTGACGGACAATTATAGCCTACGTGGTGAAGTGCCCGCAACATCAAAATCAATCAATCAATTAATCCATCTCGTCCTGTAGTCGAGACAATGGCCGGGCCTCCCCGGTGGCAAAATGGTAAAGTCGTCACTTTGTAATCAAGGGGTCTCGGATTCGATATCCAGCAAAGACACATAGTGGTTCGGATCTCACTTTAAAATCAGTCCTTTCTGTTGTATGTTACGCCCTCCCTTGCCCGGGAAAACAAATGCTACCACTACCTAGATAGAGGCGGCAAAATCTCCCTCGGGCAAGCGAAATAGCGTTACGGTCCAGGTTAAGTTCGTGTGTAGGAACCGGTGACCAACGGTGCATAGTGATAAGCCATATCGAATAAAAACAAAGACATGTGTACTTTCAAATTACCACCTCTTTACCTGTAGCCGGGAAGCGGCTAGCTGCATACCTGAAAATCACGGGTAGCGACATGCATACGAAAATGATATAGCCCAAAATTAACATGAAAATAAAAAGTATATTCTATTCATAACCAACAAAAATGGAATTATTACAGGTCCCCACACTTGCACTCTCACATTCTCTCTCAGATTCAATCCTCATGGGGTCATCGACACAAGAAATTATACATGACATGTACAGGTTTTATGACGACAAGCCCTAATTATTGCATTCTCAATTAATTTTATCTTACTTTTTGTCTAATCAGGTCATTTGTGATTTTGCTCCAGTGCTACTTAAATCCTAGCCAGCCCTTACTTAAGTTCACCTTTTGTTTTTAAAAAAGAAACTAGTCGGCGCGGTGACCATACATTACTTGACCAGTATAAACAAAGGCGTCTCAACGGCAATTACATTCACGTGGGCGGACGTTTTCCTTTTACAAGACCTCACGTGGTTCCAAACATAACAAATAACCTCCGTTGAGTGGCGCAAACATATACTCTCTAGCAGGCGGGACTTAAACACTTCGCCGCGACGAGCAATTCACATTACCAGGCAAATACTTTAACAAATAATCACATATGCGACCGGACATAGCTAGCAGCGACACAGCGCTGACACATAAAAATGAACAAACCTCAAGTAGAATATGCAATTAAGCGGGCGGCGCTTTACTCTAATAGTACGCACTTTAAACAAATACAAAGGAGCACAAACAACAATGAATTTAAGATCATAAAAAAAAATATCACAAGGAATACGAAAAATTGACCTGAGACGAATAGATTACAAATGACAAGCGCGACGGGAGTTTGGTATGAAGTTCGAGTTGAGTGGGCGTTTTCAAAATGTCGACGAATTTCAAGGGCGTTCTCTAAATCAATCGGGCCGTCACGTGTTAAGGTTCACACAGATGAATACTTTACCATCTCTCAGCTTCCGGGGTGCATCCTGGCGTCTTTACGGGCGATTGAAAACACATAGTATCCACGCGAAAGGTTTCCTTGGTCGTGACGATGAAGATGCAAAAAGGGTTCAAACACCTAGTTCCCCGGCTCCTCTTCCTCTCGGGATCGGTGGATCTCCGTGATATGGCGCGGTTCGGACGTCGCATCTGAGCGGGCGTCGTCGGCGTCGTCGGGGCGTCAACATCTCTCTCTACGTCTCTCTGTCGCGGTTGGTAGGCGTCGTCGGCGTCGTCAGGGCGTCAACATCTCTCTCTACGTCTCTCTGTCGCGGCTGGTAGGCGTCGTCGGGGCGTCAACGTGGCGGATGGTAGGCATCGTCGGCGTATCAATAGGGCGGCGTTCGACGTTCTCTCTCTCTCTATGGCGGCGGATAGGCATCATCGGCGTAGCTTCTTCTGACATCGGGCGAATCGACGTAACGCCCCCATCTCTCTTCTTCCTCTAGCCCGCCATAGTTTCCGGTGTTCCTCGTTTCTCAAAAATTATAAATGGCGTAAGGTAATCACGGAAACACGGTTTCGCTTCAACTTCCCCCAGCGGTTGAGGTAGGCGCACTCGTGTAGACTTACTGCCTATCACACACTGGTGTTCGCACAACACAACAAAGTCCACTGTACACGAAAAGTAGCACGAAGGTGCTCTCGTTCCAAGAATCGCGGCAAAACTGTATATGGAGAGGTAGCACGGAGCTTCTCTCGCTACAAGGATCGCGGTAAGACTGTGTGTCGAAAAACCATGTCCTTCGTTTTATTTAGATTTTGAAAAACGACGCTAGGCGATCGTTGAAGCGACGCTTCCGAAGAGGTCAGTCCACTTTGCTCTATTGTCTCCAAACTAGGACGTACCGTGTCCGAAGTTGACTTGTGCGGATTAAGCTTCCGCCTGGCTGTCGCCCATAGCTCAATTGCAATCGCTGTCCACAAACTGATCAATTAGAACCGATTTGATCTGGCGTCCGTAATTGTCGCTTGATCGTGACGAAACTCCACACATCTGTCCTTGCACATATGCCGCTGCGCTGGTATACGTTTCACATGAATCGGACCGTTGGAAACCGAGATATTTAAATGTTTGTCATTACGGTCGAATTTCCTAAGCTTTAGACGCATAGCGTGACCTTTCAGGTGCTCACCCTTAACACAAGCGAATGTCTCGTTCCTCCCGTCGGCTTGGCAAAAATCAAATATGTAATCTTACAAATTAAAACACTTAACACTTTGAATCAACACGTCTTTTTACCGCTACATACATGAATAATAATGATAATAATAATGACGGTAAATCTGACTGTCACACTGTGCATAAAGAGGACTTAAACAAATCTCGAGACAATGTCCAGTAATAGGCTCCGCTCATCGAGATTTACTCCATAAGAGATTACATTTGTTACTCTTTTTCTTAGATATCCACAAATCACTAGATATATTTTGTTGGAAAGAGATGTGTACACA
Organism: Lepisma saccharinum; assembly: GCF_977018435.1. Taxonomy (NCBI): domain Eukaryota; kingdom Metazoa; phylum Arthropoda; class Insecta; order Zygentoma; family Lepismatidae; genus Lepisma; species Lepisma saccharinum. Next base: position 219,141,069 of record NC_139229.1, on the reverse strand, counting down.
ACACACAACATTTTCAGTGAACTATCTCTCCTATCTTTTGTAGGAGGCGTGAACTTGTATGCATTACGTAACTGAATACTATTAATTATAGTATGCACACACTCGTGCAACAGATTCAAGATGACCTGTATTTGTATGTTTTTGATAGTTCCTTTCTGCTACTTTAGGCAAATCGTTACGACGAGGATTAATGTAGATTAGACGAAATTAATGAAGGGACAAAGGAACACCCATTCCCGTGAAGGAAATCGAAACTGCTTGGCTATACTTGACTGGATATGAGAACCTAGTTAGAATTCTATTTTTGGCTCTTGCACAGGACATTTTGAGAGACACACGAGCAGTAGCGTGCAAAAGGAGTGGTGGTTGGTGGGGTCATAACCCCCTTATTCCTAAAAAAAGAACGTCGTAGGCAAATAAGATTGCAAAATGAGGACAGGCTACTAAAAACAGTATTCGTAACTCCCCCTTTCAAAAATCCTGGGCACGCCACTGCACATGAGCCCTTGAACCAATGAGGTCGGTGAAATAGTTTGGTGTCCAAGCCGCGTCTACATTTGACGATCGTCACCGGTGGCCAAATGAATGGGTTTCCTACCGTATTCTCCGCCTCTCCGCGAGCGAATGGTGCATGTTGACAGTGGTATATGTCATTTACGACTGAGAAAAATCAGGAAACATTGCATTTTGCACATGGAAACTCCGCCACCTGAAAACGAAGGGCCTGACTCGGTTCTCTGATCTAACAGGGTTTAGATCACGGCTCTAACACACCGTGTGCTCGGTCAAAGATGTGGCTACATTCAAAATTAGCAGGGCGAGCAAAAAACTACGCGTGTAGATTGTGATACTGCTGTTGCTAAACTCTCTTCCTCATTAGTAAACTTTCTTGATTAATTGACCGAATAATTTCTATTGGTTCTAATCTTCCAAAGAATAAGAAACCATTGTTTTCCACTGGTGCAAGTACTTAGTGAAGCCACCGTTTTCAGAAAGGCAATGCAACGTTTTGAAGCTCACTTGGCCTGCATCAATGATACCGCACAGAAATCTGAGCCGTGTTGGACATTTATATTTAAATGCATTTTGTGGCCGCGGTGGCTCAGTCGGTAACGCGTCTGACTACCATTCTAAAGGTCCCGGGTTCCATCCCCGGCCGGTTCAAATCCGGGAACTTTTCTAACGATGGAAGCGCCCCGGCGCCCACCCAGCGTCGAATGACATGGGTACCTGGTGGAAACCCTGGGGGGGTAAAGGCGGTCAGGGGCGTGATGCTGATCACATCACCCCCACTCACGACCGGATCTAGAAAGTGTGGGACGTTACCCCCACACCCCCTATACGCCTTCATGGCGTGGTGCTATGCACAGGGAAGCAATTACATTTCTTTTTTGCTGGACATTTAACGTGTTCATTCGACAGGCCCTCGTGCAATAAAATAACAAATGAAAATTATATTAAAGAGGGGAAAAACAGGCTTAATTCAGGAAATGCGTGTTACTTTTCTCTTCATAAACTTTTATCTTCTCGCATAATATCTAAGATACTAAAAGTTAATATTAATATATACAAAATAGTAATTTTACCTCTAGTATTATATCGATGTGAAACTTGGTCCCTTATATTAAAAGCGGAACATAAATTAAGATTATTTGAAAATAAAATCCTTCGATAAATATCTGGACATAAAAGGGATGCGCAGATAGGTGAGTGGAGAAGGTTACATAATTTTGGACTGCACAATTTGTATTCCTATCCTGATATTATTAGAATAATTAAATCAAGAAGAATTAGGTGGGCAGGCCATGTGGCTGAATGGGAGAGGAAAGAAGAGTTACAGGATTCTTGTTGGGAAACCTGATGGTAAGAGACCTGTAGGAAGGCCAAGACGAAGATGGAGAGAGAACGTTGAGATGGACCTAAAGGTTATCGGTAGGGAAGGAAAAGATTGGATTGATCTTGTCCAGGACAGGGACAGATGGAAGGCTTGTGCTGCTGCAGCCATAAATCTTCGGGTTTAAGAAGGCTAGAGAATTAGTTAAAAAAAAACTCGTACAAATGCAAAGTTATTCACAAAGCAAGTATTTATGTGTATAGTTGACTGCAATAAAAATACGACACCTATATCCTGAAAGACTCGATTCACTGCAATGCGTTTTGTATGTGGCCTTACTCAACAGGATGACAGAACTTACTTTTAAGTTCGCTATTTGCCAGAGAGTTAGGCAGCATACACAACACTTTACAGGAAAACGAGTATTTCAGGATATAGGTGTCTAATTTTTATTGCGGTCAACTGTACATTTTATATACTTGCCTTGTGAAGAACTATTTGGACTGGACAATCGAGGGCACTTCTGGAATGTACTGTAAAGGTCCCATTGAAACTTATTGGTGTTGGTAAAACACAGAAGTGTCCGTGACTGTATATAGAATTCAGCAAATGTAAATTGTAATAGAAATTTGAAGCAGCACGATAAGCGATACTTGCTCTTGCAAGCCCGAAGTTCCTAGGTTCGAGTCCCGGCATCTCGTGGTTGTTCTTTGTGAGTGTCCAATTTCATCATATCACCACGCATGCTCATCGCTGCGGTTACAAATTCGTTCCTGGCGAATTTTAAAATAAATATTTACAAGGCCATCTACGTTTTCATGCACTTGAAAAAGTCTGCGGGATAGTACCACCGAAATAAGCAATGCGCAAGATGAGATATTTTCGCCTGCTTTATACCAATGCCAAGACACGAGGCGGTCGAACCGTTCCCCTCAAAAAGAAATAAATTTTCTCGCGTTGCGAGGAACGTACGACGTAACTTCCGCCATCTCGGAGGGAGAGTTCCGGCTGGTGCTGACATCTACTGGAGCTTCTTCGATTCACCAGGCGGAACAAATTGCTCCGCGAAAGGGCGAGAGCAAAACCAAGTGGAAAGTGAAAGGGCTAAGAAGTTCTGGAAGCAGGCTTCCGGTCTCGGTTGGCGGAGGAGGGGAAAGGGGTGAACGAATGAAAAAAGATAAACGTGAAAGAAATAATTAACTCCCCTTGTCATTTGCAAGAGTGAAAGAAAGTTAATTTCTTAATGTTTATTATTCCAGTCCAAGGAAAACAAGAATAAAAGGATTAAGATTTTTCTCCAAAAATACATCTTACTTTGTTCATGTAAACAGCAAAGAATAGTGTAAGTTCATTCCACAAACAATGGAGGAACGCTTTCTTTCTAGAATTATGCTATGGTTTCATTTATTAAGCCCTATTTTTATGTATTTTCCCTTCTCGATTTCAAGTTTCTGTGTTGACAAACGAAATATGGGTTAATATTTATAATCCTAAAAATATGCATAAATGTCGCATGCTGGTTTTTATGTTACTGACAGGCCCCATAGGTGGGTGCAGGGTCTCCGTTGTACAATAGACCGAATATATATATATATATTATAAACCGAAATCTTTCAGGACCCGAAAAGAAACATACATTTCTGTTCCTTCTGAAGTTCAGGTGTCGTATATAATCACAATATATAAACATCATTGCAATAAATAAACAATTAATTTATATGTTTCTTATTGTTACTTATACGCATTAAGCAGAACATGTTCATCTTTAAAACCAAGAATTACGGAAGGTTAATAATAGGTTCTAAATTATTATTTCTTTTCATTTCCGATGTGCCACTGATGCTACGTTCATTGTATTTAATTACAAAACTGGAATCTCAATATCAAATTATTATTTTCCCTTTCAAAGTGGGAATGTTAAATCATACCCAATAACATTCTCTCTATCATGCTTACGTTTCATTCAATTTTGACGCTGTAGTGAAGTTACACTATAATATGTAAATAATATTTTTATTTTATGATTTTATTCTATGCATATTAACTGCTCTTATTTAAATATTTTAACATGAGTATTACTAGTACTTTGTTTAGAACAGTGACCTTAAACGTTTTTCCTATAGCGGGCCATATTTATGAAGGTCTTACGGGCGAATGCTCATAGATGAGCTTTACAAATAACTGCGTGGTTTCTGTTCTTCAATGTACGTACATTCGCTTACTGTACTATTTTGTTATTAAAGAATATATCAGCATGGGTAACTATTGTTACGTTCTGAATTGAGGTTAGTCAATGTAACGCAAGAAATAAGCATAATGATACAATGCTGTATGATATTTGTTAAGAAAAAAATCACACTAACCATTCATTCCACATTCTTCATTTTGGAAAGGATCCTGTTCGCAGGCATAAATGGTACCGAATAAAGGCCAATGAATGTACAAAACAGAAAATTATGACTCTTTCATATAATCTGAGTTCGCTGGTTCGCCTTTTTATTTCATTACGGGCTTGAGCGGGCAGCTAAATTACAACCCGAGAACCCGAGCCCGAGAATATGATTTCACTTACATGGTTTTTAAGTATATCAAACAATCCATAAAGTCAGGAAAAATCAGGTTAGTTGCTTAATTGGAAAACTCGTAACAAAAAGTACACAAACAATTATTTTTTTCTATCGCGGGGCTTCAAGCGAATGTCCCAGTTGTCCTTCCCTAGGACCGGTTCTATTACAGATGATCGAAAGTTTACAATAGCCTTCTGCAGAAACACTTAAATTTTATATAAACTGGTTCTGCACGTTCGCCTCAAACCTATAAAACGAAAAGTTTTCAGCCTCCTCGTTTACGAACTACTCGCAGCTCTGGATTTTGCGGACAATCTCTCCCACATCCATGGATCGTTAACTTGGGATTTTATTGAACTCCTCCTTGTTCTCTTGTGCGAAGTTATCCAGGAGGAACGGGGATAAAGCGTCTGATTTGTTCTTCCGCAGTGTTTGTGTCGACGAAACGTATAGAGAGGTTCAAAGAAATGAACAGGGAAATCCTATTTACAGCAGTATGATGCCCATACTTTGCACTGTCCATTCCTTCAGTGTGGAGTTTTCGTTAACAGGTAAAACAGGTGAATAAAGTCGCGCTCTTTCTTCCTATATAAAAGCGCATTACACCCTTCGTGAAGTCACACAGGGAGATTGAGGACATAGCGTTTATCCATGTGTGCTCCAGGTACTATTGACGAGTGGCTGGGTGGGTCCCAGAGTCAATTATGCAGGGAATTCGATGGAAGATTCCACCCTGAGATCATCCATTCTCGCAATATCAAGTCCAGACGTTCCTCGTGGTATCATACCTACTACAACTGTGCCACTGTCGGTCTTCTTTCTTGATGTTAAGGAATGGTTAATACATAATATCGAGGAAGTAAAAAAATGTCTGAACTTTTCCTTTAACTCTTCACGAGACACGAATAAAAGAAGACTCAGGGATATGGTGATGTGACATACAATTAATTCAATTTATTATACAATTACAATTATCAGAACTGACCTGTGGAGTAGCCATTTGGACGGATGCAGGCTGCAACTCACCTGAACATGTTGAAGGATGTGAAAAAGCCATTTTTAAAACTTTGATACAAGAAACTTCGAATAGATTACTTGAAACGTAGCTACGATACTTTGTTAGCACATTTTACTTTACTGAAGAGAAATACTTCGCTAAATTAAAAAAGAATAAACACAAAAACTTGTGAACAATATCGTGATTGTTTTAGTATACAATTAACAAACTTTAATGAATGCAAGTATCCTGGTGGGTTTGGATCCACTCACTGCGGGAATATGCCGCGCGGATGCATAACGTACAGGATAACATCCGAAAATATCTGCCTGGGAGCTTGTGCACCCAAGCTCTTGTTTGTTTATAATGCGTTAAGCTCATTACGAGTCTCTTGCGCTAATTTACGCACGTTCCGGACCAAGGATGGATCCTATGCGTCACCTAAGCCGGCTATCAAAATGTTTATCTAAGCGGATACGGCGTAGGTGTGCGCCCGAGCCGTTCCCAACACGAGCACTTCTTGCGCTGGTCGTAAGTCATGTTATCACGGCGATCGATAATTTCTTCTGTCCTTTGTCGTCGTAAACTTCCGAACTCCATTACTCCCTCTTTCGGAACCCCATGCGACGAACTGAGGTGAAGTAAAGGGTGGCCTGGCAGGAAGCGTTCTTTTTTGGGGGGGAAAACTTTCGGCTGTATCCTGACGACCTCGTTCATCACAAGACTCTCATGTAGTATTGGAGTGATAATTTATAAAAGAGGACTTTCTCTGCACAACGCAATTTATCTCGAACGCTTCCCCCGCCTCCTCGGAAACCTTTGCAACATCAATATTCCGCAATTTCCTCCCAAAATTGAGGACGAAAATTGAACAAGCTGTCCTTTTGTAAATACGGATGAAAAGGGAGGGAAATACGAAACTGGAGACCGAGGGGCGAAGGATAACTGTAAGGGAGGAAATCATTTGGAGACTGTAGGTAATTGTGGAAGAAACTTTTCTTATAGGCCGCCCAAGGGAAATGTTTGGGGCAATTTCCCTCAATTGTTTGTTTTCGTTGGACTTGGGAAGAAGGCAAATATGAGATTTGGACATTGGAGAAATGTTATAAGCAAACCATGTCGTACAATTCCTATGTAGGGCTATTTAACTGCGGAGTTAATATTATGATACACACAATTGCCTATTAACCAGTAGGCTGCAACCTAGGATTCTGAGAGTGCAAAATCACAAGAAGAGCAGAAAACTAGTTAAAAAGCAAGGAAAAACAGAAAATTACGCCTTCCCTCGCACGTATTGTTGTTTCACATACTTATCAATCGCCGACCTCCTTGGCGGAATGGTTAGCACAATTCGCTACGACGTCAGCGGTTCCGAGTTCGAATAAAGGCCGGAGGATGAATGTTCTTTGTGACTGTCCCTGCATCAAATCATCACTCATCCTGATCTTCGCGATTAGCCAAACGTGGTGGAAAGGCAAAGTAAAATAAACCAAATCAATTAATATACTTATCAATCAGTTCCGGCTAAAAAATAGAAAGTAAAATAAGGTGATGGTTAATGTACGTATATTTTTCAACGATTTTCTGTAACACTCATGGTGAAATAACGGAAAAAAAATGTTCCTCCATTTTTCGTCACGATATTTCTGCTGTACACAAAAGCGTGTAGTCGTTTACTGTTACAAATATTTCGCAATGTTTGTGCAATGACCTGATCTTTCCAGCAAATATTGATTGATTGATTGATTTAGTTTATTTTACTTCGCGTTTTGTGCCTCTTGGCTAATTTGCGAAGATGGGGATGAGTGATGAAATTGATGAATGGACATTCACAAACAACCAAGCCCGACCGGGATTCGAACACGGGACCCTTGGCGTCGCAGCGCGATGTGCTAACCACTCGGCCACAGGGTCGGGCACCCGGCAAATATTAATGGAACGTTTATGTCACGCATACAACAAACGACAACTGCAACAGGAGAGTAAATATTAACATAAAATTTCGAAATATATTGTAATATTGTCCGGAAGTCTTCTAACAGCTGAGCTTAAACCGATGTGGCGACAATGGGCGATTTTCTATTCGTGCTCCTGTACTCTCGAGGTGTATGAACATAGTTTAATGCTGGTCAGAAATCAAAAGTATTCAAAGTGTTGTAACCTAAATAGGGCGGTGTTCTGTGACCCGTGAAGGAACTTGTACGTGGTTTAGATTAATATTAAACAGCAAGGTTAGAAATTCAAACGTGTGTGGGTTGTGATAAAGTAATATAATGAACCTTCACCAGGCTGGAAGTACTTCGTCACTTAGAAGTCTATCCTTCGGAGTTTACGTCGATCGACCAGTAATAAGGTTAAAATCGCTCATCTGTGAACGAATCGCCGAGGGGTTAACGCGGCTGTCAAGGGGCAAAAGGTTTCAAGTTCGTTTCCCACGAGGGAAATATTGTAATGGTGTTGTAAAGGGTGCCCTTCTAGGAAGGCACTCGAATGTCAGCTTCTCTTCACAGACATCGATCTGTTATTTCTCCTCCATTTCTGATCGCCTTTCGTCAGCAAACGCAAAATATATAAATATATTTTAAAAAAAAAACCTGTCATAGCATATATATGTAATTTTTACATAGGAAATTATTATCTTCTAAATGTCTCTTAATATTTTCTCTCCTCGATTAGTCACGCAAATCATTGTTCATGTTCATAGCATTAGTAGTACATTAAAATCTTAAATTTGCAATTGAATTTAAAATGAAGGACAGTCGATATAAAATATTGCATATTTTATTATGTAATTTGAATAATTGACATATTTAATGGCATTACATATATATAAAAAGGTAAAGTGCTCCCCTGTGCTAGCACTACGCCATGATGACGTGTAGGTGGTGTGATCCGGTCGTGAGTAGGGGTTATGTGATCAGCATCACGCCCCTGACCGCCTTTGCTCCCCCCCACCCCCAGGGTTTCCCCCAGGTACCCATGTCATTTGACGCTGGGTGAGTGCCGGGGCCGCATCCAACGTTAGAAAAGTTCCCGGATTTGAACCGGCCGGGGGTTGAACCCGGGACCTTTAGCATGGAAGTCGAACGCGTAACCGACTGCCACATATTACATACATTAATAAAATAAGATAAAATATTTCGGTATTTTTTCCGTTCCTGATCCTTTATCCTATGTTTTTGATCTCAGAAACATGAGGAAGAAAAATTGTAGCTCATGTGGTGTCATATTTTCCAATCAATGAGATGGTTAGTGCATAAGGTCACCTAAAATTGACTGCCAAGTCGAAAGAAAGGCTGGAGAGAAAAAGAACTGTTATTTATCAAAAGATTCTGGAGTCCCCCCGCCCCCACTCTTCTGGTTATACATTTTCGTTTCGCTTTTAGGTTTAGACAAAGCCCTTAGAAACTTGGCGTCCGTGGACAAGAAAGCTACTTTCCTGTACGTAGCGAATTACACAATATGTTCCCTTGTACAAAAATTGCAAAAGTAGCTATGTATTTTCATTCGATGCTTCTTTTTACAGTTTGTTTCGAAAATTACAAAGAGCTCTCTTACATATTAACATATTATGCAATAATTTGCATTGTTAAAAAGTAATTAATAGTTGACGAAATAGGTTCTTAAATATGTACACGTTGCTTTGCTTTTTGAGTTTATAAATTTGATACAAATTTTAATTTGAACAACTTATGTCCTTAAAATTATGCTGAATATGTTCAAATAAAATAAATATTTAGCAGAATTCTTGAAATTTCTTGGATACTCGATTATTAATAACATTACACATTCTTTGATAGTACAATCCGGGGTCTATTCATACACATCGCGTGATAAGACAAAAGTAGTAGAAAAGGATTGTGAAGCAATCAATATGTAACACTAGGTTAATAACGAGGACAGAAGTATAGAGAAAAAAATTCAAGAAAATGGAAGGAAGGGTACGCGGCCTTCAGTAAAGAAATCATACCAGCATTCGCATTGAGTGGCCTGGGAAAACCCGCGTAATACCTCATTCAGAATACGTGTTCACGCCATAATCACTTGCTTTGTTTGACTTAAAGACTATGGACGAGCATATAGCTCAATTTTCATGTTAAGTAGTGTTTCCTTGGTCTTTAGAATACAGTCATTAGATAGTGCCCTGAAAATAACAATTTTTATGAAGCCGAATTTATAACACTGGTGCAAATAAGCAAGAAACAAAGTTGTTTTGGGACGCTTCCTGTAATATTTCAATATCTACAGCTTTAGAAGAAAAAAAAATATATAAAATGTCGATGTACTCTTAGGTATTTTAAAACAAGTAAAGGGAATTAATAAGATAAATTATAACGTAAATTATAATTATAACATAAGAATTAAATAATTACTTGGGCTTCTAAAACCTTCTTGTTAGTATATTTCCTAAACCACTTCAAATAATATTCAACACAATCCAGAAGTTCAATAGTAATATAAATTTCAACTTTCAATGCTCAATGGCCGAATATGTTTACATGCTATAACATTCCTTGCATACTTTCAGCCTCTATTTTTCGGATTGTGAACTAATTTTACATTAATACATTTACGTTCACAGTTAATCAATTGATACATTTAACGAACTACACACTTACCTTAGTAACTAGAAACTTTGCTCTCAATTCTCTTCCAGCATCCAAAACAATAATTAAACTGTTCGTGAATCATAACAATTGACAGTGCTACAAGTTCGACATCTAAACCTTTCCTTGAAGGTTGCTAATATGTCATTTTTCCTTCCAAGGACTACCACTCAAAGAACACCAATTTTGGGGCCGAAACAGGCAAATGAACAACCTTTGAACAAACTCGTGTCTTCATACAGAACCAAACGACTACTACTCTACCTCTCCTTTTTTACAATTTTCAGTTCCTTCATATTATCAAATCGTCTCGCATATGAGTACCAAACTAAGTGATGAAATAGTATGTAAAATACATACAAAAGAGAGATGATGATGGATAGAATAGATTAAGAAAGGTTTTGTATTCTCATACATTTTGGAAGAAAATCTAACAACGTTGCCATGATTAACAAGACGTTGGGAATTGAAAATTTCACGAAACAGCCAAGAGATGACAGTTCCTAACTCTATCGACATGAAGAAGTAGAGGCACGAGAGTCTGTACTCCATAGAGGCTTCATGGCCAATATCATAGTGATACATTCCAAACACTTTGACTTAAAATCCCTTCTTATATGCACACGTTACCATTATTCATTCAAACTTCAAAATAGTGTGGCAACTGGATACTATTGCAATTGCAATTTATTCGTTTTTGTCTCGACCCATATTTGTGCTTTCAGCTTGCAAAGGTTGAGAATATCTGATCTAGAGCAACGGGAAATGCTTTACTCCGTCACGCCACTGGTCACCGTGGTGAGTTTTAAAACATTATCTTAATATGACTTTAAAAGCATAAGCATAATAAAAGAAACTTGACTGACAGAACCTCAGATGCAGTAGGCTACTAGATATTTAGACATTTTGTGTGACCTTTAAGCTCATGAATTGTGTATTCTTTGGTATAAACACTTAAGCTAATGTTCATTATAATTTATATATATGAAAATTAACATAATCAGCTAAATGCTTTTTCTCGCGGAGTACCCGGGAATACCGGAAACATTTATTTCGAAGCAGAATAAAAGTCAAAGAGAATGGTTTAACTCGATTGCATCCGCAGAAAAAAGAGCGAACCCGCCCTCTAGCAGATTACGAGATCCCCGTGAGACACGCATCCATATTTAACGATGTCTCATCTCGTTAGTTATGCATTAGATCCAGGGATGTAGCTCATTGCCATGCTTAACAGGACGCTGGAAATTGAAAAGTTCACGAAACAGCCAAGAGATGGCAGTACTTACCTCTGACGACGTGAGGTAGCAGAGGCGCGAGTCTGTACTCTCTATAGAGGCCTGCTGGACAATACCATAGCGTGATTCTCGGTCGCTCATATAGTCAGAACGCAAGCTGTCCTGGCGATCGTACAAACTGCTGCTCCTAATAAGATGGGGAAACAATTGTTAATGATTTGTACTCAGTGTAATAGTTATGTTACACAATATAATCAGTGTGATTTTCTTGTTGCACAATAGTATCTATATGATTTTCATTTTGCACAATAGAATCAGTGTGGTCTTTACGTTACACAATAGATCAGTATGATTTTCATGTTACGCAATGAACACAATATAATCAGTGTGATTTTTCTTATTCTTCAATACAATCAGTGTGAATGTCATATCTAGTTGCATAATAGAGATATTGATTAACGCTGACAGATTCCAAATACACAATACTTATTCTACATGAAATTAAGCAATAATTGTTCTGAACAGATGTTAAAGAGTAAAAAAAAAGGGTCCCAGAATTCTATTTTCCAACTGAATATATATATATACAGTATCTTTATTTACGGTTTTTAAAGTAAACCTAGGCGAGATTACGTAGGTCTAAATTCGTGTAACATCGGTAAAGTTCGCGGGAAGTATAGTGAGGACATAGCGAGTCGATTCCAGTGGTCAATTATGTGAAATTTGATGCCTGTTTTGCACAAGGCACGTTCCTGAATTTCTACACAATTACCAATTAAATCGTTTCTTTGCTACTTGTTTGGTTAGACACGTGTTTAGCATTTGGCAGACTAGTTTTTCTTTGAATTCTGAAAACATTTCATATACACGCTCATAATTATTAACAAATATAGCAAAAGAAACACATTTGCAAACATTATTTATAAAAATAAACAACTTCAGGTTTTGGCCATGCTTCTACAAATTGTACACAATTATCATGGACTAATTTTATAAACGGGGATTGTCACGTGGCCGTGTAGCTTGTTTTACATGATCAGCCAGATCTTTTAGATTGTGATCTTTTCCTGTTATAATATACTGCTGGACAAAAAAAAACCGGACACTTGCATTTTTTGTGATAACGCATACATTCTGATTCGAAGGCTAACTAAATTATTGGAAATATATTCAACAGAAAACAAACTTTGAGGATGTTCTACATACATTAATAAGTTAAATTAGAACAAAAACGAAAGTTACAGAAAACTACCAAACTGAGAGCGTAATTCATAAGTAATTGCAATTCAGATGTCAAATATTAAAGTGTCCGGTTTTCTTTGTCCAGCAGTATATTTGAAATTACATTTTTTTTCCAAACAGCAGCGCCCTAAAAAATCCAGGAAAGCTCTAAATCCTGTGAAAATGCAAGTTTCTAATGCAAAAAAGGTGTGATATTAAATTGGTCCAACCATTGAACAAAATGCAATATTTTCATCCCTAATGAGATATATTACTACAAAATACCCATTTAGATTCTTTCAGCGTTTTAATCATAGCTTTTCTGTCACCCAAATGTATTTACTGCCATCACATAAAACCTTCCCCACTTAATTTGTTCATTAATATTTGATATCAGTGAAGCTGAGCACACCCACCCTTACTCACTCTCTCTCTCTCTCTCTCTCTCTCTCTCTCTCTCTCTCTCTCGTGTTTGTGGGTATGCTCGTTGTTTCTACTAACTTAGAGATTGTGTTACAGCTTATGCTTAAAGAAAAGAAAAATTGACGAAAACTCGTGTTCTGTAGATATACAAAGATAGTGATTTTCGTATGGGTCGTACAAAAAAATTGTCTACACAGATCCCGATTATTATCAGTAGAGCCAGGATGTTCAGGCACTGAAAAGTATTAAAAATGGCAGGCAAAAAGGCAACGAAAAATTGGAAAAGTGGCAGTGTATGTCGAAAAAAAGGCAATCAAGTTTCAGAAAGAGACAGTAAAAATTGAAGAAGAGGCATTAAAAATTGAAGAGAAGGACTTAACTTCTTCTTAAATCTTTAAAAATGTATTTGCAAATAATAATTTGAATAACAAGGGTTATTTAAAAACGAAATCAAATAGAAGAAGAGAAATATAATTTTAAAAACTGCCTTCTCGGAATGACAAAAGAAGCAAAAAAAAGGCAAAAATGTTTGAAAAAGGCAGCGTAAGGTGAAATAGGCAGAAAAAGGCAACATAAAGTATTGTTCAGAATGTTAAGAACCTTCGGATAGGTGTACTTTTGTGTTCAATTTTTGTCTACCAGCGTCGGAAACGAATAGGCATTTTGCATAAAATCCGGGCTCTAATTATCAGCAAACTGACAAATCAACAGCGCAAGACCGAAAATGTCTTCATTAACCTTCCCTTGTTTTTCGTTCTTGCACCGAGAGCTACTGGAGAAACAAGAAGAAGAATAACTGTCCTATTTTCGGAGAATGGCAGATGGACCAACGAACTAACTCTCTAGCCTTCTTAAGCCCGAAGGTTTATGACTGCAGCAACACAAGCCTTCCAAATGTTCCAATCCTGGGCAAGATCAATCGAATCTTTTCCATCCATATTAATTTCCTTTAGGTCCATCTCAACGTTATTCCTCCATCTTCGTCTTGGCCTTCCTACAGCTCTCTTACCATCAGGTATCCCAACGTGAATCCTGTAAACTCTATCTTCCTTTTCCATTCATCCCGCATGGTCTGTCCACCTAAGTCTTCTTGGTTTAATTATTCTAATAATATCTGGACATGAATACAAATTATGTAGTTCTAAATTATATAACCTTCTCCACTCATCTGTCTCTTCATCCCTTTTACGTTCAAATATTTTTCTATTGTCTAATAATATTCAATACCTGAAAATTCCTTCTCCAATCCTTTTCTGAAGTCCCAAGAACCGTAGTTCTCTGCAATTCTAGAAAACCCGATTAAGCGCACACACTCCACTCCTCAAAGGGCCTCCCGATGACATAATGGTAACGTCGTCGCCTTGTAATCAAGAGGTCCCCGGTTTGATATCCGATGGAGGTACATAATGGCTCGGATACCACTTTAAACTGTAGGTCCGGTCCATCTGTTAATAAAGTGGACTTAAAACAACAATTCAATTAATCAACTCCCCTCCCCAACTCAAACTCTAACAGCCACAACTTCAAAACCTCCCTTTCCTGGCGTCCCACGAATCGTTACTTTCTGAATTCCCAGGAAATCCCCAACTAACCCCTCTAGTTTTCTGTAACCTTATATTCCTTATATCCCTTACGGCCATCAAATTCGTCTCACTATGTACCTCGTAAATATACAGGGTGTCGCAAAACTCTTTCAACAACGCTTAGGTGCTGGTAGATATCATAAAACAAGTAACTTTTCCCTATAAAGTTAGCGTTATTGCTAATCTCTTCTCATAAGGAATTAATTGCAAGGCTCTTTTAATTTAATGATTGATTGATTTGCTTTATTTAACTTCTCTTTTTTATACCACTTTTGGCTAATTTGCGAAGATGGGGATGAGGGATGATATGATGAAATTGATGAATGGACACTCACAAACATCCATGCCCAAGCCAGGATTTGAACCCAAGACCCCTGGCTTATTTTAGAAAACAGTGGCAACCTATACATTTTACCGAGAACGGATATGCATGTAAGAAAAATTATGTGTTTTAATAGTGGGTTTCAAGAAAATTCCAACGATTTTTTGCAATACTAGGAACATGCGAATTAAAAACTCTCTCTCTCTCTCTCTCTCTCTCTCTCTCTCCATTCAAACTGGTTCATCTTGAATGCTCTATTAAATAATTTGTAGGAAGAAATTGTTATTTCATTGAAAGGAATTACATTGAGTTCGGTGTCTGTACTAGTTTGTTCCGCACTTCACGATATCGTTTGATATTGGTACATCAAGAGAAATCCTCGTAATTTACTCTCTTTTCATGTGTGGGAATTAGTTTTCTCATTTTGTGTCTTTGCTTCGCATTTTTATCATCGAACGTGAAAGAAAAATAATCAAAGGAAACCATTGAGTACACGTCATAAGTGGTACATATTTATCATTCATTGTAGCAACTTGAAATCAACGTTGCAATGTAAGAGTAACACATTCGGAAGGCACCAAAATGTCAAATTTTAGTTTAACCTGGAAACAACGTTTTGTAGCAAACGAGCGAGATTCTGACATCTAGATGAATTTCCGGGATAATTCATGTGAATTTCTATTCTTCTCATTGTACGTCATTTTTCTGCACTTTCAGCCAAATAGTAAAAACGAGGACGAAAGATCCAGTGACACCTTTGTCCAGGTCGGAACTCGTGTCCGGAACATTCGGTAGATAGATCATGTGTTGATCACTAAACGTACTCCGTCACCGATGTGACTCAAGAATATTCATCTGCCGGACATTTTTGTTTCTTTTCAGTATAGAGGTTTCCTGCTTTTTATAACGAACTCGATTAGCAATAGCGCTAGTTCACAATATTCTAATAAATAAATTGTAATAAGTTAACATTACAGTCTGCGTGTTCGAAACGAGGCAGCAAACACATCATGTTTACATTGTTCGTTCGTGGATTTCCCCTATCTCACGTGTTCCTTCCAATTGTTGATATTGCATGATACACGAAACACTCCGTGGTGATGTGATTAGCACAGCTCGCTACGGCGCCAGGTGTCTCGGCTTTAAATCCTGGCATAGACATTGGTGTCATTTGTTATTTGATCATATCATCCTCATCTTCGCGATTAGCCAAAGGTGGCAAAAAGTAAAAAAGTAAAGTGCTCCCCTGTGCTTAGCACCACGCCATGAAGGCGTATAAGGGGTGTGGGGGTAACGCCCCACACTTTCTTGATCCGGTCGTGAGTGGGGGTGATGTGATCAGCATCACGACCCTGGCCACCTTTACCCCCCAGGGTTTCCCCCAGGTACCCATGTCATTCGACGCAGGGTAGGCGCCGGAGCCGCTTCCAACGTTAGAAAAGTTCCCGGATTTGAACCAGCCGGGGATCGAACCCGGGACCTTGAGCATGGTAGTCAGACGCGTTACCGACTGAGCCACCGCGGCCAAAGGTGGCAGAAAAGCGAATTAAAATAAACCAAATCAATCAATTAATTATGGAGATACACCCAAGTTGTTGTTTTCAAGTCGTCTCTCTTAAGGAGGAACGCTAGTGGCAACCCTGCCACGCGCCCCTGGTAGTTATGCCAGACCAAGCGTTTGCTGTGTTGGGTTGCATACGTACAGGATAGATTTTAAGCGCTTATAGCGCAGAAACTAAGCGCTTTCGAGGTAAACTTTATAGGGAAAAGTTACTTGTTTTTATGATATCTACCAGCACCCAAGCGTTGTTGAAAGAGTTTTGCGACACCCTGTATATTATTTGCTTATGATGGTTTTGATGTATCTCACACTAATAAGGTGAATGAATCACAATATTCATTCACCTTAGTCTTACATACACACATACATTGTAAAATCAAATATGATATCCAATAACCTGAATCTGTTAGGCTTGGACAACTTCAGACACAAATAAATTGCACAACCATTATAATGTAAATTAGCCAATTATTGTAACTTAAAAGTAGTGTTGTCCACGGGACGAGACGGGACAGGCTTTTAAAAATTCGAGACGAGACGAGATTGATCATGTGTCATGAGACAAACTAATATTTTCGAGACGAGACAGCATTTCCACGAGACTTGCACGAGACGAGACAGTCCAAAGTCTTGTCTCGTGGGCAACACTACTTAAAAGGAAATGGAACAATTAAAACCCACAAGAAAAGCAGAGGAATCACAATTCTGAGGATATAGACGTCCTGGGTTTGAACCAGCCGGGGATCGAACCCGGGACCTTGAGCATGGTAGTCAGACGCGTTACCGACTGAGATAAGTGCATATCCCTGAATGTGCAGAGTGCCCCAATAGAGTGTTTACATTCTTTGAATGTTAATAACAGAGACAATTAAAGATAATTTGACTGGAGTTTTTTGTATTTGAAGTTGCAATATCTACATTGAGTGTGTGTGTGAGCGAGTCTAGGCATTCTATTGTGTGTATCACAGCCCACCAGGCGGTAGGCATTTTTGTACATGAAGTGGCAGAGGTGAGCATTTTTTTCTTTTGAGCAATGTAAGAAGTGTCAAATAACCACCCGGATCTCCCAAATTAACACCGTTAGATTTCTACCTCTTGGAAACTGAAGAACGATGTGTACCCTAGAAAGCGATGGTGACTGGATGACATGAGACATGCGGCCGACACTACCTGCGCTTCCCTTCCTGTGCAAACCATATCTGCTGTTTGTTGATTTGTCGATCTGTTCTATAGCATTGCAGACAAAGTATTCCTACCAATGAACATGCATATCTTTAAGCTATGTGACACGCAAAAATGTTCATACTTCCTGTTATTAGTGTACCCATTATTAACGTTCAAAGAGTGTAAACACTATTTTGGGACACTCTGTATGTGGGTGGAGTCTGGAAATCTTTTCTTTTATGTTGCGATATCACTGATAGTATTGCAACTATAAATACGAATTTTGGCTAGTTGAGATGCCACCGACGGTCCCTGGTTGGAGTCCAGGTCTGGGTGCGAGTGTTCCTTCGTGAGTATCCCTTCATCAATTTCATCTAATCATCGTTCATTCTCATCGTCGCAAATACCCTAAATAGACAGAAAAGTGACGTAAGAAAATACCAAAAGATAAGAACAAGCCCTTCCCGCTACTGATTTTTTTTTTCAAATTCAACATTGTGTACATAACGCTGACTTGTACATGAAGCTGAACATACTTTCAAAGGGCAGTTCATGCCACAAAACCTTTCCGTGTATTACGTGTTTTATCAGATCGATATTTCGGTCAAAGTTTCTTACCGCCTTCCGCTGATAATGAAAGAATATTATATTTTTGCTATGAAACATGACCTCGGATATAAATCACGCTCAACTTCTTCGTCATGAAAATGAATGGATGCGTAGAAAATTGAGTCAGAAGCTCGAGGAAGGGAGGCAAGTAGCGTGCGAGGTCAGAAGAAAATCGGTGATTGTTATTAGTTTCGGAAATTGAGGGATCTTGCTAGCAATGAGGGGGAGGAGGCGTAATAATTTGGAGGAAAGTGTGCGAAAGTTTGGGATAACTAGATTTCGTAACGTATCCGCCGAATATATTTTCACGTTGCTGAAGCAGAGACGGAAATAAAAATTTACACGTTTTTCCTGTGAAATAAAGCCACTAAGTAGACTATGCATTTTCAGCACTAATGCTTTCATAAGAAATGTAATGTACGCAACAAACCAACAAATCCAAAAGACCAGGTTTATGTGTTACTTTGGGTGCTACCTTCACTGAAGAAAAATGCCTTGAAAGAGTCATAAATTGAAGAAAGAGATATTTGAAATGTGGTAAAAAAAAAAACATTTTAACTACCTCTACGATATAAATTTACCTAAATTGTTGTAACAAATTGTCTATAAGGGGGTGGGAGCTCACACTGTTATTGCCTGGAGCTTTCACATGGAAGCTATAGATCCGGGTCTGAATTGGAATTATACTTACACGTTGCCAGATCGCAGCAAGATATAATACACGACCCTTCGACCGATGTTCAAAATATTCCAATACACCTACAAAACTTTGTGGTAACTACACCTTTACTTCATTAAAATGTTTTCAAATATTTCAAATTGTAAATTCAGTAAATTTTCTATAAGAGAGAGGTACAGAGGTAAAAGGGATTAAGTACGGTACCAATCAATCTACCACGTGAAGCCATGATCTTTGGTTCGAATGAATGACTGACTTTATTTATTTTGCTTCGCGTTCCTGCCACTTTTGGCTAATTGCGAAGATGAGGTTAAAGCATATAGATGAATGGGCAACCACAAACACACTGACGACACGACATGATTCCTACAGGCCCAGATGCCACAGCCTCGTTAGTCTTCTAAATGCAGTACAGGGTGTGCTATGTGAAAAGTAGGTTGACTTTCACCCAGTAGTTCGAAATACAGCCAGTGCATGGAGGTTCTTGCTTTCCGTTTCATGTAGGGGACACTAGAACACATTTAAACATCGTGAATTTCCCAGTTGACAGCAGTGGTGGTATATGACAGCCCTGCAGATGGTAGTCCGACCATTCGTCAGTCTCTAAACGTCAGTTCAGGACGTTATAAGTATTTCTTATAATCAAAAATTGTAAGAAATTAACGACCACATAGAAGGTCAAGTGGCAAGTTTGATTATAGCATATTATTACTATGGATAGCTTTACGCGCTATTATTGTGAAACGTATCTATTAGCTTTCCCTTATGATGCGTAGATTTGTCTGTCATAGGCCGGTGGCAGATTTGAATATCCCTGTCGTGGCACATTTGAACAACACTTTCGATGTATATTTGAACAGCACTCTTGGGCACATTTGAACAATCATCAAAGTTCATCATAATAATATTAACTAAAGTATTTCACGCGATTTTAAAAGGCGAACAGTCCACGTAGTTCATATATCACAGGAGCTTTGTTTGCAAAATTTCTTGAATATGTTAAGAAACATGCTAGATGCAGCAAAGAGGGCAGACATTTTACTAATGGATAGCCATGAGAGCCATTGCATTCTTGACGCTATTCTGTTTGCAAAAGAGAATGGAATTGTTCTAGTAACATGTCCCCCTTCATTGAACGCATCGACTCTAATATTAGATGTTGGTCTGATGGGTATTTTTAAGGGAAAGCTACTGGTAGCACAAAACGAACGGATGAAAGCCAAACACATAATTTTTCACGACCTGGCATCTTTAAACCAATTTAACTTCATTTACGACGAATGTGTTAGCATTTAGAAAGCCGGAGAGATGGCTATTCTCTAATGATTTCGAGCCATCATCTGTAACCAACACGAAAGCAAAGATCATGTAAGAATAACAGTGCGTATGTAATATTAAACATTTTATTTCCAAAAAGATTAAAAAAAACAAGTCACTGTTCAAAAGTGACCCATCTCTGTTCAAATGTCCCCCCTTCATGGGGCAGATTTGAACATATTCCAGATGAAGAATGATGAAGAAGTTCTCTCGGGATATACATTACAGATGGTTTTCTAACGTATGTAACTTGCAAAGTAACTTTGATCTGTCTGTGTAATAATCTTTACATGTACTAGAAGAGTATTTTTGTTCATTTTTTTTATTAAAAATAATAAAACAATTTGACTATTAAATAAAGCAAAAACATTAAGGAGTTCCAATGTGCTCCAGTCTCCCCCATATCTAACATACCAACACTATTTCAAAGCCTCAATACACTGCAACAATACAATTGCCTATCTTCTCATTATCGTTTTGTTATCAAGAGAGTACATTGTTCGATTCCTAGCGAAGACAAGTTCGAACGCACTTTCAACAGTGCCTACAATACAATTTGGATCTTTAAGAAACAAACTTTACTAAACCTTTCTCTTCGCATCAGTACCTCTTAAGATTTCTGCCCGCAAGATAATTCCTACAGACAGGTACACTTCGCAACATCTTATTTGACCGCCCTGAAAAATTTCAAAGTCCGGAATTCGTAAATTTGGCAGCATAGCACTTCAGAGCCAACTAAGAGTATCCAACTTTGCAACATTTCTTCTTCCTGAATGAAAACGCTCGTGTTTTTTTTTCATTCTTTTACATTCCATAAAGTAAAGATACCCTAAAGCAGTAATAAAATATATGAGTAGACAAAAAATGTTAAGTAGAAATACGAATGTTGAAAATATTTCAAGATTCTTTGTTCTGAATTTGAAAATAGGAAAATTTATGTGCATTGTGAAACACTGAACAGGTTCTCATCCACCTGGAAAGAATTGCAGTCACATTTGAATGCAAGAAGGCAAATTTATGATGATTTTATGCGAAATGTTTAGTAAAGATACCTTGCACAACACCAAACGATTCTGCATAGTGTGTCTTTTCCTTGGTTCTTGGCGAAAAATGTTTCGAAACTCCGGCACAATGTTGCTTCAACTGAGATTAACGTGTTTTACTCAGATTTCTGTTAGCAATCTCCTGGAGTAGTTGGTTAGATGGCAACACTTTCGTTTTTTTTACTGTTTTCGTCAAGATCGAAACATCGTAGGTTCAAATCCCACCCTTTCGTTATTATTTTTTCCTTTTTATTTACCGAGTACGAAGTGTTCTAATAACGTAATATAATATTATATGATATTACTGTAAATATTTATGCGATGTATGCTGAGTGGCGGCGATTGGGTATCAAAACTGATGGGGCAAGGTTGGGGAGGGGGAGGGCAAGGACAGTTTCTTTCCCTTGGTAGATATTGTTAAGTATAGTGCGGGGTCATCTGCCCCTCCACACTCCATAATCGTCGCCACTGTGCATGCCTCAAGTAATGCTTCTACTAATGTTTTTAATCTTTCAGTGATTGGAAGGATTTTAGGAAATACTTTTCCTTTCATTCAGCTGTTATAAGTTAATACATATTAAGAACTTACATGTCAACTTTCTCCATCCGGAAATGCTGGACATAAATCGCATAAATATCAACGGAAATATCCAAGAAACGTAGATAAGCATTCTCGTCCAAAGCCGTTTACTTCCCGAAAAAGGTTTTGCAAAAAAGTAAGTTTGAACCCATGACCTTCCATTCCATAAGCAAACGACCCCCCTACACCACACGGTTCACGTTATTTTATGCACTCGGTTCGGATCCCACTTTAAACTGTAGGTCCAGTCTCGATTAGCCTTACTATGCATAAAGTTGACTTAAAACACCAAATCAACCAATTCATCTCCTTCCATGATACTGTAGTCGGCCAGCATCCGAAAATACAGTTCTGCTTCGCGTATACCAGAGTGTAATTGCATTTAATATTGTGACTAATTTTACTTTAAAACTACAGATTAAAGCAATAATAGTGTCCAGAAAAAGAACGTCAAAGTATATCTTCACACAAAGTATTTTAATCCATTGCCAAACATTTCAGTTAAGAATAATATTATGCTTTTCCATTGACCGTATTTTCGATTCATGGTGAATTTGCTAAAAGGACCATGTCAAGAAATCTAAATATGTAAGTTTTACTAGTAAATGCATTTAAAATGCACGAAACAACAGGGGAGGAGAAAAATAAACCTCAAAAAATAAGTAAAAATGCAACAAAACTGTAAAAAATACTGACAAATAAACTAAAAGCCAAAAAAGGCCGAAAAATGCAAAGAAAATGTAAAATAGAAAGTGTTTTCCGGCTCTAACTGAAGGGAAACGGACATGATATCAGGTTTAGCATTGTTTTTAAGGGTCAGAAAAAAAGTTTATTTTTCATCAACTTCCGGACCCTAATTAGTAATTATGACCATTGAAAATGTTGGAGGTAGCTTACTTAAAATTTTCTTGCTGAGGGATTGTATCGTCCCATATCTCCACTTCATAATATAGAAAAACATCAAGTTCATATTTCGAAAATGCCTTGTAGTTTTCCACCACGAAAATATGTTTTCATAGTTTGAAGTTCGTTAGTATTATCTTTCAAGGTTTCCATTGTTTTAATTTCACACATATTTTATATTTCATACTTTCCTCTCTCTTTTCATACAGTCTTTGGAAAAAAGCTGAAGTTTCTTGTAAAACGGAGTCTGCTTTAAATGACTCCTTTTCGCTCTCCTGTTCCTACTTTAAACAAACAACAAAATACTTCTCAAAACACGGAATTTTTACACAACTTACAAAATTCGACAAAACGACAATAGACATGTTCATCATTTTTCCCTTTCAGAGTTTCTCGATTTTATCTGAATTCGTTTCCTCATGAATGCCATGAGGAAATTATAGATATGACATTATTTGTGAGTTGGTTTCTTCAAACTGGTAGAAAAGTTTAACATGAGCTACCTGGAGAAGAGGTAACGTGCTTGATTCTTACGAGGGAGGTCGTAGGTTCGATTCTCCACCTAGGCAGGATTTTTTTCAGGAGTATATCGTTGGGTGTAAAGTTTATCCACCGTGCTAAGAAGTTAACATTGGTCTCTGTATTTCACGAGGTGAAAGGAAATAGTAAGAGAAAGTTATTTCGATGATAGGAGGAAGTCACATGCCACGTGGGATGCGCAGAATCAAGTTACGTAGAGCTAAGTCTGTAATGGTGGTTTCGAATATTGCAAAGTTAGTGCGGAAAGTTTGTTATATCTGATACTCGTACTTTCTGTTCAAAGAAGACAAACATTTTAGATACAAAGCAGTGAGGAATTAACGATCATTATGAGGTTTTGAATTTCTTGTTTGTCACTCACTATATAAATACTTATTAGTAGTTTCTTATCGAATCGGCCTTCGTCGCAATAACAATTTATTTATGTTAATTAGTATTGACAACAGTCATTACGAAGGAACGGACATAAAATTACCAATCTTAGCAATTTGAACTCATTAAACGCTCTCCTTCGTTACAGTACTGCACTACATCACTACTTAACATTACTGTATATCTTTTTTTAAATAATAATAATCCGTCGCGCAACAGCCCATGAAGGGCCTAGGCATACCTACCGACTGCCGGTCTCCCTCCCACTCTTTCCTTCGTCACCTCTAAGCGTGGAGATCTTCAACAAGTAGTATATCGAAATCAAATAATCAATATTTTAGGTGTCAGTGAAGAACAAACAATACATAACTTAAATAACATTACATTTTGCATCCTGAATACATATATGTGATTTGTGAATTAATCATGATGTGTGTGTTAACACAACATATGAACAATAACTAAAAAGAAAACTTTTAACTTTAAATCCTGGAAATCTCCAACTTCTAAGGGAAAATATGGGCAGTGTGCATCGGATTAATTTTTTAAATATTCTAATATCAACGGTATCTGTTCAGCAAACAAAAAAAAGAAAAAAATAGAAAGAGGAGAGGGTGGGATTTGAACCCGCTACCTTTCACGCTTGATGAAAAATAAGGATAGCAGCGCCTAACCAACTGCTCTACGTAATGACTTTATACCCTTAAAAACATGTTGACGTTTATGAAGACTCCCACCTTCCTGTGTTTCAAGCACATTTTCTCGACAAGTCGTGCAAAATATATGTTTTTGAGAACTGTTCGATATTATGCAAGGTATTGTAAATAAAATGTCGCATAAACTCCTCACAAATTTGCTTCTTTCTGCACAAACGTGATGGCAATTTCCTCCAGGTGGAGATGAACTCTATTCAGTGTTTCAAACCCCCCAAATTTCAAGACGAGCAAGCAGAATCGTAAATATCCTTCAAGGTTATTTTTCCAATTTATTATTTCTGTTTGATTGTGTATTATAATAGCGATTTATAGTTTCTAAATTCATGGAAAGTGTTAAATTGAAAACCTATCACCGCAGCGTTTTTCGTCTAGTGGAAGGACTTACTCAAAGTTGGCTACTCTCACCTGGAGCTGAAGTGCAATGTTGCTAAGTTTACGATTTCGGGACTTAGAATTCTTTCGGGGCGGTCAAATAAGATGTTGCGAAGTGTACAAGCTGCCAAAGATGCAACTAGCCTCCCCGATGACGTATTGGTAACGTTGTCTCTTTGTATATAAGGGGTCCCGGGTTCGATACCCGCTGGAAGCACACCACACAGTTTATCGGATTCCACTTTAAGCTGTAGGTCCAGTCTCGATTAATCTTTCAGTCCATAAAGTGGACTTCAAACAACAAATCAAATCAAAATAAAACCAAAGGTGCAGCTATGAGTTTAAATTCTTCATTTCGTCGACTGAATTGTACTGTAACAATGTAGAATGAAATCAAGAATCGGTATTAGGCGTTTGCAATTTACAGTACTTGTATTAAGGGTAGTAAATTACCCCATCCAGGTTTTCTCTCCGAGGCCCCACTTTCCAAAATTCACTTATGAGGGGAAAGGGTAGCAACTTCTCTCCGTTCTGAAAACATATGTACTATCACATGACACACTTTTCTCAGTTTGGAAATAATTTATAAATATATGTCAGACTTCCAGTTTAAATTCGGACAACAGACATATTTACACAATATTGTTCTTTGTGCACGGTGCTTGCTTTCTTAAATAGGCTTTCCTGTTGCCGACTCTCACATTAAGATATGTCTCAAGAGTATGTGTATATATTAAAATTAGTGAAAGCAATAGGTAACATACAAGCATTGTATTATATTTTAACAAAAATATCATAATTACGGTTCAAATTATAAATAATAACATTATTAGAGAGTGGTTAAATAATTGATTGATTTGTTTTATTTTACTTCGCTTTTGTACCACTTTTGGCTAATTTGCGAAGATGGGGATGAGTGATGAAATTGATGAATGGACACTAACAAACAGCCATGCCCAGACCGGGATTCGAACTCGGGACCCTTCTGCTAAATAAAGTAGAATCATAGAATAAATATCAAGTTTGCTTGTGGCAATTACAACATTAATGAGAGAGGAAAAGTGATCAAATCACATTCTGGTATAATTTTGAACTGATTCGGATGTAGAATACAATTCAGGGGTCGCCATCATTTCAAAGGAAATGACACATCCCCTTTGAGCGAAATTCTTCACACATATTATTTTATGCAGAGGAAAGTTCACGAAACGTTTAATAATATCATTAAGTTCTTTCTACTTGAGTACATTATGTTAATTGGAACTGGATCTGCAATTTTCCATGGAATCTAAACTACAGGATACGGACCCCTTCCCACAAAACTAATTGTAAGAGGCAGTAGAATAATTAATACAATAGTCCTAAAATGGACGAATTAGGTTTAGTGATATACTTACTTGGAGACAAACGAACAAGAAAATTCTTTGAGCTGTTTTCTTTTCCGGGATCGACCGCCGCTTCCCTCCTCCTCATCTCCTGCTCCTCATGCACACTTTGAAATCTCACGTCCTAGGTTCGAATGCATGATGGGCATGATACGGACATTGTACATCGCATTGTATATCATCAACAAATCGTGTGCACAAACGTAAAAGAATTAGTTTAAACTTTGTGCAATTTTCGCATGAAAATTTGCATTGTGAGTGAAGCGAGCAAGTTAAGCTTTGAAATCTATCTCTCGGCTAAAGATTAATCACACTCCACCCATTATATTTTTTTCAAATCGTTTATACAGGGTTAGCCTAAAAGAAATAGACAGTTTAAACGCTTTATTAATTGAATTTGTTTGTTGCATCAGAAAGCATTTAGTACTGTTGTATAGAGAAAGTCTTCAAGTTTACGACCTCCGCTTTTCGTTTGTCTTCGTGACGTCAGAATCACGTGAGCACCCTTGACTTAAGCCGAGCAGTATGGCCGCTAGCCAGGTAGAAAAGGCTCTGTGTCTGCTTGAATTTGTAAAAACAAATTATGTTGCTGTCGTACAGCGTCATCTTGGACGCGGTATGGCAAACAACTACCTACAAGGCAGTCCATCTACAAGAAATTTGAAGAAACTGGTTGTCTGTACAAGGAATCAAATCGTGGGAGAAGAAAACTGGACTATCGCATTGATATCTGTGGTGTTACAAAAGGGTCATACATAGAACACACGTAACTTACGAATGTAAACTTCAGGACATACTCTTCAAACCATGTAAGTATTTCAGCCCTATTATTAAAACCCTTCTTTCTGTAAAACTTTGAAACTATCTATTTCTTTTAGGCTAACCCTGTATTTCATATTATGATATTCAAAGTACTGTTTTTACCCCCCAAAAATGCTATTACTCAGCACACGTCATGACCCGCTAACCCCCTTCCTCCGGGTACCCCTAGTAAGCTAAAGTACCCAAATGAGAGACAGGTTCCTAATAAGAGACACCAGGTTAACATCTCCAGTATATTTTGCCATTAATCGGCAAACGGGAACTCAATGCTTGTGCTTCGAAGGCGTCGTGGTATTTGTCCGACGTCAGTTCAATAAGCTGAGAGCACGGCGAATTATTTGACACATTCTGAATTTTTGTAGTGGCTTTTATTGACGAAAAGAACTGTATTAATGTGAGCTACAACAAATATAGTATTAATTGTATCGATTTGCTCACATAATATTAAATATAATAGGATACATTACTAATACAGATGATTACAATTTTGGCCTGGAGCGACCGTTTTATATTTATTCATTGCGTACCCTAATAAGAGATAGCTAGGGTTCTTATTAAGATATATTATATCTTACTTAAGACCTTCATTTTTTATATCTACATATTACAAGCAAACATTTTGGTATTAAGTGTTAAAAAATATAAAATTCAATTCATTTTTCGATTAATGCTCCATTTTCTTGAAAAACCCATGCAATGTAATTGTTAATTTTCTCCTGATGTTAAAAGTGATTTAAATATCCATTATAGGTACAAAGAATTTCTTGAAATAAAAATTATTGCGCCTATAGTAACTCGGAATTGCAGAGTGTTCAGTGTGTACTGGACCTTTTACAGATGACACCGGGAGGGGAAGAAATAGGCTAAATGTGCGAAATATAGTCTAAGACTGAGACGCTGAAGAAGAAACTTTCATTCTTTCTACTTGCTCCAAACAGCGCAAATATCAAGTGAAGGGGTCAGCAAAATTCTTGTAAAGTTAAACAACTTAGCATTAAAATATTGGGAAAAAACACTTTAATCTGGAAAATGACAAATAAACAATAAGAATTGGCTGTTGGTAGGAGCTAGACCACTATTGCACTCGTCCCTTCAATTTAATATGTTCCTAAATTTATTACAGTGCATAGGGGAGAGTTTCCGAAATTGGACCGTTACGTAAGTTGGACCACCCTTGTTTTTGCCTACAGACGAGTATTTGAAACAGGTGAGTTGGCACTACTGGTTGGCGTCAGTGCCATGTACAAATGACTGAATGGTCAGTCAACTAGAGACGTTCGACGAAGTAGGAGTACTGTTATTGTGTTTCCATTGTTCGTGTTGCAATTATTGTGCTTCGGATCTTAAGCTCTTGTGTAGACTAGGGGTAAGTAATCAAAAATGTCCTGTAGTATTAATATAAAAGTGCCATTCATTAACCACTAACTACATGTGGCAAAACTATGGTTTAGTTGCGTACGTTCGTGTAGCGTCATATTTTTATTAACGGGGTATAATTGCCTACGTTGGACCACCACGTGTTTCTCAAATTCGACAGGGGAAAGTATGGGCTGTGGACAGAGATGGAATTGCAAATGGCTATAGCAGCATACAATAATGGGACTATGGCTTGAACGAGTGTAGTAGAACGTATGGTTTGTTTGGTTTTACAGCTGACCGAATATTCAACGTGGATGAGTCAGGTTTCACCACAGTCCAGAGACGTCCACAAAAATTGTAGCAAAGAAAGGAAAATCACAGGTTGGTGCTGTTGCAAGCGGCGATCGTGGAGTAAATACCACAATGGTGTGTGCAGTTATTGCTGCAGGTGTCTAGATACCGTAGACATACATACGTACATGCCTTTTGTGAGCGGT
Source organism: Lepisma saccharinum (assembly GCF_977018435.1). NCBI lineage: Eukaryota > Metazoa > Arthropoda > Insecta > Zygentoma > Lepismatidae > Lepisma > Lepisma saccharinum. The sequence goes on along the minus strand of NC_139229.1, from coordinate 219,112,361 downwards.
CCAACCTAAGCAACCTGTGGTCCAAGTTAGAAAAACCAGTTGCCTATAATGGACCGATGTCACTACTTTCGTATATGTAGCCTATTATATTGGTTCCTGCATTTTTTGTTGAAATGCATATATGAAGTGAAAGCTAATAGTTTGTGCTTCTCATACCTACAAGTTCGTTCTTTTTCTGTGTCTTGTTTTTGATGCAGAAGCAAAATAGTACCAACTGGTCCAATTTCGGCAACTCTCTCCTGTGATTTAACATTGATAATTTTTTGTCAATATTTGCAAATAAGTGAAAACAATGCACGTATGTCTTATTTGGGACGCCTTTCTAAAACACTACTCTATCCCATTTTTTTAAAAAAATAATGATAATAATTATATCTGAAAATTTTATTGTCGATTCTAAAAATAGACAAAATATTATATGTATTCTACCCATTCAGGTTGAAAATATCCGTTTCCTCATATATAGGCAGTTAACAAAAATTGTCTCTCATTTGGGTACTTTACCTTATAACCGCCATTTCTGATGACATCACAACTAAAAATCTTGCCTCAAGATGGTGGACAGGAGCAAATGGTTACACACTAATAACTTTGTAATGACAAGACATAGACACTTCTTATTTTGATTTGCCCAATGTCCAATGTGTTATGTGAATTTCTTCATTTTTCTCATATCTTCAATAGTGAGAAAATACACTACGGCGCTCAATTATTCAAGATTTCCAGCAATAACGTTGCCTATGTGTACACGCATGAACATCGGGGGCGCCAGGATTAATCATCTGGGGGTGCGGAATGAAATTTAGGGGGTGCGATGTTGAAAATAAAAAAATGAAACATACATGTATGCTTTACCCACTACATCGAATACCAATCAATTTTTAGTAGACTTCTATGAAAAAATGCGAATGATTTCATTTTTTTTGTTTGCTTTGACCACAACATGTACAAAGAAGTAAATGTGATTTCCATTTCTGATTAGTATCAACAGCTTGCCTGTAGTATACAATAATAATAGTCTCTCTTCAATCCTTAATATTATACGCTCATGACGACATGGATTTCGTAAGTCATAACTAAATGGCAGTACAACACAGGATAAAACTGAATCGATTGAATTAACAGAACACGTTTGGTTCAGCTATTTGGTAAATGTAAACAATAAACATAGTACAATTTTCTAAAGTTGATAATTTTGAATAAATTCTTTGGTAACTATAAACACACGTGCTCGATTACTAAAGAGCATTTAGTACTGATATAATTTGGTTGTCGCTTGTATAAACAAGTGTTTTGTTGCCAGAAACTATTTTTGGTTATTCCAAACTTGTACCTCTGTGAAGAGTTAACAATATTTTCGGTTGAAAATTGGTTTTGAAAAAGAGGTGCTCAAGGTGGTACGGAAGAAAAGTAAGGGGTGCGCCAGCACTCCTTCGCACCCTCCTGGCACCGCCCCTGCACCTGAACGTTCTTAGGACTTTCATATCTGTAACGTTATGTGACACATGGGACGAAATCACTTCCCAGTTTAACTTCAATGCTCCAATGGAAAGTTAGATGCTTGTTCTAAATGAAATAAATAATTTGTAATTGTTATTGATGTAGGAGAATTTACTGTTTGTAGAACATTGACAACTGTGTTCAAATGAGAGTTGAAATTTTTTTAAGAAAAACATAACTACGTGCCAATGAAGGACTATCAAGAGACAGCAAGTATAAATGGAAGCACCTAGTTGTTTTGTCCAATCAAGGGTTGACAAGAATATCGACGATTTCGATTCTTCAGTGTCATCAAAACAACAGAAATTCAAAGTACAAACTTTAATGACGGTAATAATGGAAGTGTATATGCACAGGCAGAAGGATAATAACCTACAGTTTGGTTGAAATCTGAACATTTAAACTGATACCAAAATCTGGGAAAATTTATTTTAATCCTCTGCAGATAAACACTGAAGTTCACGAGCGTGAATTTTAAGTCTTTAATATGGTATTGGAGCTGTCCAATTCCAAGAATAAAGTGACCAGTGTTTATATTTAACATTAAACATTTTGTTCACAATTTATAGGAGCAAATCTAAAGACTGTTACGCCTTGTAGTCGGTATAGGTTAAAAGTAGAACACTCGTAACACTTGCTCCGCGAATACTCACCTGAGTCTTACATAAGCATTAGAGTAGTTTTGATCGAAGAGTTGCGTAAGGGTCATCCACAGAAGTGGACCTAAATCCCGACCGTAACAGTGCATAAAATACAATTATCTCTTCATACATACAGCTTGATAAAAAATAATCAAGCATATCATATAGTAGAAATGTGGAATGTGTTTTTACCAATTTCACTTAGAAGTGGTAAGTAACAGAAAACCTAGAAAGCCTGTGACGGTCGGGGTATCTAAGCTCACTTTCTGTGGAATGATTGATAAGCTATTAAATAATTTAAAGGAAACACACAATATGTACTCTGAAAAAATAGACAAAACTTAAAAACATGTAAACTTTTGGTTGCGATTTACAGTAAATATGTCACCACGTGAAACAAATTTAGGCAATATGTTATTGGGTCAACACACGAGTAATTAAACAAGTCAACCACAAGTCGATTACAGAAAAGGAACAACGCCTTGAAAGAAAAGTTGATTCTTATGACGGGAGAAGTCTTCATAGTCTATTTTTCTGTGTTCGTGTACGTTTGTTTGGAAGAAATATCAACGATATTGTAGAGATATGGAGACCATTAGACCGAGAAAACCTCGTATGTTAATATTCACACTTGTTCATTTCCTGAACTTGTCCGACCAGCGAGCGATCTCAAGAATGCGCTAGCTTGTAACTTCCGTAAAAACCAGGAACTGGAAAGGCAAACGCGTGGATCTAAACAGGATCTACCGCGTTCGAAAGGTTTAACAACCTTTCGACGCCTGTAATGATAAAAGCAAGCTCCTACCCGGAGCTGGCTCTCTTTTGATTCTGACACTCATCGACGCTACATGGATAACTAGTCCGATTACTCTACAACACTTTACACTGCTAACTACGACGATGGAACACGGAGTTGCCGCTGCCTAAGCATGCTACAAGGCGCAAGGGATCGCTTGGCTTGGTGAACTGAGGATCGCTGGATAGAACCTTGGAACTTTCACGATTCGGTCTGCGAGAAGCATTAGGACAAGACATCACACACATCTACCAGGTATGAACAAGCGTGAATAACCCTTTACACCAACTTTCCATATCTCTACCCTCCTACGGAGCAGGTTCAGCCACCAAACATTATTAAGCTCTACCTAAAATGTTTAAATGAAACTTCCCTGTACCTCAGAGCCCAGGTAAAACGGGCTTACAACATGGTGGAGATGCTTCAGGCTTTTTTTTGCAATTAAGTACCCTCCTGTACGAATTGCTTTACATTAAATTATTCCCTCCCACCCCTCCCTCCCACTTTGGGAGCATTTTTAAAGTAAATTTTTAGTAATTCAAACTCATACTCCCACAAAACGCTTAAGATGCGTCAGACCCAGTGACAATTTTGTGTATTACCCCATGGAAAACAACCCCTCTTTTTCTTTTATGCCGAGTCCCCCCCCTTTTTCAACAAAAATCTAGTTCTTCTGCATAACATGTAATCAAGCATCATTCACACAGGAACACTTGCTTATGCTTATTTGACCAGCGATATATTAATGACATAAATAACTGTATACCCATACTTTCATTTGTTCTTTGGTCAGCACGACGAACCTTCGTTTATGAATACGTCACAGATAGCGTTGCACGAACACCTAGATTCCTCCCTCGACCAAATCATAGAGTTAGCAACTGCAATCACGGCAAATCCAATAAATTCACGACCTTTAACCCCAATTCCCTCCCCTCCACTAACACGGTTAAGGTCTGCTAATAGAAATTACCCTCAATTTGTCCTTGGACTACAAACACCCAACAAAAAACCAACCCCAACCCTTAGCGAGTACCCCGGCTCCCGTTTCAACTTCCTCTAACACTGTTAATAACTCTGATCACTTAACTGTAGAAATTCCCACGACTAACATGGCTACCCCAATTCCAACTGCATTATACCCGGCACCATTTAGCGGAAATGACCCTACGCACATTGACTCATTTTTCCTTAAGTTTCAAAATGTAGCACACGCCGCAGGATGGTCGGAAGCTAAGCGTAAAGAGATGTTACCTTTATTTTTGACGGACACCGCTTTAACTTATTTTCATGACATACAGAAACGACCCAATTTTGTAGACTTGACATACACGCATATCAAAGACGAACTAAGTACGCTATTTAGGGGATCATACTTGTCAGCAGATCCTGTACAGATAATTCTCCAAAGAAAACAGGTGGTAAGCGAGCCCATTCACACCTACGTTATTGCTAAAAAGGCATTAGTCCAGCAATACTTCCCGAACGCCACTGAAGAACAAACTCTCTCTTACATCATCACGGGACTGCGAGCCAAATACATTGGCTGTTTAACCAACAAGCATTTTGCTAGAACAGAAGAATTAATTGCCCACCTACAGAATTTCGAACGCCAGCAGTCATTAATTAATTCCCGTATGTTGGAAGAGAAATTGGAAATTGATCAGGCAGTCGCACAGGCAAGCTTACCCCAGACATTCATTCCATCACCACTTCACAGCTGTTCGCATGCACAGGTCTATTCCCCCCTCCCCAGTAGTAATTCTCACAACCTGACTCAGCACTTTGTACCATACAACCAGTGTCCATTTCCTTCTCTCCCACAATTGACACATCAAGTCCAAAGTCCGGCTCTCGTAAATAGTTCCCACACATTGTATCAAGGAATGTATCATATACCGAGTTCTGATAATGCCCGCTCCGCGGCACCACCAGCTGTACCCAGAGTAGAACACGCTCAAAATGCCGCCTCTGGTGACGAAATAAACAAACTTTCGTCACAAATCTCGACCTTAGCTCTGCACTCAACCGAAGACGCGAGTTCTCTCTTCAATTTTTGTTCAAATGTGTTGGAATTTGCGAAGACGGCTAATCAAAACGCACATAACAGAGGTTTCAACAAGGGGAATAATAAGTCCTCCTCCTACAGAAATAATAATAATTCTAGAGCTAATCACAGAGGTAACTTTCGATCGAACTCAAGAGGCCAGTTCAGAAGTAATGGTAACAACAGGTTTCAGCGTCGAGATCAGGCTAATCGCGACGATGCAAATACCTCAGCCTGCAAGTTTTGTGGTCGTTATAATCACGAAAGCGACAACTGCTTTTACAAGCCACAACGAGACAGTGATTTAAACTAAAATCGTCTTCGACTTGCAGGAACGAAATCGAAGATAATACCAGATTAGATAAAGTTCCTATAATTGAGAGAAATGGCCTATACTTTATTAATAGTAGGATACAAGGAAAACAGGTAGATTTACTTATTGACGTGGGTTCCCAAATCTCAATTTATCCTTCCCATCTTCTCCCAACTGAAAGAAAAACATACAAAGTACAATCCACAATCCAAGGTGTGTCCGGATCGAAACTGAGTGTGTCTGAAATTGTCGTTCTTCCTATCATAATTGGAAAGCGTAAATATTCGCACCCATTTAGAATAGTAGATTCAATTAACGTCCCTCCCCTTTTAGGAAATGACTTTTTACGAACGCAAAGGTGCGAAATGTCATTAAAAGACAATACAATAACTCTTTGTCATTTAGGACGTACTCCTAATTATAGTATTTTAAGATCAAAGTACAAGACTCACCAGCTATCGCATGACATATTTACTCAAATTGAGAATGTAAATGTGTATGAGGGAAAAGCTACTCTTTCAAACACAGTTCAGTTAAGTCCACGAACAGAAACTTATATCAATTTGAACATTACCACGACGACACCTAACACCCCTAGTACCCCATCTGCTTCCCTTATGGCCCAGCATCCAGAAGTCCTTCCCAATGATACAGTAAACACTCAGTCACCTGTCATTCCCAAAGACAACCCTATAGAAAAGACTAATCATGACAAGAAAAATGATGATGATGATGATGATGACTTATTCTTTCATCAAGTATTTCATGCACAAGCAGCAGATTTTGATATTAGTTCAGAACAACGTAAAGACCCCTATTTCAGAGACATTATTGACGTATTAGAAAACAAAGATAAAGCTAGTGACCCTAAACTAGAAAAGCTTTCGTATTCTTATGTACTCAAAAATGGAGTCTTATACAGGACTAATAAAATCAAAACTGGTAATAGGGATAGACTTTGTATTCCTCATGCATTAAGAAATCAAGTTTTCGACCTTATTCATGCACACAAAATGAATGGAAGTCACCAAGGTGCACAAAAGACATATAATTTAATGCTTATGCGCTACTTCATCCCTAATATGAAGAAATTTGTGTACGATAAGGTTCGACATTGCATCCCTTGTCAGATTTCAAAGAAACCACAAGGTTCTAAACCGCATACGCTGCAAACATTTCAACCAGCCCAAATACCTTTCCAACGAATCCATATTGACGTATGTGGTCCTTTAGTCTCTTCAAAAACGCACAAATACAAATATTTCCTATCGGTAGTTGATAGTTGTACAAGGTACGTAATTACAGCTCCTTTGGCTAATCACGATGCACAAAACATAGCAACAGCTTTAGTTGAGAAAGTCTTTTTAGTTCATGGCATCCCGGAAACGATCTATTTAGATCGTTCAACGCCCAATTCAAGTTTACTCTTACGAGAGTTAGCCAATATTACAGGCGTACAACTAAAATACGTAGATACTTGTGCCCATTTCACGAATGGATTAGTTGAGAGTTCATTTAGTTACTTAAAGAAGGTTATGAGAGTCTTTGTGTTAGAAAAGAAAGCTTCATGGTGTGACTATTTAGCTAGCGCAGCGTTCAGCCACAACGTTACAATCCATTCTGGATCCCTCCAGAGCCCGTATTTTACTTTATTTGGCTACAACCCAAGGATCTTAGCTGACGCTGTCCTTCCTTCGAACCCCGACAATGTTTCCCAGACGAACGCACAGAGACTTGAACTACTGACATCCATACGAAAGACCGCACATGACAACTTGAACAAGCGTTACGAACAGCAGAAAAGGTACGTAGATAGCACTTCTAGGAAAATACAATACTCACCAGGACAACATGTATGGATTCTAGATGCCACTCCAACTCCAGGCGTGTCAAAAGCCTTTGCGTCCTCTTATAAGTATAAAGGAACTATTCTTCGCAAAGTTAATGAGAATTCCTACGAAGTAACTTACATCGACGGGAGAAGTAAACAAAAGACTGATACTATTACTATTTCTAGACTTAAAGCCCGCTACGACTAGTGCCATGATAACCCCACTAACATTCATTAACACACCATTCCGTTGTCACTCGCTTTAGCCTCCTCGTTCCTCGTTGCGTACATTGCACATGCATGATCCAGCATTTTCTCACGCTCATCCACTTCCCCCCCCCCCTCCTTCCACTCCTCGTGCACGCACTGCATTTCTGCGATAGAACGAACTCATTTTTATTTTTAATACAACATGGTTATTTTTATTTTAACAAGATCAGAATTACAGAATGCTATCTCAATCGTCGGAACATTTATAATACATCTCTTGCCTAATAATTAATTTTTTTTACAGATATTTTAATGTTATTTTATATTTTGCGTTTAAACGCATGGTAATAGTCAGAACATATCACTTAGCTGATTTGACTAATAAGTACTTAGTGTGTTTATGAACCGAACTAGCAAATATTTTTTTTTTCCCCATTTGCTGGTACATATACGCTCAAATGAAGAAAAAAGTACAAAGAAATAACGAACGAATGAACTAAGATAGACCAAGATGAATGATCTAAAGAACAAATGAACTGCGTAGAACTTGCTTGAACAATTGGCTTTTTGGCCATAGCAATTTTTTTATTTACGCTCAGGTGTACCGCGAACTGCTTCTTTGAAAGCTGCAATGCACTAAATATGTTATTAAAGCATATAATAAAATAGGCAAATGTTCCCACTCTCTCCTTTAATTTTATAGTTCAAATATTGATAGCATACAACATGGTATAGCTCATATCCCATGAAATTACAACCTACTCTATTTTTCAATGAACTTTTACACAAATATATTACTTACTCTTTTTCACTTCTTTTTCAATTTTTTTTTATTAGCAGCGAATCGAAGGCGCTTAAACCTTTGTCCACAAGACACGTAAAATTCTTGCAATTGCTTTTATAAACGACATTTACACATATTACAGAAGGAAATGTCTCGTAATTACTTAGTTCGTTCTATTATCGCTGAATTCTCCCTTTCTTTTCTAATTTCATTCCCGGCTAAGCCGACTATTCGAAAATTCCCCCCCCCCCCCGTTGCGCCCCAGCAAACTTTCCTTACAACATGGAATTATTCCACCTATTCCCCCCATTCCCCCCCCGGCGAACTTTCCCTACAACATGGTAAACCTGTTAATCAAAAACAGGCCCCCTTAAAAAACTCTACATCCTATAAGTAATAACGCCCCTTCGCCGTCATTCAAATTAGATATTACCTCCCCTCCCCCCCAAAATGATTCACCAGTTTTAACTGAAAGTCCCTTTTCAATCGATTTTATAACCCGTCATCACTTATTGTAAAATCTGCTCCACTACCTTTTGCTTTTTCCTAATTTTCCCTTTACGCTTGTTTCATTATCTCATCGCCACGGATGTTCCTGGACCCATGACGACCATCGAGCGACAGACCTAGGCTCATCGCAGAGACCAACAACGATCTTGTGGAGTTCCAGCACCAACAAGGACCCGTTCCCGTCTGGACTCATGGCTGATCTTTCCATCTCTCACGCCGCGACCCAGATGTGGAGCGCTTTACCCAGGACGTTTCTTGCCCCGAAGCGCCATTGCAAATTTGACTTCCAGACTCAACTTCGCTGACGTCACGGCGATCTTCATCGACAGGCCCCGCCCACTGAGTGCATCCTGCTCTTGTTTCCCGACGACACATGATACTTATTGTTATCTTACATCGGCTACAAGTGTTCCGGTGCTCAGCTATTTCAAGTACCGTAAGGCACACGCAATTAATACAAACATATGTCATTTACAGTGCCAAAGTTTGTGCCCATGAATGCTACCCATATTGGATTAGAGATACGTCTCTTTCTTTTGTGTTTTTTTTTATTATCGTCAGCTGCACAGCACGTCCAGCCTATGGCGGCATGCAGTTTACAGAGTTGCCATAGGTAACATACCTCAAGGCTCCGCCCAGCATTGTGTATGATCCGCCGAGTGTACTTTGAACTCACCAAACAGAAAAAAAAAAACAACCGCTTGCGGTTCCCGGCGTTTCCTCACACTGTGCTGACATGTGTTTTTTTTTTTATTGTGCTGTCATCACTCAATCAAAACTAGTTCAGTGTTACGCTTAAGCAATTATTTTATCCATGCCTCAAGACTTAGTTGTTGTGCTCGTACTTTTTGAGTTTATATGAGGCTATAACCTACAGTTTTCATTTTTTTTATTATTCTACGTGTTTTTATATTTTTTTTCTCAACGATGTTTAGTGCCACGTTATTTTCGATGATATGACTCTTCTGGTGATTACCATTTTTTTTTCTACGGTGATGTGATTCTTCTACTGATTGGTTTCCTGTATTGGTCTTCTACACGTTTGATTTGTTAATAAATCCTAATTTTTTAAATATAATCTACTCCGGATGAAGTTGTCGACCATCACAGAGTGGTTCGATTATTTCAACAAGGGGAATGTAGAGATATGGAGACCATTAGACCGAGAAAACCTCGTATGTTAATATTCACACTTGTTCATTTCCTGAACTTGTCCGACCAGCGAGCGATCTCAAGAATGCGCTAGCTTGTAACTTCCGTAAAAACCAGGAACTGGAAAGGCAAACGCGTGGATCTAAACAGGATCTACCGCGTTCGAAAGGTTTAACAACCTTTCGACGCCTGTAATGATAAAAGCAAGCTCCTACCCGGAGCTGGCTCTCTTTTGATTCTGACACTCATCGACGCTACATGGATAACTAGTCCGATTACTCTACAACACTTTACACTGCTAACTACGACGATGGAACACGGAGTTGCCGCTGCCTAAGCATGCTACAAGGCGCAAGGGATCGCTTGGCTTGGTGAACTGAGGATCGCTGGATAGAACCTTGGAACTTTCACGATTCGGTCTGCGAGAAGCATTAGGACAAGACATCACACACATCTACCAGGTATGAACAAGCGTGAATAACCCTTTACACCAACTTTCCATATCTCTACCCTCCTACGGAGCAGGTTCAGCCACCAAACATTATTAAGCTCTACCTAAAATGTTTAAATGAAACTTCCCTGTACCTCAGAGCCCAGGTAAAACGGGCTTACAACAATATGAAAAGGTAAACAAGCGACACGTACACGCAATATTTACGATTTAATTTTTCGTAACCAACATTTATTTACGTGGTCCGGTTTATTATGCGACTATATAACACCTTGTGTACTGACGTGCATCCGATATTTAAAAGCTTCTCCCCTTAAACCAAACGGCCCAATTATATTTATCTTCAATTTGATAATGAAATAAACATATTAGGTACTTTCATTCACAAATTCGTGAAAATTACTTGTCTAGTATATATATATATATATATATATATATATATATATATATATATATATATATATTACTCACTCCACAATTACATCGTAGTTATACCTTACGAATACTGGTGCTGTACAAAGTAAAATAAAATCAACGCAAGAAATCATGCATTCTCTTTACACTGTCATGACACACTAAAATATTTATACTCAAGCTATTTACTAAATGAAGATAGCAATAACTACCCACACAGTATAAAATGAATTAGCATTCGTATAAAACTTGATGGATTCGAACACTGAGATGGATTTTTCGGTATTTATGCTTACTTATACCAAGTACTTTTCAGTAAATTAAACGATTTTAAAATAGATCTATATATAAGCAACCGCCATAAGAAGGCAAAAAGTAATGATTAAACAACATCGCATGTGCATTAGAATGTTATAAATCGAAATGACACCTTTGTTCGAAGGAATCCGCTCGTTGTTTGGTTTCGGTCAGTGAGCTTTCGTGGCGCAGGGAAGGCAAAGAGTCCCAGGGGGACCGGTGGGTGCTGCCTCCGCCCTTGTTCGCATTTCGCCAGCTCCCCGAGCCCCTTGACCAAGTGTGGTACCTCGAAGACTCTGGCTGGCTTGGTCTGTACCTGAGAATAACGTAGAACAGTTTAAACCCTTCTCGAGACGATTCTCTCGAATGAAAAAAAAAGTTCCCAGGTTTTCATCCTTGCATTAAACCTTCACACTCATAACCAATTTAGAATCAGCATTGTTCAAATCAGCTACTTATTTACACATTGTTATAATTTTGCAAAGATTTGTTTTGGTGGATATGCTACCTGTGACGTTATGTATTTTTAAACTTTCTCATAACATTCGTAACTCGAATAACCTTGATTTTTTGTTGCAAATTGTGTTATATTTTGCTTAATAAAAATTATGGTTGAACAAAGGCTGATTTCAAAAAATGTTAAGATGAAACACTGCAATTATATCATGCCAATATTTGTAAATATAAAAAACAATCATTGGCAGAAAATGTATATTTACTGCTTATGCCAGCAGAGAAGTGTGCAATGCCAATGATTTCAAAGACATTAGTTTTCTGTATTAGATTAGAAAGGTTAGGTTATAAAGAATGGTTAAAAGGAGTGCCATTTGTTCAGAAGGTATAGTTTGCGAAGTTTTCTATGTTAATTCAAAATTATAACCACTTGAGGAATTCGATAGATAATAAGTGAATGAATAATAGTAGCCTATGTATTCCCATTATTATATTTAGCATAATTACCTTAGGATGTAATTAAAATATCGCTGCAATGTGATTTCTTTTTTCTATTATTTTTCCATGAGTACTTGTAGGATAGAAGCTTTCAAACGAAATTGTACTAAATCCTTCGTTTGAACTTCGATTTATTGTTAAAATCGCATTTCTAGTATATGCTATGGACGTATAGGAATTTTAAAAACTCTTACTCAATTGCAAGGCATTATACTGAATCAAATATAGTTGAAAGTTACTTCACACCACACATTTCAAACGTATATTTTTTTAAAAAAATTGTATACTGGCATGATCTGATAACGGAAGAAACCTGGGTACTTTAACATACATACAGACACACAATTCATGCATCATTTAAGCATAAACCTTACAAAGTAAACATGCTTCAGGTACTATCTACATAGTAGCATATAAATATATATAACTAGGTATGTGAAGAAAACGACGATAACTGGAAAAGAATAATGAAGTTAAAAACATATATACTACATGTGCAAGCATAAGGCACTGTGTTAGCATTACAAATGTATAACAGTGGTTTTCAAAACGTATTCTCTACTTTATGACTACAAGTATTATAACAAAAATACTCAGAGTGAAGATTATAAGCGTGTGACTACACAAGGGAAAAGTAACATTTCTCGCATAGGAGCAAAACACAGTAAATGGTAATGAATACAATAGAATTCTGAAAAAAATATTAACTACACAAAAACATTTTAAGAAATGTTAAATGAAATATAGTTAATGACTTCACTGAATAAATATTCAACATTTGCATGCGGGAAGAGTGATAAATGAATTCTCTAAGTTAAAATGAAAAGAAGGATTCACAAAAATATATTTTTCCATTATTTTCTGTTTTATCTTTTTTAATATATTTATTACTCTAAAAAACTAAGCTTTCAGTAGATAATATAATTCCTGCACGCAATGCTATATCTTAAAATAAAAATTATATATATATTGTGACAAAAACCCTCACCCTAACATCAAACGTTACAAAATTTACGTGCAGTGTCTGATTCCCATTGTATATAGTAGGTATTGTTTGCATTGTAGAATTCTTCATCTTCTAGTTTACGTTTATTAGAAGGGTTTAAACACATTTTTGAGGTAACATTTCGGGAGCAATCTCTCTAGTTTGATCAATCTTCAACATTGATCAAAATACTAATAATTTTTTGTTAAAATTGATTTATTATTTTAGTTCTGTTATTTAAAGGGACATTAAACGTTCTCCCGAAACGTTACATCAAAAAACGTGTTTAAATACTTTGAACAAGCATAAAATAAAAGAGAGACCTAATTCGTTCCCTGAGAAATGAACTAGAAAACAACTTAATTTCAGTTCCTACTCCATCGCCTTGCACAGGTTATTTTAAATCAAAAATCTTAATTTTTGCAGACACAATTATTTCTGTAAAGTATTCTACGAGTGTGTACGAGTTAAATTCTAAATTACCGTATGAAAACAAGGAGTACAAAATACAAAAACAAATGTTGTTGAACCCATCAGGTGTAAGAATGAAACCTAAAAACTTACTAATATTTGGTTCCAAAGCATAAACTGATTTTTAATATAAAGAAGGGGATATGTGTGCATTTGGAATTAAATACTGTGTAAGTGCTGAAAACCTCTACAGGTGAAAAAATTATCGTGGGTCAAATTCGTGCAGTGCAAAGTGTGTGTGTTTTTTTTTAAAGCAAGCATTAAAAAGCAAACATATCAGCCTTGGAATCTCTCTAATTAATTATTTATGTCTGAACTATATCAATTTTGGATGGTGGATATTTTGATACAAGCAATTGTTAAAAATTTAAATCTTGCTTATATGTTAAAACACGTAGATGATATACGTACTAATACACTAATGGTTTCATATTTTGTAAAATTAAGTTACTGATTTTTTATTAACCTGATATCAAGACGAAATTATATGTGATATGTTTGAAAATACAAAAGTAATATGAATTTCGAAATTTGAACTTTATCACCACACTTATTTTGGCTAACTTACGTTTTAGGAATTATGGACAAATTCACTGCCATATCTGCATGTAATTTTCAAAATACTTAATACATAGTTTTATTAATAACATTTATAATGTTTTTTTATGACACAAAATAGTATCACATTAACAATTTATGTATTATAATTAATGAAATTACTTAATTTTAATGAAGCTTACTATTTCAAAAATTCTTCTAAAGTAGAGATATAAAAGGGAATATTGTGCTAAGTTCAACAGTTCTTTTTACATCGACCCTTAAGAGCAATATTTTAATTTAATATTTTATTTTAATTTGTTAGTACGAAAGTAAATTTAATTAAAATTCTATTTTGTTTCATTTCTGAATGTGGGCTGTAAATATTACCTTCCTGATATTGGACAAAATTCTAAAAAAAATTGTTCCACGGCGGTAGACCCTGTCATAAAATTAATTTTCCTTGAATTTTACAAAATTAGCCTTTTGGAAGGAAAGCATTATTGTAATATATTACTGTTTTCTTACAATTATTTATATTTGAAACTTTTAGAAGAAAACCCGTTCTCATTTAATCCAAGGCATTGTGTTTGCTTATGAGTTAGCAAATGAACACAGAGAGAGAGCAAATTTGATCCATGCGAGTATCACACTCACTCACACAGCAACAGTTTATCTTTACTCCATTTCTAATTTCCGGATTAGATTTTGAAATTTTCGTAAAAAAAAAAGATTTTGGTAGAGGTATTAAAAGATGCAAACTGCAGAGAAAACTTCCGCTTTGATCTCTCGCATGTAAAAAAAATGAGGTGAACATTTTAATTCCTTTTAACGATTTTATATATGGAAATACGATGCTTGTCCAATTGTGTTTAACAATTATAAGTTTACATATAGATTTTGTTATTTCAAAAATTAACAGAATAGTTTTTTTCTCATTATAAGATAAGCGTGCACAGTGCAAGCACGCAGGCAATAGCATCAAAATAGAAATTTGTGCTGGAAAAACATTACTGGTAAAATATTAATACGAGATTGTCCCATTATGCATTTGGCTATTGCAACGTATGCAACTTGTGCGGGGTGAAGTGGCCATTATAACGCCAAGAAATGGTTCAATGAACCATATTCAATTGTTATTAAATACACTACAAAACGCTATGAATTCCCCCACTGCGTTGCTGATATCACCGCAGTAGACTAAACACAGTTTTGAAAAACTGCCAGCATGAACATGACTAAATTTAGTTGTTCAAGATTGTGTGAAATAAATTAATTTGAGAAAAACTAGCAATATGAACACGGTGAACTGAATTCAGTTCTAGCAATGCAGCGAACTAAAATCGTTTGGCTGTGAAAATTGTCAGCACATTACACATTGTACGATTATGCCCAAATAAAATAACAATATTTTCAGCACAAATTTCTGTTCTGATGTGGAGTTTTAAGCTACACAATATGTACAATAATTGATCGTGAACGTTGTGTGCAGAAGAAAGTAGTACTCGGTGACCCGAAGTCTTTCCAGTGTATTCAGTGAAAGCATAGAATGTGATAAGACTTTTCCAGAGACACGCAATGCATTATCTTACCGAAAACAAGCAAATAAACCTCTCTTCAGCGGTGATATTACTATTCTATATGGACCATTTTTCGATCTGCAAATAGGAAACACTTAGATATTGAACGATATTAAATGGAAATAGCCATTTCTCTTCTTCAATATAAATTATAGGTTAAATTTAACGTAAGGACTATACATATATAAAAATAATGGCGGGTTTCCATTACAAACGTTGGATGAAAGGATTTAAACGAGATTTAAAGTTCTTTCTGCCTTTGTTTAATTTTCATGGAATTCTAAGAACGCTTAGTGGGAGAGATTGAATTGAATTGTTGTTTTAAGTCCACTTTATGCACAGATAAGCTAATCTTACAGTTTAAATTGGGATCCGAACCACTGTGCAATTTGCCTCCACCGACGACATTACCACTACGCCATCAGGGAAGCCCTAACTTAGTGGGAGAGAGAATTGGTTCAGCAACAGCCATGACAGGACATTACTTAACTCACTAAGTCGAGATGATGAGTACGAACAATCGTGTCCAATTGAGGATTTGAACCTCGGATTCTGATATCGGAGAACGGTATGATTACCACTCCACCATAAGATCAGCTGTTCTGTTCAGTTATGGAACGTTCCAAAATATTCGAACTAGGATGAACTTACAACTTTTCTGTTCTGAAGGCAGAGAAAGTTCCACCCCTATTTTATAATTACGTACATAAAAATACTGATGTTTGAACACAGTTGATGATGCTACTCTGTATCATGTCAAGATGTACTCCCATTTCATTTAAAAATTATTAATGTCTATACCGTTTGGGATTGTTTGTGATGAAAAAGGCGATTCGCTGTGCCACAATGGAACCTGAAGGGTCATTGTCAGAAGCAACGAATTTTTGCAACCTGAGTTAAATATACGAAGTTGAATGAACTTCACATGCTCTTTATTTATATCAGAACACTTTTACTATCATTCTTTCCTATTTCCCAAGAGACAATTACCATCTAGTTTCTTTATATTGATTTCCTTATAAATTAACTAGAAAAGAACTTACAAATGTTAAAGTACAACGTTCTAATATATCTTAAAATTTACAATCAACATAAAAGCATATTCGGTTACATTAAATACACGGAATATTAAGAATTAATAATTCTTGGCGCACACTGAAGAGGTAATACAATGATAAGCAATGCAAAAAATAGTTAACATTTTAATTTCTTTAAGATGAGTAGCACGTAGATATTGAAAGCTCAATACTGACTACGACTTCCATACTTTAGTAGCCTCTCATCTGAACTGTAATCACAAGTCAAAGGTTCAACTTTCGATCAGGCCAGAATGTGTATTCGTAATTAGCCAATAATTGTACAGTCTAGTTTTGATGCATTTGTTCAAAGCTTAAACAATAAACAGATTTTATGTAATTCACTATGATTATCTTCTAAATATGTTTCATGTACCCGAACAACGAACTCCTCGCCTGTTAAAGTTTCTGAGGTTAAGGACAAGTCGATAGCTGCACGTTGTTGACTGCATGCCCAGTTGGAAGTAAATTGTCGTTATGAAATAATTCACACACACCTTAAAATGTATATAATTTATATTAGTTTTTGTTAGACAAACCAGGTAATAGTAAATATTAAAGGGGAATAAAGGTAAAAGTTGTAGGGGTTCCAGCACGTTTTCCATTGTGCCTAACAATGGCAATATTCTCTGAAACTACTTTCCTGTCTCGTGGAGAGACTTAAATACCGACCGAAAAAATTAATGTTGCATGAGACTAGTCTCTGTCCTGCTATTTTATGAACCAACGTCCATCCCTGTAAGTGTCGTGGTTTCTGAGATATTCATACTTATGTCCATTCTTTTAGATAAATAGATCCATACCCAGTCACTTTCTTTGATGTATTGCAGGAGCATGGTGTTTAATATATTAGTATCATACATATTGTTTGTTTACTATTGAAGACCCTATCGTTTCCTGCTTACAACTCCCCGGCAGAGACAAAATGATGTAATTAATATTGAAATAGAATCACTACCCAAGTACGGATCGTTATGGATTCTACTATTCGCAGCATCTCACACCTTACACCTTATCCGTTGCCAAGCAACTGCAGGTTTCATTTGTGTCACGGAATATGACCTATCTGCAACAATTCGAAACACATACACACAGTACCCGAAACCTCTCCTTGAATTCAGATTGGAAAAGGGCTGACCTGGAATTGTGGTCGCTGAGGTATCCCCTGTCACGGTCCCTCTCCCGCAGGAGCTCGTTCCTGTCGCTGTAGTACCCCTCTCTGTCGCGAGCTGAGCTCGGTCTCTCCATGCGGTGCGGCAGCGGCAGGGTGCTCGACTTGTTCATGCTAGCGCTGCTTGCGGGCCCTGAAAGGAAGAGGAAACGTATTAAGTTACCACCAGGTTCTAAATTTAGTAGTGAACTACGACTTTACATACACTAAACATATGAAAAATGCCAAAATTATTTGAAAATATGTTAGGTATATCAAACTCCCCCTCACATTTTACGCATATCAAATGTTTTTTTAGAAAAAGCTCGTTGTTTTATAGACTTTTCTGTGAGGCTGGAAAATACTTTTAACCACTTTTTAATGCTCCTTGTTAGCTTAGGTAGTTAGGTTTCGAGCCTCTAAAACAGAAGGTGCCAAAAAAATGAATACCCACTTTAAGAGATGTTATCTATGTATTTCCTTCCAAAATTGAATTGAATTACGGTAGTAATGTGTAGTATGGTGTTCGCTTAAAAGATTGAGTTAACGAAATGAATTCTAGCGTCATCATGCGGCAGGCAGGACAGTAAATAAATTGCGGAAGTACGGTTGTCATTGAAGGAGCGCAGTATTTTCAGTAGTACCAAAACATGGTACGAAAGGATGTTTGTATGTAAGTCACACTTCTTCTAAGGTTTGTCATTGACGATTACATCACATCAGCAATTGCAAGCATAACACAGCATCAGCTGCAGAATACATTCAAAATATGCTTAAAAGGCCACTTCCAACATCTCTTGTAGTGGCATGTGTAGATGTACACTGTAATGCATTGTGGTACATTATGGTTCATTTCCTTACATGTTGCATTTGTGTATACTTCACAGAAAAACGTATAACACCGTGTTATAATTGCCTTCTAGGTATACTTTCATTTGGGACACCCGGTATAAGTGTAACAGATTTTGGTTCGATTTCGTCCACTACTTTTGTATGTAGCTTAATAGGAAACTCGTCTAAAACATTTTTTATAAGTCTTAGAGAGTATAAATCCGCAAGTTTCTGTTTTTCTTCAGGTAAAATAAGAAATTCTTACATTTTATCACATTTACAGTGATAATCTGTCGAGAACGTTTTAACGAATAAGGCCCGCTTTAGACGGAAACATATCCTTTAACATTTTTGCTAGCATAAATTCTATGGAAATACTTCCAAAAATCTTATAGCAGACGATACTTCACACGGAAGCATTTCATGTAACATTCCGGTTAGCTTTTGCGATTGCGATGTATAATATATACAGCGCGAAAGGCAAGTAGAGTTACACCATCTATGGTGAGTGTCCGGTTTTTACAATTCAAAGAACTAAAATATTCTTCCATACGTGTACTGTGTACGATAGGAAGTAGGTATTTCAGCAGCGGTATTATTTTCTTTCATAGGAAACGTTATTCCTCTCGGTTGAATAGTTATCGGCTTTTAAAAACGTGAAATGAAATTTTGTTTACATCTCACTCGGTCGCCATTACATCTGCACTCGTGACCTAGAGGTTGTTTCTGATTGGTTATGCTATGAAAAATGCTACGGAAATGAGACGAATTCTATCCCTGAGAAATGCCATGAAATATGCCTGCCATGGCATCTGAAATGCTACTTTACACGGTAGCATGTTTGGTCATGGCATAAATGCTAAGGAAAATGGTTTCGTCTAAAGCGGGCTCAATGCTGCGTGACCATCTGATAAACACACCTGCTTGCAATATCAGAAAACAGAGGAGTCACGTCTTCAGCGTCAGCAACAAAAGTAGTCTTCCAGAAGCCAGGTTCGTTACCGTAGAAACCCAAGCGACGTAGTAGCATGGGGCCGGGCCGCACGCTTCCATTTGCATTCGAAGGGTGTGCTAGAGGACGGTCCATTAGCATTAAATATTCAGAGCAGAAACGGTAGGCACGGCTCAGTAGCAATCCCCTTTGTAACGGTTCACCAGCAACATGGGTTTTGATGTAAAATATTACAAACAGTTTAGCAAGATTGAAGCGAGCCAGAACATCGAGTCACGAGAATATATGCCAAATTTTTAACCACGTTACCAAAAGAATACCAATAATTTACAAAATTAGACGTGGTACTTCTGTGTTTCTTGAAAGAAAGACATGCTTTCAATCCCCGTACCATATCAGATAACGTAATTCTCAAAAGCACCACGATACCGGGTGTCTCAGAAATAATTGATGGGTTATAAAGTATTGAACTTGCATTTATGAACGAATATCCTGTCTTTGATGAAACCGCACAAACAGAAGTCACACAGTGTAAAGTCCGTGATATTGTGGACCAAAACACTGGAGTGTCGCCTAGCGTCACTAACCTCTCAATTATTTCTGAAACACCTGGTATAATGACAAAAAACCTGTTTTTAATTTATTTCTTCGTCTTAATGGGTTCTTGCACCACAATCTTATTAGTTTTAGTAAGAAAAATAACTGACATTATGCCATATAATTTACATTATAAGAATAGCATTGACGTGATGACATCTGATACTACTTAAATCTTCGAGCAGGATTCATACATTCATTGGGAGAAACTAAGCAATCAAACGCACCTAGCAATCTACTGGGTGATAGTGATACAAGAGGGTTCGTTTAAATCTTCCAGTGTTCCTGGAATGTGTAAATAACCAAATGATTCCGTAAGTATCCTAAACCGGTAAACTATTTATCGAAAGCTGACATCGGAGACATCGACATTGATCATGGACTCCAACAACCTCTTTACCACTTGAGACGAGTTACAGGATTCCTTTGCATCCTGGAAATGAGAACTTTTCCGCACTGTTCCTTGGGTGGTGCAGATTGAGTCTCAAGGTGATAACGATATGTCAATGGTTGTATAGATGTGGCGTAGGAAGTCATTATGTTGTTGTCCAATCGGGTAATCTGAAGGATTGTTGACAAGAGACATGTAGTCACGCGGCCATCCATTCAAGTGTTGAACCACGAAAACGCTGATTTCTAACCATATCTCGGTGCAGAACTAGTTGACCTTTTCGCGTGCGAAGAATTACTGTAGAAGTTAAGGTAGTGTGGTGTTTCTTCGTCGAGTACATGGATCACTGGATTGTGTCGCAGTGGTATCTTGACCCAGATATTAATGGCAAGTTCCCCAAAGAGTTCTTCTAAATAAGGCAAGTCAATGCACTTTGTCAATGCGAACTGTGGAATCATAATTCTCAATATCCAGTTTAGCCTCCCCGATGGCGCAGTGGTAGCTTCGCCGCCTTGTAATCAAGGGGTCCCGGGTTCGATACCCGGTGGAAGCACATAGTGGTTCGGATCCCACTTTAAACTGTAGCTCCAGTCGCAATTAGCCTTTCTGTGCATAAAGTGAACTTAAAACAACAAGTCAACAAAAATAAACAAATCAATAACAATAAACAAATCAATCAATGTCCAGTTGTGAACTACCTGCAGCTTTCCATAAATATGCGTGCGTGGCACAGTACCACCATACCGTGTTTCATCGCCAATCAAAGTTCCGGAGATTTTAGAAGTGGACGTAAAGGCAAAGAGTCTTGTGAAATGTATGGGTTATTTCAGTATTGAAAGAACACAGCGGTCAATATCGTTCCGGGTATATACTACTGCTACTGTTAGGGATGACGCTGTTACACAATCGTAACTCACTGTCTTGTGGAGTAGGATGCTGTGAGTATACAGAAGATGTAGTCATTTCTCCGTTAAATCTTATTATCTATTTTCGGCTACAAACCTCAAAATAACAAGCTATCGTCGAATATGGAAGCAGATCGTCCCCAGTAGACTTCCAGTGTCCTGTCTAAAGCTGTAGAGTCTGCATATAGGGTCCGTAAATATGTTATTCTCATAGGAATGTTGAACGAGTAAAGAAAATAAAATGGTGATGCTAACAGGCATATTGTGTCGCTGGAGGAGCTGGTTGAGTCGAATTTATTGAAGAAAACGGTGAAGTGGCGTCAACGGAGAGATAAATCTAAGGGTTGGACGTAAAGGACAGATTTTGAATTTTATGCAAAGCCTTATGTGCCGACTTCGTTGAACACGATACTTCCAGCTGTTTCAAGCATATAATCGACCACACGGAGAAAGTGTTCTGAATAGCAACCTGCGCTTCTGAACTGGAACTACAATGGTAAGATCTGTTTTGTTTCGTTGTAAATTGGGAGAGTTTATTTTAACAGGATCGGTTCAACAATATGTGTTCAAGTAGCTGAGTAAGATGTAGAGAGTGGAAAGGTAGGCGTGGACAATTGTAAGATCCTACCAGGAATAGTTCTATCACTGGGAAAAGATATTTAACTAAAACTGTTTTTATGGCTTGTAGGGGAAGGGTAGCCAGAGGCGTGATGTAGACGTCTGTGTCTTCCAGTTCCGGGAATCAATGAATGTGAAGATCTTGTATTTCCTGTGCTTGAAATGATGATGCGACTTGAGATGCGATTTTCATGAGTACCCGTCGTCATCGTGTTCCTGTAGCAAGTGCAAAAAATATGTGACTGTAGACATGATCTACATTCTATTGTAGCAACTTCATACTACGTGTCAGACTAGCTCGTCTAACGTCTGTGGCTGGTCGAACCTGGCGAGGATGCTCAAAGTTACCATGGCTGAGCAGACCAGTTTGGATAAACTTGTGAAAGACTAGTTGTAGATGGAACAAGTTGTTATCTGTGTTTTGGACATGTTCCATGATTTTTAGTTTGTCCTTAAGATGATTACTAATTTTGCGCCTACAGTGTCGGTGTTGTGGTAGAGTGGATAAGGATTGTAAGTGAGATTTTTTCACAATAGGACTGGCTGCTATGGCGTAGTATTTTTGTGTCCGGTCTAGAGATATAAATGCTTTCAGTCTGATATAGTTTTTTATAGTTTTTGTTTTAAGTCCAATTTATGCATAGAAAGGCTAATCGGGACTGAACCTACAGTTTAAAGTGAGACCCGAACCACTGTGTACCTCCACCGGGTATCGGACCCGGGACCCCTTGATTACAAGGCGATGAAAATACCACTACGCCATTGGGGAAGCCGTCGATGTTTTCCGATAGGGGCATGGTAGTGATTGATGTCTCTCCTGTTGACAGGGTCTGACTTCTAAAGCAGATGTTATTTGAGGTACAAATTTTAAAATATTTAACCCGCGATAATTAGCCGAGTGATCTAGGTTAAAATTAACACACTTGATTGGTGTGGACGCGTGGACTTTTTCGCATTACTTTGATGAATTATTATCACGGTATTACATGCAACGAGGAGTTGTATATCACGTGAACAACCCACGACACAGGCGCTGACACTTAAGCACTGCAAACAATCTCTGGCTTGCTGCCGGTAAGTCTTGAAACAAATTAACTTGTGGACTTCGTACAATAAATATCATCCAAGATTTTTATCGAGGACCACGAGAAATAGTTGCATTGATCTGTGTTTATCATCTACTTTACTTCTGCAACAGATGTCAAATGATTGAATAGGTCATCTTTCACGTCATCCATTGGTGTGGACTGAAAAGTTGACACAAAATAACTTACAGGACCATCTCTCTTAGGTGTACAGTGGGCGTATTTATAACAGTTATGCTGTGAAAAGCCATCAGCATTGTCATGTTATGAGTTAAATCGAAAGGTGTAAGGGGTGATCTTTCTACGTAGTACACCCAATTGTCAACTTCACTTCCATGTAGTACACCCTGGACTGCATTTGGCAGACAAACGAGGCTCTGGCGTCTGAACCAACGCCCAGTATATTTTTTTTAGAACTGTGTGTGTGTGTGTGTGTGTGTGTGTGTGTGTGTGTGTGTGTGTTGTCCTTGTTCGTGCTGAGTTCCTATTTATAGCCTCAGCTTTTAACCGCAGTCAGATTATTTTAAGATTTTTAGACACACGGCATTATCGTTATTTTAGTTATGGTAAGGGACTGGACCCCGTATCACGTGACGGGTGCAAAATAGCCTAAGTGCTGACGCACTCAAAATTTTATTTTGAAATTAAAAAAAAAAAAAGTTTGATGGATTCTGCTGCTTTGTTGGGAAGTGTTCTTAATTGTCCTAATATAACTACATTTCTGCTCAAGGCCATGTATGTGGAGTAGCAGTGGTTTCTAGGTGGCAGGTTGTTGATTGTCTGTTAGTTAGCTATTTACAAGAAATAAGCTGGTGTTGGTACAACTCGCCGTGGTCTTCTTGGTCTGGACTTTTGTAAGTCCCATTTCTCCAGGTCTTATCCCGAGGAATCAGAGAAGTCAGGAAAACAGACAACAATGCTGACACTGGTTGGGGGATTTCCCTTCAAACAGATCTCCGGAAGTGTCATTTGAATCGGGAGCAACAAAGTCCCCAGAATAAAAAGAATCGATGAAGAACACGATGTGTCCAAGAATTATGCTCACTTCAATTTTCATACGGTCATCACTCGGAGTGCTAGTAAAAGTACTCGTACGGTATTTATTGATCGCCGTAATTTGTGTAAATTTCCAACACATATAGAGACTTGTCTTTACTGGAAAGTGATATCATTTCAGACCATGTCCTACTAGTTGGTGGAATAAAAATCCATTGAAATAAGATAAAAAGTGATCAGACGGCGAAGAAGGAATGGAGAGACAAATTTGAAGATAATTTCAGAGAGAAAAATTGATTGATTTCCTTTATTTTACTTCTCATTTCTGCCACTTTTGGCTAATCGCGAAGATGAGGATGAGTGATGCTTTAAGATGAAATTGATACACTCACAATGAATGCCCAGTCTGGATTCGAACCGGCGACCTTCAGAGAGAAAGGCACTTGACTAAAAGACAGGTGGAAGTTTTGATAATATTGGGGATGATACAAAAATCTTTGAACAGAAGAAACATTAAGGTGCAGAGTGAGAAAGAGAACCAGGAAACCATGGATCACATCAAATATGCTGGAAAGATGCAGAAAGCAAGAAAATGAAAGAACGTAAAAAAGCAAGAAGGGAGAAAAACTACTGGATATGAAATAACCAACTAAGAGGAGAAACTGAAAGGCAAAGTAATAATTGATGAAACATAAATATGAAGAAATTGAACTATATAAATGGGAAGGTATGATTTAATATAGCACGAAGCAAACTGATTGCATTTAGGTAAGAAGAATAGATTGAAAACAATGTCGACGCTACGAGATAAGAAGGTTGAGAAATCAGAGACAAATTAAGAATACTAGGGGCCTCCCCGATGGCGTAGTGGTAGCGTCGTCGCCTTGTAATTAAGGGGTCCCGGGTTCGATAAACGGTGTAGGCACATAGTGGTTCGGATCTCACTATAAACTGTAGGTTCAGTACTAATTAGCCTTACTGTGCATGAAGTGAACATAAAACACAAAACTCAACAAAAGTTAAGAATACTAAATGGAATTATACAACGAAAACAGTCGCCCGCATACCCTACCTATAAAAAATTAAGCCGACCTACATGATTAGAAATTTTCGAGCAACATTTTCTTAAGGAAATGAAGAGTGGAAAGGCAACGGGAATGGTGGCGACTCCTGTCGAACTAATCGAGTACTTGGGTGATGAAGAGATCTTAACTAGAATGAATAAATCACCACTGATTAGCTACAAAAAAGATCTTAAGCTTGTGTAATGAACTTTATGAGAAAGGGGACTAGTAGGAAAGACTTCATGGATACACCTTTAGTCCCTCTAGAGAAGAAAACGTCTCGCCAGAAAATGCACGGAATACATGACAAGAAGTCTGATTTTCTACTCCGCGGAAATACTCTTGTTAATACTAAATAGACACTTTATATGATGATTGGTAAGAAGAACAGCTTAGTTTCAGGAAGCGAAAAGGCACAAGAGATGCAGCTGGATTAGTATGAATAATGGTGAAATATGAAGAAAAAGAAAAGAAGGATTTATTGATTTGTGGATCAGGAGAGAACATTTCATAGGGTGAATTCTTCACGATTAGCTCAACGTAGCAGAGAAGCGAAGTAAATAATCATCAATGAATAACTCAATAAATATTTGAGCAAGCAGGACACAATTTAAGCAGCTTTATGACATGCTCATGGACCATGAACTGGAGAAATTCCAGCCTCTCAAAGCAATTTATTCCGTAGTTAGAGCAGTGAAGAATGCATCACATCATTCGTTTGAACAAGTGCCCTTCACAGAAGCAGCCCTGACGCCCCAACCAAACTGCTTATGAATCAAACTTTTGCAGGACTTCATGTGGGATACATATGCACAACTTGTAGAAGTTTCATCAAATTTGAAGAGGTTCGAGCGGGGACCATATCTGAATTTAGTCCACTTGACATGGAATAACGCACATACTAATCTCATTTCCCCATAACACCGTATAGGAATTAATTGAGCCATTAAAGTGATTCTAACGATTGACGCCAAGTCCAAGTCTTGCGGTGTCTATATTTCATAATTTTCCACTGTGTGAGACTCTGTAAAACTGAAGCAGGAACTCCAAATCAAGATCTTCAAGGGTGAAATGTGAGTTGACCACTGAACGCGCCACTGTGTCTGCAGTTCATTATTGTTATTGCTCCTGTCTCAATATCCACCCTGATGCTGCATAATGTTATACACTGTCAAAAACCTATCCTTCGTTTGAGAAAAGAGCTAAACCCAGTGCCTTGTTGTTGTTGGGTTTGTCTTTAAGTACACTTTATGCACAAAAAGGTTAATCGAGATTGGATCTACAGTTTTACAGAACCATTATGTACCTCCAACGGGTATCGAACCCAGGACCACTTACGTTACCACTACGCCATCGGGGAGGACCCCCGGTGTCTTTTGACGGGACAAAGTGTTAAAGCACTCGATATATTTAAACAATAAGCGCTTGTCTACAGTAACCATTCCGTTTGTCATGAATACACATGACCTGTTACCTTACCTTACGTTCCAAGCTTACAGCGAACAATCTCTTCACACTGTTCACCAGAGTCACAATTATCACTTATTTCCTTCGGTCAATCAACACAACATTACACTTCATATCAAAGTACAACTATCACTGCTTGGAAACCACGACGCCAGACACGACTGCAGTCAGCTGACAGAGGCGCCAGTGGACCTTTACGCACACACTTCGCCCACTTTTTACTCGAGCAAGCACGGAGTTATCCGGAGACGTGCAGAGATGCTATCCAGGATCGCCATTGTCGCGCCGACCAGAGATCCCAACTGAGAGAAAATCTGCTGCATCTACTTACGTCACCAACACACAAAACTGCGGGCCCGGTTCCAACTAACCATCGATCCATCATTGGGTAGAGGTCGCACCTGCAGCGATGGAACCTCCGGACCTCGTGGCCAGCATCCCATTCGAATACACACATATATATATACTGCCTGCATCTCGTTATGGAATGATGAAGAGTTAATGCAAACGACGAGGCATTCGTATCATGCAGCATATTCGTCCTCCCGCAATGGCATCGATCGTGCGATATCAACTATTCATCTCTTTTGGGGAGAGGAAAAAATTGTGGTCTGAGGAGCGCCAAGTTGCCATAAAAGCATATTGGGCCTTTGCCCAGAATGCATGGACCAAGTTTCATTCACTTTTTTGTTCATGGTATACTCCTCTCATAACAGAAACTTTCCATCTCTAAAAAAAGCCATGTCATAGATATTAGGAAACAACACTGTTAAAAAAAAAGCCTAAAGTAACCTAATGTTCGGAGAAAACAACTTTACTTCTCATCGGTTTCAACTTGGAGCAATCCTGGCTCCATACTTTGTTCGGAATTTTGGTAAAGATTTCGGACGCCTTCGCGGAGAACTTAGTTGCTTCCTCACGTTTCTCCAGTTGCCTCAAATGGATCCAAAACGGCCCTTCAAGTGGAATATCACTTGAGGGAATAGAAAACAGGCAGCAGGTGCCGAATATGACATGTAAGTGGGACAGGTGAGAGTAGAAGCAGTTTTCTCCGTAACAATTGTTGAAGGCGGCGTTTGAATTTGAAATGTAGAGGAGAGGAGGATTTTAAATCTTTCTATTTCTGATTTTTTATATGGTATGACTTATTTAACAGTTAGTAAGCAATATACTTTTATAATGATAAAAATAGCAACAAACGTAGTATTGCTACCTCGTTTGTTGCACATTTATAAAATCCTGTACATTATTATATAAAGAAATGTATGTGGCTCATTCCATGTCAAAACACCAGCAAAAAAGTGGCAAATTTACCTCTGCCGAATTTGACCAAATTTGCAGCACTTGCATTAACAAAACTCTGAGAATGTATCAAGAATGTGTCCAAATACAAAATATTTTTACAATAAAAAAATAAGTCTGGGAATATTTTGCAAAATTTGCTTTTTCTTTTGTTTCAAATTTTCGATTTTTGGCCTTGGCATAACACGCTAAGGTCTGTATATAATTAAGAAGCACACATTTTTAATCGGTTCCAAAAACCTGAAAATATTCAAAATTCCGTTAACTCCGACATGAGTGCGTTTTTCTAGCAACAAATTTTTATCCATCTCCATAAGTCTTAGGATAACAAATTGTGCAAATTTTGACAAAAAAATCTCAAGTAGTAGTGCAGTAGAGGTAGCAGATAGTCCGTCCGCGAGTTGACATGGAATGGCTCATGTATATCTATTGTGATGGTTTCTCAAGGATTAGCATCTAGTGTGAGCTTAACAAATATAGTCATAACACCTTAAACGCTTGACGAATAAGGGCAAAAATAGCAATGTTAGAGCACGTATTCAGTGGGTGAGGGGGACTCCTTCATGCTAGGATTGAACTAAGAATTCATTGAAATTCAAATTCTGTGTTAGTAAGTGCTTAGGCTATTTACATCCGTCACGTCACAAAGAGCAATGCTCTTATTAACAACGATATCTCGTAGAAGCATTTTTATTAGAGCTCATCGTGCATTCCTATCAACAAAAATGTCCATGTCTGTTGTAAATTCTGAGGACCTAAGTAAGACAAAGCACAGGAGTAGGCAAAATCTCACAAAAGATTATCCTGACTGCTGGTACAGACTGAAGCCTCGTTAGCCTGCAAGTAGTACTTGTGATACCTAACATAGATGTGATAAATTGCCACCTTCTTTTATTCCTCGAAAATTCTGAATTTATTGTTAGCTGCAGAAAAAATAGAAAAAGAGACTTGAAATTTGAGTAAGGGATACACTACAGACTCTGCTCACTTTGAAAAAAATATTGCAGTAGAGAATTCCGATCCAGCAGATATTTCTAGCGTCAAACAGATGGTGTTGTACAACAGGGGCATTAATTATTAAAGAGCTCGAAACCGTCTTGCAAAATCGATTTCAATTAACATTACAAGAGGCAGCGGTCATCAGGGCGTGAGAAGACCTCCAGATTGCATTCTTGACTTCCTGATTCTCAGCGACAGAGGAGACATCTGCACAGCTTTGCATGATGACGTACTAGTGAAGGTTTGCAGGCAGGAACCAATAGAAGCTTTAGCGAGAGCGGCAGGTGGAGCCAGTGCTATTAAATGTTTTGATGTAATCAATAATATTGGTTTATTCTTTAAATAAAAGCAATATAAGATTGAGGTGTTGCAAGTTATCTTCTAAACTTGTAATCATCTATGTATTATACTCCCACAGTCAAAATCAAGCATAAACAATCTGAATGCTGTTCCCACTCAGTCAAAATAAAGCATATGCAATCTGACATCTGATCCCACTCAGTCAAAATCACGCCTAAATTTTCTGACTTCTACACCTACTCAGACAAAATTAAGCATAAATATTTTACTGCTATACTCACTAAGTTAGAATAAAGCATAAATAATCTGGTTGCTATTCTCAGGCAGTGAAAGTCAACAATACCATTCTCCACCAACAGGAATTCATACGTATATGTAAAGTTTCTAAGGAAGATGTCTTGCCTGTCTTCATTTACACTTAATTCCTTTCTTTAAACTGAGACCTCGCCTTTTCCGGCCTTATTGCAGTGAATTTCAAATGTTCTCAGTGTTTATTATGTAACAAATTTTGTTACTAAAATTAAGAGAGCCATATACTGTACAGTAGAAAGTTCACAGAATTTTGAAAAATTCTAACGTTATCTACCTGTAGTACCCATAAGAGGGGAATCCCCCACCTCCACATCCCGTTTAAAAAATATATTAATGATAAATTCCACTTACATTAAGACTGAGCAAGAACATTACTAAAAAAACAATAAACAAGTAGATCTTATGAGCTCGAACCCAAAATATGGAATCATACATCGCGAATGAATGGAAATATTCGAAACGAATCACAGAGAACTTGAAAAAATAAAAATGCCAAAAATGACAGTTTTTCCGTCAGACATGATTGGATATGGTCCTTTATAACATGGGTTAACTGTGCCCTCATGCTCTCTAAAATTCGAGGAATGTCTGTCGGTGCACGTATGAGTCTCGCAACTCAAAGATGATGAGACAGGAGTTTCGTAGGTAAATGTCCCGTCACTACCGGGGCGAACGTCGTGGAATTGCGAAATACGCACAGGACAAAAAGAGACAGCAGAGATCGGAAAGGGGTCAGATCTAATTGAGAGGAGATCTGGAGGTCTTGAGAGATGGGGGGGGGGGGGGTTGAGACTCTGCGTGCCCGAACAGGGTAATCTTCGAGGAAATATAATGTCGTCTGTTGAACTAATTGCAACCCAAATGAAATTAACTGCCCTTATGATAATAAAATGTGAGGAATCTGATTTTCAAGAGTCTACCACTCTCTCACGCCGCCGCCATCTGAAAAATGTTTATCTACATTTCGTTCAACTCTGAAAGATAACAAGATATGGCTGCCCTGTGGCTGCAATAAATTAGAAAGCTCGAAATTCCTCAGAATTTCATTAAAGCCGAGCGTATTGGGAAGTGGAGTCTTCATCTTTAATCAGTTACGCATATGTACTATTTTTGCTGCATCAGGGACAACACCCGTGCTACAAGTGCACGTCTGTATGTACAGGAAATGATGAAAATGAACATGATATCAACAGGTATCTACGTAAAATTCGGCAATGGACTCTAAGTTAGGAAAAGTTTAGAACCGTCGTGGGAGAAGCGCACAGTATGATCTGCGCACAGAGAGAAAAAGATCGTGGGTGAAGCGCTCATTCAATGTTCTTCTTTCTTTCCTTGCAGGTGAATGCGCAATGGAAGTTATTACCAGTGCCAAGGGTAAACCTTGTCTCTTACTGGACGGACATCAGTATCGTGTTGGCCGTAAGACTGAAAATGTTATCTACTGGAGATGTGTAAAGGAACGCCGGCTGAAGTGCAAGGGATCACTAAAGACAACATTAAACAACGACGTTTTGGAAAGAAAACCTCATAAGTGTGTTCCTAATGTTGCAAATTGGAAGTTGTAAAAACCATGTCTGTATGCAGCAAAAGAGCAAGGGAGGAACTGTCTACGCCAGTGAACGTCGTCTACAAACAACAATTTGGGAAATTGACAAATAGAGGTTATGAACTAGTTACTGAAATTCCAAAATATGATAACGTAAAAACCTCTTTGCGTGAAATACGTAGGAAAACACTGGGAACAACTCAAAATCCGATTGGTAGTTCCGAAATCTCCTTGGATGAAAATGTGTTGAGACTTTCCGACGGGACGAACTTCCTTATGCTTGACCTGACAGTGGACAACGAAAAGAAATGTCTGGTGTTTGCAAGTAACAGTGGCAAGAAATTATTAACATATTGTGATTCTTTCTACCTTGACGGAACATTCAAAAGTTGTCCGAAAAAGTTTGAGCTAATTTTTTCAATTCATGTTGATGCAGGAAGTTCCGAAGAGGAAACAACCATCTGGCCAACCGTTTATGTGTTACTAGAAAATAAAAAGAAATCTACATATATGCAGTTGTTTACGGCGCTCAAACATTGTGGTTGGGACTCCGCAGCACGTTAAAGCAGACTTTGAGATGGCAGTAATAGAAGCAATAAGAGAAGTGTTTCCTCAAGCATCAGTATCAGGTTGTAATTACCATTTTTATCAATGCCTTTGGCTTTATATACAAAACATAGGTCTGGCTACAACATATAAGGGAAATGAAAATATTAGGAAAATATGTCGTATGTGCTCAGCTTTAGCCTTGTTACCACCTGAAAAAATTGACGAATGCATCATGCAGATCACTTCCCAGAATGAAAAGCTGATGCAGTTCCTTGACTATTTCGTAGATCAATTGCTGGACAATGCTTCTTGCCGAAAACCATGTGGAATGTTTATGGACAAAGACACAGGACAAACAACCCTGTGGAAGGTTGGAATATCAAGTTAAATAGGATGGTGGGAATACATAAACCAAATGTTTATCTCCTCATTCAGAAACTGATGGAAAACGCTGAGGTGATGAGCGCCAAAATTATAGCTAAAGACCTAGGCATTCCAGGTCGCAAGAGAAGAAATCAGTATATTGAAAGCGACAGGCGTGTAAGAACAATTCCAAACAAATATGTTGAAACTGAAGATTTATTTCGTTGCCTCAATTCTCTGTCTTACGTTGCAAAGCTTGATTGAAGATCGTTCTGAAAAGTTGACGAAGCTGTAATAGAAGCTGCTGATAGAAGAACCTTTAAACCACCTTCGTGTATTAATCTACACGTTGTCCAGTCCCAAGTCTGTAAAGAAAAGTGCGAGGGAAGGTTCTTATTGATAATCATACTGTGCGCTAATCCCACTAACACCTGAGATCCTATGCGCTAGTCCCACGAAATCTTGCTGTGCACTGATATCATGTGCGCTCCTCCCACGTAATCATCGGTATCACATTAGTTCAAAATATTGATAGTGGCGGCGATTAAGGGTGGGAGTGGAGGCATAGGGAGCAGTTCTCCCCCCCCCCCAACACATTTTTTGCCCCCGCACTATGGTATCTCAATGCTAAGCCTTGTCTACCAATGGATTTTACCCAAAATCATCTGCCCGAATTATATTTTAAATATGATTCTTTCCATTTGCAGTAGGTAAACTGTCATTGCCCATCCCTCCCAGACCCCACCCTAAGTTTAGACACCTAATCGCCGTCTGTGTGTGCATACATTATTAAACAACAAAAACAACGTGTAACAAAAGCAAAACACTGAAGAAAAAAATATTACGTTCTTACCAATATCAAGAAATGGCACACGTAAAATACAGGGAATCACATGACTCTTCATTAAACTACATATCTCCTCAACCCCTGACTCTAAAGGCACAAAACGAAAGCCATTTTCTCTGGAGGAAGTCATAAGCTACGAATTTGGTCTAATTACTTTAGGACGTAAATTACGTAGTTTCTTACATATTTGTTGTGTCGGAAACCAACTTTTACACTTGTTCAAAAAAGGATCCGGATCTGGCCATCCCTAGTCAGAATCACTGCACCATGTGCCTCCACCGGGTATTGAACCCGAATAGGACCATAGAATCAATCGAAATATGTACTTTTTACATGTAAAATGTTTCTGAATTTGAAATATGTGTTTATTTCTTAACTTAAGGAAAACACCCTAACCACATCAACTGCTGTTAGTGCAAGTGTTAGATAGGCCTACATTCTGACTTGGGCGCCGCAGAAAAATCTTGAAACGCTAAGGGCGCCGCGAAACGAGAAGGTTTGGGAACCCCTGGTATATGGGATAGCTCAGCACCGTCCACACGTACTTCTGCATCTTTGTTATTGCTATCGTCCTGCTGCCATTGACGCTAATCGCGACGATGAGGGTGAATTATGATGAGAAGACATTGTCGAAGATACACCCACCAAGGAACACCCATGCTCTGCAGGCCGGAACTAGATCTCGGGATCCTGGGTGTCGAGATCGTGAATCGAACACTCAACGTGCAGAGCCACAAATGCCGCTGACACACAGTCGTACATAACAGAATTTTGGTGTTCATTTCTATAATAATCAACATGTGCCTAAATGCAACAAATGAACAAGCTAAGCAAGCAGCTACAATTTAAGGAAACAAGTG
The DNA here is from genome assembly GCF_977018435.1 of Lepisma saccharinum. Classification (NCBI taxonomy): domain Eukaryota; kingdom Metazoa; phylum Arthropoda; class Insecta; order Zygentoma; family Lepismatidae; genus Lepisma; species Lepisma saccharinum. The sequence continues at coordinate 219,078,681 of NC_139229.1, read as the reverse complement.
TTTATACTAACTTCTTCGTGTCGGATATGGGCTTCTAGGGGTTGAGGATCCAGGTGGATGATCGAGGTCTGAAAGAAGAAAAGGAGGAAAGACTCATTAACAAGTATTCAAAAGCACAAATATATAATTAATAGAAGACAATATTTATTTTCATATTCTAAATGAATTAGACACAAACATGCACAATAAAAATGGTCATTGATATGTGAAAAGTAGGTGAAATTGTACTGTCCTAATAGACTGGACTGTTGGCGAAGTAGTTCAGGAAAATGCGATTGGCTTTGCGATGCTATCCATATCTAATTCGAACCATTCAAACCTTGCCTTTCACAGTTTCTATGATTGAAAGTGAGGCAACGTACACATGTAACTTAAACCAGTAAATCCTTGATATTCATAATTTCTATGATTGAAATTGGAGTAATATAAACATGTAATTTGAACCAGCAACTCCTTGCTGTTCATAATTTCTGTTATTGAAAGTGGTGTGTCAAAAGCAAGGAATAACGTAACCATCTTCAATGCTTCCATCTAAGAACAGGGTGTCAGAAGTTCATTAAGGTAGGCGCAACATTTTTCTCTCCACGAAAACAAACATAATCGATCTATCTAAAAAACCTTTAATATTCTGTGCTTGTAGTGCGAACAATATTTCATTCTCAAGTAATTAATGAATAAATCTACTTACTATTTGTAAATACTAGCGAGTTTTATTGATTGATCAAGTTCATTTACTTTACTTTACTTTTCTTGCACTTTTGGTTAATGAGGATGAATGGTGACACGATGAAATTTATGGTAGAACAATTACAAGCACATGGACAGCACGAGTCGCACAGAAGACTATAGTGGCTGCGAGTCTAGACGTCAGAGCTTCGTTAATCTGCAAAATGAAGTCAACGGTGTACTACGTGGAAGAGAGGTTGGCATTTGGTCGTCTTCTGAAAGAGACGCATTACTAGTGAGTTATGTATGATAAGAATATGCATGCATATTTTATGTTGGAAATGACGATATAAATAAAGACTAAAAGGGACCTGAAACAACTAAAATAAATAATGAAAAATAGAAACTCGCAACTTTTAGAATCAGTTAAAAAGCCGAAATATCTCAGTCGAACATAAGGAAACGATGGAGAAAGCATTTAAAGTATTGTTAACAGAATTTTTTTAATTTAAAGCATTTGATGTTCTTATTTAGTGTCTCTTAACATTTTATTCTTCTTGTTTTTTTTAAGTACGTATGTATGTATGTACGAGCATAAGACTAATTTTTTCCTGTGAATACCTTCCATGAAAAGCTTGAATTTAAGTTTTGGAACATTTGGATCTTATGATAATATTTCGAACTACTTAGGTTAAAGGTGGAGATGGACGAAGAAGACTGTAACGAAAATGTATTACATAAATTGTTTCATTCTTGGCTGAAGAAGACGTATAAAGAAGATTAACATGGAAAAGTAGTACATGGTGAAGAATACTAGTAAACCTGGATCTGCAAATAGAATATTAAGATAGATCTTAGAGAAATGAGTAGGGTGCATTTTTTTAATAGGAAAGGAACAAATGACCAAGTGGTATATCAATACCAAGAATTCACATACACACGCGCGCAAGCGCTTAAGGTATACATACCTACAACAAGTTAACGAAATACACATACTCACAGGTAAAAATGAGATTGAAAATTCCGATATATGGTAAAAATGAGATTGAAAATTCCGATATATCAAGACACTTCCAATATAAGCAATCTAATCTTAGTCTGGGTTCGAAGTTCAAATCTCTCAGCATCACATAATTTTTCAAACCAAGTGATAGGTTAGCACGTGATAATACAATTTTACAATTACATATTCGTTTGAGTTTCAGCTGTTAAAATCATTTCTAAAATGTTATAATATTTGGTAGAAAGTTTTTCAAATGAGACATCACAAATATTGAATTTGATGATTTCTAACTTGTCTATAAAATACTTAAAGAAAATGTCTAAGCTCATTCAGAGGCGAGTGAATAAGAACGTAGTTACCATGGTCTCGGAAACACAAACACACAAATTACAAACCCTCAATTAATTTAATTAAAAAATTTCATTTTTTTTTCTCTCCTAATTCTCAACTCTTGCTGTTGATACGCTCTTCGAGTTTTTAAAAAATATATATATTTTCTGCGTCATTTCAATTTAGGAACTGGTAGAGAGATGTCTTCCTTCGGCCGTTTATTTTTGTTTCAAACATCAATAAGAGGAAAGGGGGAAGGGAGGGGGAGGGGGAGGAGAAGCCTTTCACAGGATCGTGCTCTCGTTGAAATTAACTTGGCTACCTTTTCACGGCTCGATTGAATTACAAATTCTGTAAAAGACGAAGTTCATAATTGGAAAGGCATCGGAACGGAGAAGAATAGCGGATAAACAAGAACGAATAAATGGAGACGGGGCTGAGAAAGATGGAAAAAGCACCATTATTTCGCTTGCAGAGGTATCGCAAATGCCCTAGAAACATCTCAAGATGTTAAATATAGTTATTTTAAATCAATACAGTAACGAAAGCTAACTTGAAATAAGCTTGTCTTCATTTATTTCGCGTTTTTTTTTGTATATTTTAGCTTCAATTATCCAATACTTTATCTATTTTTCTGTTGTATGTAATCATGTGATAGAATGGTTCCAATTTATTGTTGTATTGGTAATAAATGTTCTTTTTATTTCATTCAGTTATGTCCTAGAATAGTCAGAAGAAATTTGATGTTATGGCATAATTTTATCATACGCAAAAAATCCTACTATTTTACCCCCTTACTGGTAGACAATCCACATAACGGTAAAATGTGAGGAATACAGTATACCATGCAAGAATGTCTTTCGATAAAAGGTATAGATTGTGGAACTTTCAACTTATATTTCAGTAATTCAATAACAATACTACAACCGAGAGCGTCGAGCGATTGAGCAACGATGTCGCCACTGATAGTTGCGGACTGGTATGTGCATGGGAGATCGTTTGATCAATTTCATTTTATTATCATTCACCATCATGGTCGCGATAAGCCACAAAGGGCAGAACCAGTGACGTAAAATAATAAAAATAAGAATGCAACCCCGTTAAAATCTCGATATTTTTTCTCAGGATAGACGAAGTTCACATTCTCCGATAAGTTAATCCAATTGAAAAATAAAGGTCAGTCCTTAACATTCTAAGAATATCGCTGCATTAAGTGTCCTCCCTGGCCCCTCCCTGCGGGCGCCCTTACGTACATGTACGTAAATGTCATGCCCTTTGAAAACTTGACCAAGCATTTAGCAAGACATGTTCATCTCTACCTAGGTAATACTGTACTTCTTTCGAAAAATTCGATAACAGAGTCTATTTCAGAATAGATGCAGTAACTGAAATGGAAATAAACTGAGTTCTCGCGAAAAATGTTCTATGAAATGATGCAAAATGTTGCATCAAGAGTTCTGGTTTTATTTAGAGCATCAACGATCGTTCCTTCCTGAATTTCCATGGTCGTGATTTCGGTTGTATGAAAAGCAGCGTAATTTAGTGAAACGAAAAAATAAGATATTTGTACGAAACGCCTTGTTCTTCTGGGATGCAGTTTTCTTCGTGATTTGAAACAAACGTGCAGTTGGTGCAGATGTAACGAACGCTACGTGGTGGATATTTCTTTGCGAACTACAAATATATTTGGCCGAAAACATGACTGTGCACATCCTGCCGTCACATAAAACCCACTTATGGACACACAATTCAATAAGTTTGCAATAATATCGTTCGCTGTTACAAAATAAGACAGAGTAGTGAAAGTGGTAACATGCATGAGGTAGCATTTTTCGCTTCAATTAAATTGCACACTTTGATCTAACATGAAAATGGTGGTGATATGTATATGGTATATATGACAGGAATTTGAATCCAGAACCAACGACTTTGATGTCCATATAGCATACCTGTACCATATCCCCGGAATCTGTGGAACATGTCCGCGCATAACGGCAGAGAAGGGGGGGAATGGAGTGGGAAGAGCGAAGCAGAACACGCTGCTGCGAAGGCTGCTAACCGCAGTCACTCGTCCCTATACGCAATCCCGTTCCTCTCAAGTGTCACTGATGGAGCCGTCTCGCGTCACTACTTGCGCAGAAACTTGTTTTCGATTGCTTGCTCCAGAGATTCCCGATACGTAGTATATATGTATACCGCAGGGCTCGAATGGAAATTTTAACGAAACGGAACGCTTTAACCTCGTTACCCTTTAAACTCGTTAACGCTTTAACCTCGTTACTACAGTGACGAGATTAACGATTAGTGAAATGATGCGCTGTAGTACAATTAAAATATTTACATAAACTTCAAATAATATAAAATACATTGGACACAAGTCTTCTAGAATTAAAATTTTAAAAGGAAATATTGAATGGTAATCAGCTCAACGAGATAATTTTAAATTCATCTCCATGTAGAGCGGATGCTTATATAACGCCACTCCGGTCCGCTCCGGTCCATTTCGAACCCTGTATACCTATCAGGTAATAATATCATGAATCAAAGAAATAAAAATATATTTTATTGCTCTTCTTACATGAGAAATCTCATATGGCAATGCATATATTGAGAATATTATTGTATACATGTTCACCATTTTCTCTTCATTCTTATCTTGTATTCGTAATTTGGTTATGAAATCCAATTTCAACCTTAACAAATCAAACACAATAATAAAAATTAATGGTGCAATGAAACTGATGAAAACAGCAAAATGAAACCTCCATCCTCCTAATCGTAGGACCCAGACTTCGAACTTAAGGCCCATAGCAATCAGTGCTTGTCGCTTTGGCAGCCGAATATTCACTTTATGATCTCATCGTCCAAGGTTCCGGGTTCGGACCTCGATCCAGACAATCCTTTGCGAGTGTTCTTGCATCAAATTAAGTGGTAGAGCAGCCACAGGCTGAACTTCGCCCATGAATAAATAATTTCTAATTCAAATTCTAAATTCATGTAATCACCATTGTTGTGATTATCCAAAAGTGGCAAAAGTGATGCAGAAAATTCTACCACTCTACGTTCGTCATTTTACAATGACGAACAGCAATTTTCATTTTCCCAACATAAATAACATGGAAGAAAGTAAGATAATGCAAACTCAAAGAAAAAGTCGAAAGATAAAAATGAGATAATGCATGGAAGTATAAAAAGTATGGAAACATCCGTCAAGACATTTATGGACGGTGAAATAAGAATAAAACAGACAAAAACATGATACCGGGAATGGCAGACACTGTAATGTATGTGGACAAAATGGTCACCATCTGGAAATCCTTCATCTTGAATTCAACTTCAGTATTTTAAATGGAAAGATGGGCATGCGACATATGGAAATGAGTTAGAATTTCAAGAGAAGCACGTAGGACCACCCTGTAGATAAGATGAAAAACGTTAAGTTTTCCATCCATTGAAAATTAAACGCCTACCAATAGAAAGGTTAAGAATGAAACAAAGGAGAAAACTACACAGGCGTATAATGTATTGCCTGAGGTCACTAGCAACAAGATGCATCTGCACAAGCATAGTTTGTGAGTCACCATCAAGCTGGAAATCCGATTTCTTGCTCTCGTAGGCGCCGAAAGAACACAAGGAAATAACTTCAGTACAGCCATTTGATTTAAACTTCATTTTCTCCCCAGCCCCTCCCCCTCCTCGTCCTTTCCCCATCGTACCTCTTTAATCGGCTCTTTTTCTTGCACTGTTAGCTTCGTATTAGAGTGTCTTCCACTGAAATATGCTATTACTGGAACTCGGAGAGAAGAGAGGGAGAGAGAAACTGATCCAAAATTTTCCTTCTCCTCATCAGCGTTTCTCGGCAGGGCCCAGCATCGATTCCCGATTTATCTCCTCAAACGCATGATTGCATACGCCCCATTTGTATAACACGCAAGGAAGAGGAGAAGGGAGGAAACTAAGACGTGTATATAAAGAACGGAAGATATTGGAGGTTTACGAAAATTAAGGATCTTTCTCGTTTGTCTCTGAAGCGTATGTCCCGGAAATTTTTTGCACTGCCGTTTTGTGCCAAAAGTAATTTTTCATTGTTAATGTTACGAATCTCTTCTTGTAGGTTAGGAAAGTAGAATTCTTAAAGCTAGCTAGGCTAGCTGTAGCTCTCTCTCTCTCTCTCTCTCTCTCAAAGATACATGTACTAAAATTGCCCCCGTCATATTCAATCGATTATCTTCTTCAACGTGAGTAGAGTTTTTGCTTCTAACTAACTAACTAACTAACTCCCTAGCCTTCTTAAACCCGAAGGTTCATGGCTGCAGCAACACAGGCCTTCCATCTTTCCCTATCTTGAGCAAGTTCTATATACTCTTTTCCATCCCTACCGATTTCCCTTAGGTCCATCTCAACGTTGTCCCTCCATCTTCGTCTTGGCCTTCCTACAGGTCTCTTACCATCAGGTTTCCCAACAAGAATCCTATAAACTCCTCTTTCCTCTCCCATTCGTGCCACATGGCCTGCCCACCTAAGTCTTCTTAATTTAATTATTCTAATAATATCTGGACATGAATACGAAGTTTTTTCTTCTTCTTTACTCAATTACATTTTTGCTACTTTTGGCTAATCGCGAAGATGAGAATGAGTGATGATGATGAAACTGAAGGGACACTAAAAAAGAACACCTATGCTTAGGCCGAGATTCGATCCCGGGAACCCTGACGTCGTAGCGCGTTGTGCTAACTACTCTACCACAGAGGTCGGCTAATCGATTTGAATAAGTGGTTTTCTTATTTTGCATCGCTTTTCTGTTACTTCTTCTAATCACGAAGAAAAAGATGAATGACGAGTAGAAGAAATTAATTAGACACACGAAGAAATGCACAGGCAGAGACATGAACCCGGAACCTTCAGTAGCGAGATCGTGAGTAAACCACTCAACACACACTGCCTCTTTGACATATCTATTTGAATAACATTGCCACTAATCATTAGGATTTTTTTTTAAATTCGTGATAAAAAAAGGTAAAAAAAGGTAAAAAAAGGTAAAGTGCTCCCCTGTGCATAGGGGGTGTGGGGGTAACGCCCCACACTTCCTTGATCCGGTCGTGAGTGGGGGTGATGTGATCAGCATCACGCCCCTGACCGCAGTTTAAAACATAATGCCAAGAAGACTTATTTTCTAAGAATAATGATTAATAAGGAATCTGTTAATAATCCAAGGAAGGACTATGTTCCTAGTTATAAAGTAAACGCTTGACTAACTTCGTAAAATACTTACTTTCGTTAATTTTAAAAGTTAAATCTCGCATTTAGCCTGTTCAAGAAACTTTAACTAATGCACAGTTGCCAGGCCTCACTCTATCTACGTGGTAGCTACTCTGTTTCTCGGAATACGACATTTTAACGTGAATGCAACAAAATATTGACTGTGTGCAATATATTAAGTGAGGAACAAAACTGTTCCATCCATACAGTATTCAATTTTAATTTTTTTAACACTTGTTAAAAAAACATATCCAGGCATTTTAAAGAGGCCCATGGGTACTCATCACGATATGTTTCTTTGTTAACTGATTATACATTTTCAGCAACTCAACAGATATTTGTGCAGAATAAGCAAAATGACATATCGGGTGGGCTGAAAAGTTCGTAGGCTGACTCATAGATGGCGTTACTAGAATTAAATCCATGTGATTTTTACTTAGTACTAACCTTCAAAAGATACGTGTATAAATTTCACAGCTGCCGGATAATTAGTTCGTGAGATATAGCATTGTGAGTGAAGCAGCTTTTGTTATTGTGAAAAAATGGATAAAAAAGAATTTCGTGTGTTAATAAAGCATTGCTTTTTGGCGAAAAAAAATACTGTTGAAGCCAAGGCTTGGCTTGATAAACATTATTCGGACTCTGCACCAGGAAAATCAACCGTTGAGAAGTGGTTTGCTAAATTTAAACGAGGCGAAATGAGCATCGAAGACGATGCACTCAGTGGACGCCCCAAAGAGGCTGTTACCGACGAAAACATCAAAAAAGTCCACAAAATAATTTTAAATGATCGTAAAGTGAAGTTGATGGAGATAGCTGAGACTTTAAAAATATCAAAGGAACGTGTTGGACATATTGTGCATGAATATTTGAACATGCGAAAGCTGTGTGCAAAATGGGTGCCGCGCGTGCTCACAATCGATCAAAAGCAACAACGTTTTGATGATTCGGAGCAATGTTTAGCGATATTCAACCGTAATAAACACGATTTTTTCCGTCGATATATTACAATGGATGAAACATGGCTCCATAACTACACTCCAGAGTCCAATCGACAGTCAGCCGAGTGGACTGCATGTGATGAACCGAATCCAAAGCGTGGAAAGACGCAACAGTCGGCTGGCAAGGTTATGGCATCAGTATTCTGGGATGCGCATGGTATTATATTCGTCGATTACCTCAAAAAGGGCCAGACCATCAACAGCGATTATTACATAGCGTTGTTGGAGCGTTCAAAGGATGAAATCACGAAAAAACGGCCCCATTTGAAGAAGAAAAAAGTGCTGTTTCATCAAGACAATGCACCGTGTCACAAATCAATGAAAACGATGGCAAAATTATATGAATTAGACTACGAATTGCTTCCCCATCCACCATATTCTCCAGATCTGGCCCCCAGTGACTTCTTCCTGTTTGCAGACCTTAAAAGAATGCTCGCTGGAAAGAAATTTAGCATTGATGAAGAGGTAATCGCCGAAACTGAGGCCTATTTTGAGGCTAAAGAGAAATCGTACTATAAAAATGGCATCGAAAAATTGTATGACCGCTATAATCGTTGTATCGCCCTCGAAGGCAACTATATTGAATAATAAAATCGAATTTTGTCAAAAAAATATTTTTTACTATGTTAGCCTACGAACTTTTCAGCCCAACTGTTAGAATGACTTGAAAATCCAAAGTTACAAAACACGCAAATAACCACAAACTATCAAACATCAATTATCAAAATGTGTTTTTAACAAGTCTGAAAAAAACATGTTTACAACACATTGTTTTAAATGTTTTAAACATTTGTAAAGAAACAAAGCCATGTGTTTTAAACGTTTAAAACAAGTTGTTTTAAAAACTTATGTTTCAAACATGCCAACCCTGAGTGTGTGACAACGTCAACCGGACTGCGTTGCCTAGTTCGAGCGTCAGACCGACCTCTCTCCGGGGCACTTTTGTGTCATCCCTGACCTTTCGATCAAATACTGCCAGTTTATATCAGATGCATTACAAAGACCAACTCTACTACGATATCTTTCATTCTCTTAAACTCCAAACATACGGGGTTTTACTCCGACGTGGCAAAAGCGCGAACTTCTGCCACCCGCCGTGGCATGGCCGTTCGTTCAGATGTCCCATTTTTAATATTTATGTGAACTTAGAAATTCCAAAATCTAAATTAAAGGTTGTCCCCTCCCAGTTTCCTTCTTATTTTCAACAATGTCGTCTTGTAATAAAGATTTAGATTCTGGGTGAGGCCAACTATTAGGATCCTACTTTACACTGTAGGCCTACTCTCGATTAACCTCTCTGGCCTTGTGGTGGAATAATGTGTGAAGGAATGGAATTACTCTGCCCGACTCAATAGCGGATGAAGAGTGTCGGTAGTAAGGGTAAACCAGTTCAGGTCGACCAAGAGCACGGTCCTGGTGAAGACCAAATACATAGTTCGTAATGCTACCGTCTTATAATTATGTGTTTCTGAATCCGACAAGAGATTTTTGGTTCTCTCAACTTCCGCCTCAGTGGGCGAGCTTACACTTGATTACGCGTCTCCTGCTCCGTTTTGCGTTGCTCCGACTTCAGCATTAGGTGCTAAATTAAAATAGGTACAAACCTCCAAAAATTAGCAATTTTGTGCTCAATAGAATTTGCTCCGAGTGATTGTAGTATGATAAAAACTCTCAATCTGCTCATAGGAACAAAATAGGCATTTGGGATAAAATCTCCGTTCTCTAAATCATCTTTCATCACTATTATCCAAACGTTGCAGAAAAGATACATAGATAACAAAAGTGCAAAATTCAAACGCACTGTCGTTCCTCAGTTCTCTTAAACTCCTGAACTATTATTTCAAAACATCTAATTGCCATATACTTGTTTTGTCTCAACTCGTCTTAGGTTCAAATTTGCAGCAAAAAGCGTCTTTTTTTGTGAAAGGTCTTCGACTCTTAAACGTTTAACCTGCTGCCGATGCATATGTGATTGATGGTGCTGAAGGGCAAAAGCGAAATTTGGATGTTCCTTTCGAAGTGCCTTTAAAGGCTGGCTTTGATGATGTTTGATGGATGAGTGCTGGGACCTTGAACTTGCCAGATGCTTTTGTTGCACGATTCTTCAATCACGTGTATTATTGGAAATCCACTCGAAAGGGACCTCTTCGGCTCAAAATCCGCTTATCCGAACGCGGCAGAAATTGTGCTTGTGTTCCATTCGCACATTCTATTCTGTCTGTGAAGTGCACTTTTAAAAAGTGTTTTAGTACAAAATATGAATGGATTTTCTGCAAATTCTACTTTTATGGTCTTGCAATTAGAAGTAACCATCGGAATTAGCATCTTGTTAGCTTGGAAATTGCTATTTCTTATAATTGTGTCATAATTTATTTGTTTCAGCCTCAATAATAAATGGATCTTTAATTAAGCCCCCAGAGGATAAATAAGGGAGGAATCATATTGACCTTAACATATCATAGAAATATCATACAATTTTCGATTAAATTCAAAGTGGGTGCACCGCAACAGCATTTTTTAAAAATTCTTCTCCTGAAAAACTTGCCAACATATTTAAAGACACATGATGCGAAATTTTCATCATAGGCTCTGCTATATTCTTGATATATATGATTGATTGATTGATTTTCTTTATTCTACTTCGATTTTGGTGCCAATTTGGCTAATTTTCGAAGATGGGGATGAGTGATGATATGATGAAAAATTGATACTCACAAATATCAATGCTCAGGCCAGGATTCGATCCCAACACACCTGGCGTCGTAGTGCAGGAAATATCGTTGAAATTGCAGAAAAATATGTTCGTTTCATCGTAATGGATATAATGTCAAACTAGATGTAGCCTAGTTTACTGAGTAACTGCGATATGCCGTAAGGGTGCTATTGAGAACGTTTCCATGTACGCTGCTTATTAGTTATTAATTTTGAAACTGATTAATGATTATTATTTACATTATCATACGTTAATTTTTTTTTGTATTTACGTAGTTCATTAAATAGGCCGATGAAGGTAACTAAAGTTCCACCAAATTGTTATCGAATTGATATTTCATTTAACAACGTACCATATACGTATATTGTGACGTTCTTCACTAATCGGGCCCTTTCTGCTGTCTCGACAAGCAATGAATACTCCCTCCAAAGAACAGCGCTCAACATTTCTACGTCTTATATTACAAACAGGTTCAAACATAAGAAAGTAGAGATGAACTCATTACAAAACTGACAAAGGTTTTTTTTATATAAAAGTTGTTTAATCTTTTAGAAAAATTGAAATTGGCAGATAGGTGGATGTAGGTAAATCATTAACCTTATGAAGATGTTTCTCTTCCATCGACAGGCGAAAGGATCAATCAAAATAATAACCATAATCAGACAGCAAGACAGGCAGTTTTATTGATATATTGATGTCCATGACAGCAGCCCTTGTCAATGAATTGAAATAATAGATCAGACGTGATATATTGAAATCACAATTAAGTTTATGCAGCCTTTTTAATGTATTAACTAAATAAACAAATAATTAGTTCATATTGATATACAAATCTTAACTAAATACTAGTATGTGTTCAGTTGCCTCTTGTAACGTTGTAAGTTTATTACCTTATTTGACATAATAATGTAACACAAAGTTATTTTATATAAAAATGATAGATTTAAGATCCACATAAAATAAATCATCTATCTCGCCCTTTTGAAACTGAAATAATAGAAATAACGTGTTTTGGTTCATACTTTTTATGACTGAATTTAAATTATGTATTAAAACATGAATTCAACTGTTGGAAAGGCATTATGCATTACAAAATCATTTGTCGTTAAGATTTGCATTTAATGAATACGTCATAGGTAGAGAAATTTGTGCTGAGAAGTTTACAAAAGACTAGGAAGAACTGGACGAAAAAGGTGAAGAGAGAAATAATAACTGAAAGAGAATAAAAGGAGAATATCCTAATAACAAATTTGAAAAGGTAAGAATAAAGAGAAAATATATCGTTAGGAATCTTTCTCACTGGCATAATAGCTACTGGTCTTAAGCCGCATAACTTTGCAATTACACACAAACAAATTTAACAAGAAATGAAGCCTTTCAGAATGAACCAGGAAATATGAAACAAAATTACTTGGTGAAACATGGAAGGCAACTAGATGGTAAGATTGTTCCAGTTACAATAAAGAAAACTAAATTCAATTGCCCCTGAAGTCAATGTAAATGCCTAGAAACAGAAATTAAACCAGGACAGAAGAAAGCATAATTGCAAACGTAATCAACATTAATAGAGAAAATCACAAAATCATAAGAGATAAAGAAACCAGAAAAGCTGCCTCTTACATTGCAATATGCCGTAAAGGCATGTGACGAGATGTAAAGTAGGACTTCATACATTCACAATCTAGCACTATGGAGGTGATGCGATCAGCCCCACGCTCCGGGGGGAAATTTTCGTGATATTGTTTCTAATTATAATCTAATTTAAAATAATTCATCTTATGTAATAAATTGTAGCTCTCTTATTAATTTGAATTAAAGGCAGTTTTCAGACCCAAGGACTCCCCCCAGGTACTCATTTATTGGACGCTGGGTGAACCTGAGAGTCGATCCATGTAGGGATACTGATGGAAAAATTCCAACCTAAAATCAGCCAAGCGACTGACGCACCATTGAGGACAATACATGGAAGCAAGTGCAAGCCCGCCCACCGACGCGGAAGCGGGGTGAAATTTCGGAACATTTGGAGGCGAAAAATTCTTCACTTTGCTTATCGTGTGTGAAATCTGAGTCTTTTATTTTTTTAATTAATCGAAGGGAAAGGTGAGGTCCATCACTTATGTCAACTTTTTAATTACAGTTGCGCTTCTACAATAATGATTAATTTGGCCCCATTTTGTGCTAAATGGTGCAATAAACGTACAAAGAAATGGCTTTCTACGATTGTACAGCCATGTCTTTTCAACGAGTACGACAGAGCAGGGCATCTCTCCTTACACAAAAGGACAAATGCCCCGTTTCAGAGAAAGGAGAGATGCTCCACAAGTGAGAAGAGATATTCCACATTATTTTATTCCTAATTTACTTTAAAAAGAATAATTATAATAATTTAAAAAAATAAATAAATACATTTCGTAAAATCTTGAGTAAAATCAAAGAAATAGCAAACGAAGAGTAAGAAATCATCATTAAGGGGAAATGTGCATAATGAAGAATACAAGTTGAGCCAGAAAATGATGACGATAACCTGGGAACATATTCTCTGGAATCCTCATCTGACGAAGAACACATGGACTCAGAATTTGGAGAGGATTTCAAGTTTTTAGAATGCTTGGAAAACTGGGAAAAGGCAACATCCAGAGTAGACTGTTAGAAGTGTATGCACGAAACTTGCACGTTGCATGGTGATGAGTGTAATATTTTGGAGAGAAAGGGGAAAATAACGAACTATGAATAAGCCTGGGAGGAATGTGAAAAAGTCAACTTAGAAAAAGTTTTATATTTTTAAAAATACTAATTTGTCGACAAATTTTCAATTTTTCTCTTGTTTATATAGCATGCCTTGATTTTAATATATTTTGCTTGTCATTCAACAAAATGATTGCTTTTGATAATGTGCATGTTTTTCACAATGAAACTCTCTTGTAAATTATTTCGGTTTACTTTAAACACTATTTTCATGTGGGGCAGCTCACCTTTAATTCTTAGAAGAGAAGGCAAAACGATACATTTTAAGAAGTGGCTCAAATTTCATGTCGTATTTCATTTACAAAAATTATAACATGATCCATGGAAACAAGACTAAATTAGGGAGGGTCAAAAATATAACCATACCAGTAGACTAAAAAATGTCGCTTTTCCAGTTAATTGTTTCTTAGGTGGAAACTTTCCTCGAATGGTTACTGATGAATATGGAATACTCGTAAACTACTAAGCTGCTCGTCAAGTCAACCTTGCAGCAGGTTTTCGCATATGTAGTTCCAAACGTGCGCGCAAGAACATAGTTCCACTGAGACGGGTTCTATTCCGACACAACTGCATACTTGCAAGAAAACAGTTATTTAATTTGTAATATACAGACAAAATAGTACATCCATTAGCAGGTATGGACTTAATTGGTTGCAATCACTGTGCAGACGAACTTAGAACCGTAGATTCGCCAACTGCAATGTGTAGTGCGTTGAAGAGACACTGAAACTTTAGAGCGAGTCGAGCGAGACTGAATGCGTTGCAGAACGCGTGCAATCGGCGATACCAGTGTTGCACATCCCACTCTTTTAACCCTATGTTTATTGTAGAGCGGCGAGAATGGCTGAATCTACTGTTCAGCGCGCGGTTTTACCCTAATGTTATTTTGGACTTCGTCCGAAGGGAAATTTTCTTCAAAGACAAGCAAGTTGTTTTGAATGCATAATCCTCCTTGCGGCAACAAGATCAAAGTAAAACAGGGCGTGAGGTGATTTGCCGTCAATGTGCGCACGAATTGTATCACGGGTGTTGAATGATTTGCTGTTTGAGTTTAGCAAGAGGAAACGATTGTTTGTTTTTTGACGACAAAAGAATCTCCGCGGTATTAAAAGATATCGCAGTGAGAAGAAACATGTTTATTATTTGGACGAGACGTCCTTCAACTCGGTGGGTGGGGGAAGGGGGAATAAAACATGGAAGGATACCAGCATGCAAAACCACGCCAGGGCTGAAGAAACCAACGATGAGGGGAAGGGGGAGGCTTATTGTTTCACCCACTGGCGGCAATGAAAGCTTTGTTGAAGGTGCATATTTACTGTTCCGCGCAAAGAAAGGGAAGGGTGATTATCCGCAAGAAATGGACAGACCAAGATTTGAATCCTGGTTTAGTGAAGTGATTCATAAATTGAAACCAGAGTAATAGCGACAGACAATGCACCTGATTGTATATATCACCAATAACAAATCATGTTTTTTTGGTGGTATAACTTGAATTGCGTGTGTCTTACAGGAACGGATGTATTGCGGACGAAGCAACCACGTTTTTCATAAATGTATTTCTTTCTAAACCAAAAAAAAAAAATTGTCATTAAATTCAAGAGGGCCTATCGTTGTTTACTTTTATCTTTGTTCATTTTTATTTTTGCGTGCTCGAAATATACACACACGCTCTCATGTTTCGAAGATATTTCGCATTTATATTAAGTAATGACACATTTATTAAATAATCTATGCGCAGAAAGTACTTTTAAAATTTTATGTTTCAGGAGACAAAGAGAAGCAAAAATACATTCCACTTGACATGCATGCGGGTTTTGATGTGTTGTGCGGTTGGCAATACTGTGGATTTTCTCAGTGTCTGCGATGTAAGCAGCTCGGCGGTTGAGGAAAGACTGGCACGGAAGATTCTGAGCTCAGTTCTCGCGCGGATTGATACATAAAACCTGCTGCAAGGTTGACTTGACGAGCAGCTTAGAGGTACGAACATAAAATTTAGTGGACGGAAGGATCTAATTGGTGCTATGACAAATTATCCCGATCAGCACGGAGAGAACCAATGAAAAAGTTATCAATTGATGTGAATTTAATATTGCAATTTTTGGGAACTGAAACATCTATGACTAAATTCGCACATTATCAACATTTATTAGCTCATACATTTTCATGTTTCAATAAATAATCGAGCAAATCTATAAATAATGATAACTAAGAAATGATTCGGATACAAAGACAGAATTTGGTATGCCGATAGACCTACAATACACTAGTCAGTTTGTTGAAGAACATGTAACCAGTCAAATATTTATTTGTATTCCTACTATCATTCATTGTTCATTTCTTCAAAAAATTGCTCCATTTTCCTTTGGCAGGTACGAGACCCTATGCGGCTACAAGCGTCTCAGACTCCTAAGGTTGGCTGGCTTCTGTGTAGATTGGACGGCAAGAAATTCGTCATAGCTGCATAATTTGTATTTGGGTTATTTAATGTCGCTTTTATTCAACTTGTGGCTAATCGCGAGAATGAGGATAAGTGACGCGTACATAAAATTGATGAAGGGACATTCGTAAGCATAACCCACATCCAGCCGGGACTCGAACGCTGGAACTTCGAAAGTAGACCACTTAACGCACTCGGACACTGAGCCGGCATAGCTCCGAACAACAAGAGACATTTAACTTTTCTATAGTACAAGATGTAATTTACAATAGGCGGTGGTAGTGAAGATTTGGGTTAAATTATTTTATACAGGGTATATTTTAAAATTATTATATCGCTTTTCTGCGAAAGTTGACTATTGCGAGAGTGAGGATACCCTGTCTTCTCCTATTATTATTGTCTGCCTCTTTGGTACTAATTGCGACGATAAGTGATTGATTCAACGAGTTGGTGCTGTAAGTCCATTTTATGCACAGTAAGGCTAATCGGGACTGGACTTACAGTTTCAAGTGGGATCCGAACCACTAGGTGCCTCCATCTGGTATCAATCCCGGGACCTCCTTGAACGCTACCACTGAGCCCGCGACGATAAGGATGAATGGTGATTACATGAAATAGATGAAAGGCCACTCGCAAAGAAGCATCCGTGAGGACGAGCGCCGGAATTTTAAGTGGAGAGATAGTCAATCGTCGAAAACTGTCACCGAGAGGGAAGGTTAGGTTATAGCTTAGTGTATATGACTTGGACTGGTTTAAACTATTAATTATTTGTGGCGGATACGAACAACTTCTCGTAGATTTGAAGTTTTCACTATATTCATATTGCACGGTTCTTGTGTTATCTCCATGTCCGAAATACAATTCATATTATTGTCCCCAGAATTTCCTTGTCGACAATTATAAATTAATATGTTGAAATATCTATTTCTGGATAATTTTACCACGAGCTTGTGAAGCAGAGCTGCTGAATGTAAACGGTACCAGAGGAACTCATGACTAAGGTTCCGACCTCCGTGGCCGAGTGACGTCGCCCTCCGTTGCGGAGTGCTTAGCACAGCTTCTTTGAATCCCGGCTAGGACATCGATGTTTGTGCTTGTCCAATTAAACCGAAAATATAGTAAAAATTGATATGTGTTCAAGTTTAGAAAAAGTGTGAACGACGGGGGATACTACCACATTCCTTTAAAAATAAATAATTAGCACAGCGCGCTACTACGCCAGGGGTCCCGGGTTCGAATCTAGGCCTGGGCATGGGTGTTCTTTGTGAGTGTCCCTTCATTAATGTCATCATATATTCCTCATATTTACAATTGGACAAAAATGGGCAGAAAAGAGAAGTAAAATCAACCAGATCAATCAATTATAACTAAGGTGCGGATTTTCAATACACAGAAACCAAACTGTGCCTTAGTTTAGTGATGTTTTTTGTTTATGTGCTTCTCTCGGAAACCAATTCAATTTTCAAGTTCTACGAGTTCAACTTGGAAATTTAACCTTCATATTTATATTTTACAATTGTATTGTCTTCAAAAGTTCACCTGCTCGAAAGTTACATTGTACTCGTATTTCTTTCATTTGCCATGCGTATATAATGTTTATTAAATTTGGACTAGAAATACAGTTTAAAGTGGGATCTGATCCACTGTGCAATGTGCATCAACCGGTGAGCGTGCGGAGAAATAAACTTGAATATGGTCAAATATAATAAGAGTCGTAAGAATTTTAATATAAAATATTTTAAACATCATTTCGTTGATATTGCCTTTCTATGATATGCACACACACACACACACACATATTACAAAAGTATAGATAAAAACTCAAAGCAATTCGATTAATAGTACCTACTTCTGTGAAATACTCATATTGTTGACATGAAACCTGGAAACTGATCAATATTACTTAATATATTAATATTTTTTGTTATTTTTCAAGATAAAATATACAAAAGATAAATGTAATATGTTTATCTTCCATTGTTTGTACACATCAGATACCTACATATATTCCTGCATAAAGCGTCTCTGGGGTTTACCCAGCCCCAAAAAAATAGGTACCTGAGGGTATCCCTGGGGGGGTAAAGGCTGTAGAGGCGTGGTGCTAATCACATCACCTCCAAAATAGCCGAGACAGAGACTGTGTGGGGCCCTGTCCCCATATCCCATAAATGTTCTTTTATGGTGCGGTGCTATATGCACGGTGAACTTTGCCTTCACCTTACCTTACATAAACATATATATTTGAGTGTATCGTGAAGTTAACCGCAGTAATGAGAATAGGTGATTGGTTGACCGAGTTACCCTACAACTCCAGATGAAGAACAACGCTATGACATACAGTACACTTAGCGAAGAGTGATTGCTGTATACGCCATATTGCATACGTACTTTTCTTTTTAGTCGTGTGTGCAATGGTCCACCTTGCTACTGATGACCTGTAACCGGATGCCTGTAATAACTGCTCCATTTCCAGTTTCCTCTTGATAGATAAGACTCGGACGTACCACTTGTTAAAGGTTTTCGATTTCTGCTAAAGAAAGGGGAAGAAGAAGGATCCGCTGCTGTTGAAGTTAATGGAAGAGGGCTCCAGATTGAATCTCAACTGCTCACTATTGGATTTGATGGATGGGAGATCGTTCATCGCGTTTCCCTCACTCTTATCTCAGAGAACGTTGGACGGAGGGGCGGAGGGTGATCTTGCCTTTCTGCGGAGATTGGTCAGAAAGAAATATTCGATGCGTACTAAAATTCTCGTGGAGCGAATGGAAACTCGTGAAAGACAAATTGGAGCTCTCCTTGTAGCAGCAATGGCAATGTCCCATTTTGCTTGGTCATATAGGTTTTACCGGTATGTTCTATCTTTGTTTGCTGTACCACACAGTTTCTCGTTGTTATTGCCAGATATAGACATTATGTATGTAGAATATTGCAACTCATATATATACGAATGCGGCATTTCATGTGAAAATGCCCCTGAATTTATTTATTTTAAAATTAAATGCAATGTTGTAACTTTTATCGTATCTTGTAAGTGAACAATCTAAAATTGTCTGTTTTATAAAACGTCAAGTACGTATTATACATAATTAAGTTGCATATTATTCGTTTATTTTAACTATAATATTAAATAATTTATTTTTCTTAATTTGACAAATCACAGAAATTAAAATAAACTTCTTATTAAGTGAAGAGGCAGTGCTTCGTCTGTCCCAAGCGTGACACAAAATTGTTCACTTATGTTACAAATCTGCGAAAGTATTTTAAGGGTATAGTTGTGTTTAATCAACAGTGTTAAGTTACACATTTCCTTGCACAGAAACTGCAAGAATAATGTTGCTTAACTATCAGTAGAATAGTTACTTTAATATAAAAAATGTAGTCCGCGTGTCCCAGCCGTGACAATGGAATGTCCCAAGCAATGTAGCCCTGCATTTAAAAAATTTGACTGTCAATAATTTTGAACTGATGTCACTACAATCGATTCAAAAATTGACTCCAGTATACAAGTCCGTCCCATTGACTACTCACCTAAATTCGATAAGATAGTTTGATGTCGGAGCCACATCTACAAATAAATCTTGTTCAGACTAATAGAAAATCTGATTAATGCGCTTAACAGAATGAGGTTTTCTTTACCTTTTATGGCCATAACGTCATTAACAGTGGTCGATTCATGATCTCGCCTCCGAAGGTTCCCGCCTCGAATTCTTGTGTTCCTGTCTGAATTTCCCTTCGCCAATTTCATCCGATCATTTTATGTTCTTATCGTTAGGATTAGCCTAAATATGCAGAAAATGAAAACAGGAATGGTTAC
Source organism: Lepisma saccharinum (assembly GCF_977018435.1). Classification (NCBI taxonomy): domain Eukaryota; kingdom Metazoa; phylum Arthropoda; class Insecta; order Zygentoma; family Lepismatidae; genus Lepisma; species Lepisma saccharinum. The sequence goes on along the minus strand of NC_139229.1, from coordinate 219,058,713 downwards.
TGGGTAATTTTCCGTAGCGAGTACGGATGTTCTTGGAGCTTATCAGCAGACACTACTCTATCTCAAGGGAAGCAGAAGGAAACATGTTCAGTGCGAATAACTACGTACTTCTGAAAGAGGGGAGGCTGGGTAAGGAATACACCACCTCTTTTACCTGTAACAATATCTTAAAGGCAGAAATAGTATTTTACCGTTAGTAGGTAGTGAAAATTAACTGTTATAAAAAGAGTTCCTAAAGATATCCTGGAGAGAATATTTAATTTGAGTTAATCACGAAGACACACGTACTCACACTAACCAGCAACAAATTGTTTACTTGTTTCCCTATGATGAAACATTGTAAAAAACTGAATAAACACTACCTGCATCAGTACAATTTCACCATCTTGTGCACAATCAATCCTGTGGTGGGGAAACGTTGCCTACACATATCCTTGTTGTCAACATTAGAACATAATTCCCCAACATTAGTGAAAACAGCACCTCGATTTTATGGCGAAAAAATCACCAAAAAGATCTACAGAGGAAATAAGCAAAATGGAGAAACATATGACATGCGACATCAAACGCAACGTGCAAACCACGAAAAGTTAAAGTATTGGCAAGCACATGTAATTTAATATACACATATATGTAGCAGTAGCATTAAAATGTTTGTATTTGTAATACCTAAACTACACTTTTATGAAGAAGTGCATCACGATATTTGCTCACGGTATAATTTAGTTCATGAACGTTCATGCAAGCAATGAGATGTATCAAATGTGTAACAAAATTATAACAGTTGTATTGTTTCTTTTTACAAATTTGATCTGTGTGAGAACTTGAATTGTTATAAATTACACTGAATGCAGAAGTAGAATGACATATACTTTCATACTAATTTCTGAAAATTCAACTGCCTCTGAAAGGCATTCTTATCAGTTAAAATTATATTTAATCATTTCATTCACACGGTGTTACAATCTCACGTAAGTTGTATCCATAAATTTAACAGAACACCGTTCTTATACTCCAGTTTTCGAACATTTTATCGAATATCAACGACTTAACTTGATGAAGTTAACTAACAAAAGCCCAATTTCTTCTGAAAAGAAAATAAAATTAATCCGGTGCCCACAAAAGTATTCTTAAAATCCAGATTAAGATATATTCAAATACACATTTACATAATTTTCATGCATCACCCGTTTAGTAAATTTTCCTGCGCAGAATATGAAATTAAAAGAAGAATCAATTTTTGGAACATATACAATTAAAAGATGCATATATCATGCCAAAGTAATTGTGATCACAACGAAAATAATTTTTGGATGTAAACGTTGGCAAAAGAATATTTCTCAGGTAAACTGACTGGCGTGCTCTTATATTAATTTTTTTGAAGGAAAAATACGAAAAGAAACTTACTTCCATTTTAACATGCAATAGTCATCATAAATTCAGTTGATCACAAAAATATACATAGTAGAAAAAAGGATTCATTCCGTGCTTTACTTGTCTCAAAATGTGCAAAAACATATCCTATCCACAGAGTGGTAGAGGAAAAAGTGCTTTTACTATCATTGTCAGTGATTTATTTATTTCTCGTTAATCTTTACCTAATGAATCTTGACGAAGATCGTCCAGTGACCTCTGTGGACAAGAGTATTTCTGATGGATCTTGTTGACTTGATTCAGCAACTCTTCAAGCCTGGAGTTTCTGGATTCGTTCTCTGACCTTCTGGATCCCTGGACTGGCCACCAGGAAGTGGAATAATCTGGCTCAACCACGCTCGGCTCGTTCCGAACTATAGACTCTGGGGATTTAGGCAGATAAGTTATCAGCCAGTGACAAATTGCCTTACACAGCTTATCTCATGCACAGACGGAAGAATTTCTTCCTTTCTTTCTCCATGTAATGGAGATACTTTCATTTTCCTCCATAATATCACACCTTCTTAAAAAAGACCCAAATGTGAAGGTTACCAAAAAGAGCAAAAATGACTGTGATTGATGTAAAAAATAAATTGATATATTATGGTTACAACAAACAGGTTAGATGCTAAACATAAATTAGAAAACAAGAAAAGTCGAGGCAATGTGTGCATATTAGTTTAGAATGCTATTTTGTGTGTTTGCATTTAAAGCAAAATTGTGATGTGCACTTCTTGCACGTGCTGAAAGACTGCACTAAAAAGTATAAAACATTAATCAAATACATCAAATAAAACAGCTCGCCTATTATTCCAAGACAAACGAAAAAGATAGAAAAAGTAACTTCCAGAACAGCAAGAAATCACACTGCAACGCTAGGCGCTTTACTACACTAGCTACATTCTATCCTACACATTAACACACTACATTAATTCTTCTGATATGAAAATAATCTAATCTAAACAGAGCATATAATATAATTGGTCGGCAAGAACACAAACCTTTTGAATCGACTGATACATACCTTTTAAGTTAATGTATTTTAAAATTAAATTGAAAACTTAATCTCAATTGAAATATACGTACTTATTTTCTTTAGAACAAGAATAAATTTCTTAAATTTTCATGAAATTAACTGATCCAGTAAGACGCAACTGTACACGTACACAATAGAAATATTAGATGCACAAACATATTAGATTAGTATTGACATATATTCTCTTGACAAGCTCAACGTTGAAATTTAATCAAATAATTTTAATAAGAAAACACGTATTTAACGTAATACTTTCAATTAGTATACATTTCCTCCTTATGTCTGTCATTCGCTCTGTTAATTTTATGCTGACATACTTAATTGTAAAATATAACTTCATTCTTTGTGCATCTATATTACTAGAGTTTCCTCAAAATGATGTTATATTTCAGAGTAACCAAAATACAGAGTCACTTCAAAAATAAGAATATTATATTTATATAATTGAACTTATTTTCATTTGAATTTTCGAATAGAGATATCTGTCTCTCATACACGTAATTTTTTCATGTTTTATTAGTTCATGTTACCTTTCACTTGCAATTTTTACGTATGTATAATTGAAAATTGGAAAATTATTCACTTTATTACAGACATTTAGAAATATCCGACACTAAGCTTTGTAAGAAAATTCTTCAAATTGGTAAGGTAGGGTAGGTTTTTCAAGAATTTGTTTCAAAAACTGTTAAATAAACAGTTGAAAACATTACTATGATTATTCAATTGTCATTATACGTAATTACTAGGAGATTTTGTGACTGAACTATTTCTGGGATAGAAAAAGAATATCAAAATATATTTGCTCAGTATCAGCAGTCTCTGAATCAAAAAGTAAGCATTAGTATTCACACCACACATTCATATATTTTAATTTTTAAAAGGTATGTAGTAAATCTACTTTACTTACTAGACACAAATCACATGTATCACAAGTCATTTACATTTATTATTATATTATCACTAAAATATATAAAATTGTATCTTTAAAATTTAATATGTGAATTAGACATCCAGTAACGTCAATTGAACAATATCACATTCACTTAACAGAGCAGATAAGACCGAAATTCTTAGCACTATATTCTAATGAAAGTTCGTTGCGAGACATCACAACAGCCCACGCAAATTGTAATGTTTTTGAACAAGACAGAATATTTGACTGCATATCCTATCAAAGTGTTACTTACATTCTGCTCAAAGAGAATCGAACAAAGAGCCCGTTAAAATAAACAAGACAAGAGGATAAAAGAAACGATTTGCAGTCTAGTTCGATTTTTATATGTTAATATCACAACAAAGCTGGTGGCCCTTTTAAACCGAACGTTAAACTCCATAATCCGATAATCATTGAAAGTAATGACTGTGGTGATCATGAACAACTAAGTGATATTCTATTAAGTGCCGAAACAGTCTGTGAAACCCAAAGAGAACTGAATACATCAATTAACAGAGATTCAATAAACTACGGGCAGAGATAAAACTGGAAAAAAATAAATTCATGCAGTGCAAGACACAATAATATAAAATAATAATAATCATCTAAACAAAACTGGCTGAGAGCATAGGCGAAGCTACATTCATGTGCCTTTCGTATCAGAGCATTTTCGTTTTACAGAATACTTCCTGGCATACTAATATATATCAATAAATAATGAAGTTACTTACCCAAGTTTTCCATACTTTGGCTGAGCAGGGCTTCGAATGTGTGTAGACTATAGCTTTCGGCATCCATTCCTTTAGCAAGGGTGTTTCGAAGATGCATTTCATACTCCAATAGCAAACGGCTTGTTGGGGAGTTAGGCGTGGGTGTTGTGGTGTGATGTTCCAGGTCGGAGTTCCCATTGCTGGAGCTGGGTGTTGTTGCATAGCATTGGTTGTCGAAGAGGACGTTGTCCGAAGGTGGGGATCCGTCCATCAGATCCAGATAGAGCCCACGATCGTAGGGGCGTCGAATGGATTCGAACCCACCACGTCCAATTTCGTGAGCAGATCGGGAGCTGGAGAACCGAGAACGGTGGGACTCGGGTTCGGAGAGGAACCCGTCGCCGTGACTGCGGCCGTAGCGGCGTCGGCTGGTCTCCGGTGACGTCACAGGGCTTTCGATCGACGGCATCGGCTTCAGCATCCTCTTCAGCGTGTTGCTGTCCAAGCTGAGGCCGTTGGTCATGTCGTCGGTGCTCTTGCTCTTTCCCCGTTTGTGAGACTTGAGTTCCGTCTCCCGGACGGTGTCCATCTCGGAGTAGTCCACGGACTTGGAGCTGAGCTCCTTCCGCGAGCGCTGGTGCTGCTGCTGTTGTTGCTGCTGTTGTTGCTGCTGCTGCTGCTGTTGCTGCTGCCTGGACTCTTGCCGCTGGGAGGTGGTGGTTGCCGCGTCGCTCCTGGTCGCGTCGGACTGACCCTGTTGTTGGAGGTGGTTCTGAGCGAGTCCCGAGCCACCGACTTGAGCAGATTTGCTACTCTCTTGAGTGCCCCTGTCCCGAGTCTGCCGCATCGTGCCGTAAGCGTCGACGCCGCTGCCCGTGGATCTCTTCCCGGATGAGACGTTGTCGTAGAGCGAGGTGCTTGAAGTTGCTTTTTCTCGTTGAGTCTCCGTTTCTGTGCCCCTCGTCTGCGCGCGAGGAAGGGTTGCAGATCCTGCGAAAGAAATAGTGCTCACACCAGGACAAAATAGGGTAACTGGAACGGTGGTGCTACACTGTGAAGTCTGCATACTTGGACACAAAAATTGCCATTCCACAAAATTTTAACATCTTCACCATAGAGAGGCACAATGTTGTACAATAACCGTGCTTGCGGCAACACTAACAAATATCAAACCGATCTTGTCTCTACTATATTTTAATCGAATTGAATCTACAAATTACTAACTCTGGTTGAGATCTCAGCAACAAAGCAATGAGAGCATATTGTTTATATTTTGAAAAACAAACAGTCGTAATATTAATGAGCATAGCTACTAAATTGTCTGCAAGACATTTTGAATGTACATAACGTCTTCATTGAAATTTATACATTTTGTAGAATTTTTTTAAATTTTAATCTCTGTGTACAGAGTAACACCACCGTCACCGAGTAAAAACTAAAATATACAGGTTTATAATAAAGTAACAATTGTGAAAAACATTACAATATAAATTATAAATACTCTGGCCTATTCTAGTATAGTATTAACATTGTTATGTAAATTTCGGCAACATTTTGCACATGTTTAAACTATGCACAAAACACTATTATTTGCCCTGCAGTGTTACTGGTTGTTCGCAACATGAAAAAACTTAAATTATTTGAGTTATAATTACGAAAAGCAGAGTCACCACCAATTCTAATTCCCTAACATAAAAGAGAAGCTATGGAAGGCACATAGGAGAAGAACATTGTATGTGTGAGTGCTAATTAAAAGACCTTATATATTCAGAAAAGACATATGGAAAAGCACGACAACAGCTACGTGATCGGCCAAAAAATATTTTAATAAAAAATATGCATAAAAAGCCACTGGAAAAAAATTAAAAACTGCAGACGGTTGTTAGGAAAAAACAAAAAAAGCAATGAAGCTCACAAAGTTGTATGAAAAAAGCGTCAGGTGTGATTTGTTTATTATCCCCCTTAACGCCGAGTACAAGGATCGCACTATACTAAAAGGTTATATACACTCATAATATTTAATTACTAAACAAATTGCATGTAATATTGTTGGACATTTTGAATCTTGTTTATAAAACTTCCATACCAGAGGAAACATTTACACAAATTGCGATATTTGTACGGATACCCTATCACTGTTGCAACCATATCAATAAATTTAACTTCTGTTTCAATCATTGTTACTTAACACTAATATATTACTTTGCGGAAACCTAAAAAAATATCTGACATACTTGGCATCTTGTTGCTAATAATATAATTTCTATTAATGTATTTGTCTCTGCTATTCTACAATGTTTGACGGTGCAAATATGGAAAGTAGAAAAGGAATGTAACAAGATTACGAATCAACACATTTTGGGAGAATAAATATTTCAATAGGGTCTAATCCTTATCCAAATGGTTAGTGCTCTCGCCTTTGGTGCTAGCAGTCCCAGGTTCGATTCCTAAAAATTTCGATGATGATTCAATGCCGTCAGGATAATTGGGGAGCTACTTGAAAAGAAGTAGCTTTCGAATGTCAGAAAACAGCGGCGATGGGATACAATTCGCTGACCATGCGTCACCCAATGACCGGTTCCGGTAGAGGTCTGTTGCGCCCTTGAATTGTAATAATTTTCATATTCCTCGATTCACACACACAGTGTGCTTGTCGGGGTGTAAGGTGTTACCTTCCACGTAGTACACCCAATTGTCAACCTCACTTCCACGTAGTACATTCTGGGCTGCATTTTGCAGACTCACGAGGCCCTGGCGTTTGGATCTACGGCCAGTATAATCTTCGTAGGACTGTGTTGTCCTGTATTTTGCCCTTGTGTGTATGCTGAGTGCCCCTTTACAGCCTCAGCTTGTAACCGAAGTCACAATGTTTTAAGAGTTCTAATTATAGGGCACCATAGTTATGTTATTTTAGTTATGGTAAGGGGCTGGACCCCGTATAACGTGACGGGTGCTAACGCACCCAAACATTTAAAATTCAAACGGTGTGCGTGTCAGGGTTTGTGTGTATGTAACTGATAACCTATTAAAATTGAAACACCAGGAAGGAAGCTCCCAAACCACTCGACATTTGCAGAACGCGTAGATCATGGGAGAACAATGGAATTGTTCACATGTAATCAGTATAAAAGAGAACGACAGAGATCGTCGATTTTGGGAGAGCAGGAAAAGGTTTATACATTTTCCGCCTTGACTCATTCTCATCCTACCAGTGATTGCCCTGAGTTTATACCTTCCGGAGATGAGGCTTCCTTGAACTGTAAGATACTTCATTCAGTTCAAGGAAAGTTGTTTCGCACCCACCTAGTTAACGGTGACAATAAACATGACTGAACTATTGATGAACTTAGAAATCATATTACAACATTCATTAATTCACATTACTTCAATTCAAGAACAATTAGCAACGAAAATGTTAGCCACGAAGGCGGTGGGAAGTGTAATGACAATGTATCTTACTAGAACAATGGGACCATTTTTCAGCGGTTGCTTTTTCCTGGTTTGTTGTACATTATTTGTGTCTTTTATGAAGATCAAAGACGCAACGTATATGTAACTATGGCTGTTTTAACCACGGTGGCATCTGAAGGGGTATGAGGGGAATTCCCCCTCCCCTCAATTTTGTTGCTAATTTTTTACTCTCGGAGAGAAACTATATGTATAATTTGTATAATATCTCGATGGTTCAAGAGTAGTTATCGGAATCCCACTTCCCATACTGGATTTTTTTTTAAATACCCCACTGTTTTTAACTGCTGCTAAACAACGGCCTTCCTAATTACAGGAACAATTTTGCGAGTTAAAATAACACATAAAAGCCGAACGAAAAAGTATTTACTACATACTCCGAGATAAGCTACCCTTGCAATGTTCACTAATCAAGGCACACACGTGAGCGCAGAATAGTTCGCTTAGACGGTTGATTGATTGATTAGGTTTATTTTACTTCGCATTTCTTTCACTTTTGGTTCATCGCGAAGATGAGGATGAGTGATAATATGATAGAATTGATGAAGGGACGCACAAGTAACATCCATGCCCTGGCGGGAATTCGAACCCGGGACCTGACGTCGCAGCGCGGTGTGCTAACCACTCCGTCACGGGGGTTGGCTCTGCTTAAACGGGTTGCATTCTGACAACTGTCCACCTGCAACAAGTGACTCATCAAAATGATACATTCCATACGAGATACGGACTTGACTGATTACAGAACTTGGAGAACGAGGAAGGAACCACGAAACCTAAGAGCGAATGTGCTGTACCTTGCGGTAGGAGTTTCTTTTGGTCCTACGACGTGTATGGCTCACTGGTTCAGGAAAAGACTGCCTCGATGTATGGTTTTGTGACACATAACTACTAACTTGCTCTCTAGCCTTCTTAAACCCAAAGGTTTATGGCTGCAGCAACACAACCCATGCATCTGTCCCTATCCTGGGCAAGATCAATCTAATCTTTTCCATCCTTACTGATTTCCTTTAGGTCCATCTCATTGTTATCTCTCTATGTTCGTCTTGGCCTTTCAACAGGTCTCTTACCATCAGGTTTCACAACAAGAATCCTGTAAACCCTTCTTATTAGAATAATTAAATCAAGAATACTTAGGTGGGCAGGCCATGTGGCACGAATGGGAGGAGTTTTGTGACACCCTGTATGATATTTAACTCGCCACAAATGCCGCGCCGCAGGCTGCAGCTTCCATGCCTACCGATTAATTAAGCAGTGCGCACCCACCCCTTCTTTCATTGTGAGCCTGCACTGAAAATCACAAAGATAAAGTTAGCGCTTTCTCATTATCGTTCTTTGCCATCCGAAACGAGATCCAATAGAAGCCATTTCCTCAGTCGTATTCTAAAATTTGCTTTCGGAAAAGAAATTGAACGTTTCCCTTTTTGGAGCAGTGACACGTGCAGAAATTTTTGCATTTAACTCCAAAGTGACTGCACGGCTGTGTGTGCTTTTCTTGTGGCGAAAAGCAGAGCCACAATGTTCGAAAAAAGAAAAATCTATAATTAACCTACGGATTTCCGATAAAATGCCACCAGCAACACACTCCATTTCGGAACGAAGGTACTTTGCTCCTGACAGTATTGTTGGATATAAACGGGATATAGAGGAAAAATGGATCCAATAGACAGGCTAAAATCTTGGTCAAGAAATTAATTTATAGCTAGTTATAAAAGTCAGGTACATTATCATTCCTGGATTTTGCTAAAAAGGTATATAATAGAGAACTTGCAAGAAAAATTATGTATATTAATACAACAATTATTTCTCTCCCTCTTTTTATGTGTTTATTAGATTATATTGAAGATGTATGCATTATTGATTGCAAAAATATTCCCAGCTCTATCGCTGATCATAATTTTATCAATATATTGCCGTGGATCATTCACAACAGAACACGTTTTAAATAAGAAGTGGATGTGGCGGGAGGCTATGAGAAAGAGAATTTTCAAGTTCTTCTGTATACTCTTACGTGATAAAATCAATATTTGCATTGTATTTTATTTTTTAACGTTAGTAAATACAATTTATGCTAATCGCGAGGATGAAAATACTTGACCAAGGGGAGAAAATCTAAAGGATCGAAAATTGGACCCGCAGCTAAAAAAAAATGAAAAATATTTCAACACAGGGACTCGGGACTAAATATTGCTATTTCTACTACATTAATAATAATAATAGTGGCAGTAGTAGAAGAACATTAATAAGCGTGTTGTATATGGCAATAATAATACCATGTTAGTCAAAGACATTTTCTAAAGTCTTAAGGTGGAACGGGAAGTCGCGTGCTTTTCTTCCGAGGCCGTGGCATACTCTCCCCTGTCCTCTTTAAGTGCCCCAAATTTTCGTTTTGCAATAAGAAAATATGGATGCAAACCTCAAGTCTTGCAGTATTGCTTTACCTTCTTATCTCATAAATCTCCAGGCATTCCTACATTTCAGGATTCACTAATGGTTTCCTACGGGTGCATTGTCCAGTTTCACAAAGTTGCAGTATCTGGAATATTTTATTTTATCTACTGTGCTTTCCATATATTAATTTTCATTCGGTAGTAATACACGCACTCGAGCTCTCACTCGACAAATTAGTGATTCCCAAATTTTTTGTTTCGACGCAGCAAAAGTAGAGAAAGTCCAGAAAGCCAAAAAACAATGGCGATGGGACTCGATGCGCTGGTCACGCACCACCAAAGAAAGTCACTGGGCTGACCCTAGCCATTCAAAGGAGTTTTCGTCATGAGTTTTGTGTTAATTTTGACAAAATGTCTAAATAATTTTTATGTTGCAACATTATTATACTATGTATTTTACTATGCGCCAAAACAAGAAGCTCGATACAACGTCATCATCTCTACATATAATTATCTCCCGTTGCGAATTTGATATTATAATTTCACTCAGATCTGTTGAACTGAGGAAAAACTCAAGCATTGAATTTGAAGACCGAAAATGTAGGAAGGTGTCCTTTCTTCTTCAGTTAGTACTAGTAATTGGGGAGGAGGGGACAAGAACATTCTAATCTAATGATAATTAAGTCTCGCTTAATTTCGTTCATTTTATTATCTACTCGTATAAATTCTGAACTTCGAAAACCGAGGAACATGTTCTCGAGTTAACCGTGGCTGTGTCTTCTTTCTTAAATATAGCTAAAAGCATCAAACATGTTTAAAGCGGTTGAAATGCATTATGAAGCTTCCTTTCGTGTAATTATTTGTTTATCGTTCGTCTTCGAAGCAAACCCCTGGCAAACAGGTTAGGTATGCACCCACGACACCAATTCACTGTTTCATGAAAATACAATGATCGATTTATTGATTTGTATTATTCTGCTTTTGCTTTTCTGCCACTTTTGGCAAATTCCGAAGATGAAGAGCAAGATGAATGATGATGAGACGGATGAAGGGACAATCATGTGGACGCACAACACGAGTCCCAAAGAGGGTTATACTGGCCGTGAGTCCAGACGCCAGAGCCTCCCTAGTCTGCAAAATGCGGTCCAGGGTGCACTGCGTGGAAGGTAGGTTAACATTTGGGTGTCATTGGAAAGGGTCACCTTTACATCCCGTAAATTCAACGATTCGATATGGATAAGTGTCTTCCATGGACGGAAGTGTAATCAATTGAGGCATACTTCATACTGATAACGTCGAAGGTGACATACCCTGTGTGCGCCAATCATATCTTTGACAATGTTAACGATGTTCATCGTCCCAAGAGCATAGAAATATCTGTGTACATTTTATTGAACAAGTAACATATTGCTGGGTGCAATAAGACCTTCACAGTTTAAAATGTACTGCTTAGCCTCTCATATGTTCGCTGCGACAAGGATGACTTAAGGTTAAATGTAATGGATGAAAGAACAAATGCCAAGAAATAGCGATGCCCTGGACAAAACTCGAACCCAGATCCTTTAGAGTTGAAATCTCAACCAACACGCAGTGGCCTCGGCAAGTAAGACTTCTATTTCCGTATCGCCTCACCGTTTCCATTGGATGTATTTGTTTCGTCTAAGCTCGCGAAACACAAACGTTTAACATTTGTCATCGTCTTAGAATATTGTAGAACTAGTCAATATTTTAACTATTGTGTAAAGATTTTATGAACTTATCTCTCGATATAGCTGACAACATTGGCGAATAAGGACACCTTTTCAGCACCGCACGTACCGCATTTATTGGTGTTTTTAAATACGTGCCTGTCGTACCTATGCAGTTCAGAAAATATAAAAGAAATTCCGTCTATAAATATCAAAAAGTTCACTCTCTCAGATAGGTTGAGTAGAACTGGACCTACAGTTTAAAGCTCTATCCGAATCATCGTGCAAGGTGCATTATTCCGGGAATCAAACCAGGAAACCATTTAAATGAAAATCCTCTGCAACCAATAATTAACAATTGAGGTCAACTCTCCTCAAACAACTATGAAACTGGAAAACAAGTCCTTGTAACAAAACTATAAGAATCTTAAGCAAATCTTTTGTCAACCGCCATATTAAGCAGCAACAACTTTTCAGTTTATTGAATCAACTATACCAAAGAGTTCAACAGTCGATTCTGGAGAACTCCAGCCCACCAGGAAACGCCCAGGACATTCTCTGGAAGCCTCAAAGTCTCAATCTCAGGTAAGCAAGACGCTTTTCGAACCTGATGCCGCAAGGTCTGCGAGGAAGCGAGAAAAAAATGTAAACTGTGGATCATGCAAGATTCAGATGGAAAATCAATGGCGGGGGAAGGGCGAAACAACACTAGACCCTTCCGGATCATGAATACCTGATCTGCTCTTGTTTCGATCGCCGAATGACTGTAAATATTTGAAAAGGAAACGCGGGATACGTTTCCGCCCAATAGCATTTGTTATTTGCGATTTAGGTCAAGGGACGGAAAACGGATGTCTACTCAGACCAGATCCTATTGTATTGCTTTCTTACTCATGATGTGCACCCGTGTTCGCAATTAGCGGTCGTAAGTCGCAAAATGTGACTGTACTTGGCGGCTACTTGAATCAATCAGGTCGCCAATATTACCGACTAAGGAATTCTGATCCTTCGAAAACTTGCAGGTTATCTTGAATCTTCATTGTAGAAATAGGGAATATTTGCTATTTGGAAATCATTGCATTGCGGAGCAAAGATGTGTGTTGAGCGTGGCAACACCGCACGCCCAATCACTACCGCGATGTCCGTTAAACCGTGCAAACTGCGGGCTGTCTCTGCGAGCGGTGACACCAAATTCAACACATATCTTTGATCCGTCAATAAAAATCTGTATAAGATCGGTTTCGCAATGCGAGTTGACAATGATAATGGGTTTTAAATACAGCCGAAAAGAGCTTCAAAGCAAGACCAAGGTCGTATTTGTAGGACTACCCAACACTAAGAACAATCAGGCGAAGCCAGGCCGGCTCGGTAGCACATTGGTAGAGTAATGGCACGGTATGCCACAAACCCGGGTTCGAGTCCTGGTCGAGCTTGTAATTTTCGCTAACAGTTCTACGTAAGAACAAGTTGTTTCACAAAATTGATGTGTCTTTTTTTGGCCGATTACAAGAAATTGAAAATTAATAATTGTGTTTAAAACCTATCTACCTGCACTGTATTCAAATTTCATCATGATCGGAGCAAAAGTGTTTTATTTATAGAATTTCAAAGATTTTGGAAATCACCAAAAAACCGGCCCTTTTTTTGTTCTCACGACGATAAAAAATCGAAAGCACACTCGAAAAAAAATTGGTTACCAGAGCTTAGCGCAGAATCGAATAAGTTAAATTTTGATGTAACTCTTTTTTATGTAGGGCTACTGGTTAATTTTTAATTAGAGTCCAAAGTCGGGTTAATCCGACAGTTTAGCTGCCTTAGCATTTCTGCACTTTTGTCGTTTGTTTTTGTTGGGTCATACATTGTGCTACATTTTTGTGTTAAAAGGAAAACCCTTGTCGAAACTCTTGGGATTTCGGACTCAATCTCAGGGAATCCATCAACAGTGGACAAGCGCATGTAACAGTTACAAGGAGCGAGCAGGTGAAAGCACTTCCAGGGCTTTGTCTGGTGACTGCAAATTGTACCGAAACTTTACGGTTCACCTCAAAATTGAACAAGAACTACGCCTCTTATTGGAAAACTCTTTATAGAGTCAATATACCATCTGTCGCTTCATATTTATTGTAATAAGTAATGGGAATACTTGTCATACTTTATTCATATTCTGTTACCATTGAAGATATAATTTGCATTATTTTCATTTTTTAGTACAAATCGCTTTTAACCATTCATGAAAATAAAATACCCTTCATGAAATCTGAGTCCACATTTTCATACTAACCACAAGCTTAACCACATCTGTGTTTGGTTCCTTTGAAGCTCCGGGAAAACCTCATTTGTTAGCCCATGCGAGCTGACACGATCATTTATTCTCTCATCAGGCGATGAAATCTTCACTTTAACTCTTGCTAGCGACCTTCCCACCTTGTTAGAACCACGACCTGGCCACACGAGTAACCGGGCGTGATTGAAGGCTTAATAAAAGGACCCACTTAAGTCTTGTACACTCTATATGCTGCGTCCATTCCGCAAAGAATGAGGAAGGGGGAAAATTGGTTTCGTGCTGCACGGAAAACCATTTAGCTTCCCGCCTCACGCGACGGGATCCATTGTGTCGCTCTTCACCTAAAGTCGCCCGTGACAATGGGCTGGCGTTTTCACCTCTTGTGCTCAAAAGGAACAACAATCAATCTCCACGTGCGTCGACGAACCCTGTTAGCTTAATGAGTTTAAGTTCGGGTCGCCCCGTTATTGATCAAATAATCATGTTCTATGTAAGAGTCTTCTTCACAATCTCTTGCTAATTAGTCTGTAATCACAAGGGCGATTTCAGAGCATATACCGTGATTTTTTTTGTTTTGTTTTCTTTGTTTCTTGAAGCCAACTTCGTGTTCAAATTGGTTATTGGTAATTGATCTACAGTTTATAGTTGGACACCAAATCGCTCGGTCATTCGACCCCACTGGGAATCAAAACCCGTAGGATGCAAGCAAGGTATTCTTTTCCAATGGTGGCAACAAGGCATATTTAACCCCAATAATATTGTTGCTCCCTCAAAGAACACTTCAGATTGAAGCTATTATGTTCCTGCAACACCCTTCTAATGATTACCATAAATTACAGTGACTGAAATTAGATATATGTGTGCAATATGTTTATGGTAACATCAATTTTCCAGGGGGCGCGTGACCCCCCTTGCCCCCCTACAGGACGCCCATGGCAGTGTTATGTGTTTTGTTTTAATAGGGCTGAGGCGATACCACTTTCAAATTTTGCGGTATCGAACCCGGAACCCCTTGATTACAAGGCGACGACGCTACCACTGTGCAGTTTATTGTTAGGTTCGAAACTGTTGCGGTTAAAGTATTGGAAGATAACAATTAATAACTCTACGCTAAATTTTTGAACAGAAAACAATATTTCTAAATCATAAATAGTGGCACCGTTTTCATTATCGAGAAGTTGCTTGATGGACTACTACTACTACTACTACAGTGATAACTCACTACGAGAGATCTCAGACCGAAGTGACACGCATCAGAAAAGCGGCTTGGAAACGAACCTTCCGAAATACATGCAACGTTTCGTATCGGTGTGCACATGTTGCTTGTTGCTTGCCTGTCGCCTCAGTTTGGGGATCGCAAATGTGCAGTGAATATTTATTTACTGCCGGTCCCCGTGGCGGTGTGGTTAGCACATCGCGCTACGACGACAGGGGTCCCGGGTTCGAATTCTGGCCTTTGCGTGGATGTTTGTGAGTGTACATTCATCAATTTCATCATATCATCACTCATCCCCACCTTCGCAAATTAGTCAAAAGTAGCACAAGAAGCGAAGTGAAATAAAGCAAGTTAATAATCAACAATTCAATAACAATAATATTTATTTACTGACTGAAGGGGTCCGTGTAGCATGCTACTTGTTGCTGAGGTCTGAAAGCTCCCTAAGTGCACAAACCATACTATACGCACAACAGCAGAACAAGTCACAATTCATTATGTTGTGCGGGTTGCATATTCAATGGCCCCTGAAAATTTCACATTGAAGTTGATGCCTGAAAGAGTCAAGTAATCAAAGCGAAATTATTGTGCGTTACAAGGGAGTTAAAAATATAGCTATACCATGTCCTAACTATCTCTGGAGCAAAGCCGCGCAAAGCGACAAAGAAGGAGGGATTGAGTGCACAGAGTGAAGCAGTACACGCTGCTGGGAAGGCTGGTAACTGCAATATCTTTCCCACCCTCAACGCAATCCCGTTCCTCTCACGTGTTCATTGGTGGAGCCGTCGTGCGTCACTACTTGCGCAGAGACTTGATTTACTTCGCCTGCTTCAGAGATAGATGGGACAGAGTGTAACTCTAAGCATGACATATTGTTGAAATTCAATAAAAAAAATTTATTACTGTTTCTTAATGTGTAAATTTGTGTATTTTTCTTAACGATTGTTTATTTATATTTTCATTATTTAAGTAAGCATTCAATAATGCTAACGTACCATGAAAGTGAGTAAAGTGTGCGAAATGGTACTCTTTAAGTAAACCTTTGTTTGATATGTTGCTATTAAATATTTTTTACGAAATTCATGCAAGAATATTTTTGTCAATATAAACTACAATTTATTGAAAATTAACATTTATTTTGCATATTTTAAAATCCTGCTAAGCACGCAGATTCGCTGCCAAATGATTTTGAGTAAAAAGTCTAGGCTTACCCGAACACAATCTACAATATGAACTTCCTAAGGGGGCAGATGATAATAAATATGAAAATATTTTAGATTTCTGATATAGTCTGCAAGTAAATATTGGACACGACTATTTCAAGAACACGGTAGTTAATACGAAGGTTCGTATCAGGAAAATACAATTTTCGAAGGGAATTCATACGTGATATTATATTTCCCGAAACGCGTTGCTAGGGTTACCAAGAAAGGGAAGTTGGGTAGATAGAAGACATTTTCGTATCCAAGAATTTCAGTTCCTTCTGCCGTTTATGCATGGGGCCCTATGGATAACTGAGTTTTTTCCTCCTCTACGAATAAAACTTGTTTCAGATCTTGTCCAGAACAGTTATGGTAAATAAGTTTCTGTAAAAATTTCCCCGAAAAATTACCTGTATTTTTAATGACTCTATACTGTATATTATTTTTTAAGATTGATTGAAAAGATATAATACATTTATAACTGAAAGAGTTATAAATAGGGCTAGGATTTTCATGACTTAACATATTTATTTTGGTTAGGGTGATGTGTTCCCTAAATATATAGAAATTCATATTATGAAGAAACTAATTAAATTAGGTGCATTTTAAGGGCATATTTAGGCATATTGCAACGTCCGCGCGCCGGAGCACTGCAAACTACACCACGGAGCGGTGCAAAAGTGTACCCATATATGCTAGCTTGTAGCCAGCCGAAGACATGGACTCAAAGTATCTCAGGGCTTGCGGGGTTTAGTATGGAAAGGTCAAAGGTCAACTTGTAAAAGTTTATTTATATTTATACACTCATGTAAATAACCAGTTTAGCACATACGCTCTTAAATCCTCCTCAGTGAGGTACCTGGGCAGTATTAGTATGTTTATCTAATTTAGGGGGGGGGGAATCAACTAGTACAGGTAACCAATAGGAACCTGGGTAGCCGTCACGTGCCACGCCGTCTGGGGACAACATGCGAAAGCGTCAATAGCGAGGGACGGGCCAAGGGGCCCGCGGTTTCACAAAGGTGTTGGTGTGAAAGGACGCCGCAAAGTCAATCCAGCTACGACAAGGGAACGGTTCGGTCCCTTGGCATGTCCAGTCAGTAGCAAGAGACGGCAAGGTACAAAGGGTAGGTCTGGAAGCACCCAGGAGACTTGGGCTTGGGCCGCCACGACCCAAGGGTAGCACATCAAGCTCTTATGGGGCAGACCAGGTAGGTAGGAAAACTGCTTTTTTTATTCTCCTCCTTCCTTCTCAAGGAAGCTATTGGATCCTGGTAGGGGAAACTTCCAGACTAGATCTGGGAACCAGGTCTTTCGCAGTCGGCATCTGGCAGTCGACTGAGCTCCGGGCCTCGCTGCTTTGTTTATATACTGTTTGGTGGCAGCACTGAGGCGGGTGGAGAATATCGGAACTAAGCCGGCTGCAGCGCTGCAAACTCCCTTCAAATTCACGAGATGCAACTCGTGCGTTATAAAATATCAAGTTTAGCATTGTAAAAACCACTAGCATGTGGCGATATAAACTTAACACTTGTGTGCTAAACTGAACACTTTACATTAAAGAAATTACAAGATAAAGAGATTCGACAATGCAAGTTACAAATTAAACAACAATTACTGCACAAAAGATAACTGAATGCGTAAACCACGCAGGGTATTTAGCATGCTTGCTTTAACCAAAACGTGCGTGTTACAACAATATATGTTTCATGCCTAACAACAATGCACTCAAAATTAGATCAAAGATAAATCAAACGCATAAGCGTCGCAGGGCATTTCTCAAGTTAATAATTATATATTAAAGAATATGGCTATCACGTAGGATAGCTAAATGTGATGACCACGCAGGGTCGTTACATATGCCCCTCTCTCGGGCAAAAATTTTGAGGAAAATTAAAAAGTTTAAATTTTCAGAAATTTTTTTTGGTAAACCAGAGTCTATATCTCTTTTACTTTTTCAATCACTAAGTCTTTTCTTCATTCACTATTTGTCTTCTCCGTTCGGGGGAACACCTGAAGAGACGAAGGTTGTCAAAATTCACTCGGTCAACTGGGTTCTTGGTCGTCGGGTTCAACAGCAGGGCAGTGTTGCTTCGAACATCCGAGGCGACATAGGGGCCAATGTATACCTCAAACAATTTGGCGATAGTCCTGTTCTTTCGGGAACTTAACTTGTGATTCCTGACAAGAACCAAGTCACCTTCTTCTAATTGAAGAGCGTTTCCTTTTTACTTTTATTCTTCTGTATCAACAATTGTTGAGCCTTGCTAGAGTGTTTAGATATGGCTTCGTCGTAGAGATGGTGAAGTAGTCCAGAACTTCATTAGACAGGGATACACGGAATAGCAACCCAAGAGGAAAACATTTCGAAATATCTGAGACAGGGTGCATGGCAAGTTAATCAGCGAACTCATAATCAATAAATTCATAATGAGACACAATATTAGCTGGACGAAGTTCCAAATCTTCCAATCTTCATTCTCCAGTAAAGCCATCAGGAAAAGCGGTATAGAATGCGACTCGTAAAGAAATGTCTCAGCACACTGCTTATATCCAACATTCTTCAATGGTACGAGCTTCTCAAAAATAATCTCCAAATTGCGTCTCAGCACATTTAGGAACTCCTGCTTATGGGAATCAGTCAAAATATCTAATACCTCTACCTTCCTTGAGAGGTAAGCGGGTTTATACATCTCAGCCTTCTCTACCTGGGCTACGTGGATGTACCGCACAGCTTCAATATCCAGAGGATTCCCTTCCTCATGTTCAGGAGTCTTCACGAAAAACAACTCTGCTGAGTGCTGTCTGAAGCATGACATGACTTCAAGAAGATTCGCAACATATTTCTTCAACATAAAAACTGCAGTACTAAAAGATATTCCACCGAATTCTAGCTCTACTCGCCTACTTCCAAAAACTCGCTTTCTGTGGGTACCAGAGAAATCAACTAATCTTATTTCTGGAACCTTTTGTACCTGAATGCCTGGTATTTGATCCTTTAGTTTAGTCCAGACCTTATGACTTAGAATTGAACATTCGCTTCCGGTATCAATTATACAGTTTATCGGTATTTCCATTAATTTTGCAGACACTGCTGGTGATTTGTAACTGGTCTTAGAGGCTCGTGCAGATTTCAGATCACTTTGCAAATTTATTTCCTCTGTTTTGGACAATTGAAAATTTACTTTTAGTTCCTGGATAGACCTTAGTGGTCGCTCCTCCGAGGCCCCTTGCCTAAATGGGAACGAAGCACCTAGACAAGGCTCTAGTTTGTTTGACTAGACTGTGACCTTTGGTTATGCAGGAAGTCCCGGGTTGTCTCTAGGGCTTCCTCCTGCTCAGAGGTCAAGTCTTCTCTGGTTGGTGACTGCCTTCTAGTCTGTTCTGCATCCCGAGGTGAGTATCGTCTAGGGGAACTCGCATCCTGATAATTCCTTATATCAGGGAAGCTTCGAACTCTTTCTGGATAAGGTCGATTAAAGTTCCTCTGACCATCCTGTTGTCTGCGGTCCGCTCCTCTCCAACCTTGTCTTCTATAAAACTTTGGAGTCCTCGCAGCATTCCTTTCTCTACCTCTGGTTCTGGTCTCGATGTTGCGGACTTTGAAGCTCTTATTATTGATTCCAGACTCTTTACTCTTGGGGTCTTCCTTATTTCTCCAGGCATCGGGATCGTCATAGATGTCGAAGTCCTTGAGAAAACTGGTCAATTCATCAACTGATCTTGGAGCATGCGCAAGGCAGAGGTTCCGGATACGATTCGGCAGCTGTCCTATTATTAGATTCAGCACTTCACTTTCGCTGAAATTGTCATTCAAGTTTCGATAGGCAGCGTAGATGCTCCAAGCGAAGCTCTCCATATTCTCATGGACTGGGCGAAAATATCGTCGATTTCTCACAGCAGTTAACTGTCTCTGTTTGGCTTTCTCAGAGGCAAACTCATCCTTAAATCTTAGGCAAAATTCGGCATAGTTGACAAAACTATCTATGTTTCCCGCCAGCCAATGTTCAGCCTTGCCTGCAAATACTCTAGGAAGTAACTCAAGTCTATAGTGCTCAGGTATCTGCATAAGCTCGAAACTGACATTGAGCTCTCTAAGGTACTTCTCTGCCGATTGGGCCTCGATATCGCCTTTGAATTTTGGTATGTGGGCGATATCAGCCATCCTAGGCATCTTGAAATCGGCTCTACGTCGAGGAGGAGATCCATCAGAACTGTCTCCCTCTCTAGGTCGCTTACCTCTATCTGTTCGAACTGTTCTTTCGACGCAGTAGGGACTTTGCACTACTCTAGGAGGTTCAAATGTGACCGCTTCCGGGTTTAAGCTTCCACCCCGTTCAATAGAATCCGGGAGTACATCTGAAGTGGCTTCGGTTTGCAACTGCAGTCTTTGAAACTTATCCTGCAGCTCACCTACTTTTCTAATTATAGTTCCAGTTTGTTCATGGATCTCTCTTCGAAGGGACACTTCCAGTCTCTTGGTCTCTTCACGGAGAGAGTTCACTTTTTCTCCAGCAGTTGTTACAACATCTTCCCGGAGATTCCGCGTCAATGCATCGGCAGCCTCCTTCTGCTCTCGTACAGTTTTTTCCATCTGCTCGGTCCTTTCCCCAAGGGTTTTTACCACTGAACTCATTGCTTCGACAGAGGCCTCTATATGTTTAACCCTCTCGGGATCTTCATTAGTAGCTTCCCCTCTAGACTGGACCAGCTCTAAGCAGGTATCTAGATTGCTCCTCATCTGCTCATGCTCTCTTTCTATCTCTCCACGCCACTCAGCTAAGGGCTCTAGTTGTTCTTCTACTACCCTTACTACCTCCTGTTGGCAAGAGATCCGGATTTTCTCCAACTCTTCTCTAACACTATCTCGTTGGTCAACCTTAAGCTGAGAGAAAAGCGTTCGCAACTCCTCTCTACCTTTCTCGGCTTCTAGCTGCCTTCTGTCTTCCTCTTCTTCCTTATCTTTCTTTCTCTTTTCTTCTTGACTTTCCACCAGGACACGGATAACTTCTAACTCCCTTTCTCTTTTCTCTTCAGCTTCTCTCTTCTCCACCTCTCTTTTCTCTTCAAGAGACTTTATCAGAGTCCTAAACTCCTGTACCTCTTCTTTTCTTTTAGCTTCTTCTTCTGCTTTCTCTCTGGCCCTTTTAGCTTCTTCTTCTGCTTTCTCACTGCCCCTTTTTGCTTCGTCTTCTGCTTTCTCTTCTTTAATACGGGCTATCTCCTCTTCCTTCTCAAGTAGTCTCCTCTCCTCCATGGATTCGACCACCTGTCTCAGCTCTAACAACTCTTTCTTTCGAGTTTTCTCTAATTGAGTAGTTTCCTTTTTTCTTTGTTTTTCATCAATCTGTCTACGCTCTTCCTCTTCTTTCTTACGTTCCTCTTTATCTTTCATCAACCACTCCAGCAGCCAATGATCTGATTGGGTCTTACTTGGAAGACTTGGTTCAAGCAGGGACGCTACCAAGGGTACTGATAAGCATGTTTTACACCTAGCCTCTGCAACAGTCTCTGAGGTCTCTTCTTGCCCCTCGCATACCCAATGGAAATTCTTGAGACACTGGAAACACTGGAAGGACTCCATCTCGGCTCCAGGATCATCACAGCATGCGAACCCAGTCTCACCTTCCGTGGTTTTTCTCCCTCTGCTCCGTAGACTCATTCCGGACGTTTCTCTTTCCATTTTGTCACACGCGAATATGTCACAATACTTTACCTTCGTGAATTCTGTATGGTTATCCAAAACCACTTTACCTTCACTACCTTCGTGAATTCAATAGACGAACACTGTCACTAGCACTTGCACCTCAACCAGTGAGCCACTTCTAGTCCATATACGGCTTCACTATGTAACCAATCCGACCCCACGTTTTACAAGTCGAGCCCTGTGTTTTTGCAAATTCGGGCCCCACGTTGGGCGCCAAAATCTTTTGCAACGTCCGCGCGCCGGAGCACTGCAAACTACACCACGGAGCGGTGCAAAAGTGTACCCATATATGCTAGCTTGTAGCCAGCCGAAGACATGGACTCAAAGTATCTCAGGGCTTGCGGGGTTTAGTATGGAAAGGTCAAAGGTCAACTTGTAAAAGTTTATTTATATTTATACACTCATGTAAATAACCAGTTTAGCACATACGCTCTTAAATCCTCCTCAGTGAGGTACCTGGGCAGTATTAGTATGTTTATCTAATTTAGGGGGGGGGAACCAACTAGTACAGGTAACCAATAGGAACCTGGGTAGCCGTCACGTGCCACGCCGTCTGGGGACAACATGCGAAAGCGTCAATAGCGAGGGACGGGCCAAGGGGCCCGCGGTTTCACAAAGGTGTTGGTGTGAAAGGACGCCGCAAAGTCAATCCAGCTACGACAAGGGAACGGTTCGGTCCCTTGGCATGTCCAGTCAGTAGCAAGAGACGGCAAGGTACAAAGGGTAGGTCTGGAAGCACCCAGGAGACTTGGGCTTGGGCCGCCACGACCCAAGGGTAGCACATCAAGCTCTTATGGGGCAGACCAGGTAGGTAGGAAAACTGCTTTTTTTATTCTCCTCCTTCCTTCTCAAGGAAGCTATTGGATCCTGGTAGGGGAAACTTCCAGACTAGATCTGGGAACCAGGTCTTTCGCAGTCGGCATCTGGCAGTCGACTGAGCTCCGGGCCTCGCTGCTTTGTTTATATACTGTTTGGTGGCAGCACTGAGGCGGGTGGAGAATATCGGAACTAAGCCGGCTGCAGCGCTGCAAACTCCCTTCAAATTCACGAGATGCAACTCGTGCGTTATAAAATATCAAGTTTAGCATTGTAAAAACCACTAGCATGTGGCGATATAAACTTAACACTTGTGTGCTAAACTGAACACTTTACATTAAAGAAATTACAAGATAAAGAGATTCGACAATGCAAGTTACAAATTAAACAACAATTACTGCACAAAAGATAACTGAATGCGTAAACCACGCAGGGTATTTAGCATGCTTGCTTTAACCAAAACGTGCGTGTTACAACAATATATGTTTCATGCCTAACAACAATGCACTCAAAATTAGATCAAAGATAAATCAAACGCATAAGCGTCGCAGGGCATTTCTCAAGTTAATAATTATATATTAAAGAATATGGCTATCACGCAGGATAGCTAAATGTGATGACCACGCAGGGTCGTTACAATATATGGCCATTTTTACGTGATAGAGCATATTATAATAAATTTTTGGTCATAGTCAGCATAATTTTGCTTTTTTCAAGGAATGTACAGCCATTTTCGAAGTTGATTCGTTCCTACTCCCACGTTCACTCAAGTTGTTGATTTTTTTCAATTATACGCACCAGTTTATTTCCAGGAAAACTGTGAAAATCAATGTCATTCGGCTCAAGTTCTGTAGTATCGAGAGAAAAAAAATTCTCCCAATAGTTCTTTTTTCAATAGAGCACAAAACCCTTTCCTCATTTTCGTTGACACTTCACCACAAGCACCATGTAAGTTATTCACAGTTTTATTCACAACGAAATTGAGGAAAGTTTCGAAAATACAAAAGAAAGAGTATCATAAATTGTACTCTATTCAAAAAAAAATATTGAGAGAAAAAGTTTTTCTCAATACTACAGAACTTGAACCAACTGACATTGTTTACTTTAAATATGTTACGCTTTTGTCAGCGGAAGTAGAAAGAAGCTTTTCTCATTACAAGGCTTTGTTGACTGACAATAGGCAATAATTTTTATTTTAAAATTTACAGTATTCATTGTACATCGCAACTCAGAGCTCATAAAGTGAACTAAAAATAGTTCGTGAAAATGTCTCAGCATATATTTAATATTGATGTTTGAAACAGTTCTGTTGTAATGGTAATATTTCAAATTAACGTGCATATTTTTTTAAAAGTTTAGGTCATAAGAGCATTTTTTATTTTGCATATGTTGGTGATTTTTGGGTCATAAAAATCGTAGGTAGCTCTAGTTATAAATGTATGCTTAACAAGAGAGCATCAAAAAAGTTCTGATATGAACAAATGTTCTTGGGTTACCAGCCAGGTTAAATTGGTGTTAGCGTCCAACGTTTGCTCTCATCTTGAAGGCTTCATTTTTCATTCCCTGATGATAAGAGCAATGTACGCACAAAACGTTGGACGCTAACACCAATTTAACCTGGCTGGTAAACCGAGAACACTTGTTCGAATCACGTCGCCAGAATAGCTACAATTCCTAAATGTTTTGATTTTGATTGATTGATCGATTGATTTTTGTTATTTAGAGTACATTTTCTGCCACTTTTAGTATATCTTGACGATGATAACGAGTGATGATATGATGAAGTTGATGAACACTCACACAGAAGACCCATGTCCAGACCGAGTTTCGAACCCGGGACCACTGGCGTCGTAGGGTGATGTGATAACCACTCCGCCACGAAGAACGACTAAAATTAAAATGTGTGTCCGATTAATGAAATTTTGAAAGGGGCAAGTCGAGGGGATCGAACTCATGACCCACTACAAAGCCAGATTCGAACATCCTTTCATTAATCATCTAATCATCACCAATCATCACCATGGTTGGGATTAACCCACAGGCAGAAAATGGGTTTAAATAAACAACATTCAATAAAATAATAAATCATCCTGCCTTTTTTCGTGCGAATATACCTAGGTATAAGTGGTAGACATTGATTGAGTTTGTGTTTTAAGTCCACTTTATGCACAGCAAGGCTAACTGAGACTGGATCTACAGTTTATATTGGGATCCGAACCACTATGTGCCTCCAACGGGTATCGAACCCGGGACCCCTTGATTACAATGCGACGACGCTACCACTGCGCCATCGGGGAGGCCATAAGTGGTAGACAGAATATAAAAATATTTTTAAAAAAATAACATTCGTTGCTTTTTATTATTGTTAAGCTTCTATTATTTTTGTCCTCAAAAATTACAATAATGCAGCGCACGTCATCAGCCTCCTCTCCTCTTCCATCTTGTGCACCCCTGACTGTTAAGTGTAATCTCGTGATACCACGTAGCCTCACGTTTGTATTTACGGGATAGTGCGGAGTTTAGTTTCTGTTTGTTTAGCTGATCGCTTCTCTCCGAATGAGTATTCGTGCTTGCATCTCTGACTGTGTGTTATTGTTGTATTTTACGCATTGTAGTCATTGCTGTGTGCATTATGAGCTGCGGGAAACGTAAGCACAATTCTGCCAGGAAACACATATATTAATCGTTCTGTACTCCTACTGTATAAATGTAATTTACATATCCTCTTTTTACTAATTAATAAGATATATCTACATTTATCTAAGCCTCGTCAGTAGTGCCTATCAGGTGGCTTAGACTTCTACGTATATTAAACAATTTAAGGTAAATATTAAGACACAAAAATATGTAAAACAAGTTGATCTTGACTATCGCATTTATCTCTATGATAACGGGGATCTCGAAAGTTTGAAAATTTCCAACCATGTGAATACGGCTGATTGAATTGTGTTTTTCAGTTATAAACTTTATACTTGTGCTGCACTTTACTATATCAAAGACAATGCTTAAATTGATTCAGGTGCCAGGTTACAAAAATAATTACCCATAGTAGCGTAGATACTAATTACTCCGATACACATTCCCTCAGATTGTATGGTTACAGTTTAGAGAATGTGGATGGCAATGTTATCATTCTTACCCAGCTGTATTTCTCTAGTAGCGAATGTGTGTTTTGTTATGTCAAGGAAAAAAGTAAAGTAAAGTGCTCCCATGTGCTTTGCACCACGCCATGAAGGCGTATAGGGGGTGTGAGGTTAGGGCACCACACTTTATCGCTCTCGGCCGAGCTGGGGGTGATGTGATCAGCACCACGCCCCTGGCGCCTTTACCACCCCCCCCCCACCGAGTTTCCTCCAGGTACCCACTTTATACGACGCTGGGTGGGCGCCGGACGCGCTTGCCAAGAAAAGGTGAAACTAAATACATACACGATATTCAACATATGTTCAATATCGCACATAATTTTGTCCTATTCTAACAGTACGTTACGGGATAGCAGCTCTTCAAGTGATCTATTTTATCCTGATCATTGCAATCGAACTACGACTATCCTACTCCTTCTTAATTTTTCTATTCTACCTACCTTTTTCCAATATTCTCTAGAGGGAGATTGACGTAAATTGTTGACGAAATAGGCAAGAAGAAATTGCTTTATTTTTGGTAACAATCCATGGTAGTGGCATAATGCCATTATTTGCAGATGTGATGGGGTTTGTTTTCACACAAAATGTTAGCTGACCTGAAGATCAAAGTTTCCGACAAGTTGGAAAATTATTATTTGTAGGCTTGTGATTGATGTTTAGGCTATCCGTAAATACTCTTGAAAGCACGGAATATTACGTTGATATTTGGGATAAGCTTGGTGCTTAAGTAGAACTTACTAGAACTTAACTGACTGTTAGGAATGCTGGTCCTTTTTAATGTATGGCAAAATAACTTGAACTTATTACTTCTTTGACAAGTTGATGAACAGTATTGGCGAATGCCTCCCCGATGGTAGCGTCATCGCATTGTAATCAAGAGGCCCCGGATTCGATACCCGGTGGAGGCCATTAGTGGTTCGGATTCCACTTTGAACTGTAGGTGCAGTCCCGATTAGCCTTACTGTGCACAAAGTGGAATTAAAACATCAAATCAAGTATTGGCGAATGGTAAAATGTACCATATTAAGTATAATGTTAATTGCAAGTAGTTTGAAAAAATATTCCGAATACCTGAAGTCTGTTCGGTGTACTAAAGAGCAATATTAATTTGCAACATTTGTTCAACGTGTGATCGAATATTCGTCTGTTAGTTTCATTGCTTTTTCTGGAAGTTTCGTATTTGGTAACATCTCTGACATTTAACGATTTACTTCGTTTCATTGTTGCCAAAATTGAGTTCACGACACATGTTTTCATCTTGACCCATATGTTTCCTCGATATTTGCGCATGGCATGACGACGACATTTGAACACCTTCATAAAATGTTCCTTGAAATTAACGTTCTTATTGCGTTCCACTTTATTTGCGTTTTGCACTGAAGCAATGTTGACTATAAATTTGGTTTCTAGTTGTTAAAACTCTGAACTCTTATTTTCGTAAACTTTTCTCCATTTTTACTACTCGTAATTTTTACTCCAGTTAATTTGCTATTTCTTTTTCTTGTAATTAATACTGATATACGAGGACTGGCTATAAAAACGAGACTGGCAACCTTGTCGGAAGTATACTTGCAGCAGTGGCGAGTGCATGCACGGGAAATAAACCTTGAAGCTTCAAGATGCTGACGACAGAAGCCTGGGTTGCTGGCACTCGTAGTTAGTCTGTGAGCAGATTTTAAACACAATTATTAATTTTCAGATTTTTAAAACCTGTCAAAAAACCGTTCTTATCAATTTTGCGAAACAACTTTTCTTAGTATTGGGTAGTCCTACAAATGAAATGTTGGTTTTGTTTTGAAGCTCCTTGCTGATATCATCTCACTCCCCGTTCCTAAGACTTACTTCATGATAAATAAAATACATTACGTACAACACCGAACGATGATAACACCTGTTTAATTGTGTAAAACTAACACATAATATATCACAATAAACACGTATTCAAGTATACTTTCACTCCATGTTCATCCATCCATATCACGAAGTTGCGTCGTCATGGCAACCTACACAGACTATAAACTTGGTTACCTTCTCTTTATAATTTGCACCTATCATTCGCATCTGATTCTGAAATACATTATCATTATCAATTCACATTGTGAAACCGATTTTATACGGATTTCTATTCAACGGAGTAAAGTTGTACGTGGAACGTGGCAACATTGCAAGCACTGACTCGCAGTTTCCACAGTTCAACGGACATCGCTGCGTGCCGTGTTGCCACGTACAACGTACAGCTTTACTCCGTTGTATAAAAATCTGTATAAAATCGGTTTCGCAATGTAAATTGACAATGATAATGTATTTTTTTTTTAAATGCAAAGAGCTTAAAAACAAGACCAATATTGTGTTTGCATTTTCTCGATACTAAGAAAAAGTTGTTTCGCAAAATTGATATGAACTGTTTTTTGACAAGTTTAAAAAAATTGAAAATTAATAATTGTGTTTAAAACATCTCTACTTGCACCGCACTAAAATTTCATCACGATCGGACAACTCGCTTTTTATTTATAGAACTTCAAAACGAGCGATCGTTTGCGAAACTCCAAAGAAACCTGTTTTCTGTTCTCGTGACGATAAAAAATATAAGGCATACTCGAAAAAAAATAGCTAGCATAGGTTAACGCAGAATTGAATGATGTAACTAGTTTCTTTGTAGGTCTACTGGTTAATTTTTAATTGCAGTCTAAACTCGATTATCTATAATATTTAACCCGATAGTAGATGCTGGTTACTCTGCAGCTCTGCATACACTGTGTACAAATTGCCACCTGGCAACACCTGATATCCCACACTTACACAGTCACTTGATATTTAATGTTGTAATTTCTCACTCTTCGATTCATACAGTAAGTTCCAATGGATCTTTAGTAGATAAAAGTGGCTCTAAACCAAGGTTTGCTTATAACGTGTTATTATCTCGGATTTGACGTCTGGACGTAGTTTTAATATATATGCCAAAGATATATATATATATATATGTGCGCAGAGTTGATTGACAACATTTGTTAATTGAAGGGCTCGATTATAAAACATGGTAAGTGACAAAATGATTTCGAGATATTGAAAGTTGATGCTTCAAAAAAATCTGATTTACAAATTAAAATACATTTCTAAATTATTTACAGCAAATATGATTCACTTGTATGTTTACTATCATACAAACATGATATTTCATTCGAATTATTTTTTTCGGTGGTGCTACATGCTATTTGTTTGAGGGTTGTTCAAGGAATTGTTGTAGTTACCATGGCTTACATGCAACGATATTATCAAAATGAGTGATCAGATACCGCTTTATTCAAGCTAACTTGTGATGTCAGTTCAATAATAATATTTTGACATTAAACTTTTTATAGAAACCATAACAATTTGTAACACAAAAATGAAAGCCTTTAATAATAATACTTTTATTGAATAAACAATAACCTGAGCTCAGGGCCCGATTAAGACGAAATTGGGCCTGATGCTTGAAATTTTCGGTGAACAATAAACACAACGACGTTATAGTTACGTCTCAGCGCAAAGAATAATAGTAACTGTATAATAAGTAACGCTGTGTCTAGGCGTCCGCTCCAAATTTCATTCTAAGATTTATTTTCAGGTTGATATAGCAAAAGAAAACTGTTCAGCTTTCGGAAAATTCTCGTCTGTTTTCATCTGGGCCTATTTCAGGAATGGGCCTAATGCTGCAGCATCAATAGCACCCACCTTAATCCGGCCATGTGCGCTACTTGTTGCAACATGTTTTTGCTTTCATATGTCTATTACTGAAATGAACACCATTAGAAAAGTATATTTCTTTGTTATACTACGTTCGTATTTTAAAAAAATAAGTTCTGAATGCTTGTGATTAAAAATAAATTCCTTATATCTATATGGAGATCAATATTTCTGAAAAAATGTTTATATATGAGCGGTTTTTAAGCTTCACATATCTACTTCACTCACACAAAAGCTCTATTTATTACCTCAGTATGCCAAGCAGAATGCGATTCACAAACCTCTCTTGATACAAAGTTGTTTGGTTTGGTTTGAGTTGGTATTTTAAGTCCACTTTATGCACAGTAAGGCTAATCGGGACTGGACCTACAGTTTAAAGTGGGATTCGAACCACTTGTGCCTCCACCGGGGATACAAAGTTGTGTTACGTAGACTATCCAAATTGCATACAATGGCAATATTAGATTTTTGTGATTCAATAAGCAATTTATACATAAAATAGGGATGGTCTCTTTATTGCGAAAAATTGAATATCTAAAAATTATTTTCGAAAATGAAAAGTGGAAGTACGAAAAGAATTCGAAAAGCGAAAAACGAAATACGAAAATTTATTCGAAAAACGAAAAACAATATTTCTAAAAAAAAAACTATTTTCTTGCGAAAGATTTTTTTTCGAAAAACTATTTTTTTCCGAAAAACAAGAAACTGAAAAACGATTTTTTTTCGATAAACGAAAAAAGATTTTTTTGAAAAACGAAAGACGATTATTTTCGGAAAATGAAAAACTATTTTTTTTCGAGAAACTATTTTTTTTTCGAAAAACGAATATTTTTTAAATATTTTTTTTCGGAAAATGATTTTTTTAGAAAAACAAGGGAAAAACGATTTTTTTTCGATAAACGAAAAACGATCTCTTTTCGGACGAAAAACTTTTTCTTCGAAAAATTTCAATCGAAAGAACATTTTTTTCGAAAAGGCCATCCCTAGTTTAAATCTCTATCTTGAAGATAACCATTACCGGCCCCGTTGCGGTGTGGTTAGGAAATCGCGTTACGACGCCAGGGGCCCTGGGTTCGAATCCCGGCCTGGGCATGGATGTTTTTGAGTGCATATTCATCAATTTCTTCGTAACATCACTCATCTCCATCTTCGCAAATAAGCCAAAAGTGACACAAGATGCCAAGTAAAATAAAGCAAATCAATGAAGACACAATTATGACCTTGTAACTTTCTGTTGTATTTTTCATTAACTTGACATGTTTGTACTAACTAACTAACTCTCTAGCCTTCTCAAACCCGAAGGTTCATGGCTGCAGCAACACAGGCCTTACATCTGTCCCTATCCTCAGCAAGATCTATATACTCTTTTCCATCCCTACCGATTTCCTTGAGGTCCATCTCAACGTTGTCCCTCCATCTTCGTCTTGGCTTTCCTACAGGTCTCTTACCATCAGGTTTCCCAACAAGAATCCTGTAAACTCTTATTTTCTCTCAAATTCGTGCCACATGGCCTGCCCACATAAGTCTTCTTGATTTAATCATTTTAATAATATCTGGACATGAATACAAATTATGTAGTTCTAAAATATGTAACCTTCTCCATTCACCTGTCTCCTCACCCATTTCAGGTCCAAATATTTTCCTAAGGATCTTATTTTCAAATACTCTCAATTTATGTTCCTCTTTCAATGTAAGGGACCAAGTTTCACACCCATATAATACTACAGGCAAAATTACTGTTTTGTATATTTTAACTTTTAGTTTCTTAGATATTAAACGAGAAGACAAAAGTTTATGAAGAGAGAAGTAACATGCATTTCCTGAATTAAGCCTACTTTTTATTTCCTCTTTAATATCATTTTCATTTTTTAATATTACTCCTTAGTATTTGAATTTGGAAACTGATTCAAACGAGTTGTTATTAGATTTTTATTATTACTTAACACTTGGTTTCGGCCTATAAGCATATATTTAG
The DNA here is from genome assembly GCF_977018435.1 of Lepisma saccharinum. Taxonomy (NCBI): domain Eukaryota; kingdom Metazoa; phylum Arthropoda; class Insecta; order Zygentoma; family Lepismatidae; genus Lepisma; species Lepisma saccharinum. The sequence continues at coordinate 219,027,011 of NC_139229.1, read as the reverse complement.
TTTTCTCTTTGCTAACTTCCAAACCTATCTCTTTAACAGTTTTGAAAAATATTTTAGCATTATTCTTAATTGTATTTATATCATCCCACTTGACATATTTGTAAAGAATAATTTCAAATGTACACAGGGTTAAAGTTTTTAATAGTTTTCACTGATATTAGCTCTTATAGTAATAATTTCGAACCAAGAAGAAGACATATTTGCAATATCAACAATAAAATAATTTGCTTTCATCAAAGTCACACATATTATAAATGGGAAAGTTAATTAAATTGCAAATACCTTCTTAGGTCCACCATAAAAATATTATAACTTTTAAAATGCACATTACAGATATATGAAAAAAATATTTTATAAAAAAATTAAACTATTCCAAATAATTGATATGATTCAGATCAAATTACATATCCCTTAAGTGTAATATATTTTTGACGTTTCTTGCAAGGCATGGTATCTTAAAGCAGCCTGAAATGCGCATACCCAATTAAAAATCAAACGAATTTATATGTGACTACAGTTATTTATATCTAGTAGAAGAAAAGTATGTGCTTCTCTACTAGATCGCAGTTCACATCCAGAGTAAAATTTAATTCGAAACTGCCATTATGATCACTGCTGCATGTAAACAATGGTATCTACAGTAGATACCACGTTTTACATGAAATACAATGTACGTGGCCGTAGACAGTTTTAGTCGCATTTTTGATTGGCAACTTCTTCATTCCCCTCATTCTTAGTCGGTGGTACATATTCCGGGTCATTATGGGAATCCTATACACTTTCTAACTCGTTCTCATCTTTGCTGTTGCCTCAGTACTCACGAACTTTCTGAGACACGTTGCAATTCAGTAACAGCCGTTTCGCAACCATCTTTGCTACTTATCATACTTTCCATGAAACAACTGGTAGATACCATAACTTTCAACACGTCTAGCTCTGTCATCTGTTGACGAAACGAAACACTTCGAGTACGATTCGACTCCATTTAACGGTGGACTACACGATGCACATTGTAACTCCAAAATGACCAAAATGTCACTTACCATGTTTTACACCCGAGCCCTTCAATTATATTTCTCTTTGCAATTACAATTTCCATTTGTTAATTTATTACAGTGTGTTGCCCTTTTTTCAATTTTCTATGATAATTTTACTAGAAAATTTTCGTTACGAAAAATTTTGCTCCACTTCGATCTAGTTATGTCTTAAGTGCTGCCATCTGTTTTCAATCCTGTAAGTTATATTTCGTTTTCCTACCGTAGTGTTAATATACGTAGAACCGAATATCTGGTCTGTAACAATTTTCATACACCAAAAGTACATCATTAGGAGATTACGCAGTATAATGTTTCACTGGAGTGAAAAAACTTGGAGAAATTGTGACAATTGACATAATTCTGTGTGTAAAATATTTATATAGTTTAATTCGATGTTCCAGAGTTGATTGAAACACTAAAGTCCCACACATTTATTTTACTATGATAGTACTTCTTGTATTACTGCTGAATTTCAGAATTATAACGAACTCGGCAACTTTTTTAACAGTAATTTTATCCGTTCCGGAGATGAAAGCAACTAAGTAGACGTCACGTAAATTCTGGATATTCGCCAAATGACCTCTTGGTGTGCGAATAACGAACGAACACCTTCGTGGGTAGCAAAAAAAACAAGTTTGTATACCGCCGTAATTTGAGGATTTAAATATATATTTTCTTTTTTCTTTGTAACATGATCTTGCGAATGTCTATGTTGCAGAGGAAAAAAGGTACAAACGGACATTGGAACACGTCCAGGGACCATTAACACTACGTCAAAAATACTCACTCTCTCGCTCAACTTTTCATGATTTAATAAAGGGCAATTTTTAATTGTATTACCTTCTTTCTTACGGCCGCCCCTCGTTGTTCGGCCCTTTCTCCCTTTTTATTGTCTCGGAAATTAAATTGGATGGATGCCACTTCGTATTTTCCCTTGGAGATGCTTGTAACAACATCCGCTGTGGACGGCGGGAAGGGAAGGAAAAACATGACGTGTCACTACGACACGTCATCTCCTTTCAGCATCGGAGGATTAAACTTTTCTTAAGGGATTTGTGACTTCGCAATCCGGATGGATAATCATGAAGAGGAATAGCAAAACGTGTGATTCTATCTCTTTTCTATACTTTTGCTTGCCCCTTACCTTCTCTTTCTCCCTTTGTTCTTTAACTATCTTCTCACTTCCCATTCACTTTCGCACTTTTTGCCTGACTCTCTCATACTCTCTAATTTCTCTCTATCTCTCTTTCTTCCTTTATCTCCTCTCCCGCTTTTTTCTGCACTGTCTCTATTTTTCTTCTTCGCCATCCTCTCATTCCTCAACATTATTTTCTCCCATTATCTTATCTCATTATCTTCTCCATCATCATGTCTCATTATCATTGTCTCCTGGTCTTCCTGATAAACTTCTCCCATTCTTCCTCACAGTGTCTCACTCTACCTCGCATTCTTATCTCATTCGCCCTCAAGTTCTTATCCCATTCTTCTTCTTTCTTTTCTTGAATTGATGTTTTAAATCCACTTTATGCACAGATAGGCTAATCGGGACTGAACCTACAGTTTAAAGTGGGATCCAAACCACTGTGCAATGTTCCTCCACCAGGTATCGAACCCGAGGCTCCTTGCGTACAAGGCGACAACGTTACCACTACGCCATCGGGAAGGCCCTCTTCTTCTTTTCCTTATCTATTTTCTCTTCTTTCTATCTGTCCGAGTTAAAGTCTCTCTTATGCAAATATTGGCTAATCTGGACTAGACCTATGACTAAGTGCAAAGAGATCAGAGGTCTTTACATACGTATTTTCCATCGTGAATCGAACCTGTGAACCCTCCTCCCCACCTCCCTGTGTAGGTCTTGCACGTTCATGACGCGTATCATGACAGTAATGTGAATAATGCACATTTTAGGATCAAAAATATCGAAAATGAAAACGTATACAAATCTAGCAGGTTATTATTTCGACATTGCTTGTAAGTGGAGGGCATTTTTTTCCACAAAAAAGTCTCAGACATATGAAGTCACATTTGAAGAGATCATCCATAAATCCACTGGTCGATAATATAATTGCACATGTTTATTAATAATTTTAAAATATGTGTATTTTACAGTGTACACTACTTCCTTACTTTCCAAAGTTAATCACAGCGATGAGATTGGTTGGTGAACTGAATAAAGAACTTCTGCTCTTCGCTTTGCGTTTTCTAGGAAGAATTTAAAGGATGTAGGTTGCATTACAATATTGTTACATTACATGATGATATCGTAATTGGGCTGTTTATTCACATGTAATGCTAGGGAGCATTTTATATTATATGGAGATACTTCATTCAAGTTTGTGTTCGTTGATGTCTTGAATTTGTATTTTCTTTATTTTTTATGTCGATTTTCTTCCACTTTAGGCAAATCGCGACGATGAGGAAAGTTTCCATGACCAATCTTAGGATCAAAAGATAAAACTTCTGATAGTGAGCGACCCCTCAACGCATTCGGTCACTGAAGTATCTGTAGATAAATAATAACCCGTGAGGACCAGGGCCTACGTACCGACAGCCGGCCTCACTCCCATCTGCTGACGTGGGAGATCATCCAGCCGGTTACGGGGTGAAGTGTGGTCAGCATGATGGAGCCCCAGTCCTTGTTGTAGGTTTCCATGACCGGGTTACGTTACTCACTCGTAGCTCCCCGATTTCCTCAGGACGGTGGGTGGCCACCGGTCTCATACGCGGGCGGTATCTCAGGAGAAGAGTTGTTACGCTTCCCCCAGGAGACTCCAACCTGCGTGCGTCCAGTAGCCGAAGCTCAAAGGAAGACGCCTAAGACCGCACCGCTACGGTGGGGGACAATTTGCTGTAGAATACAAGCGTAATCCAACAACAATAAAATAGATACATTTGAATTAATGCCAGATCAATATTGAGTTGTTTATGTTGCTCAATTTCTAGACTTGAATAATTGTGAAATTGAAATATTCGTAGGTACGTCAGTTGTGTACGAGAGAAGTGGCATCAAGGTGTGTGCAAAACGCTACTTGTTTCCTCCCAATCAACAAAGCCTATTAATATATATGTATTTGACTTACGGCTGTGTGGCATCGACATTACAGAACGATTACTCTCTAAACACATAACTTAAATCAGCAGCACTTTCTGTATCTAAATCTTATCAGAAGGAGTAAGAAAGAAACAACCACGAATGAAGAAGTTGGTCAGACCAACAATTGTTACGGAACCACATAGTAAATTAGTCACGACCGCAGCCATAACTTCTTTGCCTATGTGGTCTGCCAAAACCTTGCGCCTTCTCGCCTGGCATAAAACAAAGCAAGAAACCTCTCTCTCTGATGTTTGGTGTTCCGCCACTCCAGGAGGCTGATGTTATCCCGCTTACCCAACAGAAATTTGCGGTTGCTGGGTTTCACGGTAGACAGGCAGCTGTCAAATGCAATGACCTGTTTTCTCTCTCTTCCGATATGGACAAAAAATCAGAAATAGGAGCGCTGGAGTGAATTGTGTTGTGCTACGCAAATTTTATAAATATGTACAATTTTACAATTACCCCATGGCACTTTCAACTTGCTCAAAACTTTGAGCATAATTGCAGCAGGGCTGCTTAGGGAAAGCTAACTGCAGAAACTAAAGTGTAGATGGAAGCATCTTGGTTGTGTTGTTAAAAAACAAAATAAATTACTGGAAACGTCATAGAAATTTATTCTTATTGCTATTCTGACCTCGTTATTCGAACATCAAAGTAAATTATGCTGCTGCTATGATATTCAATTACGAATTAAGATTAACTTTGACTCTAATGAAGTTACATTCACAAAGAACAGCCATGCTCGAGCTGGGATTCGAACCCGCCTACAGGATAGAAATGTCATTTTCTGGGGTGGCGGTTGCAAAACGTTTCACAGAAAAGTTGTTTGTCTTGATGTCGTCTACCTCTACACGCTGTGAAAGTTTATCTTGTTCTACCCCTCCTTCGATATTCGAGAAGAAAAAAAAATCATGCAAATAGCTTAGCAATTTCTTCTTGTTGCTATTCGACCACCAAGAAAATAAATTATGGAAAACATTATGGAAATTAACTACTGTTGCTATTCGAGCCACACAATAGTTAAAACATCTTAGTAATGTTCTCTTGTTGCTATTCTGACCTCATTATTCTACAAACAAGAAAGTAAATTACTGAAAATATCATAGAAGTGTTTCCGTTTAGTTATTTCCTGCGAACAATTAGTACTTGCTCCACTAATAAAACCAAAGCCCGTTCCCTCTCGTTACAGCCAAATCTATAAGGAAATAATTTGATAATGACCAATTAAATTCGCAAGTGCTGTTATGCCAACAAACATGGTAATCGAAAATCTAATGCTATGTCTATGAAAACATTCAAATGTGTTGCTATCATTTTTTCATGATAATTAGTATTCGCCATCTTGGTTTCTTTCTGTCATTGTGTGATTTCTTTCAGACGCTACTACCTTTACCACCACTATAGTCCTAAAAGCTACAGTCCAACAATTTTCAGAACATTGCCTACACATAATTGTTAAACACACTGCGTATGGTGTACACCAACATTACACAGACGGACATAAAGCGTAGGAATACTATGAAACTCACCTCTGTAGCGTGGGTCCTGTGCACGAAGCCTGGCGTATTGCTCCGCCGTCATGCAGGTACATTGGGGCTCGCGTGAACGGGAGGGGGAAGCGGGGGTGGACAGTGGTTTCCGTTTTGCCTTCACCTTCTGCTTGGGAGGTTCCAATTTGAGCGAATAAGACGAAGAGGCCTTCCGAGAAAATTTGAAAGATGGAGACTGGAACGAAAGAAACAAAGGAATAATGAAAGACACGTAAATATAAATACCAGGTTCAATTTGTGCAGAAATAAAGAGGTAGAGTGAGATTATTTTCGTAACAGCTCTGACCGTCATGCATTTGCAGATTCGGAGCGGGTCATAACACCAGAAACAATCAGCAAGTAAGCCGCTGACGTCATCTCTCGCGGCACATATCGTTAACTTTTTTTCTTGCACTGTGCTACAGCGCCTTGAATAATGTAGTGTGGAAAACGACCGAAGAAACTGGTTCCCCAGACGGATGAGAAACGTAGATGAGTTATTTCATGCGAAATCAACACAGGCCCCAACCTGACCATCACCGATTTTCATGAAATTTGGGAAGTTGAAACTATGCATGGAACTTAGTAACTATGGAAATTTTGAGTCTCGTATGTCCTGTAATTGTTAAATTATTCAAGGTCAAAGTTCGCATAAATTGTCCTTTTGGAGCCCGCTTAGCTATACTAAATGTGCTGTAACTCCGCCCCTATTTCGCGTAGGAAGATCAAATAAAGCTTATTGTACAGTGGGATCCATGAGTATTACCGCGCAAATTGTCCATAACCATGTTCGTGCACTTTATTTGTCCCAATAAGAGCTTCAAGAATTAAACGAAAACTCAAAACAAGCTGTTGACAACTTCTGCACCAACATACATGAAAATCCATCGCTTAAAAACACATAGGATGTAAGAGAAAAATTAATGAAAATAGCCATGGACAATTTGCACGGTAATTCTCATGGATCCCACTGTACAGCGAATTAAACAAGTTTTCCAGTGATATATAACAAGCCTATCTTTGGATAACAATATAATTTTATCACGTGACCTTGTCCTTTGACCTTTAATATCTCAAAACATGTCATCACCAAAAATGATGAAAAAAATATATTTGGTTCCTCATGCCATACTCTAAAACATATCAAAATATGATTCTGGGACTGCAATGGGATCAGAAGATAAAAAATAATATGTGTAACTATGTGACTGATAAAAGCCCCATTACGTGAACTATGACGAGTCAAATGTCCCTTAACACCCCTACAAAATGTCAATTAGTTATCCTGGGTATAATTGGTCATGAAAGAAATAGGTTAATCACAGGGAGATCCCTAGCTGTGTGTGTCAAGCTCAGGTCCGCCATATTATTGACCGCCATATTGAATTCAACGCAAAAATTTCAAAGGAAAGGGAGTGATGTGATATATCAAATCAGGCTAGAATTTCACGAGAAATGAAGCAGCAAAGGTTTTCCCAACTTATTTTTAGGCAGCAAAACGTTATACGCATATCTTTCACTTACGATATATGCACATTATAGTGTTGTCAATATTCCTGTGAGCCAGAGGCGTGGCGTTCATGTAGTCGGTGTTACCGCAGGTAACAGCAAAATGTAAAGAAATTTAAAGTTTTTTTCTCTCAATAAAATAACAACATTGTTAAATAAGACCGACATCGTTGCAGTTGAGTGTATATTGCAGAGGACATTTTTCTGCAAAAGCGAAGAGACAGGCCTTTCCGCTACCCTCAAGAGGCAACAAGAGGAAAGGGCGCCCGCCAATGCAAGGGAACATCGGGGAAAGACTTAATGGCATGTGTGCTAGGGGGTTATTCATATGCCTGTTTAGGGGCCCGGTTGCCGCTGCGGCCTACCGGATCAGCAAGTGTTGTCACATTGGATTTCCAGACAAGAGCTAATTTCTCTGAAGCAACAAGAACTAGACTGCAAAGCCAAAGCTGGATTTAACTACTACTGAGACTGTTTAGAAATAGACGAAAACATAAGTACTTGATGCGATCCGTGATTTGGACAAACCTTACTCCAAAAAAAAAAGATCAATTTGACAACAGTAGTACGTACATCTGGACTTCCTCCCACCGCTGTAGGAGGGGAATTCTGTCGTCTGCTCAACGCAGAAAAGTCAACCTGACCCGAATGTGAGGTTCTTCTTCCCCTTTCCACCTCTTTGCTAAGAAACTGAAATGGTTGACAAGGCTCGACTACTATTCACTGGATTTTCACGGTAACTCTCTCATGAGTGGTAGTTCTTTCTAGGAGTGATTGTGGCTAAATAAATCATTGAGCGGATTAATATATATATATATATATATATATATATATATATATATATATATATATATATATATTCCAGATCAAAGGCATGTTTTTGGGGGTGTGGGCGGTAGGGTGGATATGATAACGTCTGATAGCCGGTAACACTTTTGAAAAAGTCACGCCACGCCACTGCGTGTGAACACACTCGTTGACGTCTCTCACACTCACATAGAATATTTGACAATGTAGCAGGTGCAACATCATCGCAATCAGCAACTATGCCTTCTCTCAGATGGTCAATGTCATGGACTTTTAGTACATTTTCTTTAAACATTTCTGAAGGTAAAAGTCCTCCTAAGATGTTTGATCTGGGGAATGTGCAGGCCTTTTACTAGATCCCTGTCTGCCCATCAATCTACCTAGAAAATTACCATGAAGAAATTGCCAAAATGTCCACATGGTGTGGTCACACACTGTTCTGTTTCAAAACTCTGGAAAAATGCCATAGCCCGTAAGCAAGGATGAAAAACCTGTTCACTTAACAAATCCAAGAAGCTCTCACCATTTAAGGTTCTGTTGTTGAATTTGGACCAACCATTCCCGTTCTCCATACACTATACCCCATCATTAGCTTACCAGCAACAACCATTCGGCTGGGATCTGTATACTGTAGATTATCAAATCACAGATATTGCATATTCTTTATATTAAGTTCATCGTGAACATAAAAATTAGCCTCGTCACTGAAGATTTTTCATTCCAAAGCAAGTGTTTGTTTGAGATACATTTCCCAATATTCTTCACTATTCAACTATTTGGTGAATGTCGCTGATTAAAATCATATGTAATGGTGCGTATACTTCTTTCTCTCCCGAGATGTCAGCGTAATCTCGATGAGTTCCTAACACGTTAGGAGCATTCTAATGCTTTGTTTTTAACACCTCGAAAAGGAGAAAATGGTTACAAGCATGCAGTAATAACTTTTTGCTGGTTAAATATATGTTGGAAAAATCTTCGTCACTTCATTTCTCGTGAAATTCTAGCCTGATTTGATATATCACATCACTCCCTTTCCTTTGAAATGTTTGCGTTGAATTCAATATGGCGGTCAATAATATGGCGGATCTGAGCTTGACACACACAGCTAGGGATCTCCCTGTGATTAACCTATTTCTTTCATGACCAATTATACCCAGGATAACTAATTGACATTTTGTAGGGGTGTTAAGGGACATTTGACTCGTCATAGTTCACGTAATGGGGCTTTTATCAGTCACATAGTTACACATATTATTTTTTATCTTCTGATCCCATTGCAGTCCCAGAATCATATTTTGATATGTTTTAGAGTATGGCATAAGGAACCAAATATATTTTTTCATCATTTTTGGTGATGACATGTTTTGAGATATTAAAGGTCAAAGGACAAGGTCACGTGATAAAATTATGTTTTTATCCCAAGATAGGCTTGTTATATATCACTGGAAAACTTGTTCAATTCCCTGTACAATAAGCTTTATTTGATCTTCTTACACAAAATAGGGGCGGAGCTACAGCACATTTAGTACAGCTAAGCGGGCTCAAAGAGGGCAATTTATGCCAACTTTGACCTTGAATAATTTAACAATTACAAGACAAACGAAACTAAAAATTTCCATAGTTCCATGCATAGTTTCAACTCCCCAAATTTCATGAAAATCGATGATGGTCAGGTTGGAAATTGCACATATCTGTGTTGATTTGGCGTGGAATGACTCAGATGGCAGTGCGATCAATGCCGGTGCTAATTTTCTTATGAAAGTAATGCGACTTTGTTAGTTTTTGGAATATATTATGTAGATTTGTTTGTCTTGAAAGGCAGTACGTGAATTGATGGAAACAGTTATATTTGTGGAGTGATTTGCAGTCACGAAATGACATTAATTTGGAAAGAAAAGTAAAATAAAATTAATAAATAAATAGCATGCGTAACACAAGAAGAAACATCGCAAAGTGATTCCGGACGTCTGGTGTTGGATTGTGTACTAGAGTTTTAATTTTCTATGTTATTAGAATATAAATAGTATCCTGAGAGATATTTCATACCGAGGCGACAAACCACAAGTGTCGCTTGGAAGCGAGCAGTCCGTAATCAATGCAGCCTTTCGAACCGTAGGGACACAAGCTCTGACTGCACCGTTTCCTCAAGGAGATTTTACACCAAAGCGACACGCGACAAACGATACGAGGATTTCACACCAAAGCGACACGGGTCCTTCGGTCCAAGGCAACTTTCACACCGAAGCGACACATGTTGCTTGGAAACGATCCAATCAAGAGCAACATTTCACATCGTAGCGGCATGGCGGGAAGCACAGGCCAGCGTCCCATTGGTTTGAAAGTTGTCTTACACTCATGTCGATAGCACTAAGAAAGTTTTGTGTGCTTCCCCTTGTCGTTTCATGCAATCATCATTATCATCATCTCCGCGATTAGTTTAAATCGGAAGAAAAGAGACAGTAAATATCAAAAATACAATGCTTCAGTGTTTATATCTTTAAAAGAAATGATGATGATGATGATAATAATAATGAACCTAATTCATACACAAAAATTTAGTTGCCAAGAGCATTCCACGCGTATTTTTTCTCCCGTATTATTAACGAAAGTATGACGATAACAGGACGTGGTCGACTGTCTAGAATGTTCGTTAATATCTTTGCGACCACTGTACCAAATATCATAGCAATTATCACACTCATAGAAATGCTTCATATAAAAGAATCAGACGTTGCAGCGAAAACTCCATTTACTTCCATTATAAGCAGACGAATACCAAGCACCGGGTTCAACACCAGTGCCGTTTTCCACACTACGTTATTCAAGGCGCTGTAACTGTGCGCTGTAGGTAGGCTTGCTAGTGAGACTCGCCCAGTCAGCTGGAGATGTTACGAAAATAATCAGGCTCTACCATGTTGCCATACTGTATTGTATGTTTTTTTTTTTTGCTTCCCCAATTCTGACTAATCGCGATGATCAGGAAGAAATTCCGATTACATGAAATTTATAAACGAACAATTAGAAAGAAAAGACCCCTAGAAGCCTTTGGTAATGAGTAGACTAAACCCATATATGAATACCTACAGGATAGTTTACATTGTAGCTTCTCCTGCAGCCTGCACTAACTTAGAGGCTTGCAATCAAGGAGTACCAGATTCCACTTCCGGTTGGACCATTTCTCAAGAGTTCAACTCCTATTCTAAACTACGAAATTCTATTCATCACTTGAAGTGGAAGTTGTAAAGGGCCCAGCTCAAATGTTTTAACGTGGTAACAATAAGAAAGATTGGCTGGGGTGCTTTGTTTGATTTGATCTGATTGATTGATTGATTGATTTAGTTTATTTGATTTCGCTTTTCTGCCACTTTTGGCTAATCGCGTAGATGAGGATGAGTGGTGATAACATGAGATGAATGAAGGGACAATCACATACATATGGGGAAAACTCAACACGAGCTCCACAGAGGATTATCCTGGTTGCAGGTCCAGGGAATACTACGTGGAAGCAAGGTTGATGTTGGAGGTTGACATTTGGGTGCTCACCCTTTACATCCCGGAAGATGCTTTACAAAAATTATGCAGGATACTATCCCCCTCCCCACATGCCTTTCTTCGAGCACTGATTGAATTCCAATTAGTCTAATAGAAAAGGGACGTATTTCATACTTTGGCAAAATAATTCCCACTCGCATTAGACTATTGGGACCATTTTGTATTCCGTCTATCCATGGAATTTCTGAAGCAAGCGAACGAAAACAAGTGTCTGCGCAAGTTCTGACTCTAGAGGGCTCCACCAATGAACGCGTGAGAGGGAAGTGAGTGCATGTAGAGGAAAATGCGGCTACAGCTACCAGCTGTTAGCAGAAACGCGTGCTGATTCGCTCCGCCTACTCGCTTTCTTCCCTATCTACCGTTATGCGCGGCCTTGCTCCACAGATTACCGGGACAGAGTATAGTTCTAAAATTTCGATGCAAATTGTCGACATTTTTAAGGAGGAGAATTGAACTTGCACGAGTACTCAACAATATGAACAAATCTGCCCTTTTCTTTGTGTTGTAATTAAATCTCATCATCTTTTTGTCAACAAAACATCTGAAAATTGAAGCTTCTATTATAAAATTTGAAATTGTATAGCGACACTCAACAACAACAAGGATAAAACACAGATCATCGCACACATATACAAGAGAGGATAATTCTGTCTGTTGATCCAGGAGCCAGGGAACCTCGTTAGCCTACAACAATGCAGTTACTACGTGAAGAAATTAACAGTTAACTGAGTTGAGGCTTTCCTAAAAGATCACCCTTGCTGCATTGTTAATTGCTACATGTACACAAAATTTATCGAATTATGCATCTGTAAGTTTTTCATGGATATTTTCTTATTCGTTTCAATTGGTGTAACACCAATCATGATTTTCGCTCAAAATAATAAAAATGGAAGTTTAGCACAAGAAATGTGTAGTTATTCTTCATTTCATATAATAGGATTCATTTTAAGAGTTCATTGGATTATTTGTAAGAATGAAGCAGTACTAGTAAGGCAGAGAAGAATATCATGTCAGAGATTTCAAACGGTAACTCACACGTGCCTGTACAATATGGGTACACTTTCAGATATCCTTCACAAGCATTGTCATTCACGTCATTATTGTTTAGTTTCCGTAATATTGATAGAGTCACATTATGCTTGTTTTCACGTAGTGGCCGACATATCCATCCTATCATTCTATACGATGAAAATCACTCTCTTACAGTCATTTATTAAGAACCGAATTTGATTCTAGTTTTAATTATAGTATTTGAGATATCGCAGTCGATTTGTTAGTTACAGATATTTATTGATTTGCAATTCATGTTGAAAGAAATTTGGGTACTTTTACTGCTATTTTTGTATTCGATCTACGACTTCGAGAATTACCATTATCAGCTATTTGTATATTAATCGATTAGAAACTTCAGAAAATTCTTTAATGAAGTGAACGAAAGGTTTACATCTATGTTCTAAATCCAACTTATGCCGAGACAAGCTAATCGTGACTGGACCTACTATTTAAATTGTAAACCAACCAATGTATAATATGCCTTCGGCGTGAATCGAACCTAGGACATTTGAATACAAGGCAACAGATTTCATTACGTTATCAGGGAAGGTCATGCTGTTAGCATTACACTTTGCATTAAATTGGAATGTGATTTTGCTTGGAACTTTTGACTTCTATGGATCTGTGCATAACACTCTTCGGAAAGTGGACGTAATTGGGAGATGACTTAATGCACATAATATTGAAGATATATGATGTGTGTTTACTTGCATGGACGATATCAACAATTAATATTCGTCTTCCGGTTTTAGTAGCTCTAGAGATACGACGAGCAGAGCTCACGAAGAGGAGAATCATCTTGTGATAACCACTTTCATTCTCGAATGTGTCCGGACGTCGTTTTGATGGTAATACTTCCACCCTTCCTCAAGATACGCTCAATTGGCTGGAAGTCTTACGGAAAGTTCCCTGGAAGCACCAATTGGAGGCGCGATGACTTCTTACCACTCTTCGCCGTTCCATTCTGATTAGCGACGTTGTGGAAGCCAATGTCGCAGAAATAGGAACGGTAATTACCTTCCGGAACCTCTCGCACGTAGTCGGAGGGCACAATCAACTTCCGGAGTTCCGGACAGCTTCGGGTTTCTTCTTCTTTTCCTTCTTGGAGTTGGCCTGAGAGAGCTATCTCTGGAATCATCTTTGACCCGGAACAGATTAACTTGCGGTGCAATTGCAGAGGAGGAAACAAAGTTGGTCTTTCGGCTGTTTGCGCGTCAGATTCGATTTCCGGTTTTTGTTGAAAACCTCTGTAGACTTCTGCTTTGAACCGGAGTAGCCGCTCCATAAATTCTACCGCTAGTTCCTCCGGAACTTTTGAGATTTCAAGTCGAGTCCTACGGAGAATCACTTCTGAACACATAAGTTACACATGGAGTAAAGGTTCACTTCACAGATATTTATCAGAACCGAGTCTCTATACTGATCAATTTTCCAACTGCCGGCTGACCTACTTTTTGCTACATAGCTCTATCTGTCCACCAATCGGGTGTGTGTGCCACTATGTGTCTCGATGAGTGTCAACAACCTCAGTTGCGAAGTACAAGCTGCAGGGGCAACATCGCTCTTTCGTTACAAGCGTACGTTAGTTTTGTCAGTTGCTTTTATTAGATTATTTTTGTGTACTAATTTTCCGTGCTTTGCGTACTATTGTACAACTTTTATCCAGTAACGGCGCTAATCTACTCTCCCCCCTCCCCCTTATTACAGTATGTTTGGCAACATTCTGTGCATTCGACGTTCATTTGTTTCGTCCAGCCAGCAACGTTCGGTGACTCGTGACTCGAAAGTGTCCGATTTGAGTCTAAGAGAATTCAACTGATCGCTGATTCGTTGTTTCCCAGCCACCAGTTGGAAGTGCGATCAGTATAGTACAAGTAATGTCAAGAGACAAGACCAAAGAAGTTGAGTTCTGAGATAGAAGATTTGTCTCGCGAAATTAATAGACGGAGAGACAATTTCTAGACACAAATGGCTTCCGTGATTCTTAGTGAATTAATAATTAAATTCCAATGCTTAAACTTTAGTTATATACTTGAGATTACCCAACAAATTTATAGTATAAGCGAACATAGAATATATTGGTGTAACTTCTGTCATCAGTTCCCACATGGAACCAAACTTAGAAGTACTTGATTGCAAGGAGCCTACTGAGGAGGCTCTTTTCAGAACTTTATTTCCTTGAAATTCGGTCTTGAGAAAACACACTGACCTGATATCAACTAAGCCATATTTCTTTCTTTCGTAGTTCATTATTGTTGCTTATTTTCCTTTCGCCTATGAGCGCCCGCGCACACACACCATCACACACACACAATATAATTTCAGTGTTACACAGGAAATTGTTTTCAGTGTACAAAAATTGTATTTTAGCAACCTCTCTATTAAAACGGTAGCTCACTCACTCGTTAGGGCGTCTGACTATCGTACGAAAGACCCTGGTTCTATCCCCGGCGGGGGAGAACCGGGATTTTTTCCACCAGTTTCGGCTCCGGCTCCGGCGTCCACCCAACGTCGTATAAAGAGGGCACCTGGAGGAAAGTCTGGGGGGTTAAATGCGGCCAGGATGCTTATCACATCACCCTCACCTTCGGCCGTGATCAAGAAAGTGTGGGGACCTAACTCCACATCCCCATACGGCTTCACGGTGTGGTGCAAAGCACAGGTAAGAACTTTTTATGTGACTATGGGACAGGTTCCTGTGATGAAGTCTATTGTGGATACCTAATGTCTGAAGACAGTTTTTGAGAATCTTTGGAACTGTTTCCGGTTGCTGATGTATGATTCGAACGAAATTTACATTTTGCTGTTTCCACGGTTCTTTTATATAATTTTTATTTACTTATTTTTCTGATGTTTTATTTTCGATGTTCTCGCCAGGCGGCCTATGTCTATCCTTCGATCTTGTCCAATAAGACAATGGTCGGTTTGTTTGCCAAAGTGGTTCTGTTTGTGTCTAGCGTAATAGAAACTTGCATTCGTGCACTTGGTGTGAGGATACTGGGTTAGATCCCAGTTTTGAAATGGGAATGGAAGGGATGAAATCATTTAAGTATCTGATAATGAATCCGAGATTACTGATTCAGTTAAATAATCCAATATTTGAGAATCAAGTAGGTATTTTTTAGTTCTTGGAATCTGTTAGCGAATCTAAGAGAGGAGAGACTGGCAATGAATGGTTGCGAGAATCGAAAATCGAGTAGCGAAAGTCGATTCCATAATCACACGTCACTAAAATGGAAGCCGCCTAGTATACCTTGGACCCTCAATAAGGCACTTGTTTCATGAGGACTACATATTAGGCAAATGCATTTTTCATTTGGATGCAGCATATGAATCCCTTGTTATCCATTTTCAGCGTTATTTGGAGTGAAACTTCCAAATCCAATTCATTTGGATTTATTATCCAGTGTTTACACACAGAGTGTTGACTCCAGGGCACAATTTGCAAATTCAGATTAACATGTTAAGTGGATTGTGAATGCACGCCCAACGGGCATATAATTTACTCCTATCCTCTGATTAATGCAATTCTACCATGTCATCTGCGAATTGTGGAATTTTTATTAACCCTCATCTGCAGGTTCCCATCGTGAAAACGTTTGCCTCGCTACGGAAAAAAGGACTACAATATAAGCTACAAGTCGGTTACTCCTACAAATAAAACTACTTTATTGATGGTACAATTTTACTGATGAAATTCACCTATGATAACGCAAATCCATACCCAATAACTTTTGAAACATGCTGTCGTCAAATACATTCTATTCTGTTCTATCTTACAATCGGACATTCCAGCCTTTATCCTAAAAGCATATTAAAATGAGACTTGTGCAAATACTGATCCCCCCCCTTTTTCAAGAATACTGTGATGAATTTATGATGAAAATTTGTCTGTTCGAAACAAATTCAAAATCCAAAAAGTAAAAAAATTCGTGTTTACGCCACGTATATCATATTTTAAAAACAAATTAGGCCATATCCTCCCAAACCTAAGCGAGAAGAAAATGCTAAACATGAATAGACGTCGCAGGTTATATTTCCGCTGATTTATACAGAATCTCTTTCAAAAAGAAATCCCTGAAAATTTATTCGGATACTAATAAGCAGAAAGGAAATGCAGAACTATGAAACAAGGGGAACTTAAGCTATTCAAACTCTCACTGGCACTTCTCAAACCGTCAATTACGTTTTCAGCTGAAAAAGCATGGAATGAACCCCTATTCTTCCATAAAGTCCCTCTCCAGTCCTAACATTTTTTATGAATGAGCTAAATAATCTAGTGTTAGATGAGGAATATCTACGTTCAAGCTCCCACTAATAGCAATAAACACTACATCTTAAACTGCATACGAGCCTCGACAATCGATCACAAATCCTTAACCATATTATATTATGCAAGGTTTTCCAAAGGTCCTTCCCATATTTAAATTCACTATGACTTTGCAACGAACAGAGATATTTCAGTGAAATAAAGTTTGTACTTCACAGCAGCATTGTTCTATCTTAGCTTACAAAACTAGTATAATTATACATACATGCATATATATATATATATATATACAAAACTCTTTCAACAAAGCTTGGGTGCTGGTAGATATCATAAAAACAAGTAACTTTTCCCTATAAAGTTTACCTCGAAAGCGCTTAATTCCTGCGCTATAAGAAATTAAAATCTATCCTGTACGTATGCAACCCAACACAGCAAACGCTTGGTCTGCTGACATAACTACCAGGGGTGCGTGGCAGAGTTGCCACTAGCGTTCCTCCTTAAGAGAGACGACTTGAAAACAACAACTTGGGAGTATCTCCATAATTGATTTGATTGATTTGGTTTATTTTAATTCGCTTTTCTGCCACCTTTGGCCGTGGTGGCTCAGTCAGTCGGTCGTGCTTGGCCACGGGAGAGGCAGGTCGAAGCTAAGCAGTCGTGCGGGCTTAGATAACGCGTGACGCGGAAAACCGAGTGCGAGTGTTGAGCCAAGTGGAAAATAGGACTCTGATCGGTAATAGTATTTGACAATAGTTAATAAGAACAAAAAGGATAGAAATGGAACGTGAAAATACCATTTTGATAAATTTCGCATATGGAGCAGCAAAACCCAGTGCAATGGACGTGCATGAGTTCATTTGCAGTAAGTTTAAACTCAGTATTGATGAAATTTTAGCAATACAAATACCGACAACTGCGCGAGGTGTTTATTTGAAATTAGTGCGACAACGTACTATGTTAAAATTGCTAGAACAGTACCCAGGTGAATTAGAATTTAAGTATGATAATGGGAACGTAGTGAAAGTTAAAATTAGCGACGCAAGTCGAACAGTGAAATACGTACTTGTATTTAATTTACCTATGGAAGTTGAATTAAGACAAGTGCACGGGAAATTCAGTGAATATGGAACAGTGGATGAAGTGACAGAAGAAATGTGGAGTGAAAAGTTTCGTTACCCCGTGCCCAGTGGCGTACGTACGGTGAAAATGTCATTAAAGAAGCCAATACCATCATTTGTAACTATTGGCAAATATAAGGCACACGTGATATATACGGGACAAACTCCAACGTGTGAGTTCTGTGGTTCGGATGAACATTTAAGATACAGTTGTAACCAGCGGCAAATGACTACCCTACGGGTCCCACCGAAAGTCAAGGCAACCTACAGTAAGGCAGCTTTGCCCAGTGAGACCGACATAGTAAGCTCAGAGGGTTTAGCTAGTGCATCAAATCAGACGAAAAATGAGGTTACCTCACAAATGAAGCCAACCAGTAATAATGAGATGGGAAAACAAATAGGAAGAACACAAGAGGAGGGAGCAAATAAAAAAACGTCAGAACCTCAAGATAAAAAACACTCGAAGGAAGAAAAAGAATCAAGAGAATCAATGAAGAGTGAGAAGAAAAAGGAAGAATTCATGGACACATCCCTCCCCCCCACTACCTTATCACCAGAGGAAACTGCATCCGCCACTAAATCACTGAGTGACAAACAAGAATCAGAAGAAGACAGTGATCTCATTTCCACTTGTGGGAGTGAGAATAGTAATCAAATGAAGGTAAGTGAAACTAAGCTTAAACGAAAAACAAAAACAAAAAACTCTATAGCAAAACGGCGTTCTACCAGACGATTAGGAAATAACTTTTCAAATAGTGCTCCAATTATTGGATTAAATTCTCCAGTAGTGAAGATGGGGACTGGTAATCGAAGTAAAGAAAGCGAAAAGGCAGCTCAAGAACATAGTACTTAGAGTAATTTATTTATATGGAAAATATGTATTATACAAAAGTGTGGATTATTTTAATACTATTAATAGTATTATATAGGAATATGGAAACTTCAGTAATACGAGTTGCAAATATAAATATAAATAATATACAAAATGAAACAAAGTTAAAATCACTACGTAGTTTCTTGCATCAAAAAAGTATAGATGTTGCGATGTTGCAAGAAGTAGGCCGAAATTCGCTAGAATGTAATCAAAATTACATAGAATATAATAATTATAATTCAAGTGGTACAGGAACTGCAATTTTAGTTCGTAAAGGACTATCATTTATCCAAGTACAAAAAGAATCCAGTGGAAGACTAATCATGGGGAAATTGGGAACCTTGACATTAATTAACGTTTATGCCCCGTCGGGATCAAGATACCGGAACGAAAGAAGTAATTTTTATACATATACAGTACCACAATACATTGCAGGTAGTGCAGGTTCAATGTATTTAGCAGGAGATTTTAATTGCGTATTATGTAATGTGGACCAAACACCGGGTTATAATTTTTCAAATGCTTTGCAAAAATTGGTGCACAACTTGCAGTTAAAGGACGTGTGGCAAGAAAAAAGAGGCAATGAACTCGGATACACATACGTCACTGCAACTAGTGCCTCGAGAATAGATAGGGGATATGTTTCAAATGAACTAAAATCAAACATTACCTCTGTTCATATGGAACCGGTGATTTTTAGTGATCACCATGCTGTAATTACAACAATGAAATCACCGGTAAGGTTAACTAGAATTGGGAGGGGAACTTGGAAAATGAATACATCACATTTAATTGAAGAAGATTTTAGATTTGGCTTTGACAAACAGTGGGAAAAATGGACTAAGAGATCGTTATATGAACAAAATATTAATAGATGGTGGACAGAAATTTTTAAGCCAAATTTCCAAAGATATTGTAAACAATACTCCTGGGAAAAACAACACGAATGGTATAATAAATTTAATTTCCATTATGCAGTATTACACGACCTATATAAGAAAAAGAACAATGACCGTGACACGCAAACGAAAATTAAAAAAGTAAAAGCACAACTACTGCGCCTACAGGCAACAAAAGTAGAAGGAATACGTATACACAGTGCGCTCCCCAACATAGATATTGAAGAAGAAATAAATTTAGTTCACGTAACAAATATATATCAGCGACAAAAACAGAGTCTGATAACAGAAATGCAGGATAATCATGGAGTAGGCCATAATGAGGGGAACCAAATACAACAAATAGTGTATAAATATTTGGAAAATAAATATTCAAACGCATATCAAAATAATGAGAAGGCTAGTCAATTTTTAGACAAATACATACCAATCCTGAAATCAGAAGAAATGGTTGGATTAAACCAACCATACACAAATGAAGAAGTGTATAAAGCAATAGTACAGGGGGTACGGGGAACAGCACCTGGGGAAGATGGAATAGCGACTAATGCATATAAAGTTTTATGGCCAACAATGGGTAATACTTTAACAAAATGGGTTAATACAGTATTAAACAAAAATAATTTAGTAAATTACGAGACAACAGGAATAATAATTTTAATACCAAAAAATAGTCAACCCAAGGAGATGAAAGATTACAGACCAATAACTTTATTTAACACAGACTATAAAATACTGACTAGATGTGTAGCAAATCGATTAAAGTTGATTTTGACAAAACTGGCTACACCATATCAATATGGAGTAGTTGGAGAAAAAAAATATACCATTTATTGACACTATTACGAGACGAAATAATAAAATCTCAAGACTCCCAACAAAATAAATACCTCGTAGCGATTGATTATTCACAGGCATTTGATAGAGTGGGACATAGTTTTTTGTTAAAAACAATACAAAAGATGGGTATTCATGGACAAATGTATGAAAATATTAAAACATTAGTGACAAATATAAGCTTAAAGGCAAAAATCAATGGGTTTTTAACTAATAAATGCATAGTCAAAAGAGGACTTCCGCAAGCTTCATTAAGCTTACCCCTTTTTGTAATGGCCTTGGCACCTTTCCTTCAACACTGTCGCACGACCGTAAATAATAACATTACAGGAACAGAATTTACGATTGGAGCTTATATCGACGATGTCACAGTCATATGTCAAAATCAGGCAGCGATTAAGAACTTAATGGAATGTATACGACAATATGAAATAGAATCTGGTGCCTTAGTGAATAAGACTAAAACGTGTTACTTAACATTAGGAAAACAACACGAACAGCCACCTGACGTGACGTTTAAAAAAGTGGATCAAGTTAAAATCCTAGGAGTGTTTTTTACAAATGACACTACAAAAAGCATAAAACTTAGTTATGATAATATATATCAGAATATTAATTATACCATACACAAATTTATACAACGACCCTTCACTTTATGTACGCGAGTCAAAATAGCAAATGTATATATCTTATCAAAACTGTGGTATGGAGCCCAAATTTGGCCATGTGATAATCGTAACTTAGCACGAATAAAGAAAAGTTTAAACCGGTTCCTTTGGGCAGGAAAAGTTTTCCGAGTGAATCAGCAGACACTTAGCTTACAAAAACAGCAAGGAGGAATGAGTTTGGTGGACGTTGGTAAAAAAACAAAAGCTTTGTTTAATCATCGATATTTTTCAATGATTCAATCTAAAGAAAATGTCGAGGACATTCCAGGGTATACATATATAAGAGATATTCCATTAGAAGCACCAGTGAATGAGATCAAAATTCCCACTTCCCAAAAAGTATATCGAGAAGCTATAATGGAATATTTATATGGACTTATAAAGAAAATAGACTATAATCAGCTAACAGTGAAAGATTTGTATAATCAATACCTTACTCAAAATATGGATACGCCGCACATAGTGAAGAAACACCCACAATATAATTGGAACAGAATTTTTACCAATATCTCGGCAAAACACTTATCCAATAGACAATGCAGTCAATGGTACCAAGTTGTTCACGAACTAATTGATAATAAAGCAAAACGACATCGGTTGGGGTTTGGTTCAGACCCTAATTGTGAGCAGTGTTTATTAGAAGATACAATAGCACACAGGATGACGTACTGTGGAAAGGCAAAACAAGACTGGCCGGTACTCCAAAAAATGATAGCACATATAAGTCGATCATCAGTTCAGTGTATTACTCCGAAAGTAATAATTTTTCCGGAATTTAATTTTTTCCCTGCTACAAAGCATCGAGCGATACAGTGGATTATAGGTACGTACATGATATATATTTTTTTCAATGGACAAACAGGAAACAATATGAGGGACTATTACCGAAGTGAATATGGGAACATTTTACCTAGTAAAAAAAAAATGTTATATGCAAACTATATTCAACACACACTGTATGACTCAACAATAATGTAACATTTGTGAATGTAACTACAAATGAAGTATGGTTAAACCTTGTTAAAAAGTAGTAGAATGTAATAGTTATATTGTAAATAAAAAAAAAAAAGTCGGTAACGCGTCTGACTACCATGCTCAAGGTCCCGGGTTCGATCCCCGGCTGGTTCAAATCCGGGAACTTTTCTAACGTTGGAAGCGGCTCCGGCGCCTACCCAGCGTCGAATGACATGGGTACCTGGGAAAAACCCTGGGGGGTAAAGGCGGCCAGGGTCGTGATGCTGATCACATCACCCCCACTCACGACCGGATCAAGAAAGTGTGGGGCGTTACCCCACACCCCTTATACGCCTTTATGGCGTGGTGCTAAGCACAGGGGAGCACTTTACTTTTTTACTTTTTGCCACCTTTGGCTAATCGTGAAGATGAGGATGATATGATCAAATAACAAATGACACCAATGTCTATGCCAGGATTTAAAGCCGAGACACCTGGCGCCGTAGCGAGCTGTGCTAATCACATCACCACGGAGTGTTTCGTGTATCATGCAATATCAACAATTGGAAGGAACACGTGAGATAGGGGAAATCCACGAACGAACAATGTAAACATGATGTGTTTGCTGCCTCGTTTCGAACACGCAGACTGTAATGTTAACTTATTACAATTTATTTATTAGAATATTGTGAACTAGCGCTATTGCTAATCGAGTTCGTTATAAAAAGCAGGAAACCTCTATACTGAAAAGAAACAAAAATGTCCGGCAGATGAATATTCTTGAGTCACATCGGTGACGGAGTACGTTTAGTGATCAACACATGATCTATCTACCGAATGTTCCGGACACGAGTTCCGACCTGGACAAAGGTGTCACTGGATCTTTCGTCCTCGTTTTTACTATTTGGCTGAAAGTGCAGAAAAATGACGTACAATGAGAAGAATAGAAATTCACATGAATTATCCCGGAAATTCATCTAGATGTCAGAATCTCGCTCGTTTGCTACAAAACGTTGTTTCCAGGTTAAACTAAAATTTGACATTTTGGTGCCTTCCGAATGTGTTACTCCTACATTTCAATGTTGATTTGAAGTTGCTACAATGAATGATAAATATGTACAACTTATGACGTGTACTCAATGGTTTCCTTTGATTATTTTTCTTTCACGTTCGATGATAAAAATGCGAAGCAAAGACACAAAATGAGAAAACTAATTCCCACACATGAAAAGAGAGTAAATTACGAGGATTTCTCTTGATGTACCAATATCAAACGATATCGTGAAGTGCGGAACAAACTAGTACAGACACCGAACTCAATGTAATTCCTTTCAATGAAATAACAATTTCTTCCTACAAATTATTTAATAGAGCATTCAAGATGAACCAGTTTGAATGGAGAGAGAGAGAGAGAGAGAGAGAGAGAGAGAGTTTTTAATTCGCATGTTCCTAGTATTGCAAAAAATCGTTGGAATTTTCTTGAAACCCACTATTAAAACACATAATTTTTCTTACATGCATATCCGTTCTCGGTAAAATGTATAGGTTGCCACTGTTTTCTAAAATAAGCCAGGGGTCTTGAGTTCAAATCCTGGCTTGGGCATGGATGTTTGTGAGTGTCCATTCATCAATTTCATCATATCATCCCTCATCCCCATCTTCGCAAATTAGCCAAAAGTGGTATAAAAAAGAGAAGTTAAATAAAGCAAATCAATCAATCATTAAATTAAAAGAGCCTTGCAATTAATTCCTTATGAGAAGAGATTAGCAATAACGCTAGCACAGATAGGAATAATTTTCAAATAAATTGTAATAACATTACAGTCTGCGTGTTCGAAATGAGGCAGCAAACACATCATGTTTACATTGGTTCGATCGTGGATTTCCCCTATCTCACGTGTTCCTTGCAATTGTTGATACACGAAACACTCCGTGGTGATGAGGTTAGCACAGCTCGCTACGGCGTCGGATGTCTCGGGTTTAAATCCTGGCATAGACATTGGTGTCATTTGTTATTTCATTATATCATCCTCATCTTCGCGATTATCCAAAGGTGGCAGAAAAGCGAATTAAAATAAACCAAATCAATCAATCAATTAGGTAGGTATTTTAGAATGAGTAGCTAATCTTGAATTTCTGTCTGCCCATTATTTGTCTTGGTCAGTTTATAAATACTGTGAATGCTTCTTACAACATCGCAAGTATCATTAATCTTTTGGATTTTGCTCAGGCAAGACTCCCAAGTTGTTGTTTTCAAGTCGTCTCTCTTAACGAGGAACGTTAGTGGCAACCCTGCCACGCGCCCCTGGTAGTTATGTCAGAGCAAGCGTTTGCTGTGTTGGGTTGCATACGTACAGGATAGATTTTAAGCGCTTATAGCGCAGAAACTAAGCGCTTTCAAGGTAAACTTTATAGGGAAAAGTTACTTGTTTTTATGATATCTACCAGCACCCAAGCGTTGTTGAAAGAGTTTTGCGACACCCTGTATATATATATATATATATATATATATATATATATATATATATATATATATATATATATATATATATATATATATATTCATTCATTCATTCATTGTTTTCTGCCTAATTGGCAGGTTTTTCACTGCAATCTCCAGCTTTTCCTGTTCTCTGCCTTACGCTTCGTAATAGCATACGACCCAGTTAATTTAATATCATCCATAAGCTGATATCTCTTTCTTCCACGGACTTTTCTTCCTTCAACCATTCCCTCCAAGGCATCTCTTAGCAGGCAGTTTCTTCTTAGACAGTGTCCTAACCAGTTTCTTTTCCTCTTCTTGATGGTCTCCAGTATAGATCTTTTTTCACCAACTCTTTTCAGTACGGCTTCGTTTCTTACCTTGTCCGTCCATTTTACACGCTCCATTTTTCGCCATGTCCACATTTCAAAAGCTTCGAGTCGTTTCTCTTCATTTCTTCTCAACGTCCAGGTTTCTGCACCATATAGTGCTACACTCCACACAAAACATTTCACTAATCTCTTCCTTAGACCTATGTCCATGGGTCCACAAAAAACATTTTTTCTTCTATTGAAAGCTTCTTTTGCTATTGCGATTCTCATTTTCACTTCTTGGTTGCAGCTCATGTCACTGCTTATAGTGCATCCGAGGTACTTGAAGCTATCCACTTGCTGGATTCTTTCACTGTTTGCTCTCACATTAATATTCCTTGGTTTCCGTCCTATAACCATTGCCTTTGTCTTCTTTACATTAATCTTCATCCCATACTGCTCACAGCTGCTGTTTAACTCTTCTAACATACTATTTATGGTTATTTCATCCTCAGCGAATAATGCCATGTCATCAGCAAATCTTATGCAGTTTATTCTTCATAAATTTCAACATTATTTTATGAATCTCCTGCTCACAAATGTATAATGTGTTTGTGTGTGCAGTAGCGAAGCGTAGTCTTACGAAGGAGGCAAGCAATGTTTCAGTACAACAAAACATGTAGTACAATGGCACGCCAAGAGGAGGATTAAAGGTTTATAGCCTCATTGGCCCGGTCGCTGGATTTGTCAAAATATCATAATAAAGTGACGGTTCTAAAAATAAACCATATGATCCTCAAACGTCACATTTACTTTCGAAATTCCAGGTAACGTTATTCGTATGGTAGTAAACGTCTTACATATGCGAACTTTCCGCATACGACTAAAGGGGTACGTATTTTCTTATTTATTTATTAGTACTTTTATTTGTTCATAATTGTTTTAATGTGGACAAACGGTGACCAAACGGATTTAGGTAAAATAACTCATTCATTTAATTTACACTGCGTGATTGTAATTTAGGATTTGTGGGCACCCTAAAAATCACATTCGGAGTCAAACATTAAAATAAAAAGTTAAACACAAACTTTAAAAATTTCATTTCAAACCAAAGAAACACATGAATAGACGATGTACTCACCACAATAAATTCCAAACTCCTTTGCATATATAGGAAATTTCCCGCTATCGAACAATTCAACAAATCTTAGGGCCTCAAGTTTCTCAAAACGTGAAGACGCTCCCATGCTCTTTCCACAACTGGAAAGCATCCACGCAAGTTCACTTTGGAAATCTCTGAAACGACCGAAAGTGATACCAACCTATTTCCTTAATTTTATCCCTCATCGGAAGGAAAGATATATCAGTATGGAGATAGAAATTAAGCGGTGGAATCAGAATCATTACAGCAGAAAGAGTATATACATAATATTTAAGTAATAAAGTGTCATACAGAGGCGGGGCCGGGGCCGGGGGAGGGTTGGCCCCCCTTTGGCCCAGTATTCCTAAGAAAAGGAAAGTCAAAGGCAGGAAAAGATGACAAAATGAGGAGACTACTACAAAAAATCCTGGGAGCACCACTTGTGTCATAATAATAAAACTTAAAACATGTTCTTGTGTTCATAATGTGTACAATGTATACGATTTAATTGTGCTGTGTAAATATCAGTAGAGAGTTATTTTTAGATAGCTTTATTTTCACCCCAAGTTTTATTCAAAAGCAGTCAATTTATTGAATGTGGTTGTAAAATTTGTGAAACAGCTCACTTGAATTACTGTGTAAATAATTTGGCAGTTGCAAACACTGGTGCGGTCAACACTTTTGACGTAATTTGAGCTGGACCGAGCTGGACACAGGGTGCAGACCAAGGTCCGTCGAATCTTCCCTCCCTCCCTGGGGAAACTCTTCACGGGGGTGCAGACATTTCACTTCCTGGAAACACAAACCCCCGCCCTTTACCATCTCGCCGGGACTCCCAATATCCATTTTTTTACGCGTTTTACAATTCGCGAAATCTAAAATAAATTGTAATATAAAATGATATATACCTAGGTATATGGAATTTTGAACAATGATAATAACTTATTTTAGTTATTTTATGACTAAGAATTATTTTTATATTCGCGATCTTGTTTACGTGTTCATGAAGACAAATATTCTTTACTCGTAGTTTTTTGTGGCAATATATCCTTCTGCTTTCGGTTGAGCTCGGCTATTTTCGGGAATAACGCAAGCTCAGCAAGCAGAGCTTTTGGTATAGTGCTCGTCCCCAAAGAAACCTCACTTTACTTCAAAGAAAGTTCCGAAAGATCAGTTTTCCCCCTAACAACCACATGTCAGGTCCACGTGCAGTGCAATAAATCGTCCCCTGAAACCTTTCCCACCAATAGCGTCCCTCCAAGAAATGACAGCTCTCATCAAGTCCACGTGGACTAAATGAGATGTTGCTAATTCAGTTTCTTTAGAGATTTCTAAACGCGAGGTTGCGGTTCTCTATCTTTGCTAGCTTGTGTTATTGTGTTTTGCTATTTTTTATGCAATATAAAGACCTTGGGAGTAAAACGTCACAGTGAATGAATGGGTGTCTAAACACTGCAGGTAAAAGTGACAACAGCGCTTTGCCGAAAAACAGGTGGTGGCTCGAAACCAGATACGGGTCCGGTCGGCTTCCTCTGGGGTTCTGTCAAAGATGCCGAACTGGTGATACGTTCAGGACTTGGGGTATATAAGCGTTGTGGACGGGTTCCACTCGAATTTCACGCTTCGCCATGTGACTCCTTCGGGTGCGTTATTTTCCCGCAGAGCAGCCGCAAGCATTGAGGCTGGTGCTTGTGCTACAGAGCTGCTGAGGGAGTTTGCGGCCGTAATTTTTCGCGAAATCGAGTGCGATGGAAACGAAATAAGGCTAAAACATTAAGTACATTAAATGATATTCGAATAATGCAAGCAGTGCTTGCATTGCTTGTACTATATCTTCGCCTCTGTGTGTGTGTGTTTAAATGTGTTTGAGTTTATCTTTTCTTTATATGTGTCTTCCTTATTTTTATTTCGTTTTTCTTCTTTCCTTTGTACCTTGTACAAGATTTGCATGAATAAACTGGGTTGGGTGGAAGAACAGCCATAAACTGAACCTAGCCCTTTAAAAAAGAAAATTTAAATCCTATATTCTAATAGGTTAAAAGAAAGTTTATGTTCAACATGCTCGGTAATTAGTCACTCGATAAGTAATCCACGTTCAAGGTGGCTTGATTATTGAGAGACATTTGATACAGGCTAAAGACAGAGATATTGAAAGTAATAGATATGTTTCCTATGGTTTGGATATTCATCCATAATACAATAAGAAAGCGAGCCAGCCACTCTTTCTGGAAAATATCAAGGATTGCAACTTTCCGGAAGAACCTTTATCCGTGAGAGCTATTTCAGTGTTACAACACTGCAAGTCGTTCACATCAATACAATCCAAGTCAAGTGTTGAGGAAGATATAGGCGTTGCGTTCTCAATAATTGCGCCAGACGTCAACTGATAACCTTGTTTGTCTTTTTTGTTGCAGATTTTTGTTTTTGCATGTAATTTTGCACCAGTTTACCATTTTCATTACAAAATTATACGTATGCTGATCTATGCATATTTTCAAGTGTAACTCGCTGCCTGAGGAAAACGTAATTTTCAGGATGCACGTGCAGTCACTTATGTGCCACTGCGAATGTCTTTACACTCAGCTGGAGTCGATAAAGAACACTCACATAAATTCGTTAACTTTCCGGTGTTGTAGAAGTTCACAGAGATACATACCTATTTTCCAGTTTATGAATTATTTCTGTAGAGTTAGGTTTCCAGAGCGCGATAAACCATCGTACTTCACTGGTGCAAGCGTGTAGCAGTCCCTCCATAGGCGCCTCCACATGAGGGCAACGGGGGAGGAGGACATTTGCCCCTCTTGGCTTTTTCCTCGATATTCTATTTTCTTTCATTGTAGATATTTCTAAATATACCAATATTACTGAGATTTGCTCAATGTTGTGCAACGTATCTCATCAACTATATAATTAAAGCTATTAATATGATTATCATTACAAACATAATATGCAGATTACCAAGCTTTCAAATGTTTTCACAGTCACAACGGAAAGGAAAGGGCGTGCCGGAAACGCCACGCTGGGAATGCCTGCAGTTGTTTCAGCTTTGCAGTGGCAACGTCCTAGAAGAATAATTTCGTCGGCAAATACATATATGTACCATACTTCGAGTCACATATTCCTGCCTTGGACCTAAGATTTTCATCCAAGAACCAGCATTTTCTGAACTGTTCATTTTCAGCCCAAATTATATCATTCGAAGAGTAAAGCAAGTTGGTAACAAAATTCACAAGTGCGTATTCTTATTGCGTCGGTATAGGCTAGAATTCATTTACCAATACCTGCCGATACTTTAGAGTCTAATTATCCTGGAAATTATGCAAAATGCGAAGTTTCTTTTAATTTTGAACCAGTTTTGTGGGAAAAAAGATAATTTTGTGACAACGTAACATGTAATTTAATATTATGATGTAATTCCTAATATTTTAATCCTACCTCCTTGGCCGAATGGTTAGCACAGCGCTCTACGACGTCAGGGGTTCAGGGTTCGAATCCTGGCCTGGGCATGGGTGTTCTCTGTGAGAGTCCCTACACCTATGTCATAATATCATCACTCACCCTCATCGTCGCGATTAGCCAAAAGTGGCAGGTATGCGACGTAAAATAACCTAATTCAATCAATTATTTTAAAGCAAAAATCATGGTGAATTGATGCATATTATTAGATGAATATATTAATTAATTAATTGGAATATACACTAATATTAATCAAAATTTGAACAACTTTTAATTATTACAATTTTGAAGCATCGATATCAGGATCGGTTCAAAGCGGTATCGGCTCAACTACCTGCTTTTCCCTACGTTTGTCTCTCACTGCCAAAAATCTTGGCCGCGGCCATCAGAATCTCGATCCTTAAAAAGACAATATGTCGTTTTAAATCTCACTTGTTTACTGTTACAATCTTGGGAACTGTCGTAATTGAGCTACGAGGAAGAACAAATATGTTCAATAGTCAGTTGTTGGCGATAGAGTTAGTTTAGATCCCTCAGGCGGCATGTTGTAAATGTTGAAATGTCATTAAACCTCGTTTGTGTACATAAAGCACATTCCGTGCTTACTTGATTCGAATCCTCCTTTGATCCAATCACATCCTGTCCACGCAGCGCCAAAATGAAACGTTCCGAGTGATAAGAATGCTTATGTACAAATTATACGTGGATAAACACAGTAACATACATTTTGTACATTGGAGTTGGCTAATGTACTAATTGACTGATTTCCAATGCTATTTAAAATTAACCTAATTTGAACATAGTCTCTTCTAATGAAGGGGCCATGGAATTCTAATAATCTTCACAAGTAAGGATGTTGCCGAGAAAAGTCTCGGTCTCGTCTAAAAATTCTAGACGAGACCAAGAAGAGTTTGTAAAAATTGAGACCAGACACTTCGAGACTTGTTGACATAAAACAGAGGCGAAACCGAGAGTTAGTGTTCGAGACTCTCGGCATCGTTCTAGACTTTGATGGGATATTTCAAAATCCTAAATTAAATTTACTTTACTATGCGACTTCTTGAAGCGTACCAATCCTATATGTACCAGAATATTTGTAGGTAAATCATGTATCGATCCCCGCGAAGGGAGAACCCGGATTTTTTTCCACCTGTTCAAGCGGCTCCGGCGTCCACCCAGCATCGTATAAAGTTGGGGGGTAAAGGCGTCAGAGGCGTGGTGCTGATCACATCACCCCCACCTTCGGCCGTGATCAAGAAATTGTGGGGCTGTAACCCCACACCTTCAATACGCCCACATGGAGTGGTGCATAGCACAGAGGAAGTCGTGTATTTAGTTAACAGTAATTGCAAAACCATTACTTTCTTACATTACATTGTTCGCCGATTGCATATCAATTCAGGGTTAAATTCAGATTTTTCGAGGGCTCGTAGCGTCGCAAGGAGGCGTCAAACATGGAAACTTTTTTAAGGAAAGTTTCTTTTTTTAAAATGGCCACTATACGCCGTGAAAGTTTATGCAATGACACGCTGTTTATACTATATGTTTCTACACTATGAAGAAATTACTAGTATTTATATACCGAGCAGTGGCGTTGCTGAGTCCAAGACCTGGACTCTCTCAGTATGACACGTGGAGAGACAGAGCTCTCGATAGCGCCGTATATAAGTAGCTCGATACACCCAGTTTACTAGTTATCGGTTTCTTCAAGGAAGTCACGTTGCCATGCCAACAGAAGCCACGTTGCAAATCTCTAAGAAATTAGTTTGCCATCTCTAGAATCGCCATCGTCTTCTTATTGGAATGGGTAACTTTATTAACAGATTCCAATTGATTTTTCTTCTGAATTTTACTCTCTAGGCTTCAGGCTTTGCAGATAGCCTAGATAGCGTAGGATATACGCTCCTGATACCGATACAGGTAACTAGGGAACAGACCGCGATACTGCAAAGTCCCATGTCGGTACTCTCTCTATTCAGAAGACCAGAAAGCTTGATATCGTAGGAATCTCAGCATTGTTTCAATGAATACATAACAATGTTAAATTTCTCCCGAGATAAATCTCCACACACTTTATCAGAACAGCGTTGCACCTCTAACGATGTCGCTCCCAGGGCATTGGAAACATCGAGCGGTCCACCGCTTTGATCGCAATCTCGAACCACGGATGCTGCAAAGGACCAGGTTTCGCCAACAAACAAACCAACAGAAAGCAATAACAGCGGTGAAGCCCCGGAAGGGCAAAGTAAATTTACTGTTTCCTCCCTCCTCGGCACAGGTTGACTGATAATTGCGTTACTGATTTGTTCGCGTTTGACCTGCGCGGGGTAATCTACTTTGTCGAGGAAGTGCTCGAACGGTGGGGCGACCGTTAAACCCAACCATGCTAAATGAATTTATGATCCAAGTTTCCCGGGCTGAGTTTCAATCCGTCATGTTGCTCACTACGGCTCACGGCTGCTTGTACTCAACGAGGTGAATGACTATTTTTTTTTTTTTCACTTGTGTTGTTGCATGCGCTTTGGTCAGTTCGTTTTACGTTCACTTTATCCTTAGATAGGCTAATCGGGACTGGACCGACATTTTAAAGAAGGATTCGAACCACGTGCAATGTGCCTCCGCCAGGAAACCAATCTCTGGACGCCTTGATGGCAATGCGACAGAGTTACCAATAAGTCATCGGTAGGGCCATGCTTCCTGGTAACACGCCTATATTCTGGAGTTCCGCCTACACTCTATCCCCGGAATCTGTGGAGGACGGCCTCGCATAGCGTCAGAGTAGCGGGGGGAATATAGTGGCGAGAGCGAAGAAGTACACGCTGCTCGAAGGCTGGTAACTGCAGTTGCTTCCCCCTCTCCACGCAATTCCGTTCCCTCTCACTTGTTCATTGGTGGATCAGTCTCGCATCACTACTTGCGCAAAGACTCTTTTTCGTTCGCTTGCTCCAGAGATAGCCGGGACAGGGTAAAAAATATTATGCAAAGCAAGGGTAATTCACTTCTGGCTCTAGTGAGATAACCACTATCCAACCGCTTGTCCCTTTACGTGAAATTTGGGGAGCAGAAAGTGCCATGCCCAGTGGCGGATTAAGCTTCCTCGCCGCCCCTAGGCACAAACTTAATGTGCGCTCTTCTCAAAAGAAAAGTAGTAACTTATTTGCACTGACCCAGTACGTAAGTTTCGTCTGAATATGTGATTGAAAATGGTTCCCCAAGGTCCCAACAGATTTCTGCCTTGTTAAGAGTGCCAACTTGCAGTTTTTGTGTTCTTCAGAATTTTCGTGTGATGCTAGAATATTTGAAATGTTTTTCCAGTCTGAAATGCCGTGAGTTGCGATGTTTGTCTTGCCCTTGAACAACCTGCATGATGCACAATAAACGGCACCAGTGCTCCACGAATATGCCAAATAATTCCGCAAAATTGAATCGCCATTTACAAGTTTACGAAAAAAACACTATTATTTAAAAATCTTGTCTTACCTGCTATGAGTCTTTGCGATTTAGAAAAATCGTTTTCAGCATTCTGATTAATTCCACGTCTTAGAAAAATGTCAATTGTAGACTCATTCAGACACCACTCGGCAGGATCGTCACTAACGAAATTTGCACTCTCACTGTCACAATCAGGAACTCCTACAAACTGAGGGGACACTACTTCAGGTGCACTTTCTTCCTCCACTAAACCCACAGTATTTTCGACATTTTGCGTTTCACAGAGTTCACTCGATGTAGCCGCTTCCACTTCAATTTTTGGACTGCTTTCGGAAATCACTTCTTCCTTTCGCCTAAAAAACGTGTCCACTGTACCAATCTTTTTCTGTAATGTTGCTTCTCTTTCACGCTTTTCGTTTGCAAGTTTACGATAAGCCGCCCCACTTAACTTTGTTCGCTTCATGCTGCCTGCTGCATAAAAAAAATCACCAAATCGCAAACGCACTAGCAACAAACTGAAAGCACCAGCCAGAGAATCCAGTAAGACAAAAACTAGTTGCGGTCCACGCGAAAGCTGCACTCACTCACTCACTTATCAGCAGTATTTTTGTGTTTATTTTTTTTTTAAGGCTGGCATTGTTACAGATGCGAGTTTCAAACAATCAGTCTTCTTTCCTGCCTGGCCATTAACAAACGCTTAGTGGAAGATCGAGGGGTATGTATTTACAAAAACAAACCAACAAAGGTTGGGCGGCTTGCATTGTCATTAAGCGATAAAAGCCACAGCACCGGTTAAAAACAAATTGATTGGCGCCTGAAGGAGGCAGAGCAACGAAACATTTCTTGATAACACATAAATCCGATACATCAAGGTTTCTTTCATATGAAGCGAAAGTGTTGCAAACCGTTGATTTGAAACATTGGTTTCATAAGTCTAAATTGTCACTGTGTACGTAAGACAATTTTTATTATTCTTGATATTCTGGAAAAAAGATTTGCCGCCCCCAAGAGTTGCCGCCCCTAGGCACGTGCCTAGTGGGCCTAGTTGGTAATCCGCCACTGGCCATGCCCCTCTGAAGTGGACGCCTATGAGCAGGTAGAAGGCTGGTGGAGTAATTCCATCAGGAAGAACATTCCATGAATGAACCCATCTTCTTGAAACCACACCAAGTAGCCAAACTGATTTCAGCGCTATCAATACTCAGGGCACTAGGCAAAGAAGGGATAACACCAGAAGACTACACCACGGCACAAAAAAGATAGTTATTGTTCCGGACCTATTGTGTATGTACCTAATTTAATGTTTCTCAGATGATTTTGTGCACCTGTTTACCTAATTATTACTAAAATTTCAGATATTTTTAAGCATTTAACGACCAACCCTCATTCATTGTGAATGTTTGAGAAATTTGAAAAAACAACAAAAAAAAACGACATAGGACTAAACATATGCTAATACAGCTCTGGAAACGTTAATTTGAATCACATTAACACCTATCATGCCTGGATGCAAATGCATGCCAAACGCGAGAGGTTCATGACAGAATAACCAAAGTGAACTGAAGAGGAGATTGGAAGGCGTGGATGAGAGAAGGGGTGAGAGCCTCTGAAATTAACTTCAGGTCGGTTGAGAATCTCGAATTTAGCTTGTCAGCCCGAGCTGCAATTAAACTTTAAGGGAGACAATTTCTGGTCCGGGGGTTGTAGAGGCGTTGCGTATTTTCGGTACGTTACTCATGCAGGAAACCTTGGAACTCCATTCGCTCGGTGGGAGAAGTTGGAAACGGATACCAAGTTCTCTCTCCGCAGTAAAAAATGCAGGTAGCGCATTCACTAAAGTTACATCTGGGAACTGGATCCAAAGTTTTCATCGCGACGGTAATTCCAAGTGTTGAGCGTTAGTCCCCTGCAGATATCTTGGCGAGTTCCAACTCGAAAACAAATTTGCTTCAAGATCTGCACCTTTTCCAGGGAATATCTGGAGCAAGTGAACGAAAACAAGTCCTCGAGAGGGCTCGACCAATGAGCGTGTTAAGTTTGACGCCCACTGACCAAATGGTGTAAGGCCCACTGCAGGGAAACGCGCGGAACGGAAGCGGGAAGTCTTCAGGCTATCTTTAAGGTTATCGCCCACTGAGACGCCGGAAACTGGTTTGTTGCGTTCGGTTGCCGCGTTTTCCGCGTCTCAGTGGGCGTTAACCTTTTGAAAGGAAGTGAGTGTACGGAGGAGCAAAGGAGACCACAGCTACCAGCCGTTTGGAGCAGCAAGTATGCCTTGCTCAACTCACTCGCTTTCTCCTCTTCTCAAACATTATGCGCGGCCTTGCTGCATAGATTCCAGAGACAATATGTATTTTTGGTCAGATAGGTTAATCTGGATTGGAACTACAGTTTAAGTGGGATCCGAACCACTGTGCAGTGTGCCTTGACCCCGAGAATACAACCTGGGACCCTCTCATTACTTCTCAAACAATTCATGTTTGCATTGTATCGATGATACATGGTGGTTCGCATCCCACTTTAAACTGTAGGTCCTCTCCAATTAGCCTTTCTTGCATAAAGTGAACATAAAAAGTTTGTGTCACATATTTTGAGGCATATTAGAGATTTCCACTTAGAGCACATATTTTTTCATAAAGAAATGGGATTTGACCCATTTTGTCAGTTTTCATTTAGTAATGCAGATATTTAATAATTAAAAAAATATATAAAATTATTATTATATAAAAATTATTGTAAAGAAACTATTAGCATTACTAAATGGCATAGTATATTAGTTGAACTCGTAAAGTCGTAATTTTTTGTGTGTCTGTTGCAGTTGTTTCCTGTAGTTCCATTTCTCGCTGCTAGATGGCGGCAAATTCAAGATGGTGCTTTCTGGAGCTGAAAAGGATTTTTGTGTGCCATATTTTGATAAAACAAAGAGGGCTACAGATATCCAACTGAACTTTAGGATGAAATGCAGGAAAGAATCACCTATCAGGAAGTCAATATACGATTGGAATTTTGTTACAATCGGCTGCTTGTATGTGAAGGAGAGAAGTGGTCGGCCAGGCTTGAGTGAAGGTTACATTGAAGGAGGGAGGGAAGCGTTCACGAGGAGCCATAGGAAATGTACACGCAGAGCTTCATGTGAGCTGAGTATGTCACCAATGACTGCGGGGAATGTTTTCCGTTAAAAAATGTATATGATAACGTACCGACTGCAGTTAGTGCAGAAGTTATTTTCCCAAAACAAAAAAAAAAACACTGAATTGCAGCAGAGAAGATGAATTCGTGGATTTATTAAATTTCAGTGACGAATGAACATTAGATTGCCTTCCTGTTTGGTGCTTCTTTCCTGTGTTTGCCCCTAAATTTCCGTTGGGCATCTGAACCACTATTTGTTTTATCAAAATCTAGCACAGTAAAAGACCCATATTGAATTTTCCACCATCTAGCGGCAAGAAATGGAACTACAGGGAACAACTGCAATACAAAGAAAAACGTACGACTTTACGAGTTCAACTAATGTGCTGTGTCACTTAGTAATGCTAATACGTAGTTTATTTATAATAAATTTTTGAAAGTTTTACCGGATTTTATGTATACCCTATTTGTGAAACAAACATTCAAAGTATAAATTCTGTGAACGATTGCTAATAATTATCTAACTGTGCGGTACTCGTCACTATACCTACGTGGCGGAATGGTTAAC
Source organism: Lepisma saccharinum (assembly GCF_977018435.1). NCBI lineage: Eukaryota > Metazoa > Arthropoda > Insecta > Zygentoma > Lepismatidae > Lepisma > Lepisma saccharinum. Next base: position 218,990,291 of record NC_139229.1, on the reverse strand, counting down.
GAAGCGCACTACAACATCAAAGGTACCGGGTTCAAATCCCGACCTGGGAATGGGTGTTGCTTGTGAGTGTTCATCAATTTCATCATTGCTCATTCTCATCTCCACAATTAACGAAAAGTGGCAAAAAAGCGACGTAAAATAACTTAATTCAATACATTCATCAATAGTCGTCAACTACTTTCACTCAATTTTAAGTCATGAATATCGCACACTTCGAATCTATTTTGTTCTTTTCTACTACCATATTTCGTCAATACTCATATTCTGCAAGGCGGTGATCTCATTTCCAGAATAAGAGAGAGTGATCCTCAAGAAATTTCCAAGAAATCCAAACACTCAAAAAGAGCACAAGAATGAACTTCAGAAGAGTATAACATATTATTGTTACATATTTTTATATAGTTCAGGGATTTATCCTCCCTGCTTGTGATTATTGGTGATTTATTTCGCATATATTGGCTACTTATGTATAAGTAGAGACCGAGAACACTGTTTAAAAATCGAGACGAGATCCTTCGAGATGAAAACGAAGTCTTATGCAGAGGTTTACGAACATCTTGTCTCGTTGGGAGACTTTGCGTGGGAGATTTGGTTAATTTCACTTCCCTTTTCTGCCACTTTTTGCTAATCGCGAAGTTGAGGATGAGGATGAAATTGATGAAGGAACAACCACAAACACCCATGCCTAGGCCGGGATTCGAACCCTGGACACTGACGTCGTAGCTCGCTGTGCCAACCACTCGGCCACGAAGGCCGGCAGGTGGAACCAGGCGTACGTAACCACGGACACTTCTACGTTGAAACGACCAAAGTAGGAACGGGGACGTTACAACCCAAATTATATCCGTGACTGTACAGTACAGTCGCGAACGAAATCAATACAGAAAATTAACTTTAATTTAGAAATCTATTGGCCTCGGTAGGGATGATCGTATCACGGAATTTGTACCCACGACTTTTCGAGTACGACTCAAAAACCTTAAACATACCCAATTTTCTTCGATCAATGTATTTACGTAGTCATATATGCCCACACGGCCAACGCATTCCTTATCAAGGCCATCATTTTCAGCACCTGCAAAGCTTCTGAGTTCGAGACCAGATGGAGCTACATTTCGATATTTCGGATCACACATTCAATTATCTCAACGTTAATTTGCTTAACTAGGTAGATCTAAAACAAAACTTGTCAAACAGCTGCCAATGTAAATAAAATTATAAAAGACTATCAGGAAGCAAAATAACAAGTTATTTGTCGCCGTCTACCCACAACCATGGAGGTGTTTTTATGGCATTTTGTGTAATAGTCGACAGAGTTTACAAAACCATCAATTCAATTATGCAATAAGATTTCTTTGGATTGGACTAAAAATTGCCTAACCCTCTCCGATAGCTGGTCTCTGTTTATAACGAATGGGTTCTTGGCTCGATTCCATTTGATCTGTAAACTACAGATGTAATCTCAATCAGCTTACATGAGCATACTACTAAGACTGGCTGTTTTGACTGAGCTCCGTGCAAGATATCAAAATGTTAAATTTCTACTTTGTGACCAACATTCGTATATCTCTATTTCCACGATGTTCCTGGCTAGATTCTGAAACGACCGCCCCCCTTCGTCCATAACTGAAGTTGGCAGCCCTTTCCTGGAATAACACAATGTCAGATTTTTGAACAAGAAACTTTCGGTGAACTCGCGATTGACCGTTCCTTGCTAACATCCCGTGCCCTATCTTCTGAAACGTGAGAAATCTCCAAAGCAAGGAAGATGATGGCGAAAACAAGCGTCTGTCGGCAGTCACGTAGGAGACCGAAGAAGAGGCTGACAACTGCAGTTCTTTGGCTCCTCCTGCTGCTATTTTCGCCCCCTCCCACAACCCATTTCTTGTCTTCTCAGTTTGGACAGGAAATTTTCGTCTTCCAATGTTTCTAGCAACATCTCTACGAAAAAACAATAGCTTTTGTGTGAAGTCGTGACATTCCTGGGCATGGGTGCCAAAATCTCCACCCCCAAGAAGAAAGACTCTTTTTTACAAAATACATTTGGCCTAACTCTTTTCGATTTCAGTGAAAAACATACAATTATAAAGTGTTGAGGTTTTTATACTCTTAACCACTGTTAAACAGCGAGCATAGGCGCCGACTTTGGGGGAGGGGAGCAAGGCACTTTCTACCCCCCTCCAAATTCACCTAGAGGGACAGATTTAATATATATTTACACGTATAAAATATTGTTTATGCCAACCTTGCCCCCCAAATTAATCTTAAGTTGGCGCCTCTGCCACCGAGTCCAAAAAACTTAACATGTGTGAATCACCACTGATGAGCTAAAAAAAAAAAAAAAAGAATTATAAAGTGCCCAGTACTGCAAAAAAAAGTATGTTGGAGCAGTCGTAATTTTTACAGCTTTTGCTCATTAGTATCAAAAAGCCGAAAAGATGTAATTACCAATATGCTATTATTTGATAACCTAGATGTTTCTGAGTGATGGATAGAGTCACTCGGAGGAATACGCCCAACTTTTTTTTGGGCGGTTTATGGCTTCGCTAAATGAACGAGTGCCGCAATGAAAAGGATGTCAAATGAAAGCTACATGTTTTGTTATTGTTACCTTTAAGTTTTATTACTGTAAGTCTTATAGCAAAAGAACCATAGAAAAATAAAGAGATAAACGTCAATTTGGGCAAATCACCCCGTGTTCAGGGTAAAATGCCCATCCATTAGGGGTAAAATGCCCAATACAAGAAACAATTGTTGCAATACTTGACATGATATATTTAAAGGAAAATAATACACAGCATTAACTGGAAGATTATTAACGTTTGTTTCGTAAACAGAACATTTGTAAGACTGTAAGCTTAAATATAACCCTACTTCAAATGATACTACGTAGTAATTAGTTGCTGTAAGAAGTCACAGAATGTGGCCGCGGTGGCTCAGTCCGTAACGCGTCTGACTACCATGCTCAAGGTCCCGGGTTCGATCCCCGGCCGGTTCAAATCCGGGAACTTTTCTAACGGTGGAAGCGGCCCCGGCGCCCACCCAGCGTCGAATAACATGGGTACCTGGGGGAAACCCTGGGGGGTAAAGGCGGTCAGGGGCGTGATGCTGATCACATCACCCCCACTCACGACCGGATCAAGAAAGTGTGGGGCGTTACCCCCACACCCCCTATACGCCTTCATGGCGTGGTGCTATGCACAGGGGAACACTTTACCTTTTTTTACCTTTAAGAAGTCACAGAAAATAACAGTTTTGTTATAAAATATCACTACAATTTCACCATTCGCATTACATTTACTCTTTCCAGAAATCTCGGGAAAGGCAAGTGCCCCTTGCCCCCTCCCTGTGGACGCCCTTGGTTACACTATCAACATTGAATAGGTGTCTATGAAAATAAGCCAATGAAACTGAAGGATAGTAGTGACTTGTTAGATTTTTGCTTGTTTTTGACAAGAACCGCGTGATTTGTAATTTCAAACGAACAAAACCGTTGATCTTTGAAGAGATTGCCACCAGCAGAGGAAGGCAAATGCGAATTCTCTTTCAGATTAGGATCAATGACTTTCCTGTTGCGGTCGCACATCAACACCTAACAATAACAATATGATATGAGGATATGACTTTAATATGTTTAACGTAATATGACACTACATAAGTTAAAAGTGTTTTCGGTTAAAAAGGATTTGATAGAGGTTGCGGAAGGAAATTAAGGGAGCGCAGGCACCTATTCACACCTAAAGAAATTTCAGGGTGAAGAAACAAATCATGGACATAAAAGTTAAGCATTGGGAAATTTGAATTACTATCTCTCTCTCTCTCTCTCTCTCCCTCTCTCTCTCTCTCCCCCTCTCTCTTTCTCTCTCTCTCTTTCTCCCTCTCTCTTCTTTTCTCTTCCATTTTCTCTCTCTTTTATCCTTTCTCTCTCTACCCTATCTCTCTCTCTCTCATCTCTCTTTCTTCCTCTCTTTTTCTCTCTCTCTATCTTAAAATAGGGGGAGAGGGGCAGTTGTATACAGAGAGAGGGGGGGAAAGAGAGAGAGAGGGAGAGAGAGAGAGAGAGAGAGAGCATACATGTAGTTGTAGTAGTCTCTTACGATCTGTTCTAAAGCTTTTTGCGAAATTCAGAAGATACTCTGAATGTTAGTGGCAATGGTTCTTCATTAGCATATTAACTGGTTGTGATTTTAACACAAATCAGATGCGCTAACCAACTACTCCATAGATCGTGGGTTCGATACCCATAACCACCAAAAGCAAATTGTTGACCTGAATACGAAAGACGAGGTACTCTCCCAAAAGGTAGTGTTAGACTAGGAATATATAGTGGATTCACTAGACAATGGATATTGTCAAATTAATATTGCATCTAAACTCGGGGGATTTACTTAAATCAAAATTGTTAAAGGTCCAGGAATTTTAAATAAATTCAATTGCGGTCCAAGAGCGAAAATCAGCAAGCGTTCATGGATTCTTGACCGTAAAAAACCTTCTTATCTGTAATATTTTTCAATTCGGTCCAGGAACCTCTTTCCGGATCAATTTAAATACGATCGAGGAACCTTCTTTCCGGATCACTTGAAATTCGGTCCAAGTTCCGTGTTGAAATGAAATAATATGCAACTTGGACCGAATTTAAATTGTGCGAGAAAAATGATTCCAGTCCTGTTGCGGAAGCAATTAGAATTTATGGTTTCCAGAACCTTTAAAACCCTGACTTAAATGCGTTCCACAGTAGTATAAAGCATCCAAATTCATAATTAAGAAAGAGCATTTCCAGTACTCCTTGCAAAATACGAATTCAGTTAAATTTTTCAAATGAAAGCTACACTTATATATATATACGTATATACAGATATGTATGTGTGTGTGTGTGTGTGTATGTGTGCACTGCAGGAGAGTATGGGGGATATGTACAGATCTGAAATATAAATCAGAATAAAAATGACTGCGGATGGAGAACTTGCGGATTGCTAGACGACAAATATGTAAATTAAACATGTCTAAAATAAAAGGATACTCAGTTAACGAACCAAAAACTACATCAAGTTGTAATTTCACAGAATGGGAATCACAAGGGAATGAAACTGATACAACACAATGGAGTTTGCCTGTAAGATCCAAATGCAAGGTAATAATTTTTAATAGATATTGCAAGGCTCTACGTAATGCAAAGATAAATTGATGTTCGACATAAACTAGATAGAACAAGTAAGTAATGTATGAAAGGCCTGATGCAAAGTAGTGGAGGGAAATGACTGGGATTTCCCACGCAGTAGACGAACATCCCAGCAACAAAGGTATAAACATTAAAATACGTGCACTTACACTTGAGTGAAGTACAATAAAACATCGTCATCAGGTATCATGTACGCGTATATACAGGGACCGGAAGAAAACGCTGACGGTTTTGAAATGTGTATATAAATAAAACAATTGATGTAATGCAAGGTTTAATAATCAAAATTGCTACAAAAATAATTGCCATTTACAGCGCTTACATTAATTTTTCTTTGTTTTGAAAATTGTGTCCGATAGATGATGACCATTCCTTACACAATCATGTAGCCTTGCCCTCATTCGTAATTGCCGCTATTTCGTGAATAGCTCACTTGAGATCACTAATTGTTGTACAAATTCTTCAAATGTTCAAAAATGGTGTTTACTTTTGACACAATTGGATTGTTGTGTGAGCTCTTTCAGCGGCGGAGTGGGGGGGGTGTGCTCATTGGCTTCGTCGCTCAACGCCATTTCAGTTAAGATGGAGCAGTGGACTGGGCGACACCCTGCTTTTGTGTTAGAAGCATATTTTAAAAATGGTGAGTCCGTTGTACAAACCCAACGATGGTTTCGAAGGGAGTTCCATGTCGATCGTCACGACCGTGTACCCAGTCGGAATACGATACTGCTTTGGGTCAGAACTTTTCGAGAGACAGGGTCAAGCCTGAAAAAAATCTCGATGGGCATGGTCCGGGAAATGTTTCCTGGACGTTCCCTGGCCTTATCGCACCCCGGATCTGACGATGTGCGATTATTTCCTTTGGGGCTACTTCAAATCTAAAGAGCATGTTGAAGGACCTCACACAATTGGTGATCTCAAGTTAGCTATTCGCAACGAAATAGCGGCAATTCCGAATGAAATGCTCGTGAGGGTGACTTCCAACAAGGCTACATGAATGTGTAAGGAATGGAGGTTTATCATTTATCGAACACAATTTTCAAAACAAAGAAAAATTAATGTAAGCACTGTAAATGGCAATTATTTTTGTAGCGATTTTGATTATTAAACCTTGCATTACATCAATTGTTTTATTTATATACACATTTCAAAACCGTCAGCGTTTCCTGCCAGTCCCTATATTACTTTAAGTGTTCAATTTGCCACTTCCTAACATTTTCACACATACACAAAGTTTACGCCATTTTATCTATATTTGGTGCTAACAACAAAATCACAGAATACCAACCTATTTGTTCAAATTTCGGCTCGCTTCTTACAAGCCATCTTCTTGTATTCTGACACAAAAGCAAATTATTTCCCCTCCATTTCAAATCTGACTATTCTTGAACTGTCACAGTTTAACATGGTAATAAATTCAATGTAAGAGATGAGAATGGATGAGAAAATATACAGGGTTATAAGATTTCGTCATGCTTACAATAAATCCTTCCACAAGAAATCCGATTTTTAGGAACTACTTCACACGTGCAATTAAAAACTGATTCTATAAAGGACATATACATTTGTAACATGTGGACAAAACAATGAATATCGGTGGAAAATTAAAACTGAATACAGGTAACAGTGGAATAGCGAAGTTTCGGAAACACATTTAAGAATATGTGAAAGAACATATGTTCATTATTTAGTTCACGTGGTGGCGTTTAAGGAGAGGCATGGGGGCAATTGCCCCACCACTTTTTTCCACTATTGCCCCTCACTATGCTTACCGAGGCAAAGTAAACTGTCCTTGCCCCCCCCCCCCCCGCCAGTTTTGGTACCTTTCCCCCAATATTTTGGAACCCAAAATGGAACCAGCAACTGCGTAGTTCTAATGTTTCCGTTGAGTTATTGTTGTTAGTAATTATGACAACATGCATTTATCCCCCCCAAAAAGAATGGGTTTCTTAAAAATATTTGCATTTCCTGGTTACATCTGAATCAAGCAGTTCATGGCAACCCCACAAAACAAATCAGGCGTTACGATTAATGAAAACCAGGGGGGAGTGATTGAACCATGTGCACTGAAAACCACTTACTATGACGACTCATGTACTGCATTTAGCGTCACTATTCTTTAGATAAAATTATAATAGCGCATTAACTACACACATACAATAAATTAATTTATATTCATAGTTCGGTCGTAAAACAAATAAATAAGAAATAAAAGATAAATCATATGTAGCTAGTGAAGTGGAATAAAGTATAGCTGAACTGGTAATTTTATTCCATTTATTGTTACTGCTTAAAATATTATTAATGTGTAGAGTAACAGTTACAAAACAGTGGTACTGTTAGTCAATTTTTCAGTCTCCATCACTATCTACATTCCTCGATCCTAACTCAATGACCCCTTTTCGTAATTTGCATTTTTCTTATTTTACGTTGCATTTCTGCCGCAATCGCGACGACGATGATGACATGAAATTTAATAATAAGTATTCACAATATACCCAACCCATAGCCGGACTCAAACCTGCCGCGCTCAAACACTGAAGCGGCTTGCGACCCACTATTCATCACTTCACGTAAACTAAGCATAGGCAACGTTTATTGTATTACACCCTACGTATGTGCATTTATGAGAAGGAGAAGGAAGAAGTCATCATGCAGTAACGTTGTGCAAAGGAAACTAGCTATTCGAATTACACTTTGCTAAGCACTTCTCAGTGTTCCTGTAGCACGTGGTAATATTCTTGTCCGCCTCAATTCCTCGCTGCACACCGAGATAGACAGAGAGAAGTATCCCTTACAAAGGCTTTCTTGCAGAACTCCTTTGTTCTTTATGCCATGTAACACAAACCCCACAGCGTGAATACAGCCCAGCAACGGAGGAAGGTATCCATGGCAACAGAACTTCACTCCAGATACAGAAGAATTACGCAGCAAATGATTCTGTTTTATTGAATATCCACGAGAGCTCTATGCACGCTTTTAGTTGTCCTTTGTGGAAACAGGGACAACTCGTGAAGCTCCACTTGCAAAAATAATCTTCCTGGTCTCCAGAGAATACCCACGAAATGAAGCGTACCACTTCCTCATTCAGTGACGGTTCAAAATACAAATAGGGTGTGTTTAAAAACTGATGCTTCTATCCTGGAGCATGTGGTTTGTAGATACAAGACTCTCCAAACAGCAATTTGCAAAATTTATTCCAAGAATTCCGAACGAGGTATGGTCGGAAAGTAAGGTAAATCTCTCAGCCAAGAGCGACTGCGCATGCGTCCAAAACTCGATATACCCCATGAACAGTGGAAGCACCATGTTATGAATTATGTGGGATTATTTACCAATGCATATGGGTAAAAAGTAATCTTTTCGGAATGCACTGAAGTACACAATGAACACTATCCGTTCAAGGCAAATAGCTGATCGAGCTGAACCGAGACGCCGATCGAGGCGGGCGTTCGTAATGGATTCTTCTCAATTGATGGATGCTGCCCAGTGCTGTTCCGAGCCGGCTGTTCACTACCTGTATCCACAGACACTACTCGTATAATCAATCATGTGTGAATTTGTGTGATGTCTCGTATGTTTACCAATTGAATGCCACTTTAAAGATTCACTTTTAACAATGCTGTAGTAAGGTAAGGTAAAGTTTCCCGTGAATACAACACCGTGCCATGAAGGCACATTTAGGGGATGTGGGAGTAGGGCCACTCACATTCTCGATCTCGGCCATTTTGGAGGTGATGTGATCAGTGCCACGCTCTGGTCGCCTCTACCTTACCCCCAAGGGATTCCCCCAGATACCAATTTATTTGAGGCTGTGGGAGCCCCAGAGCAGCTTATACTGGAAGAAGACCGGAAAAATTCTGACCTTAAATCACACACTCCGGGAATCGAACCTGGGTCTCCCGCGTGGCAGTTACACCCTACCGACTAAACCGGCTCTCTCCACAATGGCATAGTGGTTGTAGTAATTATATGTGTTTGTTTTTTATGTCCCAATGATATTTGTTACAGCAAGAATATTTTTTTCTTTACATTCGTTCTATTCTTGCTAATACGTTTATTGCCCTGTTAGGAGAAGGATACAGGCTCGGTGCAAGCGCACCCAATATAATATTTAATTATTGCCGTGTGGAGAGCATGTTGAGTGGATGAACAGTCAATTTGCCACCGAAGTGGCCGGGTTCGAGCCGCGGTCTGAGCTCCTTCATGGATTTCGAATGCATATCTCACTCACCCTCTTTGTCAGGATTAGCTGAAAGTGGCAGAAAAGAAATATCAAAAAATCACCCAATCAGTAAAATATAAACTTACTTTATAGGCCTTCGAAGAAACTTCCTTTTGCCATAAACTAGCTCGTAGGATAAAAATAACCAACTCCTTGGTCACATGAATGAGGGTTGCCTCCGATTGGCTTTTTCAGCTGTTTGGGAGAGAACAGTAGTTTAGCTGGGCCAATCAGTGTGTACCGTTCGACTGTGGTCTACGCGAATATACTCTGTCCCGGGAGTCTGTGGAGTAAGTAAACGAAAATAAGTCCTCTGCGCAAGTAGTGATTCGAGAGGGAAAGATGTTGCATGGAGCGGGCAACGCGACTGCAGCTACCAATCGTTTGCAATAGCGCGCAATACTTTGCTTCGCCTACTTGATTTCTTCCCTTACCTACTGTTATGAGGGTCCTTGCTCCGCAGACTGTTGGGAAGGAATATAGCCCGAATGGGCGGATCCAAGGATGAAAAGGGAAGTAGGTAAAAACATGCACGAAACCACGCTACGGCTTTCAGATCATTATTTGCATGCGTTCGCTCGCATTTTGTGTGTTTGTGGTATGTGCACAGCGTTACAACTTGTAAAAAAAGTTTTTAAAACCAAAGACAACTTCCGCCGAACCTACTTCCTCGTCTGCGTTCCACTTGCAGCCGTCGCTCCTATAACGCCACTGGACTAGTCCAGTTAGCGCATGCGCACTTGCGACCATGCTTCTCACTAACGTAGAACCTGCTTTTTCTTCTGGGTTCCGCTTGCAACCGTCAGCCCTATTTGGCCATTAGACTCGTCCAGTTAGCGCATGCGCACTTGCGACCATGCTCAATGCAGAGACAGAGGAGTCAGTTGACAATAGTTTAGCAGCCAGTAGAACGTTAAAAAGGGCAGTTAGTTACCTGGGCACATGTTTCACAAACGCCAACTCACCTGCTTTTAAAAGTTAACTTTCCGTACACAACAATAAACGAATGCGGCCCCCCATAAGCCCGTGCACTTCAAGGAAATAAGTAGGGGCATAAACATAATGAATGTTAATGGGACTTTGCAACTTTTTCCGAGCCTCCCGCCCGGAAGACCATACGCCAGCGTGACGTGAGGGGTATATTATTCCACGCCGGACAGGGAAGTTCATTATCTCCGGCGGGAGCGGCGTATTCCTGTCAGGCGCCGGGCTCGCCTTCCCTCTTCCAGGGCATTACCGTCTTAAGGGACAAGTGCATTACGGCCCCCAAGAGATTTCCCGGCTCGGGTCGCACGTACGACTTATCTTCTTCACTCACTAGGCGGCGACCTCATCGACTCCAGTGCGACACCAAAAGAAATGAACAAAGAAATTTGGACTAAATGGGAAACTGAAGAATAACAATCTCTGGAAATTTTGTGGCATGTATCCGTAGCGCTCTTTTGTTTTCATCCCCTTCCCCCCCGGAACTACGGCATTGTAAGCTTATTTCATGGTGCATCTATATAGTACTCATAGTTTGTCAACTGCTATGGCTTATCATATTTCAAAGTAGTTCAGGAGCACGAGCACAATAGTTCTAATCTTCCTTAGGGTCAGTCCCGATTAGCCTACATTAGGATAAGCATTTGCAAATTTTACATCCCTCTTTGAACTGTAGGTCCAATACCATTTAAATTTGTGGAGTAAATGCTGAAGGAATAAGTATATTATCCATTTCAGCCTATCTGAGTATAAAGTGTCTTAGGACACATTTTGTCAAGTTTTTTGACCAAATTACAAAGTTTCGCAAAAGTTTAAGTGCACTTTATGCACAGATAGACTAATCGGGACTAGGCCTACAGTTTAAAGTGGGATCCGAACCACTGTGCAAGGTGGCTCCACCGAGTATCGAAACCGCGATGCTTGAGTACAAGGCGGCGACGTCGCAACTACGTCATCGGGGAGGCTGATATTGGCATTACTTGATTACAATGCGACAGCGTTAGCCACGACGTTACCAAGAACGGTTTATTATTAAGTTACAAATTAAAGAAGATAAGTCATATTTCCTAGGTAATTGAATCTCGGGATACGAACAAAACAAATACATGTAATTCAGTATTATGTAACGTTCCTTCATCTCTTTTAAGTCCACATATACTTTCAAAAATGTTTTTCAAGAAACTTACATTTTCGTACTTCTTTTAGTGTACAACAGTGCTTTTCACAATAACGAGAATAAAGTTTGTGCTGTGCGTATTGTACATCTTGATGTGGTAAGAAAGCTTATTCTCCCCTGAGATCAAGGAGAGTTCTCTTCAAAATCGTGATACACAGTTTGAAATTTCGAGGATTGTGTTCATGTCGAATGTCGAAGTGTCGGCTTACATCTACGAGTAAGGAATACAAACAATATTGCTCTTTTTCTATGAACATGCAATAGTGATTGTATTATGTAAAACAAAACCAGTTAAAAGTATAGTTTTTTCTCATTTCTTATGAGGAAATTGTACTTACTTTCCGAACACGTCTCATAACCATTAGAGTAGAAACTATCATTAATTTATAATTTTTCTCTTTATTATTTCTCCTGTATAGTTAGTGAGATTTTTTTTAGTAGAACAACAGAATAACCTCACATTACTATTATCTTCTTCACTGAGCGTACTTTTCGGTCTTCTTTTTGGAAGTTACGATTTTTTTACTGTAGCTGAGCACCCCCGTATAAGGGAGTGGGGGTGAGATGCATGGTCCTCTCCCTGTAAATTTAACGTCGTGTAAAACCAGTTGAATCTCAATTACATTCTGTATGAATTCACATTTGATTTCATCAACATCACAACTAGCTACTTGAATGTTTTATATGTCGCAATTACTTTATATATTTTTTTAAAGTTTACAGACACTTCCGAACTGGACTATTTTTTATAAGTTATGCATTTTCCATGAAGAAAATTGATGTTTACGTTTTATATAATTAACAGAAACCTCGACACAAAAAATGGCAAATACAAATAAAGATTAAGCTGCTTAGGTGCTTGCTGCAGCATGATTTGTACTAAGTCACACAGAAACAAGTTAAAACATTCGCTGAAATAGCGTAGCATGACACCAATGTCAATGCTTTGATTCGTTTCTAAGCAGTGGCGGCGAAGGGGTCAGTTGCTCCCTGCTTTTCGCAACTTTTTCCCTTGCACTGTGCTAAATCTTATGTTCAAAGGGAAATATACTGTCTTTGCCCTCCCGGTTTTGGAACCCAATCGCCGCCACTGTTTGTAAGTGTTTTAAAAGTGATAGCTTGCATGGAGTTTCAGGTAGCATGTTGCTTCCAGTGGCGTAGCGTTATAGTACGCCCGTACGCCCGGCGTTCCCAGATTTAAAATTTCAAAAATGCTTAAATGCTGTGATTATAAAGTAAAACGTGACTAATTTCATATATGTTTGACCTTCATGGCATTATAATGGCTATTTTTCGCGATCCGCTTGCAACGCTCCACTTTCAACACTCGTTCTAGCATCTCTTTTCAATGCCTTTCCCGGCCGGACGCCGAGCAGGTTCGGCGTACAGGACTCCTATATTCCTTGCTGCCTTTATGGAGGGAAAGCTTCCATTTCTACAGCACTCGCGTAAATCGGCTCTCTTACGCCGGCGTACGAGAGGTCTACCGTGATTGGTTCATGTGACCCTTCCTGCCTTCTGAAGCAGACGACAGCGGCAGAATTCCTACCCGGTTCTTCGCTCTTCGCGCTCATGCAACTCGTGCTGTGTGATGCTACAATACGCAATATTGACTGACGTAACTTTACCAATCTCAAATATACTGCTTCTTAATGGCCACTGCATTGTATAATTTATCGCACTAACAGCGATGTGTATTAGAAACTAAAAGATCAACACAGTTTTTGTCAAATAAGTTCGTGAAGTCCTCGTGATAGAAATTCAGCCTGTGGCTGCTCTACCACTTAACCCGCAAAACTATTATTTTTTATTGTATTTTTTCGTTATTATCTAACTACTTAATATTGTGTGAATGGAAATGTTTAGCATTCATTTGAAAACTCTTAACATCGAATGGTCTCTGGAGAAAATTATTTTAAAATGTTTATCAGCATTCTCAAGATGTAATAAACAGTGGTCTGAATTACTAATCGGCACTGTTACGTCAGTAGAGTGTACGATATTTGGATCATCCACTCTGCTTTCCACAGTGCGCCAAGACGACAGAGGTCCCTGGTTCGAATCCCGGCGTGAGCACGGGTGTTCTTTGTCAGTGTCCCTTCATCAATATCATCACTCATATTCATATTCACAATTAAGCAAAAGTGGTAGAAAAGCGAAGTAAAATAAACCAAATCAATCAGTAGTTGGATCGCCCACAACAATGACGTCTACTGTTGTGCAGAGGCACTTGTGATTCAGGTAGGTCATTCTGCGTCATGCAGAAAGATATAAAAAAAGGTATAGAACACCAGAGTTCAAAACATCTGTGGCATAGTGAGGCATCTAATTTTCTAGCTAAAACATGCAATGATGATGTTTTATTGAAAACCCAGCTTACTTCAGGCAAATAATACCTGTGGCGACTAATACCATAAGTAATTAAGCAAGAAAGGGCCGACTCTTCCTTCGGACTTGGCGTTCCCACCCGAAATGTCCATGCTACGCCACTGGTTGCTTCTGATATTGAAATAGATGTACATATGAATTTTTATAAATAGCAGAAGAGTCACATACTTGTAAAAACACACAGAGAAAAAGTTTGCTTGGAATAACCAAACACTTGTTGATAAGTGACAAACAAATGAGGTTTCCCCAGAACCACATTCTTTTATTAATCGTGCACATTTGCTTAGTTTTCCATAAATAAATTAGTCAAAATTTCCAAACCAAATTTAGTAAATGCTACCAAATATTTTGTTCTGGGTTACCAAAATGTTTAACCAAATGCGTTCCGTTAACTGAAACAAATCAATTTTTCAGTGTAGGTGGATAGTTCGACAACGAAAAGTTTGATGATTTAAATTATTGATATTCAGGTGTGTGGAACATTTAAGTGTTAAGATAGTCTTAACGTGTAGCTACTTATGATGTGAAGTCTTCGATTCCTTCCTATCTTTGTCGTTATATGAAACAGAACCCAATAGGCTATGCCTGCTCATTCCCCTCCCCCTCTGAACTTGAACAGAAGTGAAAGATGGGTTTTCCATGTTGGGTTTTTGAACAAATTAACTTTACTAAAATGCAATAAACAATAGGTGAGGAACAAAATTCTGTTAAGAATTCTTTTTTGATTTAGTTGTGTTTTGTATTGACACCAAAAAACAATTAATTTCTCCTTTAACTCCCCTCAACTCTACTAGAATATTGAAATGTCAATCACCTTCTCTCTTTGTCTTAATTGATTAATTTTTTATCATTTGACAATTCACAGAAATTAAAATAAACTTCTTATTAACTGAAGAGTCAGTGTTTCGTTTGTCCCACCCGTGACACAAAATTGCTCACTTATAGCTACAAATCTGAGAAAGTATTTTAAGGCTAGTTATGTTTAATCAATCAAGTTTCATATTTCATTGCACAGAAACCGCAAGAAAAATGTTGCTTAACTAACAGTAGAATAGATACTTTAATATAAAAAATGTAGACCGCTTGTCCCACACGTGGCGATGGATTGCCCCTATGCTTTCTACTTTTAACTGAAGAAAAATGTATGTTTAGCATCGTGTTCATGATTGACAGAAAATACCATAACTTTTTGTTGACTTCCAACCCCCTCTTCATTTATTTATTCTCACTGACACTTTATTAGCAGCCATCGTTGGGACGAGGAAAAGGCTGAAAGTTAACACAAATATTTAAACTCGGATATGCATTTTTTTTTAAGGACGCTTACCTAGAAAACTTATACTTTTTAGTTGGCCGAAAGTAAAAAAAAGAGAAGGAGAATTTGTAATATTCGGATCAATTGATATCCTATTACAACGGGCTCCCGTACACAGTTATTGCAGAGCCTTCGCTATATATTAATTGGGCGCGACTGTTTTTCCCTTAAATTGTTCAAAAGTTAACATCGCTCCTTCCACTCGAGGGAAGGGGGCAGCCATTAGCATTATTCGACTACGGAACTGGAACACGATAAAAGCACCTGACATATTTTCCCGTGGACGACTCCTCCGGGAAACAAACAGAAGTTAAAAGCTTTTCCAAAAATGAGTTTCCTGCGCGTCAACAGAGGGAGACGTGGAGAGTGTGGCGTCCGCCTCTTTCACCTTCCTTTCCTTTTCCGTTTGAATGCACCTTTTGTTCCTAGCTCAAACATACGAGAACTTGAAAGGAGTGAGCAAGGGCTTAAAGTATCACAATACTACAACACGGGATCAAACGAAATTTAATTTCGCAAGATTCCACTAGATGTGTAAGTTACGACTAACTTATTTGTTTGATTGATTGATTTGGTTTTTAAGTCCACCTCATGCACAGTAAGGGTAATTGGGGCAGGACCTACAGTTTAAATTGGGACCCGAACAACTATGCGCCTCCACCGGGTATCGAACCCGGGACCCCTTGATTACAAGGCGACAACGCGACCACTGCGCCATCGGGGAAGCAGACTAATTTATTGGAAAACAGCGTGTGAGGCATTTGGAAGGGACATGTTTTGACTATGCTGACCGTCTTCCGAATTGGCGGTTGGAAAGACGAATGAGCGTTCGGTTCACTTCGGCTGACTTCGTTTACTGTCGTGTCCTGAAGTGCCGAACGCTGATCGCGAAACAAAACAAGCAAGAATCGGACACACCTCATGTTGCCAAACCTATTGTCAGCGCATAGCTTATTTCCTCGTGCAGTTGTTAGCGTTATGGTTGCTGAAAAGTCTTGTTACGAAGGGACTCCCGTGGGTATTGGATAATGTAGCAGTCGAAGAATCTTGATATAAACACAGAAAATGACAAAAGCAGGTTCACAGGGCAGCCACTGTTCATCCTACAGCGTCCACTTTCCAAGTGAGATTGCCACCCTCTCTAGTATGTACACTCTTGAAGATGATTGGTACGAAACAGCTTTCAAAGTCGGCCAGTATAATAAATATTTGAAGGTTTATCGAACTTAAACCCTAGCTACCGAAATTATTTCACATTGTACAGTAAAATAATATTATTTTTTAAGTTCCACACTAACTTTACATCTGTCCTAACATCCAACCGCACTGAAATTGTTTAGAAATATAATTGGTACCGATGAAAAAACCACACTGAATAACAAGGCTTCACTAACGTAGAAGTTGTGCTGGATTCATTTCCACCTTGTAAGGAAGAAGGATTTCTCCATGCTGTACCTAAGGACGCAGGTGAAATTGGTCACAAAAGAACGGGATATTCTTCGTTTAGCATTGAACTATGCCTCGATTGTCTCTTGCATTACTGGTTGCCTACCCGTAAGGCTTCTGAGAAATGAAATTCAAAATTATTATTATTATAATTATTACTATTATTTTGTTGCTTTACATTTGAAGTGCTAGCCAATTTTGATCATTGCTATATTAATCTCCTAGTCCAGCGATTCTCATTCGTGTCATTTTAAACTTGATTGATTGATTGATTTAGTTTATTTTACTTCGCGTTTTGTGCCTCTTGGCTAATTTGCGAAGATGGGGATGAGTGATGAAATTGATGAATGGACATTCACAAACAACCAAGCCCGACCGGGATTCGAACCCGGGACCCTTGGCGTCGCAGCGCGATGTGCTAACCACTCGGCCACAGGGTCGGGCTCCACTTTAAACTGTAGGACCAGTCCCGATTAGCCTTACAGTGCATAAAGTGGACTTGAAACACCAAATCAATCAATCAATCGTTTCATATGTAACTTCAACGGGATATGTTGAAGTACGGGTAAAAGTTTGAATCATGTGGTTTGTTAATGACCATTGCCTGAACTAAGTAAGTGCCTTTGGAATCAAGTTTTAATGTTATGTTTCAAATTAATTGACTTAAAGTAAATTTGCCTCATGTTCCAGGAGTACAAAAATAAACAAAATAATGGAGAAATATGTTCGTTTGGTTCATTGGGCTTTTTACGTTGGAAAGTAAATAAATTTTATTCCCTTTTCATGAAACTCAGTTTAAAGCATTGACACAATTTCGAAGTATATATTCTTCGACCCCTCTGGAAAAAGTTTTGTTTTACTCCTCCCTGGAATCTGGATACGCCATACTTCTAACCCATACAAAGTCCCTGAATAATATAGTAAAGCAGAAATCTCACACAGAAGGATAAAAAAGGCAAAGAGAAGGAACGAGAGACAAAAAGAGAGAAACAAAGAATGAGGAAGATTGGTAGAAAGAAACAAAGAGATAAAGAAAATAAAGAGGAGGAACACGAAAAGAGAATAAACAGAGTACGAAAGATAGAAAGGTAAAATGAAGGAGAAAGAAGAATTAAAAAGCTACATAGTTTTGTCTCTCGTCCCCCCAAGATATAGTCGCTGGCTAAAGGCGTAGAGAACTTGTACGCCTCTAGCCTCCAGCTTCGCTCACACCTATTATATCGGGGTGATAGAGACTGCGCCGGGAGATTTGTAAATCTTTAATAAAATACCGTTGTCTCGTTCCACACATTTAATTCTAGGAAGGATATTCGAAGGGATTGTATTCGGTAAGGCAAGTACCATTCACTCACCTTGCTCAGCTGTAAACTCCGTCGTGTCGACTCCAGGTCGATATAGTCCACTTCTACACTTTACTATTGACAGTCCGTGGTAGCGACAGAGCAATGAGAAGCAATGAGAAGGCTGAGACGTTGCGTCTCGCTCTTTTAAACCCGGAGGTGTATGACCCCCGAGTTGATGCAATGTTCCTGCCAACTTGGAGCACACGTATATTAAGCTGAGCAAGGATCGTGCATACGTCACTCTTGCCCTACAGTCTACAATAGAAACAAAGGGTGTTCAAATCAAGAAATATGTTGAGAAACAGGAAATAAGAAACTCAAAGTCAGGGAGAAGGAGAAGAAGGAACGATTCAATAGAGAGAGAAAGAGAATTTTAATAGCCATAGCGACCAAAGCAGAGCTCTCGTGAACATGTTTAATGCACCCTTTGAGCTCTAATTAACACAATTCTCTGACGAGGTAAATTAACATAGATTAATTTTACACTCGCCCCAAATAATAATCTGTCCAGCTTTTTAATACATAAATTGAATCATCAGTTTCGTCCTACATTAATGACTAACTCGCTCTGTATCTTGCTTTCCGGCAATACATATTTCTCCTCTATCAGTAGCATAAAATATTTTTAAAGCTAGAAACCAGTGACGATTCATTCCGGATCTTAGATGTGTACGTAAGGGATTAAACCTCCGACGTTGCCTCTGATACAAAAATAAGAATAATATGAATCAAATTTTGGTAAGGTTGTTTCAAATTCACTTTATTCACAAATGTTACAATTAAGAAAGAAACTATAGTCGAAAGTAATATGTTGATGCACTTCACGAAACCACTTCTCTACGTTTGATTTGATTTTTGTTATTTGGCGTCTTTTTCTGCTACTTTTGGCTAATCGCGACAATGAGGTTCAATGATGATGTGATGAAATTGATTCATTCGCTTTATTTTAGTTCGCTTTTCCTGCCATTTTTGCTACTTGAAAATATATAATTACATTGATGAAGGGACACTCCCAAAGAACACCATTGACCAGGCCGGATTTCGAACACGGGAACCCTGGAATCGTAGTGTGCTGTGCGATTCACTCCGCCTCTCTACTTGGTATCGAATCCAGAACCTTAATTTTTCTATTTTTGTTACGTGATGATGAGGGTGAATGGTGAAATGATGACTCGATGATGGGACGAACAGAGCAACACATCCACACTTTACCCAAGGACTCTGCTCCAGAAGCGTCCAAGCACCTCCTTATTACTTGACAATAAGTTTAACACTAATAAGAAGATCGAATGCTGGATACATGTCAAGATGACAAAACGTTGGACAGGCATTTTTTTTTTTTGCAAAATGTGCATTATAGCCTGCTTTATTCTCACAAAATGCGTTGGCACGTCACTGATATGTGTATGCATGGAGGTGTAGCTAGTTACCTTGTACGTACAGTGCGGCTCAAAATGATCAGGTAATTTATTTTTATTTTAGTTCCCCAGGGCCATAAATGATTTTGCAGTGCATTTACTCTTTACAATGTTCTGAACACGTTTCAATTTTTACAATTTTTTTTAATATTTTAATTTTAATATTTGTTTAATATAATAAATATATTATATATATATATATTAATATTTATAAATATTAAATGTCCTGCAATATTTTGTGCAATACGCACACAAAGTATTCACCATCATTTCTGAAAACATCTTTGGTTAAATTGTGATTTTTTACTAGAATCTCCTGCATTCGAATCCAGGTCTGGGAATGAGTGTTTTTATCATCACTCATCCTCATTTCTCGATTAGCCAAAAGTGGCAGAAAAGCGAAGTAAAATAAACCAAATCAACCAGATTAATCGTATAAACGGATATAAGGTAACATGTGATTTTGTTAATCACTTGCATTTCCATCGTAAAATAATGTAAAGTTTATGATGTGATCCGGGATAAATTGGCACAGGTTAACTATTACTTAACCAGTACAATTCGCGCGCAAAGATAACAATATGCAAATTGTCCATCGTTATTTTCATTACGTTATCTTCTAAATTCTATGCGTTATTAAGCAAGGGTACTATACCATACTTATGCTGGAGCATATTGACTTATTGGTGGTTGCATTGCAATTGTTGAAATTCACTTCCGAAAAAAAAACAGTAGAAGAACATGGCAAAGGAGAATGCGCCTATTTGCCTTTGGTTATACAGTCAACGAATTTAGTAGTACTGTTATTTACACAGCGCGATTATGATGTACATATTTTATTTAGTAAAATTAATACGAGTTTTCATTTTCACGAAGAAAAATAAAAGACTAATAACACGAAACCATAGAGAATTCTGCTTTAAAACAATCCAATAATGTTGGTCGAATATCATCTTGGACAAAAGTCCCATGTAAATAAGTGCATTGCTACATTACTAATTGAAGTGAGTCATCAGTGTACTTCTGTGTTGTAATCGCCTAATTTACTTCCAATGAAATCGCTAAGGCGCAGAAGTGTCCGTAACTGTACAAATGTCTTTTAGTCCGGATAGGATTTTGGTATCCTATTGGTAACAGCTGAAAAGTGCATTTAGGAATAACAGAAGCATGGCCCATCCTTGTAATCTGACCCGAACATGAGTCAAAGGCTACAAAAGGATATAAACGATATACACTCACGTGACATGGCGAAGTTCGCGCCAACCAAAATAAAGGGTTCATCAGAAGAGGCGGGCACTACTTTTCCCAACTTTTGATACTTCCTCAACTCCACTGGCATCTTTTTCTCCTCATCGAACGGCCATTCCGTCGGGCACACTCACACGCACACGTTCCTCTTTGCGTTTCCGCTATGCCTGGGCATGTCCGCACAATTTAAGTCGCCGGTGTACAATTAGAATGAACCAGCTGTGTGCACAGGACATGGAAGATTGTACCCGCACAGGTGCGCGCGCCATGTGTTAACTCCCTCATTCGATCTGCTGGTCCCCTACTAGTCATGCGCTCTGGTGGCACGTCTTGAAAAGTCTCAACAGTTAGAGATTTTCAGTGTTGCAAACGGCACGCAAAAGCAACCGTATCTGGTGATGTCAATAATTTTTGAACGCGCTTGGTTGTGTTTGCACTCGGAACGGAAAAAGGACAGTACCACCGGAAGCGAAACATGAATTTCAATTAAACAGGAAATTTCATATTTATGAAAACTTTCTAATCCCATTTGCGGGAGGACACGTCTATATGGAAAAAAAATAAACCACCCATAAGGTGCTCATTTTTCATAATATTCTGTCGGACGTTTTTCGGTACCGTGGATGGAATAGTTTTTTGTTATTCTTTTACTGTATTATTATGGGCAAATGTATGTCACAAACAAGTGTTATTAATACTAAAAAAAAATCATCTCTTTATTGGAGTGCCGGGTTCGATTCCCGATGGAGGCACATAGTGGTTCGGATCCCACTTTAAACTGTAGGTCCAGTCCCGATTAGCGTTCCTGTGCATAAAGTGGACTTAAAACACCAAATCAATCAATCAAAAATCATATCTTTATTATACTCATAAGGCATTGAATAAAATTTAAAAAGTAATTTGGCGAAATGAACATTTCAAGGTGGCGCCTGTTTAAAAATGTATTCCTTGAAATGAAAAGAGCAAAGTAAGGAAGCTAAGACAAACATATTTTACATAACATAAGCACATATTAATGTTTCAATTATATGTATTTACTTGGTATATTCTGAAAGTATCTACTTGACATTGAAATGTGCCATCAGAAATAGAATCCGAGAGATCTTGATTAGTTATCGATAATGTTAATCCTACGATAAATAATGTTAATTTTTGTATGCATATATTCATGCTAACAGCACATGCTGTAAGTATAATTTTTCATTTTGTAAGCATATTTTTTAGTGGTGGTGTTTCTCACTATCCAATGAAGGTAGACATTTTAGCAGTTTATATCATTCTGGAAGTTTTGAATTCGAATTGTTGTTTTACATCCACTTTATGCACATATAGGCTAATCGGGACTGGACCTACAGTTTGAAGTGAGATCCGAACCACTGTGCAATAAAACTGTTTGAGGGTGGAAGCGTTACATTTTTATGTATATCTTTTATACTATAAAAGTTTGCCTTGGTCAGCATTTTAATGTTTCATTAACATGAAAACAAGGCTTAACAGTGTTACCACTGTGCAATGTGCCTCCATCGGATATCGAACCCGAGAACACTTAATTACAAGGCGACGACGTTATCACTACGGCATCGGGCAGGCCTGAAACTTTTGAATATTTACACGTACTAATTTATAAACATATTGCGAATATAACGAAATTTTATTCCATGCCAATTTGCTGGGCATTAAAGAATATGTAGAGTAGAGATGATGTGAAACAAGAGAGAGAGAACAGGGATGAGAGAGACAGAAGATAGAGTGAAAAGATAGCGATGGAGATATGAGAGAATGAGGAAATAGAATCTCGAAAAAAGAAGAGAGATAAAAGAAATAGATTAAGAAAAGGAGACAAGGGAAAAATGAGTGGAAGTAGTAAAAGAGATTAACAAAAAAGATTGAGAGGTAAAAGAGAAACTGAGAAATAACAGAAGAAAGAGAGAAGAGATAAACAGAAAAGAAAAGAGAGAAGGGAGGAACTATACATAAGGAATAGTGAATGAGACAGGAAAGAGAATACAGGAAAATGGAGAAGATAGAGAGAGTGAAAGAGAGAAAGCATTAATTCTAGACATCAATACACACACGTGCTACATGTTTTAATAACATGCTAATTTAATTCCAGTTCGTTTGTGGTCAATTTAAAACTATCGACTAATCTAAGAGCCACATCTAATTATATTTTCTGTATGCAAGACTAGAGGATATCAGCTATAACTGTGACCTGTTTTAAAAGAACAATATAATGATTGTTGGGACCAGGGGTGCCCACGGGGGGGTTTCATGACGCGCCTGCGTCATGGGAATTTTTTGGGGGGACAAAATTTTATACCAATTCTATATATCTATTTATCGTTTGATTGACTTTGTTATTAATTTTTATTTTTGGTTATTATGTGTTTTTCTACCTACCTGTGGGTGATCCCGGGGATAGAGTTGAAATGAAACACCACCTCTTATGCCTTGAGAATCGGTTTGGATGGAGGGGGGCGTGGTATTCGCATTAATACAAGGTTAGTTGAGCAGAGAAACTGTGCAGAATAGGGTTGACTAACAATCGCAGTGAGCCTAAAGTATCTAAAGTAAACATATATTGCTCAAATATGTGTGTATTATACAGTGACGCAACCACAGGGGGGCAGGGGGTCAATGCTCTCCCCCAACCTTCGACGGAAGTCATATTCTAGGGTAGCAATGGGGGACAAACATTAACGGCCAAGGGCACCTTTTGATTTCAAATTTTATGCAAATAAAGTTAATTTTGTAAAATTTTCTTGCTTGTTTCGCTCGCATTATCTGCTTTTCTCGTTTTCGTCAAGTTCAGAGCTGTAGCTAGGGGCGGCGGGAGTCGGTCATGGGCGCCGAATGATCTAGAAAAAAGTTGTAACAGAGAGAATGCCATGGCGTCCAGTGAAATTATTTGCGCCCTGTTAATTCAATATTGCTTTCAATTACAATAATTGGGGCCTCCCCATGGCGCAGTGGTAGCGTCGTCGCCTTGTAATCAAGGGGTCCCGGGTTCGATACCCGGTGGAAACACATAGTGGTTCGGATTCCACTTTAAACTGTAGGTCCAGTCCCGATTAGCCTTACTGTGCACAAAGTGGACTTAAATCGTATCGTTTGATTGACTTGTTATTGATTTTTATTTTTGGTTATTATGTGTTTTTCTACCTACCTGTGGGTAACCCCGGGGATAGAGTTGAAATGAAACACCACAAAGTGGACTTAAAACACCAACTCAAACCAATTGCAATAATTGGATCTAAAAATTTTCTTGCTTGCATCGCTCGCATTATACTTGTTTTCTGTAATGTGATGTATTTAAATAATATGTGTTGTATATTTATATTGAATAACCTTTGAATACGTACACAATTTAGTGTTATCGCTCCATGTCGCACATGTAAGTTACACATGTATCTTCGAAATGCATTTATCATTCATTTTCTGCCATTTAAAAATACGATTTGTGTGCTTGATTTTCATTATTAGCTAATGTGAAATTGACGGTGTTGAAAAAATATTTCGAATCGTTTGTTCCAAATAAATGCTTTAGCACAGACTTCTACCCCCTTTTTGCGTAATTTATGAGGATAATAACGTCTTTGATACTACTACTATTACTACTATTGGTAGTAGTAGTAGTAGTAATAATAATACTAATAATAATAAAGACATTATTAATGTTATTATTATTACGTTTATCCTGGTACTTGCCCCCCCCCCAGACAAGAATTCGTGGTTGCACCTCTGGTATTATATTTTTCCGCAAATTGTGTCTGACAAAAATAATTTGAGTAATTAATTCGGCATAAACGGGGGGGATGTTCTACATTTTGGGGGGAGTGCGTCATGGGCCTTTGGGGGGGGATGGGCACCCCTGGTTGGGACATGTTATAATTGGAAGGC
This sequence comes from Lepisma saccharinum, assembly GCF_977018435.1. Taxonomy (NCBI): domain Eukaryota; kingdom Metazoa; phylum Arthropoda; class Insecta; order Zygentoma; family Lepismatidae; genus Lepisma; species Lepisma saccharinum. Next base: position 218,965,668 of record NC_139229.1, on the reverse strand, counting down.
GCCTATTTATAACTTCCACCTCACTGAAACAGAAAAGGAGGAGGTGTTAAAATTATGGAACGATTGATAAGGAGTCAATAATCCTGTCAGAGAAGAATCTTCCAGCTGAGACGAAGAGGCGTTGAAGTGAAGTCTCCCTTCCTTTCACGAAACGATTAATGTGTAGACAAACACAGAGAGAAAGAAAGAAAGAAAGAGAGAGAGAGAGTAAATTATCTTAAATTGCTTTATTATATTAACATCACCAAAGTGTAATATTACAAGATTAATTATAAAAAATCGAGGTCCACATTTTGATTTTAAAAGTACTTAGTTAATATACTTGTAGGATTTAAGGCATCTATTTGACATGACTTTCGTACAATTAAGCTTTCCTCCCTTATACATTAAACAGAAAGAGAAGAAAACTTTATTTCTATTATTATAATTCTCTGATTTGATCTAGTTTTCTTCTTGTTATGAGAAATATGCTAAGGCCGGTCTGCGTTAGTCGCGACCATCAACAGAAATACGCATGCGCTAAGTGGACGAGTCCAGTAGGTGATTGCTACAAGCAGAACGCAGACGGGGATTCGGGTTCCGTGAAAATTGTCTTCCGTAGTCGAATAATAATAACACAGATAAACATACCTGTGGTAATACCCTAAGTCAGGGGTTCCCAAACTTTTTCGTTTCACGGTGCCCTTAGTGTTTCGAGATTTTTCTCCGTCGCCCAAGTCACTAACAACGGTCAGTTAATGCGGTTAGGTTGCTTCCCTTAACCCTAGCTTACTCGTGCCGTACGAGAAACTTACTTACCTGAGGGGGCAGGCATCACAGGCCCACACTTTTTTTAATCACTAAAATTCAAGAAACCATTTTGTTATTGAATTGCTTCTTGCTTTCTTGTTTATAGAAGTTTAGTTATTTATTAATTATAATGATTACAAAAATTACCATCATTAATAAAAAAATAACCAATTATTGCTTGAGTGTGACACCCATATTTTTCCATTCGTTAAAACTCACAAAAACCATAATGCTTTTTCATTAAAGTTTCTTTGTTTACAGAGGGCATTTGTTTACTAATTATAATAATTACAAGATATACCATCATTACCAACCAAATCTACACTCTCACTAGCATGAGTGTCTCGAATAAAGATGGCGCCTGATACGCCCTCCAAGCGCATTTTGCCTCCTATTTACATTACGTTTACGTTTTTTATGAACAAAACTAATATAGAATATTCAGAACAGACTAGGGAACAACGTAATTTATTTTCAATTTTTTATAAAAATTTCAGTTGAAAAACTGAAAAAATAGAAGTGGTCGGCCTGACAGCCCCCCTCGGGTATGCTACGGTTAAGTTAAAAATGAAACACATATTTCAAATTCAGAAACATTTTGTGTGTAAAAAGTACTAAATAAGCACATATTTGGAACAATAATATCATTGATTGAATTTACAATTGTAATAGTGGGACAAGTGAGTCTCAAAGCCTTGTGTAGACTTACACGTAAGTATCATTTCAGTGAAAATACTGAAACATTTCGCGGGGCTCCTGTAAGCCATCCACGGCGCACACTTTGGGGACCACTGCCCTAAGTGTTGATGCACTCAATAAGAATAACAGAGCAGGATAGAATGGTATTTATGTAAGCAGGCGTGTTTCGGCCGCATGGGTCGTTCTTACAACCAATCCTTTATAGAATCCTGGAATCAAATTTCACAGACAAGAACTTGAAAAGGTAGATCACGGTTCTGCACAACTGTATTGTCATCAGTAAATTAATTACCAAAAATATGTCCTCCTCGACTAGCAAATACGTGTATAAGCGTTTGTTTCCATTCTTCAAGGGCCTTGTAATCAAGGAGGCACAATAGCAATAGTGCGTATTCTACATTCTAAAATGTACATATATCCGGTTCTAATTAGCCTATCTGATCACACACTTTGGCGTTGAACACGAGACAAGATGTGAAATCGCAATTGCTGTGTAAATGGTGAAATAAACCTGACAATGGATATGCGAATTTTAAACTATCTAGCATCCGTTTAAAATAATTGATAATCCTGTATATTCAGATGCCGGAGATTAAATGACCGACGTCTGTATCTGAAATTCGAATCCATCCCAAGTAACGAAATATGCCAAGAAAATAATTGTCCATATGTACTGACGAAATTCCTGACGACCTGGAATGCAATCCAACGGTCCCAGGTTCATTTCTCGGTGGAGGCACATTAACAATGGTTCGGATTCCACTTTAAAATCATAGACGTGCGCACGGGGGTCAAAGGGGGCAGTTACTCCTAATACTCTCACTTAGAAATTTAGTACAGACAAATTTTATTACCCTTATTAAACAATATTATTTTCTTTAAAAAATAAAATATTTTCAAGCGGACGAAAGTTCCCAGGAACTACGGCGGGTTTATTTCCTATGTAATTAGACTATCTCACTTCGTTCCCCATCAAATTACTTATTATTAGGTTTGACGCATTTTATTCGTTAGCCTAGCTGTGTTACACCTGTGTGGTCGCAGAATAAATTGGCCACACATAGGAAATGAATAAATTATGTGTAGTTGTTTTGAATCTGCTCTACGAAATCATGTTTATATGTGAATTAGTCAGAACCACAAAGAAGGAAAATAAAAGGGGAGGGGAACATAGAACACACATTACATAACGCCCCTGTTTAGTTCCCATCAATACAATAAAACAGTGAAATAGAATGTTGTTTTTCTTTCTCCGGCTGAACTTTCATCAACTCAACGCTTTTACTCCCCCTTAATCAGAGGGTACATGGGTACATGGGGGAAACCCTTGGGGCGTAAAGGCGGTCAGGGGCGTGATGCTGATCACATCACCCCCACTCCCGACCGGATCAAGAAAGTGTGGGGCGTTACCCCCACACCCCCTATACGCCTTCATGGCGTAGTACTAAGCACAGGGGACTACTTTACCCTTTCTTTTTTTTAATCAGAGGGTCTGCACACGCCTATGTTTAAAATGTACGTCCGGTTCCGTTAGCCTAGGTTGGCATAAGACCAAAACTTTACAAAATAAACATTTTGACACTGACTTCATTCTCAGAAATAGTTTCACAATAATGCGTTTGGAAACACTAGCCAATTATCCGGGGAAAAAAGATTCAGCACGAGACATCAAACTGGGGTAATTAATCTTCCAGCTAATTAAGAAGAATCGCAATATCACCCCAAGGGGGTTGTTAGGTAATAATCCGAATGCCTCGTTCCTCACAATGTCCTGCACCAACGCAGGGCCTGGTGTTGTTACTCTCAACATCAAACCTTGTAGTAGATACATAAGGCTCCGTCTTGGATGGGCTGCTAAGGAGCAGAAAGCTTATTACGGCTTCCAGGGATGCGTAATTGGAGCTATCCCGTTCTTCCCCAAGCAGCTCTCTGGATAATGGCTTCTCCAGGGATCGAGAGGGGGAATATACAGGACGTGCTTCATCTGTTTTGATCTCCATGTTGTAAAACAGCAGGACGAATCGGCAAGGAGGAAGGACAATTCGGCTCTGGAATGTCCAAGGTGTTTGTTTATTTCTGGCAATGTCAAGGTGAGGAACTCCTATAATTTCTCGTCTCTTTAATACAGGAAAAAATATCGTATCAGATGGAGTCATTGAAAATTTTATTATTGTTATGCCTTCCGGTCTGATTCCTCAGTTTCCAGTTATGGCACCCAGGGGTGTCACCACGGAGGAGGGTGGGCTATATGTCCCAGTAATATAATCTCAGCCGACGTTGCGCCAACCAAAAGAAGCCGTGTGTTGCACCATGCTCTAATAGACATAAGAGTGTGGTAGTAAGGTACTACATATTCTCGATCTCGACCATGCTGGAAGTGATGCGAAGAGTACGCGCTTGGACCTCGCAAGTGCCTCCACCGAGAATCGAACCTGAACCCTTTGATTACAGGACCACTACGCTACCGGAAGTGTTAGTTTCAATTTGTGCTTTTCATTTGCACAATACTCGGCGTTTTAAATGCATTAATCTTCGATTAAGAGGAATCGCTCGCTTTGAATTCTTTAGATGTATCATTGTATAGCCAATTAAAATATCATACAAAACATAAACTCGCTTACTTACGGCGGTCTCAATTCACAACCCTCCTACCAGAGCAAGAATTTAGGAAATATTACTCACATTTGCTTTCTAACTTTATATTTAACCAATTTTTCCCACGTATCCAAACATTATTTTCATTTTAACACTCAGGAAATAGGAGAGGAGTTGGGAGGGAGTGCGTCAAATCACGATCCTGCCTAGGGTGTCAAAATATCTGGCTACGTGGCTGTTTCCATGGTCCTGCGAGCGGAAGTAACAGTCTCTCACAGCAGATTCAAGAACCCGACAGCCGAAAGAGTTCACTGGAATGGTACTCAATGGTACTCAGGTACTCATTGGAAATGATATATATCAAAATCGACTGGGTAATTTCTATCCATACGCTCGTCCTTACGGGTTAATTAGGATCTATCCAGGTGCCTCAACAGTATGGTGCTGCTATGTAAGAGACTAAAGACTACCCAGAACCAAGCGCTCCAGCAGATCATACCCACCAAACTATAGCCCCCACCCTTCCCCCTATCTGGTTCCCTTGAGAGAAAGATTTGCCGGATTCGCACAGCCTATGTCAACGTTCCATTCCCTACCAGCTATAACTTCGAGGGAAACTTGTGCAGAGTTTGAGAAGCAAATTGATGCGAACTTCGCCGCTAACGCAGTTAGCATGTAATAATCAGTGGCAAGCACTGATGACGTGGGGGTACGTCAAACTTGGCTGCGGATTTCGCCGCAGCTAACTTTCATATTATGCCTTAAGATAATTACCGCGGGAAGATAAATATGTGGAACACGTCGATCCGCCCTCTTCATGCGAGCTTCCATTTAAAGTTCCACGTTTATAAAGCAGTTCACAAATCACAAACATGCATGACCTTAGATTTCGTAGCACAAAACTTCTGGGTCTTTTGCATGTAAGACCTGATGCTCGATAACAATTAATGGGTGGTGTGTGAGCTCATCCAAGAGTTTTGAAACGTTGTCTGGGATTTGAGTTCACAAACTCAAACCATATATAAGTTTTGTATTACAAAACTACAACATTTTAAAATTAACATAGGTTTGCAGGATACCGTGTATTGACATGGAGAGTCAAATGCAAACCTTAATTTGTTTTTGTTCCTTATCTAGTAGATTTTTGTACGTAGGGTTGCACAAGTTTTCTGCACCTTAGCACAGACCTATTGTTGATCTACATAATATATTTTCAACTTTCAGTTAGTGCCTGTATACCTTTTAAAAAAAAGTGATTGGGGTCCACATGCAGCCACTGCGAAGGTCTTTCCACCCATCCGCCTGCGAACTGAGGCTAATGTCGAACTTTCTCCTCCATTAGTAAACTTGCTGGTGTAGTAAGCATGCACAGATATATTAAATTTTCATTACTGAGAAATTTCTGTAAGTTTTAGGCTGACAGAGGGCAAGAAACCACCCCTCTTCACTGGTGCAAGTATGTATTGGAGGCGCCATATTTAAAATAACAAAAATGGCGTTTTGAAGCTCACTTGATCAGTTTTGCAGCCTTGAGGTCGTTTTGCAAATTACAGTTGATACCTCATGTAAATTTGAGCTGTATACAGTCTGCCCTACAATTTGTATTGGACTTTTAAGGTTTTCATTTGACTCTTGTAATATTAATAGAAATAGGGACAAAACAACTGGGTTTGAGTTTTCTGAGTTTGAGTTTTTATATTAAATCCACTTTATTCACAGAGAGAATAATCGGGACTGGACTTACTGTTTAAAGTGGGGCCCCAACCACTGTGTGCATTCAGCAGGTATCGAACCTGGACTCCTTGCTTGCAATGGGACGACGTTACCACTACGTCATAGGGGAGCCCCATTGGTTGTTTGGGAAAATGTACCTGTTCAATACTTAGCTGTGTGATCAAGGGATGCTAATTGGCTCTGGAGAAAAATGCAGGTGAATCGTGACGAAACAATCATGCATTTGAAAGTTTAGTCACTTGAAGCACAATTTTATTGTTGTTACTGTAGTTTTTTACTTTAGTAGTATTTTACTTTATTTTAAATGTGAATACCTGAGAATCTTCTGTTGAATCTGAAGTGAAATAAGTTTACGAGTTTCATTACATTTTACCTAATGTAATTGCTCAGTATTGAACTCAATTGCTACGGGGCATTACATTGTCACTGGTGCATAACGTTTTGTAAGGTACATTTAAAAATGGATTTGGTTGTAATTTTAGCAGAGTACATTTTTTATGTTAAAGTAACTATTCTACTGATAGTTAAGCAACACGTTTCTTACAGTTCCTGTTCAATGAAATATGAAACTTAACACTGTTGATTAAACATAACTACCCTTAAAATACTTTCCCAGAATTATAGCTATAAGTGAACAATTTTGTGTTACGGGTGGGACAGTCCAAACACTGCCTCTTCACTACATACAAAATTTATTTTAATTTCTGTGAATTGTCAAATAATGAAAAATAAATTATTTTAGACGAAGATAGATTTTTCTAGTGGAGTTGAGGGGGAAATGTAACACTTAAAGGAGAAATTATTTGTTTTTTGGTGTGACGGGTGGGACACAATACAAAACAAACGTCAATCAAAAAGTTAAAATAAACGAATAGGTAAAATACTTTCTATTGAAACTAACTAACTAACTAACTCTCTAGCCTTCTCAAACCAAAAGGTTCATGGCTGCAGCAACACAGGCCTTCCATCTTTCCCTATCTTGAGCAAGTTCTATATACTCCTTTCCATCCCTACCGATTTCCCTTAGGTCCATCTCAACGTTACCATTCCATCTTCGTTTTGGCCTTCCTACAGGTCTCTTACCATCAGGTTTCCCAACAAGAATCCTGTAAACTCCTCTTTCCTCTCCCATTCGTGCCACATGGCCTGCCCACCTAAGTCTTCTTGATTTAATCATTCTAATAATATCTGAACATGAATACAAATTATGAAGTTCTAAATTATGTAACCTTCTCCACTCACCTGTCTCCTCATCCCTTTTAGGTCCAAAGAGTTTCCTAAGGATCTTATTTTCAAATACTCTCAATTTGTGTTCCTCTTTCAATGTAATGGACCAAGTTTCACACCCATATAATACTACAGGCAATATTACTGTTTTGTATATTTTAACTTTTAGTTTCTTAGATATTAAACGAGAAGACAAAAGTTTATGAAGAGAGAAGTAACATGCATTTCCTGAATTAAGCCTACTTTTTATTTCCTCTTTAATATCATTTTCATTTGTTAATATTACTCCTAAGTATTTGAATTTGGAAACTGGTTCAAACGAGTTGTTATCAATAATTAGATTTTGATTATTACCTAACACTTGGTTTCGGCCTGTAAGCATATATTTAGTTTTCTCTTTGTTAACTTCCAAACCTATCTCTTTAGCAGTTTTGAAAAATATTTTAGCATTATTCTTAATTGTATTCACATCATCCCCCAGTAAGTCTACATCATCTGCATATGCTAACAACTGAGTCATACCATTTAATTTTAGTCCTTCGTTAGTTTCTTTTACCTACCTAACAGCATATTCTAAGGTAAAATTAAAGAGCAATGGAGATAATGCATCTCCTTGTTTTAACCCATCATGAATTGTAAATTTGTCGGACACATTCATAGCCACACGAATTTTACTTTCTGTTTCACTGGTGCATACTTTTATCATACTAATCAATCTTCTTAGGTATTCCAAACTCGACTAATATATTATATAATTTATCTCTTTTGACCGAATCATAAGCTTTTTTGAGATCAATGAATAGCTGATGGACTTTCTATTTTCTAACTTAATTATGTATAACACTTGAATTTCAATCCAACAGACAATTTTATATTTTCCACTCACAAAATATGATAAAGTTTCAGTATTGAATTTAATTTTAAAAATTTAGTTCAGGGGCACTTTCAAATGAAATGCACCTTACATATTTTCTGACGTAGAGTGCCACGAAAAAATCCTAAAACACCAAGAAAGCCTTAGAGGCGTTGAGCCAGGCAAGTTGTCGGTACCACTCGGGGGGACAGGTTCTAATATGATTTTATGGTAAGGTTGGGATGCCAGAGATGGAAAATAGGTGATAGCATGTCATAACTCTTTGCCTTCTGTGTGTTATCACTCCACTTTCCAGATAACCTTGATGTAAAGTCTGCAATGACCTTCTAAAAGCCATGCATATAGACTCATGGTGTGTGCTTCATTACCATACAGCTTTAAATACGTAGAAACTTGGCTGAGGAACATCGCAATTGGGGCCACAACGAATGGGGTTGAGCGGTGTTCTCCGATGAGTCGCGATTCAGTCCCTAGAATTGCAATAAACGTGCCTAATCTGAAGGGAATGTGGAACACGCTATAACCCTGTTTTTGTTCAAGAAACATTCTAAAATGGAGGTGGTGGACTGATGGTGTGGGTTGGAATCAAAATTGTGGGACGTACGGATATCCAAAATGGCAGTTTGAAGGCCCTTAGATATGAGGACGAAAACCTCAGACCTCTTGCCATGCCGTGCGCAGATGCAATAGCTGATCGTTTCCTTTTCATCGGAGATAATGCTCGTCCTCACAGAGTTCTGTTAGCGCACAACGTGCCTGAGGACGAGGGAATAGTGAGTATGGAGTGGCCACCGTGATTACTGAACTTAAATCCCATAGAGAATGTCTGGGATACGCTTGGCAGACGCATTCTTGGTAGGATGACAACTCCCTCAACTCTTCCAGAGCTGAAATTGCTCAAAATGAAGAGTGGCGAGGTATCCTTCAAGCTCTCATCGAGCACCTCATCGAGTCCATGCCACACAGATGTGCAACGGTGTTGGCCGTTCGAGATAAACTACCATACTAGGGGTGAGTTACTGCTGTGACTATGTCCGTCTCTGAGTTGTTCTATTGGTACACACATTGCTCTGTAGCGAGAATTAGTTCAAGCGACTGTAGGGTATTTCTGTTACCTGTACTAATCCATACTTTACTGTATCTGTTCTCTGAATGTTGTTTCAGTTGCATAAACATCGGCTGTACATGGTTTTCGTCTAGTTCTTTCTGTTCCTCTCTTGATCCAAGAAGAATGCGGTGGAAGTTCTGGCAGGTCAATTATCAGACAAGACACTATTTGGTCGAATTATTGTGAATCGGAATCTTCAAATGGGCTTTCTCTTAAAAACCATTATCATGGGCATCAGAGACATACTTGCAGAAAAATGTTATTCCCCCTGAGAAAATATCTGGAAATTCAGCCATGGCGATTGATAGTATGGCTCTTATTCAGAGAGTAAATGAAGAGGAGTCAAACTTTGGTGAGGTCTATCTGCCTTGTCCATTGCTTTGTGGAAGGAAATAGGAGTCCAAGAATCAATGTCTGTTTGATACGTACAATGAGACGGCTATAAAGAATACCAAAAGAACAAACACGTGGAAAGAACTCGGGCATCAGTGATAGAGCATCTCATCTTCCCATATTGTCAGAAAGTGAAGGAAATTTCTAAGTCGCGTAACGAATAAAACAACTCTAATTGCATTTCTTGTTAACGAATGTAGTAAACCAGGGCATTTTGTAAATCTTTTGAATAAAACACTTCGCCAACTGTGGAGATAAATGATGGAACATCACATCTGAAGCGAGCCCCAAAGTACTCAATCTCAACAGTAAACATGAAGAAGAGAAGGTAATTTGTTGGTGAATACTGCCGCTGCTAATGAGGGTTATGAAGCGCTTAATGAGAGGCTCAGATGACACAGATGTGTGTATTGTGTGTTTGAGATTCCATGATCATGGTTAAATTCTTTCTGAAATATAGTATAAAAATACCCATGTGGGTTCTTGAATGGCTTCAGTATTTATTAAAAATGTTTGTCGAGATATGATAAGTCTCCATGTGCATTTGCAGGAAAAGGAAAAGTAAGTGCATTGAAAATCCTTCCTGCCAACAGAAGAACACAGGAAATATTTTCGCATCCTCGGAGATCAATGGGATCTCAATGAAATAGTAATGGCCAAACTGTAGTTCTCGTGTTTACTGTATGCTCCAAAATCTTTCGTACGTTGTGTGAATGACATGACATGTCGTCTATTCTGTGTAAAGAAGGGTGAGATAGACATTTATAAACTTGCAAGAAACATGCTTAACGTGCAATTATCAATCTGCTATAAGCACGGGATGCCTTCTGAATGATCCACGTACACCTAGACCAAGTGGGAGAAGGTGGAAAAAAAACACGATGGAGCTGAGGAGCTGGTATTGGATTGGATGGAATGGCAGCCAGCATCTTAAACTCTGATAGATCTACTAGCTTGCAACTCCATTAGAAACTGTGATGCTACCACTGGTACAATGGTAGCATCACCGCCTTGTAATGAAGGGGTACCAGGTTCGATACTCAGTGGAGTCACATGGTACTTCGGATCCCACTTTAAAACTGCAGGTCCAGTCCCGATTATGCTTGCTGTGCATAAAGTGAACTTGAAACACCAAATCAATCAACCAACCAATCCATTAGAAACTACAAACTGCGTCTTCTGGTTAGATAACAGCAGTTGCACTGACAAGTGCAGACTATCCACATGTGATGATGATGAATGTGAATAATAAAATCTTGTTTATGTTAAATTATAACATACGTGCATATTTAAGATTTAGCCACTATTATTATTGAAAATTGTAAGTGAAACTTATGTATTTAATCTATGTCAGTATATAAGCAGAATAATAAAGTTTGATTATTATTATAAGGATTATATTAATATTATTACACTAAATACAATAATATTATTATAAAATAATATTGAATTTAATGAGTCTGATGAAATTAAATTGATTTATTGAAATATTGTGATCAATTTATATGCTTTTTATAAAAAATATGAAAAACCATTATTTTTCGGCTATGGTTACTAATTCAATAATATTATATAAAAAGCAAAGAGTTATGAGATGCTATCACACATTTTCCAGTTCCAGGCATCCAAACCTTGCAAAAAAAATCATATGAGAACCCATCCCCCCGTGTGGTACCGATCGCCTAAATTTGAGGTCCTGGTTCACGGAGTATTAGCACAAGGTTCGAAAGTGGACCTTCACATTTGGACGAAGCAATTTGTCACTTGAGAATCGCACCTACGCGCCAAATTTGAAAACGTGGTCGCCAAATTCACTAACAATGAACACATGTCAGAAAATGTGAAGGAAAAAATCATACTTTAATATAACATTTTATAAACATAATCTGAGTATTTCTTTATTACATGATTTTGTTTGTCTTTATATTTTCATCACCTTTTTGTATTTACATTTTTGTTATTTAACGTGTTTTTTCTGACACTTTTGGCTACGAGGATAAGTTATTAGATGAAATTGATGACATCGATACCCATGCTGGGATTCGAACCCAGTTCAACGTGAGGTTGAAAGTCGATCATTTAACTCACATTTTTAAAAAGAAGACCCCTAAGCGGCCGCTCTTCCCCACACATAAAACTCATCTCGACTAATCTCAATTCTCTTTTTCATTCAGGACAGAGGAACACAAACATCCAAATCTGAAGCGGGAATCGAACCTGGAACCCTTGGTTTCGTAGCGCGCCGAGATCACCACTCTGCCACAGAGGTCTACTACCCCTTCGGTCATTGAGCCGTTTCCTTTTATCATTGTAGGTCGATGTCAATGTACGGAAGATTCCACAGCAAAACGAAGAATTTCACCAGCCAAATGTAGACTTGCTCGTGCCATTTGGCTGCGGGTCAACGTGTGTCGCGTGTCGCTTGTCACTTCTGTGTAAAATGTCTCTTCGTTAAGTAAATCGACAAACACAAAGAAACATTCGTTCCCTGCTCTGGATTGGAACCTACGATCCTTGGTTTTGAAGATAGCTACACAAACTTCCATGTCCACATGATGTTTTAAGCAGTGTAATTTTCAGTATAGTACATATATTTTACTTTAAAAAATAATACAAACATTTGGGTGAGCAAAAAATGGATGAGAGAAGAAATCACGAATTAGAAGTAACCACTACTTCATATTCCTGTTTCAAAATATCAAAATCCATGCAGATTGCTTTAAGTATCGTCAAAATTTGATAATTTATACAGTTCGTGATATAAGAAAATTGTCACGACGATGATGAAGTTATTTCCTTGGGATATGAAGCAGGAAAGTTCAGTATATGTTTCCAAGCTTTCGAGAGCTAATGTAGCTCTCACTTTCAGTAACATTAGCTCTGGAACGCTTAGCAAGAACCCACGTGGCACATATCATGTCTTCATTGTGCATCGCCACACAAGCCTCAAGACATAACCTATTAGTCAAAGCGACTTCTAGACAAGCTCGGTAAACAGTGACTTACGGGTTATATTTCGATTATTGCTGATAAACAATAGATAGAACAGGTACTCACACAGCATTCCCTGAATTGCTTTGCGTCGATCGGAGACGTGAAGTTGAGTCCCCATGTGTCGTTCGTCACGGGGTCCTTCCAGTACACGAAGCATTCCGATGCTTGACCTATCCTAGTACCTGGAAAAAACCAAAAGGGGAAAGATGTTTAATTTAAGCTGTGCACAACACATGCTAGAAAAAAACGTTCACAGCAACAGTTAGATTGTGCGGAAGCACCATCAAACTTAGATTTGAAGCTTCACTCTCTCTTTCAAAACTCAATACAGTATCCTCTTACGTTTTAAGTTGGATGCTCCTGTTATGGCCATGTTCCTGATATGGCCACCCCCCTAATGTGAGTTAGCTAAGAAAAAATCCGCTAGATGGGACCAGCCTCCTAAGATGTCACGTGATCATTTCCCATCTAGCCAGTTGCCTGTTTTGTGTTTTTCGTGTGACCTCTTCTTGTTTTTCTCTGGTAAGTCTCCTTTGTTTTATGCATGTCTTGCAAAGACTGTTTTCATGAAAACCATCGTACCCTATTTACTTTTTAATGCTCTTTCGATTGGTGGTGTCGTTGATGGCGCATCTTTTACGGTTGTTCATAATGAGACGATTTTCGTGAAATCTGACCTGCTCCTGATATGGCCACCAAGTGCACCATGGCTATATAAAGTTCACTTCACTTTTGTTTTTGCAGTTACTTATTTACTTACTTACTATTTTATTATATATTGATATTATTATACATTTAATGTATAATAAGCTCAGCCGTCTAAACCGACAAAGGGACCAACCACGAAACAGCCGTTGACCAACAAGCTAAAGAACAAACAGCAGCAACCCAGCAAGAAAAAGACTCAGAAAACCACAGAAGCTGAAAGTTGGTACTGCAGTCTTTGTCAGGAGAACGCAGTCAAGGACATGCGACTCTGCGTTGTCTGCGGGAATTTCTACCATGAAGAGTGTGTTGGCCTCACTGCTGCGGACAGACACATTTTTATTTGTCTCAATGCGACTAATATTTTGTATTAACAATCTCATTTTTATCTTGTACTCTTCTCTTGAATGATTTCACATTTTTGTTTTTTGAAATAAGTAAATTGTAATGTCAATTTTGTAAACTTCATTTTTAATGGAAAATCTACTTTTGAATTACCAAAGGATTACCTAGGTATTTAGTATCATGTTTATTCCTTTTACAATAAAGTTATTTAATTTTAGCAGAACTGCACTATGAAACTGAAACAAATCACGATTTGTAGAACATGGAACAAGGGTGGCCATAACATTTGCACCTGCTCCTGATATGGCCACTAGGTAGACTTTTGGAATTTCGTTTATTTGGAGCAGTAAAACTATTTTCATGGGGAATGTAAAATACTTTTATGAAACTCCATGAGGCTGAGATCGATTTTAAAAAAAAAGTTTTGACTTTTTCAAAATGGTGGCTAAAAAAATTCTCAGACCTTAGCATGGCCATATCAGGGTCACCACGTTATATAATCTCACCTTTCTAGCGTACTCTTGCAGGTGAAATTATGAAGCAGAAGAGAGAACATATGCAAAGAAAGAATGCACGGTTTATCAGGAATTCAAGTCATGAACGTTAGCTTAACCGGCGTTGCATGAGTGTTTAATGAATTCTAATTATAGCGTAAAATGTAAGTAATTTTATTTACAGGTATTTAAAAGTATAAGTACAGTATACAAATTATAAAGTAATATCTTTTACAAATTCACTATGATATAAATTTAACAACAATTTATGAACAACATTCTTATTTCCACCTCCAAGAGCAAGAATAAATAAATTGAACGGCATTGGGAATGTCACTATTTATCTTAGCGACCCCGAAAACTATGGATTCCACACTAATATGGGTCGTTTTACATGTCACCCCCTTGTTACCCCCTACCCTAGGGGTGCCAGAGGTGTTTTGGAGTTGAACGGCATTGAAGTGTCACTATTTTTCTTAGCGACTCCGAAAAATATGGATTGCACACTAATATCGGTCGTGTTACATGTCACCCCATTCCCACCCCTACTCTTAGGAGTGCTAGAGGTGTTGTCGAGTTGAACGGCATTGGAAGTGTAACTATTCACCTTAGCGACCCGAAACTATGGATTCCACACTAATATCGGTCGTTTTATATGTCACCCCCTTCCCACCACTACCCTCAGGGGTGCCAGAGGTGTTTTCGAGTTGAACGGCATTGAAAGTGTAACTATTCATCTTAGCGACCCAGAAACTATTGATTTTACACTAATATCGGTCGTATATTATTATTATAACATGTCTCCCCCTTCCCACCCCACCGCTAGGGGTGCAAGGAGTGTCTTGGAGTTGAACGGCATTAAGTCTGTCCCTATTCACATTAGCGACCACGAAAACTATGGATTCCACACTAACATCTGTCATTTTACATGTCACCCTCAGGGGTATCTTGGAGTTGAACGGCATTGGGAGTGTCACTATTCATCTTAGCGACCCAGAAAACTATTCATTTTACACTAATATCGGTCGTTTTTTATTTTTACATGTCACCCCTTCCCACCCCCATCCCTAGGGGTGCCTTGGGTGTCCTGGAGTTTAACTGCATTGGGAGTGTCACTATTCATCTTAGCGACCCCAAAAACTATGGATTCCACACTAATATCGTTCGTTTTACAAGTCACCCCTTACCACCCACATCCCTAGGGGTGACAGGTGTGTCTTGGAGTTGAACGGCATTGGGAGTCTCACTATTCATCTTATGGACCCCTAAAACTAAGGATTCTACACTAATATCGGTCATTTTCGATTATTTTCACGTCACTCCTTCCCACCCACCCCCCTAGGGCTGCCAGGGGTGTCATACCCCAACAGTATTTCTTTCCAGATTGTAAGTCATACGTGTACCAAGTTTGGTCATTGTGAATGTCACCAATTAGCTTAGCGACTCCAAAAACTATGGAGTCGACACTAATGTTGGTCATTTTTTACATTTTAATTTTCACCCCCTCTCACCCCCCCCCCCCCCCCCATCCCGATAGTTGATTAACTTGAAGTGGAACGGCATTAGGAGTGTCACTATTCATCTTAGTGACCCCGAAAATTATGAATTCCACACTAATATCGGACGTTTTTTATTATTTTTACGTCACCCCCACCCACCACCGCGCCCAGGGGTGCCAGGGGTGTCTTACCCCCACAGTATTTCTTTCCAGATTGCAAGTGATACGTGTTCCAAGTTTGGTTGATATCGCTCCAGGCGTTCGGGAGTTATGCCGGAACAAACACACACAAACATACACACTCACACACACATATACATCCAATTTTACATATTAGATTACATGGTATAAATATGGAATGTTTATACAAATGGTAAATATACGCAAATATGGAGTAGAGTTTTGATATGGAATACCAGTGAATCTGATATGGGTGTTGATGACGTCTGGAATAGATGCCCAATCATGCATTGCTGCTCAATCTGGGCTGAAATGTGTTGAATGTAAAGTGATTGATTCGTTTATCGAAGGAGAAACTTTATTAACATTATCATATTCTATACAATTTATGAAAATGGGAATGAAATGTGCAGAAAGCTGAGGCTTTACACCAATTAATTCATCAAGATTTAAAAGTTTAATTCGAATTTTAATGTCGAAATTGTGGTTATAATATGGAACAGCAAGTTACGATAAGGTGTCTGATACTGTATTTGTGACTTCTGCAAATAGATTGGTTGGACCAAGGTTTCACAACTACAACGAATTTACGTGTTTTAGTTTTTCGTACCTTCTTCACGTATGTGCAATTTCAATTTCATATAATTACAGTATCCGCTTGGTTTACTTGGTTTTGTCATGGCTCAAAAACACCTCTACTCTTGATGAATTCCCTGGTTTTTTTTTTCTTGTTTCTGGTATATCAAATTTTGCAAACCATTTTTTCTGACGTGAGTACTTTTGCATTTTTTCCAGTTTATATGTTTTTGCACCTTCATTCTGTTTATTAAGAACCAATCAACTATTCATACACAAGCATTTTCTTAAGTGATCCACAATTACAACAAATGGCTACAGTTGTCCATGATTGCATACTATCCTTTAGCACTTTCTTCTTAAAAATTGTCTGCAACGATTAAGAAAGATACTTATTTATTTTATTTATTTATTGATTGATAAAACTTCAGATACAGCACGTAGCCATTTTACACTGAAATCAGTAACAATGAAAAGAACAAAAATGAACAAAATTTTTTAAAAAAATAACACAAAATAAGTCAAGATAGCACAATTAAATATTATTTGTCAACATATGTTCTGATGGTTGACCGAAAGGCGTACTCTGTGGAAAATACATCAGCAGTCGTTATATTGAGTGGGAAGACTGTGGAAGAGCGATCTTTTTTGAATTTACAGTCTAGGCTTTTTTGTGTAAAATAGATTTGTGTTCCGAGTTGTGCGCATACGCACTCGTAAAAGTGGAATTACTGGAGGAGCGTGTTGCAACGGATTTTGCCATTGACAATTTTGTAAAGATACCTAAAATCATTCAGTAAACGGCGCTGATAGGGAGTCTGTAAGTTCAGAAAGGACAGGAGATGTGGTGTTGGAAAATTGCGTAATTAGGGAACCCTGTAACGAACTATAGCAAGGAAAAAGTTAAGAACAGAATCCATTCTGGAGAACTGAGTGGGACATGCCATGGACCAGACGGGAGAGCAGTATTCTACGTATTATTGGGGAAATGAATGATTTGAAGTACAAGGTGAGGGCTCAGATGTCACTAATTTCGGTGCAACGATACAGTAAACCTAAGAGACGTATAGCCTTTTTTTCGTGCCTGTAATATGTTTTTCAAATGTGAGTTTTTGGTCGAAAACAATGCCTAGGTCTTTATGAGAGGATACTGCTTTGATGTTATTGCCAAAGATGGAGTAAGATGACTTTAACAGGTTCTTTTTGCGAGAGATGGTGAGAGTAGTGTGGTGTCTTTGTAACGATGAACCTACGGAGGTAGAAAAGCAACGTGAAACATGTGCGTATATGTGTGTCAGTCAGGAGGGTGGAGGAAGGCGGAAGCTCCCTCGGTCGACCATCCGATTCTCCACAAGATAAATACATGTTCTTTTGGCCCAAATATATATTTCCATTTTATATTCAGTACTATTTTTTTCTGGTGCAGTCACTAATTTTACAATATCGGCCCTGTAAATTGGCAAGATGGCGCCTGAGAGAAAGATATGTAGAATTTGCTTTAAGCAATTTTTCTGTAACAGAAGACATTTTTATGTAGTATTTGCAAAACGATTCTTTATTTGATACCTTGTTTGGAACTCGGAATGACTGAATACAAAATATACATGAAAGGTGGTGTGAGTGGTTACAAATACAGAAACTGTTTGAAGACCAGGAACGATAGTACGTACCGCTGTTACGCCTGTTTCTCCCAACCATGTGAAAGTGCAGTTGTGGATGTAGTGGTATGTAATCAGTAATAATGAAGGTCATAAAATGACACGGCAAATTGCTCGATGTACTGAACATGGTTATTGCTGGAATTTTAGTTCTGGATGCTAACATTCAGCTGCATAATATTAGCGATAGGGTACAGCGGGGCTATTCCGCTAATTTCAACTTTAAACCTATAAAAGATGAATTGAAACATTTATAAATAAATCGATAGTTGTAATACGAAAATGATACCTTAATTAGGAACAGAAAAAGTGAAAAAGGTAATACATTCTCTTCTTATTAAAGATATATTTGAGGAGTACAGAAATCAGAATTCACAAAAACAGCGGAGCTTTTCCGCCCAGTGAAGGAGCTATTCCGTCCAGGACGCTTTTGCTGCCACTATTTTAGACGGAGTATTGTTAAGGGGCAAATCAGTTTGGTCAGCATTAGAGAACAGGTGAGCCTGACTCTATCAAAGCGTTTGAAGATTAATATGCAACAGGGATGTACTTATGAAATGCAATAAGGTAATATATAACACATACTATGTGCCAATAATTACGTATGGAGCAGAGACTTGGACAATGACATAGGGAGACAGAAGAAAGATGCAGGCAGTGGAGATGAAATTTTTAAGGAGTATATTGGGAAAGACTAGAAGGGACGGATTAAGGAATGAAGTGATCCAACAGACAGTGGATGTGGTGAAGCTCCAAGACAGAATAGATCAGGCACAGATGAGATGGTTTCGACACATGAAGAGGATGGGTGCAGAAAGACTGCCAGTAAGAGCTTACAGTGCACAAGTTCAAGTGGGACACCAAGATGTTGGTGGAAAGAGCAGATGGTGGAGAGTGTTAGGAGAAGGACAAGATTGGAACACCATGGAAAGATGGGAGTGGTGGAAGACCAGAAGAAAATGGAGAGGCTTGACTTCTATGCCGACCCAGCCAGAGGCAGGAAACGGCGAAGGAGGATGATGATGATGAGGCTGATCACAAATAATCTCCTCACACAGATTCCCATACAACTCGAAGAATTTAGTAACAGCCTGCTTATTCATTCCATCAGCTCTCAATTAAGCTTGTTTTGTGTTTATGTACTAAAAGCGGTATTCTTTGAACAGCACCCGCGTGTCAATTTATTTGAAGAGAGTATAGTGGGTACAATTAGGATCAAAGATTTACGGAATAATATTACTCCCCACCATACCTGTGCCACAGACTGAAGGTACATAAACCTAAATCTGTTGAGAAGACATTTTTCATGGCTTGTTTGGCTACAAATTAATCGGACAACTGGTACCATTTATACCATCATCACATCTATCAAGCAAAAGGCTGATAAATTGCTAGAATTATCTTCCTTGCTTGCTTCCTTGCTTTGCTACGAAAACTTCTTGTACCACGATTTTTTATGGAGTATTGAATATTTTATTAACTTACATTAAGGATCTTAAAGTTTATTTCGATGTTCACCCAATCACTAAAGTTGACAAATTTCATCCTTCTCCTCTCCTAGATCGCTATATACAGCATACAACTACTTTAGATAATGCTTATCTACAGCATTTTCAGCTTTTCTACAGTCACGGTGATTATTTTAGAATTTTTTATGATTCTGCCAAAATGAGCATAAAAACTGATGCCATTCAGCATGTTGAAGTATAAATATAAGAATGGGGCAAAACATTAATGAGTCATTTAATTCCAATGTTCCTAGAAAAGTTCAAAAGAGAGAAAATTTTCATCTAGTCTGGATAACACAATATTTGAAAA
This sequence comes from Lepisma saccharinum, assembly GCF_977018435.1. Lineage (NCBI taxonomy): Eukaryota > Metazoa > Arthropoda > Insecta > Zygentoma > Lepismatidae > Lepisma > Lepisma saccharinum. The sequence continues at coordinate 218,945,981 of NC_139229.1, read as the reverse complement.
ACTTATCAACAAGAACCGGAAGTTCCATGACAATTCTTAAAAAATTAATGAACTAGCGTTTTACTTGTAAGTACAGTGAATGTAGAAATCTTTCCAAAAGGATATTTGCATTACTTAAAAATAATAATTGAATACTAAAATTGGTAAACGCTGTAAGTGCCAAAATAATGCAAACACGGTTTTCCACATTAAACTGTGAAATGTGCCATGTGGTAAACGTGAAATGTGGCTGGTAGAGCTCTAAGTAGTTCAAAGGGCGTGTAAAGAGGTCACTAGTGTGAACGTTCTTATGGACTAATGTGCGGAACGATTCTACATTGAATGTAGAAGGCTAGATCATCTACGTACATTCAACCAGATTTCATCCTGTTCTATAGTGTGCGTAGGTTGCTACTTCAAAAATTATCTATAATGGGTCTCTTACTGCTTTCGTAAAATAGTTTGAAAGTTATCCAACTGACAGAACTATCCAAATAAAAATATTTTATTTACTCTCTTAAGTTTGGAGGATTTCTAGTGGTGTGACTCAGGGCTTTCCACTGGGACCCCATTATTTATAGTATTTACTTTCACAATATATTTTATAATTTTAGTAATATCGTGTTATGTGCTGATTATATTAAACTGTTGCAGAAAATTAAATACCTTAATTTACTTTTACAAGATAAACTTCTTTAAAACACTTCATCATTGTTAATGGTATTTTAATTTAAAAAGTAGACAAAATATATGACCTAGGAGTATTCTTTTACATATAGCATATCATCTATTGTTTTCAAAATAGAAAAGACAATGGAGCCACACACACACACACACACGTATATGTATATATATATACCTGGTCTTCTCCAGATGGTAAAACTTATAATCAGACAGATCATATTCTCCTTGATAAGAGAAGGCATAGCCTACTAGTATAATTGAATTGAATTGAATTGAATTGGTGTTTTAAGTCCACTTTATGCACAGTAAGGCTAATCGGGACTGGACCTACAGTTTAAAGTGGAATCCGAACCACTTGTGCCTCCACCGGGTATCGAACCCGGGACCCCTTGATTACAAGGCGGCGACGCTACCACTGCGCCATCGGGGAGGCCTACTAGTGTAATTGACGTTCGTACACATAGAGGTGCTGACTGTGCCAGTGACCATTATTTAGTAATTGCTAAATTAAGAGAAATACTAGCAGTGATAAATCATAAGCAACAAAATCTAAAAGTTCTAAAATTTAATACAGGAAAGTTTGCTGATGAAAGAATTAAGAAAGATTACCAAATTAAAATGTCAAATAGATTCGATGTTTTGCAGGATTTAAATGATGATGAAAATATAAATGAAACAGACGTAAATAAGAATTGGGAGCACATACGTAATGCAATAGAATCAGCAGCTAAAGAAAGTATAGGATACCATAAACCGAGAAAAAGTAAGCCATGGTTTGATAATGAATGTCATAATCTCATAGAAATAAGAAATCAGGCTAGACTTAGGTGGTTAAATAACTCTGATGATACAAATCTGAACAATTATAATAGAATAAAGCGAGAAGTTAACCGCACGTTTAGAAGTAAAAAAATAGATTACTTGAAAAGCAAAATTAATGAAATTGAAACAAACAGCAAAAACAAAAATATCAGAGATTTATATAAAGGTGTAAATGAGTTTAGAAAGGGGTGGCAACCTAAAGTAAACTTGATAAAAGATAAAGACGGTGATTTTCTAGCTGACCCAAGCGATATTCTAAATAGATGGAAGAACTACTTTAATGATCTTTTAAATGTTCATGTAGGAGATAAATCAGAAGTAAATGAAGTACACACAGCAGAACCTTTAGTTCCAGAACCTAACTTGACTGAAGTTAAAGATGCTATTAAATCGCTAAAGAATAACAAAGCACCTGGCATTGATTTAATACCAGCTGCGTTAATTAAATATGGTGGAAATTCGTTAATATGTCAAATTCATAAACTAATTTGTTTAATATGGAATAAAGAAGAAATCCCTCAACAGTGGAAATAATCCATAATTGTTCCTGTGTTTAAAAAAGGTGATAAAATGAACTGCAATAATCACCGTGGAATTTCTCTACTCTCAACAACATATAAAATATTATCTAACATTCTTTTAACAAGACTAACCCCATATGCTAATGAAATTATAGGTGATTATAAACGTGGATTTAAACGTAACAGATCAACTACAAATCAAATTTTTCACATCAGACAGACACTTGAAAAGAAGTGGGAATATAATCAAAATGTCCATCAGCTATTCATTAATTTCAAAAAAGCATATGATTCGATCAAAAGAGATAAATTATATAATATATTAGTCGAGTTTGGAATATCTAAGAAGCTTGTTAATATGATAAAAGTATGCACCAGTGAAACAGAAAGTAAAATTCGTGTGGCTATGAATGTGTCCGACAAATTTACAATTCATTATGGGTTAAAACAAGGAGATGCATTATCTCCATTGCTCTTTACTTTTGCCTTAGAATATGCTGTTAGGAAGGTAAAAGAAACTAACGAAGGACTAAAATTAAATGGTATAACTGAGTTGTTAGCATATGCAGATGCTTATTAGGGGATGATATAAATACAATTAAGAATAATGCTAAAATATTTTTCAAAACTGCTAAAGAGATAGGTTTGGAAGTTAACAAAGATAAAACTAAATATATGCTTACATGCCGAAACCAAGTGTTAGGTAATAATCAAAATCTAAATATTGATAACAACTCGTTTGAACCAGTTTCCAAATTCAAATACTTAGGAGTAATATTAACAAATGAAAATGATATTAAAGAGGAAGTAAAAAGTAGGCTTAATTCAGGAAATGCATGTTACTTCTCTCTTCATAAACGTTTGTCTTCTCGTTTAATATCTAAGAAACTAAAAGTTAAAATATACAAAACAGTAATATTGTCTGTAGTATTATATGGGTGTGAAACTTGGTCCCTTACATTGAAAGAGGAACATAAATTGAGAGTATTTGAAAATAAGATCGTTAGGAAAATCTTTGGACCTAAAAGGGATGAGGAGACAGGTGAGTGGAGAAGGTTACATAATTTAGAACTACATAATTTGTATTCATGTTCAGATATTATTAGAATAATTAAATCAAGAAGACCATGTGGCAGGCCATGTGGCACGAATGGTAGAGGCAAGGAGTTTACAGGATTCTTGTTGGGAAACCTGATGGTAAGAGACCTGTAGGAAGGCCAAGACGAAGATGGAGGGACAACGTTGAGATGGACCTAAAGGAAATCGGTAGGGATGGAAGAGAGTATAAATCTTGATCAAGATGGGGACAGATGTAAGGCCTGTGTTGCTTCAGCCATAAACCTTTTGGTTTAAGAAGGCTAGAGAGTTAGTTAGTTTATATATATATATGATGAGGGAAAATGGGTGAACCTCAAAAGTCATAAAATACGTCGTTCTCTCTGTAGAGTAGGCTGACCCATTCAAACAAACAACATCGTGCATGCCGCTGGCTAAACAAGGAAATTCCTTCAACACTACCGGGTTCGTCTTCCTAATAGAGGTGTGCAAACCGGTAGTAATGAAGGAGAAAATCTGCAAGCACGACACATAAGTGTCACTTATAAATAACAATAAAAGACCCAGTTCTTGGGAAAAAGAGACAGTCTTGTTCCAGTCACTAAATCCAGACACGCGTGGTATCGTCCAGACTTGCACTTAACATCGAGCCAAGTGGCCACCGACGAACCAGTGAGAGAGTGAAATACGAGTAAATCAAGTCTGCATGTGGACGCACTTGCCCCATCTGGTGGCTAGAAATTGAACACTGAGACTTGGCAAATAACTTTTACCACACACACGTTCTAAATCACTTAACTCATGTGTCCAGATTAATGGAAATATAGTTGTCAGATAACCGTTGTAGGAAGCTGATTTTATCGGCAACTATGACTAACAAAATTGTTTTGTCCAGTTTTTTCCTTTTCTATTTTATCTGTGAATGTAGAGTTAAACCTTCCCATATGTTGTACCCTTCCAACAGTGCCTCGATTTATTCTAGAAATGACTGTTGCCCGGGGTATGCTGTATCTCACTGCTGCTTTTCTCAATGACAGACTACCATCTTTGATACTCTGCAAAGCCTGATGATATCCTCCGTCTACACCTTTCCTCTCTCTCTCTATCGAACACGGACTCAAGCTATAACAGAATGAAGGTACAGGGATATAAGACATCACGACAACTATGAATTCTATGATATTGGATTTTGATTACAAGACATGAAACCGTAAATCAGGATGTGAATTTAATGGGAGAGGGGTACCGGGTAGTCCTTCCGACAGCAAAATTAACTGGAAAAGAAATGGGTGGGCATTCTTCAGAACGAAAAATTTAGCACGCATACTGCTCAATACACATTGGGACATTGTCGTTGAAATTAACCTAACGATAGTAAAGCAACAAAAATAACCTACTAGTAAATCAATGAACCTTGGACAAGTGCGACTATATAATATTCTAGCCCCACCCCACATGTTATATTTATTCGGCCCCTGTATGCAAATCTAATTATGATACATTCACCGTATGCCAGTATGAGGTTCGTAAAGAGATATATTATGCAATAAATATATTACAAGCGTTAAAATGTATTGACGATGTGTATTGCAGGTTTCTGTATACACCATAATCCTTATAAAGATAACACCGAAAATAAACACAAACCTACTAAATCGTCAATTTCCAGCTTCTATGACACCAACTAGTATCTCACGGGATCATTACCTGTCATGGTCTACAATTCAGCTAGGGTGGACGCACTTGCCCAACCTGTCTCACTTGCCCCACCTTCCCCTACGACGAGCTGGTATAGCAAAAACTTAAGTCATGTAATTTGTGTTGCAGCTACGCCCATTTATTTGAAAACTAGTGCGATTTGGGCAACTTTCCCCTATATATATATACTATAACGACAGTCCTGCCACATTTACAATATACTAGGGTAAATCAAAAAGTAAGTTACACCCCCTGTATAAAACAAAGAAAACACATTAGAAAGAAAATAATTATTGTACAAAAATTTATGAACATTTAACTTTTTTTAGACATAGTCACTAAAGTATTCCAAGCACTTTTTGAATAGTGTGACCAGTTCTTTTATTTCTTTTGTGTAAAAAGTCCGTCCAATTTCACTTGAGTTGACTTTTGTGCTCATCGGTTAACAATCGCGGCACCCAGTGAGAGCACGGTTTACAGTACACCCAACTGGTGATGAATCAGCATAGAAACACTATCGTAGGATATGTTCAGTTCACTTGCACTCTTTTAATTTTCACGTGGCGGGTGGCAAGGATGATTGCATTCACACGCTCCGTTTTGTCGATAGTGTTCACAGTTGCAGGCTGCCCAACACACTGTTCGTCTTTTACGTTTGTTCTTTCCTCTTCGATCATCTGGCACCATTTCCTGATCATGGAGTGTGACACTGCATTCTCACAATTTGGCGATGGATTTCACTCTGATTATGCTTTCGTGTCCATAAAAGTCGGACAACAGAGCGCAGATAATTTTGGACGCCACCTCAATACGATGCGCCATACTCATACGGTGACTACACTCATCCGGACAGAGTTGCCACCAAACGTGATTATTTTATCTCTTTTAGTACAAGAAGACGCCTTGGGTGTAACTTACTTGATTCGCCACGTACCTCCCCAAATCCATACGGGAATCCTGTATTCAAAATATGGTCAGAAAACATACGTAGAACGTGTTCAGATTTTTATACGCAAATTATTATTTCAAATTCAACCCCAAAATGAGACAGTTATAATATACTGGAAGCAATTTATACAGGCCCTGCAGGCCAGAAGGGTAAATGGAAGTAACGAACTTGTAAACAATAATATTTCTGGAAATATGACTGTGGCACGTTCTTAGATTTATTTCAAGTATTATTTATCTATTAATAATAACTTAATAATACTCAGGGGTGAACGATGAGACTCTGTGAAGTACACAGACTCCTCTCAGGTACATGGATAGTGTTAGGCAAAGACAATATTCACAGCACAGAGAAATAAAACCACATTGCTGCAGTAGATAAACTAAAAGGTTTCATTCTTTATTTATGGCAATTATAATGCGAATATACTTGAGACGAAGGCGAGGATTTCGCTTTGTCGATGAATTGACTCAACTAAAAACGCATAAACTCAATGCGTGGCTATCGGTAGGCCTACGATCACAGCTTGCGACCCGAACTACCACACCAAGAGATATGCAATAATAACCAAGCCAATATTTGCTTTTTAGCCTTTTAGTCCAAATTAATCATTAGGCTAGTTTTATTTCTTAACGAATAATGGTTGCAGTATTGTGCATAGCATCAATGCATGGCCATCGGCATACCTAAGATCGCATAGGCCTAGCTTTGTGCCCCGGACTACCATACCCAGATGTATGCACAAAACCGAGGAGTTCTTTTTTAGGTTTAAAATCTTCGTCGATCCGTGGCGAAAGTATGTTATTTCTTACGAGATATCCTCGCTTTTATACTATTTCGAGAACACAGATTCAAGTACAGATGAATCACTCACTATTTTTAAAAGATGCTACCAACAAAACTGACATCTATACATGTTTAGAAATACAAATTCGTATAGTGCACTCTCCCAAACATGAAGATACATTAAACTTCTCATAATAGAGCATAAAATACAATAAACATTAAACGAAAGATATACATTACAAACAAGGTGCAATATTACATATAATAACAAGGAAATTACGTTTTCTTTCACAAAAATAAATATAGATAGTGACATATTTTCTACTGATGACGTCACATAAAAATATGGATCATATCATCTGTGAGTTTGAGTTGATGTTTTAAGTTCACTTTATGCAGAGTAAGGCTAATCGGGACTTGACCTACAGCTGAAAGTGGAATCCGAACCACTATGTGCTTCCACCCGGTATCGAACCCGGGACCCAAATATGACCGTGACCCTTATTAAATTGGATATATATGAAGGTACCTTTATACAACTATTGACATAATGCGAAGTTTACCATGAATGCATCCAGTAAATGGATTTCTTTACAAACTGGTTCATATTGCAAAATACTGTGTGTTTTAACGGGTTCATTTTTCGTATTTTATATGTATATCTGTTTTACATGTGTGTAATTTATTGTGTAACAATCAATCTTTATTAATCATTTCTTACCAGAACATTGTCCTTAGCCAGTCACTAACACAACTTATAATTGGTAATTAAGATTTACTGTGTGACCCCAGTGCTATATTTTGGCTTATGCTGTTTTCAGTTTTCAGCCATGACCGACTTCCCCAGCAGAGTGGTTAACACAGCGCGCTACGACGCCAGGGGACCCGGGTTCGAATCCTTGCCCGGTCCCAGTTGTCCATTGTAAGTGGCAGAAAAGGGATGTTAAATAAGAAATAAAAAAATTTGTCTGCCATGATGGTTGGCTGTTTCAGATACGAACCATGACAGAAGAGGCGTTCATCTGAACAGGTTCTACATACCGGACGAATCGGGCACTGTGACAATGGTTCACCATGATGAGGTGCGTCAGATGCCGGGATGCAGCGTGCATAATCAGAATCAGAACCAGAAATCTCCAGGTCAGAGTAGAAGCAAAAGCACATCAGGGTATACGAAGAGAGTCCTCGATGCTCGCTACGTCCCTTGAATGAGACCTGCCGCAATACTTGTCTGGACCGGACAACGTTTCATGACAGATTGATTGCAAACCAGCGGTTGCCTTAGCATGGGAGATTTCTGCACATGCGCGCCTGTGTACGGACAAAGTTACAGTTGAAGTTCTGATTCGAACTCCATTTTACTTCAAAGAAAGTTCTCAAAAGATCAGTTCCTTCTGTTAGGGAGAATTCACACCGAAGAGAGACGCGACGCGAGAATTTTACATCAAAGAGACAAGTTGCACGCGATACGCGGCAAGCGACACTTGTTTCTTGATCAGTTCTCATGATGATACCGATATAATTGCATTAATCAGCTTATTAGTCACCCGAAAGAAACGTAACAAGAGCCATTGTTACATGTAAATCGCGTTTTAAAATTTGTGCAAGTTATTGAAACTCGGGAGATGGATGTTGTGCATGAGAAACGGAGAAATAATACGCACTGACCTCAAACTATGTACGCTATACTTTCCAGCCTCGATAAAGCGAAGACCTAAACACTAGAGAAATGGTTCTCAACCTTCGTGAAACCATGTCCTGGTATTCTTTTTAAGTCAATGCCCTTAGCCCAAGAATTTTCCTCGTAAATACCTTTCCAGTATTTGAGATTTTATGCGTGAATTAACATGTACCCACGAAATTAAATATTGATAAATAAATTTTAGAATGATGCAAAAGAGTAATAATACGTAGTTGGATTACGTGTAGGATTGTTGACAAATATAAAAATATGAATGAAGAAGCGGTAACGTTGTTTTCCTTGTAATTAATTGATCTCGGGTTCGATACCCAGTGAAGGTATATAGTGGCGCGGGTTCCACTTTAAACTGTAGGTCCAGTTCTGATTAGTCTATTTCTGCATAAAATGGACTTAAAAAACGAAAACTCACAACTGAAAAATGATATTTGGATTGTGTTATTTGCCAACCACTTTCAGCAGAACCTCTCGCAGCTCAATATAGTTGATACGAGGTCCCAGTGGTTGAGAAACAATGCACTAGATTACTTTACCACGTTGACTAATCTATCTTGGACTAAAGTGCCTCCATGTGCTGGCTTTTTAAAATAAATGCAGTCACATCCTAAATGGCCAAAACACGTCCTGTTTTCACGATGTTGAAGGCAAATTACAGCCGATAACTGCATCACAAACTTGATAAAGCGATAAGAACGTTATGTTTATATCTTAAAACATTGTACATATCGATACTTTATTATATCAACAAATTAGAGGTTCAAACATGTTGTAACGGCTCCGGTTGGGCTCTCTGAAAATAGCTCGTTGGGGTGACGTAGTATTCACTGCGCATTCGCGAACAACAAACTGAGGCGACACGATGCACGGTATTGAGAAAACGACACAGTCCGAGAGGCACGTAAGCGACATGCGACACGTGCAGCTTGCCGTGTTTCTTTGGTTCGAAGGTTCAATTGATTACCGAGTGTTCACTTGCAAGCCACACGCGTCTCTTGCAGCGTGTCGCATGTCGCGTGTCGCGTGTCTCTTTGGTATGAATCTCCCTTAAGCCAGCCGCACACCGGATCCGACCTAACGAGTAATTTTTGTTGCAAACCGACTCGGAAAACGTTTAACATGGGGCTCTTATGAGCCGCCGAACACCGGACGGAACATTTGACTCGAGTCACCTCGAGTCACGTTGCGACAGTTTGCGACAAAACAGCGAAGGTCCCGGGAATTTGGTCTCGGAGGAGCACGATGCGACAAAACGCTCTGCGTGCGAATCCGTTCTTCTCAGCGCACCACCTCCATGTGAGTCATCACTGTATTGTTTGACAGCACATACTACATGTATATGTAAGTTTGACAGTGCGGTCAAGGTTAAAAATAGAGCTTGTTCCAGAACAGCTAATCGTTTTTGTGCAAATGAAGCCTCCGCTGTACGATTTTTCATCGACTGAGCACAATAACAAGAACGCTATGGAATGAAGTGGCACAGGAGATGAATTACATTAAAATTACATTACTTGAAAAGAATAGGCTTATTAGAAATTATCTTGTAATGTACAAAACATATCGTAAATTGCACAAGAAAAACAATCTTCAGGACAGTTAGATATTTATTGCTCAACACAACACAATAATGTTATTTATGTGGTTGCAGTACTCGAATTAAACTTTTTCCTCTTTTGGTGGGGAGCAGCGTTTAAAGTGAGCCGGAATGCACCGGAACTCCATTCTGGCAAAACTCGGTTCCTGCTGCGACATTGGACATCCATTTTATTTATTTAATGTACCACACAAAAGTCCATTCTTCCTTACATTAATTCTTGTAAAGGATAGATGAAAGGGATGAAAGAAAGTTGTTTTACTGAATTTGTCTCCTGTAGGTGGAAATGTAGAAAAAAATAATATATTGCGGTGAGTGCTTGCTATTAGTTTAAGATGCAAATGAGAACCTAATTTCCTGAAATGACAGATGTGATAGATCTTGTGTTTATACATTTATTTTAGATGCAATAATAATAAAAATCAATGCTTTTTTCAGGCGGTACGCACGCAACAGAACACCATACCGGTAACATTTATATGTGAGAATGAAACTAAAAGGATTTATTTTTAACGAAAGAAGTATGTGTGTATGTGTGTACGTACATGTATGCATTATCATTTATATACCACAATATTTAGAGCAGTTCTTATGATAAACACAATAACAAATAATAACAACAAACCAACTTGTACCGAAAACTTTCTTTCAAGAAAAAAGCACTGATAATAATTAATATTTGTTTCGTATTGTCGGAAGCAAAGTGACTCGTCGTTTCGAGTCGCTTTGTGTCCCGTCTTGTCTTGCGATGTGACTTGTGTCAGATCCGGTGTGCGGCTGGACTTACAGTTGTAAACAACCATGCGTCACGTCCAGTACATCCTCTCCTCAAACCTTTCTCTCGAAGAGCTCTTGTCAAGTCCCGTGGATTAAATTAGATGTTGCCAATTCAGTTTCCTTACAGATTTCTTAACGTGAGGTTGTGTTATCCTTGCTATGCTGTGTTATTGTGTTGTGCTATTTTTTATATAACGTGAGGACCTTGGGAATATAACGTCGCAGAGAATGAATGGATGTCTAAACACTGCAGGTAAAGTGACAACAGCGCTTTTAGAAAAACAGGTGGTGGCTCGAAAGCAGATATGCGTCCGTCCGGTCGGCTTCCTCTCGAGCTGTGTCAAAGATACCGAACTGACGTTCGAATTAGGACTTCAACTATACAGATTGACTTTGGTAGATAAAATATGCACTATCCAGTACACAATATATAGTCTATGTACAGAGAGAGAGAGAGAGAGAGAGAGAGAGAGTGAGAGAGAGAGAGAAAGAGAGAGAGAGAGAGAGAGAGAGAGAGAGAGAAGGGGAACAACTCAAACTTTTCCCTGGGCTTACTCCAGTCCTCCCTCCTATGAATTCGAGGAAGGAAATACAGGGTGATTCAAAAGTCTCTTGACATTTTACATAAATCAGTAATGACTGGTTTTCAGGATGGGATAAAAGACATTGCTGTTTTCCAACAAGATGGTTCACCACCGTATTTCGCCAGAATCGTTCGGGACTACCTCGCTGACACCTTCCACGATAGGTGGATCGGCCGTGGCTCACCAAGATTTTGGGCGGCTCGCTCTCCAGACCTCACTCCCATAGCCTTTCCTTTTCTTGGTTTCATTAAGTCTAGGGTGTACCAAGTATAGATCAACACCATAGAGCAACTGACACAGCGAATAGCTGCAGCAACAGGGGAGATCATGCCAGCTATGTTGGAGCTACGGTTCCGGTCTACGCAAGAAAGGTGGGTGCTATGCCTAGACTTACAGGATCACCACATTCAAATTTACTAAGTTTGTCTTCTATTCTTGAGTAGGTTTCAGCAATACTATCAATTTTGTCAATAAAATACTTTTCGATTTAAATGTCGAGACTTTTGAATCACCCTGTATGTGGAAATTAGAAATTGTACCCACCGTCAGCCTTATAGTTTTAAAAATTAAGGGAAATAAATGCCCATGTACTCTTTACTCACCCGGCTGCACAAGTCGAACGTCGAGAATCTTGTCGACCTGTGAATTGTAGGCCGTTATGTGGAACACGCATTCCGGGGAGTCTTGGATGCATGTGATGTTCACAGGCACTAAATCCTCCGACACCTGCTGCCACTTGACGGTGCCCGCGCCACTCGCGCTCACGTGAAACACTTCGGCCCACAACCTGAGGGAGATACAACCATCATATGAAGCAGCAATACTAATAATATCAAAAGCATTCTTAGTAGTAGCACAAATCATGTTAATGTAAATATTAGTAGTAAAATAGTAGTAGAAACAGAACGAGCAATAGCTGTAAAGTGGAAGTCATATTAGTATTAACCAGCGCCAAAAATGAAAATTTTCGCGAAATGCAACACTTTACCTTCGTTAACTTGAGGCCTTTTGTCTCTGGCTATTACAGTGACAAGATTATGTTACTAGAGAAATGGCGCTCTGTATTAAAATTAATAATAGTTAATATTAAAATATTTACATAAATCTCTCTCTATGTATATAAAAATGGATGTATGTGTGTATGTATGTGTACATGTGTTTGTTCCGGCATAACTCTCGAACGCCTGGGGCCATTTCGACCAAACTTGGAACACGTATCACTTGCAATCTCGAAATAAACACTCTGGGGGGTAAGACACCCCTGACACCCCTAGGGGTGGGGGTAGGAGGGGATGACATGTAAAAATTATCGAAAAGGACCGATATTAGTGTGGAATCCATAGTTTTCGGGGTCGCTAAGATGAATAGTGACACTCCCAATGCCATTCAACTCCAAGACACCCCTGGCACCCCTAGAGGTGTGGTTGAGAATGGGGTGGCATGTAAAAATAATCGAAAACGACCTATATTAGTGTGTAATCCATACTTTTCGGTGTCACTAAGATGAATAGTGACACTCCCAATGCCGTTCAATTCCAAGAAACCTTTAGGGGTGGGGTGGGAATGGGTGACATGCAAAAATAATAAAAAAACGACTGATATTAGTGTGGAATCAATAGTTTTCGGGGTCGCTAAGATGAATAGTGACACTCCCAATGTCGTTCAACTTCAAGACACCCCTGGCACCTTTGGGGGTAGGGCTGGGAAGGGGTGACATGTAAAACGACCGATATTAGGTTTTCGGGTCGCTAAGACACTCCCAATGCCGTTCAACTCCAAGACACCTCTGGCACCCCTAGGGTGGGGGTGACAAGGGGGTGACATGTAATACGACCAATATCAGTGGGGAATCCATAGTTTTCGGGGTCGCTAAGATGAATACTGACACTCTCAATGTCGTCCAATTTATTTTTTCTTCCTCTTAGAGGTGGAACTAAAAATGTTGTTCATAAATTGTTGTTAAATTTATATTATAGTGAATTTGTAAAAGATATTACTTTTTAATTTGTATACTGTACTTATACTTTGAAATAGCCTAGCTGTAAATAAAATTAGTTACATTTTATGCTATAGTTAGAATTAATTCATTAAACAGCCGGGCAACACCGGGTAATCAGCTAGTATATCATATAATACACTTCACATGAGCCCTTTCATCCCTTCTTAAAATTTAAACAGATGGAAATCATTATGGTAGTCAACTCTCCCATTTGATTGGTTGGTTGGTTGATTTGGTGTTTTAAGTTCACTTTATGGACAGTAAGTCTAATCGGGACTGGACCTACAGTTTCAAGTGGGATCCGAACCTCTATGAGCCTCCACCGGGTATCGAACCCGGGACCCCTTGATCTCTCCCATTTGAGATATTTTTTTTAAAAAAATCAATGTTCATATTGTCAATACTTTGTCTTGATAATGCGTATTATAATAATAATAATCAATTTATGCAAGTGAAATATATCCATATTGTTATTTTGCGTATGATCAAGGATTGCATTATTCTTAGAACGTCAATATATATATATATATACACAGGGTGACTGGTAATTAGATGTATTCCCTGAAAGGGGTTAAAGTAGAGACAATTTGCAATATATTTGAACATATGATACCCCGTCGGAAAATTAATAGTTTTCGAGATAATCGAGTTTCAATTGTTTTTGAAAAAAATGACAATTTTCCACATAAAAAGTTGAATTGAGAAAAAACTGCTCATTGTATGGAACTTATTTCAGCGTTTGCTGATAGCTAACAAATAAGTGGTTAGTTGAAAAAAAAGTTTTTCCCAAATAACAATCACATGTAAGTAACGGGTGGGTCTAAACTTACAAGTGATGATAAAAAATTGCACTCTTAGTTTACTTGGCAACGTATTAATAAAAAAAATGGTATGACACGAAGCGTACAAATTACGTAAATTACTTCCTTGATTCATCAGCTATCCAATAAGGTACAAATGTTGCTGACATTCACATTTGTGTACAAGAAATAACACTTGATTCATCTTCATGTGAATGGAATCAATGAACAATACAATTAAAGAACATTACACGTCTTGCTCAAAGTGGGCACCTCCGTTACGAATGCAGGCACGCAGGTTTTTACGGGTCATTTGGTCTCGTAACTCGTGATGTGATGGTGGCCTTGACGTGTTGACCAGCTGTTAAGATCCTCTCCCTGAGCTCTTCTTGCGAGTTTACCGGTGCCTTGTCATGTGGCTCCAAATGTAAAAGTCGCAAAGCGTCAAATCGGGGGATCGAGCCGGCCAGGGAATCGGTCCGCCTCGGCCAATCCATTTCTTTGGGTAATTTTCATCCAGCCACTGTCGCACGCCCAGGCAGAAGTATGGATGGGCGTAATCAACAATCATTTCATCGAGCCATTTTTCCTGCCCCAAATCTTAAATGGCATCACTTATGAACATTTTTTGTGGAACGGGATGGCAATGTTGTTGGAGGATGTGCCTCTAGCTACAAGACGTGACATGATTTACCAGCATGATGACTGCCCAGCTCGATCCCCCGATCAATTTGACGCCTTGCGACTTTTACATTTGGAGCCACATGACAAGGCACCGGTAAACTCGCAAGAAGAGCTCAGGGAGAGGCTCTTAACAGCTGGTCAACACGTCAAGGCCACCATCACATCACGAGTTACGAGACCAAATGACCCGTAAAAACCTGCGTGCCTGCATTCGTAACGGAGGTGCCCACTTTGAGCAAGACGTGTAATGTTCTTTAATTGTATTGTTCATTGATTCCATTCACATGAAGATGAATCAAGTGTTATTTCTTGTACACAAATGTGAATGTCAGCAACATTTGTACCTTGTTGGATAGCTGATGAATCAAGGAAGTAATTTACGTAATTTGTACGCTTCGTGTCATACCATTTTTTTTTATTAATACGTTGCCAAGTAAACTAAGAGTGCAATTTTTTATCATCACTTGTAAATTTAGACCCACCCGTTACTTACATGTGATTGTTATTTGGGAAAAACTTTTTTTCAACTAACCACTTATTTGTTAGCTATCAGTAAACGCTGAAATAAGTTCCATACAATGAGCAGTTTTTTCTCAATTCAACTTTTTATGTGGAAAATTGTCATTTTTTTCAAAAACAATTGAAACTCGATTATCTCGAAAACTATTAATTTTCCGACGGGGTATCATATGGTCAAATATATTGCAAATTGTCTCTACTTTAACCTCTTTCAGGGAATACATCTAATTACCAGTCACCCTGTATATATATCCCCCCCTCAGCTTAGAATCAGAAATATAAAAAGCACGCCGTAAGAACGATTTGATTTGAGTTTTGATTTTGATGCCCAGATCACTTTATACCGTAAATCAGGGAAAATATAAAATTCGAAAGCATGAAAGTAAAATTAGTGACCATAGAAAAAGACGCTAAATTTGTGTAAAGATCTTGTGCAGAAGGATATTTCTGTCAGAACACTCGGATTCCTAAGACACGATAAATAATATTAATTAACAAATAAAGAGGAAAAAGACAGCCACAAGGCATAAAAGATACAGGTAATCATCGTGACAAAAACACACCTCCAAGTAGACGGGAAGCTTATAAAGTAATTATATGTACTTTCAACGCGGTACGCTAGCAGCGCAGTTTGGTGTTACGCTGTACTAACGACTTACAAAAATTAAAGTTAATGAAAGGTAAAACTAACTCCAGAAATCATGAAAACCTGTAATTAAACCTGTATGGACAAAGTCCACCCTCGAACAAATCATAGTCGTTGACAATAGCCTGAATCACCTAAGGAAAGCACGATTGTCAATTGTATGAACTGGTTTAGCAAAACACTGGTCTGTTGCTAATAATAAGGGTAACTATTTCAATGGTTTAACTCACCGAATACCCACACCAGCATACATGTAACAAGTTTTCCATCTCGAAGGAAGATTCATGATTATTATACATAATTCACATTATACAGGAGCGATGTAGAGTTGTATATGTTGAAATGTAATCACTGCATGGATTAACAATGTTTATTCAAAGATAAAAGTGTATCCAAACAAGCCAAAGATATTAACCTCATCATTCCCAGTGGGCTTCATATACTATTTAGTATTTCTCTAAACTTTATCATTGTTTGTTACAAAATAATGAGGAATACTGTATAATAATATTAAGTTACAAGATGCACTGAATAGTATGAACGAAATGTATAGTTCTTAGATCGGATGTGAACATTCTGGAATACAAAATACAAGACTCTTCCAGCTTAACTTGTCTGCGTAATCATTGTAATGTTTGATAATAAAACTGTACACTTAAGTTTGTCAATTTTATCAATAACTATCCAGACCTTTCTTTTTCTTGATAATTAATATCCTCTTCTAATACACGTAATTAAACAAGCAGCAGTCTTGGATCAAGACCATCTTGAGATTCAGGCCGCAGCGCTCAGTCAACACGTCAGCATCTGTAGGCGATCGTCTTAACGGTCGTGTAAACCCATTGCCGTATTTTTATTGTAGAGAATTAAGGTAATTTATTTATTTTATGATGTAAAATTTTGATATTTACCCTCCCGACGAAAATAGTAGAATATTGAATATTTACACTGAAATTTTCATTCAGTAAGTCACTATGGCCATAACAAAAATTCCTTCCATAGTACAAAGAAAGAGTTGAAAACCGTTAGAAACTCCCTGGCGGAAAAAATTAAGCATTGTATTTCTTTGCAAAATATTATCCGAAATATTTGTCAGCTACAGTAAAACTCGTTACAGCTTTTGTATGAACTTTTGTATGTAAAAATCAATGGATTAAATCAAAATCCTGCATGTTAGGTCGACCGTAAACTTGCCAAGATATCTAATCAATTAAATTTTCTTTAACTTTACCCAAAATTAATCAACCAGATAATGCAGATATTCTGTGTAGCTATACAATCTCAATACAAAAACTTAATTTCTATAACCTCTCAGCAAATGTGAAAGAAATTGGTACAAGGGCAATGTTACATTTATGTGAATAAAGAATAAAGACTAAACCTAAATCACTTCTCACATTGTAATTTCGACCCTTTTGACTTTATTGAACGAAATATAATCTAAACAAATTGAATCTTTTGATTGTCGTTAGTAGGTTGTGTGACAGTTTTTCAACATTTTTATTGAAAAAAAACAACAGATTAATACTTCGATCTTAGCGTTCATTTGGAAAATAAACATTTGGAATATTTCCTTACACTGTGTTTACACTCTGTTAATAAAATCGTGAAGAATGTTAGCGAATTATGAAACATTAACACTGATTTAATAATCAAAATTACGAACATCGAAGCTTCACAAAGACAATAAATAGAATAACAGTTCACATGAAACAATTTTATAAAATGTATTACACTTGTAGTTCATATTAACATAGCTAGGTAATAAAATGCTTTCTGTGAAAACATTTGTGTTTGAAACATAAGTAATATATTCTTGGATAATTTTACACACGAATATTTCATCAAAGTTCTTGTTACACATCGTACCCTTGTATTTGATTTCATAACATATTCGTATCTTCCATTAGCCTTCGATTAGCCTAAAGAAGCATAAAAGCGGAGTAAAATAAGAATGAAATGTACACATGTATCAATTTGGCCCAGTTGTAAAGCTTTCTTTCATTAAGCATACTTTGAAACTGAAAATTTGTGTAAATTATATGAATATTTTATCGAAAGCTTGCATAACAGTTACACTAACAAACTGCTTTGGTAGACATGATGGTAATATTTTAAACGTTGACTAAATCTTGAAACAAATAATTTTGCAATCATAAGCAACAACGAATCTTAACCACAGATTCTTAACGTTGTAATTCAGATTTAGATAAATTATTTGATATTTCTAAAAAAAACTTGTTGACAAGACATTAAAATTGACCAAATCTAAGAGTATACTCGCATTAGATGCCTATTCCGGACACATGGAATCTTTACATCATGAACTATTTCTGTTATTTATTTATGAGTATGAAACCTTTGTTACTTAAGTTGCATTTTTTCGTAGGAATCACATGGAATTGCCCTACACATTTCTCATTTTCAGCAACATCTTGAAGAAATGTGAACGTTACTCTTACCTTTTTCACCATAATTGCCTCTGCAATTGAGCACACAACACTTATACGCAATACCTTTTGTACATTTAAGCATATTTACACGTCATGTAAACTCGAATACAGTTCATAAATTTTCATTACAATTCCACATTCACTAAAAAGATACAACATTGATTCCCAAGAAGCAAATCAAACATGGCGGTTACCTCGCCTCCAGTTGCTGACGTTTAGTCACGTGACCAGAGCAAGCCATCAGGCTTTCAGATAGAGAAGGTAATGCTTGGATTCGCGTTCGTCAAACGCAAAGGCGATGTGACGTCATTCTCTGCATTACGTTCACCAACAAAAATCATCAGATTTGGCAACCCAATGTCAAATATAAGTAAGTTCGTCAACAACCTTACATACGTTCAAGCACCTGCAAGTTACATTATCGCTGCTGGTAAGGAAATCATGATAACGACGAAAAGATGCACGAGATTTAAAAAGCATACGCAATGGCATCTGATATTAATCACCTTGTGTTTCATTCTTTCGAGACAAACACAGAACACATATCGCTTACTCACAGCGATCTCAATATGTCGAAAATTGCATGGGTCATCAATTATGTGACTTGGTGTAACCAGTACGACACCCTTTAACTTCCTGGACGTCAGTCTCTCGTTACCTCGACGCGATGCAGTTTTCTCACCGAACCTGTACCATCTCGCATCTCCAATGAAGTAACATTCCAGGAATACACTGTACAACTCCTGTTTTGTGTTGTATAGAACTCACGACATCCTGCCTTCCTAGAACATTTGTGGATTTATGAGATTTTTCGCACCAAGAAATTACGTTTTCCACCCGATATTGACACCATCACTGGAAGCACTTTTCTTTCCACGCGTTTCACAAAATTGTCACAACTGACCCAACGGTCATGAAAGTACCTACTTACATACATTATGTGTGCGTGTCGTTACTGAATGCAATAATTATGCTTGAAGCAAAGAAGCACACAAACTATTTTGCGGATGAGGATGCACTTAATTTTTGTAATCCTCCACCGAACTTGTTTTTTCTCTCCCCCCCCTCCTTCTTTTCCTTCCGCGGCAAGCGTCGTTCAGCAATCAATGCCCAGAAGAGCTATTCTCTTTGCAGAAGAGTAGGCTGGTTCTGTTACGAGTCAACCCCCCTATTCTTTAAACTTTTAACAACGCACAGTGCAATAAAAGCATTTTTTTAAAAGAATATACAAACAATGGTCAAAAGTGCACCGTTCTGCATCCTGCACGGATTAAATACGACAAAATTACTACTCCTTGCCGAATTCAGGCACCGGAATGAGCATAGTATCTTAATTAGACCCCCGGAATGAGCATAGTATCTCCCGCACCACTCACGTGCTCCTAACAGCATAACAAATGTGCGCTAGCAGCAAGTATTAACACTATTGCGACAGGTCCAATGACGGTTTCGTCATATACTATTAAAGAGTATTAACAATTTAGTTCACCCTGATAAGCACAATGTATTGAAATATTTTTTTTAAAAAAATAATGAACCGGAACGGTCCGTTGCCATTTGTGACGAGACGGAATGAGAAGGTTACAGTTATTCAAGAACTGGAACACCGTTTCGGTCCTCTTCGGTCCATTTCGAGCACTTGTATCAACGGTAAAGTAATGATAGTAAAATACAGGGTGGCCATAAAATCTATAACCAATGAGAGTACCGTCACCAGTCTCAATACACTTCCTCAAACGTTTCAACATCCTAGAATTCTCTTCAAAATATGGGAATCCAGAGCAACCGATCAAGATCTTAATGTAATTGTAATACAATAGAAGCAAAGGAAAAAGTTTCAAGAAAAGAAAAATGGAACGGGCTTCCACAATGTCGTAATGATATCTCCTTAGCCTTGTAGTGAAGTGGAACAGGATTCGATGCCCGGCGGAAGCCCACTGGGCACTGGTTCAAATCTTACTTTAAACAGTAGATACAGTCCTGATTAGCCTACATGAGTATAAGTGGGCATTATACATAAAATAACAGTATGACAAAATGAATCAACAAATTATATTCGTTCTTAATGAAAATGTTTCGTGCATAACAGCTGGTACAGGTATCCCAATGCTAAGTAAATTGCCGTGGCATGGGGAACCTGACATTAGGAACGACTGGTCTCTGAGGTGGCGGCACTTACGAAGAGGAAACCTTCTGCAGATCAGGAGCGTGGCCACCAGGTGGGGGTGTGTGGTCTCTGACCCAGAGGCGTGCCAAAGGGTGGGTGAAGTGGGCGACGCCCGGGGCCTCGCACCTGAAGGGGTCTCGCGTCCATGGGACTTATTACTTTCTTAGTGTAAGAAATAGAGGCGGAAAAACAGATGGAAAGGGCTAATTTTTGTGAGTGATAAAACAGGGTGGCTACAAACAAGCAGAAATGAAATTCCCGGACTTTTCCAGGTTTTCCAGGACAAAATTTACATTTTTCCCTGACAATTACAAACTAAACTAATTCGATGTTTTTGCAAATAGAAATAATAAACACACACAGATCCATGTATGGTTTTGTTAAGTACCAATATTATCTTCTATGAAATTGACTTAATTTCTCTATTCTCTATGATTTGAATTCAAACTGCAAAATAGTAAAGGTAAAAAGGTAAAGTCCTCCCCTGTGCTTAGCACCACACCATGAAGGCGTATAGGGGGTGTGGGGGTAACGCCCCACACTTTCTTGATCCGGTCGTGAGTGGGGGTGATGTGATCAGCATCACGCCCCTGACCGCCTTTACCCCCCAGGGTTTCCCCCAGGTACCCATGTTATTCGACGCTGGGTGGGCGCCGGGACCGCTTCCAACGTTAGAAAAGTTCCAGGATTTGAACCGGCCGCGGATCGAACTCGGGACCTTGAGCATGGTAGTCAGACGCGTTACAGACTTTTTTTTCACTTTTTTTTTATTTACATTTCTTTTTACATTAAATTATCCAAAACTTCAATTCTTGTTACATTAAATTATCCAACTACAATTTGCAAATAATTTGCATACGTATGTTTTTTTTTCCATACACCACAAGAGTTTGCATAATCATTACAAAATACTCGAAAGTTTCCTGAAACCGGATTTTCTATATTTTCATACATTACAAAAGTGGCTAAAAGCCACTGTAAAGATTGTTGTTTGGTAGCCGGAAAGAAATTGAACTCCGGCTTTAGGATATAGTCTACCTTAACACTAGTGGGTGACAAACGACAAATTCTACTTATGCATTGTTGTAAAAATAACCATGCCTCTTTCATTTTTCCACACATAGTCAGGCGATGTTCGATTGTATCAGTTTCATTACACGTGGTACATAACGCATCTATGCTAAATCCTAATCGAGCTCTTTTTTCTTTACAATCTATTAACTCATTTATCGCTCTAAACCAACATGATCTTTGTTTTTTTGTGAGGTGGCGTGCATGTATATTTTTCCAAATTATGGTCCATTTATAAGTTGGATATTTTCCCATAATATGTGAAGCAGGAGATTCCTTGTCCATATTTTGTTTATAGATTTCACACACAGTTTGTTTTGGTGTCATTTCTCATCAAAGCGTATAATAAATCAATTATCACAGGAGAGTAATGACTGAAGAAAGGTGGCACCTTTGGTTTGTTTACCGGAGACACCAGTGGAATTTCAGTGAACAATTGTCGTAAGAAATCAGCATTTGGTTCATTTACGCTGAAAACCCGCGCTACAAACCGCTGATAGAACAAGGTTCTCGCTTTCACTTGGAAATCGATCAATTCAAGGCCACCCTGTACATAGGAACGTGTAAGACTAGATTGTCTAACTTTAAAAACGTTATTTTTCCACACAAATTTACCAATCAGGCCCTTGATTGTGGCCATATATTGAGGTGTTAATGGTAGTATCTGACAACTATACCATAATCTTGACAGGCCATATATATTTAAGAAAGTAATTCGTGAAATTTAAACATAAGTCAAGATGATTATACATGTATAAATAATATCTTAAATTTGTACATAATTTCTGGTAACTTAAGTTTATACTTTCTTTAATGGTAGAGCCAAACATTATTCCCAATATCTTTAGCGAATTTTGCATTGGGAACACTGTTGTAGCTGAAACAGGCCACTGTAACCCTAAAGCCATACAACGTGTTTTCAAGGTGTTCACCTTGGCACCGGATACTCTCTCGTAATCGATAAGACAGGTTTTTAAGGCCAAAGCATCTGCAGTGTGTTTACAAACAACCGTTACGTCATCCACGAAGGCACTGACCTTCATGTGGAATCCGTTTACAGAAAATCCTTGGACTTGTTCATTTACGTGACATAGAAAGGGGGCCAAAGATAACGCAAATAGCGCCAGAGACAAGGGATTACCTTGAGGTAAGCCATTACTTACTACAAAGGGCTTAGAGAGAAATTCATTTAGCTTTGTTTTGATGTGTATACCTTCCATTAAATTCCGAATTTGAGTAATAAGGACCGGTTGTATACCCATATAATTTAACACCTGCCATAAATACTGGTGGTTTACACGATCAAATGCCTGAGAAAAGTCAACAGACACTAAGAAAGCATCTGTCTTAGTATTTTCACACAGTGAAATACAATCTCTTATGTTGGATAGCAGATGATATACTTTTTTATTACCTAGTACTCCATATTGAAAGGGCTGAACTAATGTTTCTATATTGTTTTTAACCTATTTAAGATACATCTAGTTAATATTTTATAATCCGTATTAAACATTGTTATGGGTCTATAATCAACTGTCTTCCGTGGATTCTCTTTTTTTGCTATGAAAATTGCAACCCCCGTTTTACATAAGGTACTCAATTGCCCTGTCGTAAGGACTGCATTTACCCATTCTGTTACCGTAGGTCCTATAAGGGGCCAAAATTGATTATAGAAGGTACCAGAAATTCCATCTAGGCCTGGGGAGGATTTCGATTTTGCCGCACACACTGCGTGATAAACTTCGTCTATCGTAAATTCTGTTCCATTTTGTGTCTCATTTTCAAACTCAGCATGAGGACAATATTGTTGGATATATTCTGTGGAATCAGACAGGGAATTACTTGGAACATTATATATTTCGCAAAGGTTCTCCCGTAATAAATTACGTACAGTTTCTTCGTTTTGACACCATTCTCCTTCATTATTTTGGAGTTTGGTAATTAAATTTTTTGATTTTCTTTTATGTATTTGAACTACATGATTTAAAGATACATTTTCATCGGGGTCAATATTTATTAATTTACTTCTTGCCTTTATGCTATTTACCTTTTTGGCATATAACTGAAGTAATTACGCCTTGACTTTTTTTATGCGACTTTGTGTCGACCTATCCATTTGTGCCTTATTATGAAGTTATCGTAACACACAAAAATGAAAATTTACTAAATTTTTCCAATTTCTCGTCTTTTCTATACAATACGTACGACAAAGTCTTTGGAGGGATGGTTTAAAAACTTGATCCCACCATCGTATAATATCGGTATTTCTCAGCGTTCGTCTTTGCCAACCTTCCCATGCCGTTTGAAAGGCTTGAATAAATTGATCCTCCTTTAGTATTATGGTATTCATAATCCAATATCCCCTTCCGACATGTATATAGTCAAATGGGGATCTCATTTTCATTACTACTGCATCATGATCGCTAAAGACTACAGGAATTACCTCAATGTCTGACACCAAATGTTGTAAACTACTATGAACATACATACGGTCTAAACGCGATGCCCCGGTTTGTGTTTTATAAGTAAAGCCTAATTTTCCTGGTTGTAATTTTTTCCATACATAAACGAGATTTAGACCAGTTACTAAAGAATTGAGTTCTGGAGAATAATTGAAGGTGGAAGTTTGGTCTTCTTTATGTAGCGTACAATTCCAATCTCCAGTAACACAAAGTCGATCTGTGTCGATCTAAACAAGGGGCTAATTCCTGTGTTATAAAATTTATACGTCTATTTCTATTTTGAGTACCAGAATGAACATACACATTACAAATACTTAAGTTACCCAATTTACCAATTATAATCCTCCCACCTGGGTGAAACTGAACATTTAACATATTTAAACCATGACGTACCAAAATAGATGTTCCCGTATAATTTTGAACACAATTATTATATTCTTCATAGTATTGATGACACTTCAAGGAAGGAATCCCCACCTCTTGAATACAAGCAACATCTACATTATTATTAATGAAAAATTCACGTAAGGCCACAAGTTTAGTGTCACTACTTAACTTATTTACATTTATGGTTGCTAAACGGAGAACCGGATTGGCCATTTTACTTTGCAAGAGGAAATAAAGGGAACATGTTAGTATAAATAATATCACTGTGCAAACATTTTTGGCCATTATACACTCAAATTTTTTAACCCGTCCTTTTGCAATGTCATGGTTTATCAACCATTGGCTGGTCATTTATATCGAAATTGGGGTCATTTGTTTTCAAACTTTTCGTCGTAGGATAAGCAAATGAAGCATTTTTTTGTTTATTTTTACGTTTTTGTATTGTTTTACTTACAGTTCCAGCCGATAATTTCTGTGAGGAGGATCGTAGTTGTCTCTTTCGCACACCTCTATTTGGAAGTAAGGAATCCTTTTCAACATCCGTTGATTCGTCATCCTCTTCTTGTTCCATTGGATTTGCGTGGTCCATTTCTCGGCCGTCCACCTCATGGGTTGGTGTGTGGTCGATTTTTGGTTCCACTTGTTGTTCAGGGAAGGAGTCTGGTTGCTTCCTTGTAAGGGTGGACACGTTTTCTTCAACTGGAACGGTCGGAATCAATGGGGTAAGGGGTGTCTCTTGGTCGCTATTGTTGTCATACACTTTTTGGTCACAGGTCTGCTGAGGAATTCCATTTTCCATCCCGTCATCTTTGTCTTCCATGGATAACTGCACTACCGCTCCACGATACGATCTAATGGGGCGAGTTGGAACACGTAATATCGTTCACATTTTCATTTTAGCGCATTTTCTGGCAAATATGTGAAATTATACCTTCATGGTGTAAAACTACTGTTTCAAATTGTACGTCACATGGCTTATGCCTCTTCGTGAGTGAGAGTTTGATATCTTGAAAGTTATTTTGGGAAAGTTATTTTTCATACCCCTTTTTTAATTTTAAGGTAAGGATTGTAGATAATGGAATTTTCCCCGTATATACTGAAGGGTACATAATGACCATAAGTGGCGACGCACCCAAAAAATTAAAATCAATCAATCTCACGTGACAGATACCGATATATTATGGCACCAAAAAGTGGCATTATCTTTTTTTGACTTGTTAGTGTTACGTTTCCCAAAATTCGCGTTTTTGTTTTAGAACATTTATCTGCCAAATATACCGAAACTTACTACTCCATTGTGCTTTTAAACTATTATTTTAAATTGTAGGTCACATGGTCTATGTATTTTCGTGACAGTTTGATATGTTGGAACAGATTTTTGAGGAAGTAAAATTAAAGTGCTCCCCTGCTCTTTTCGATGAAGGTGTATAGGGGTGTAGAGTTAGGGCCCCACACTTTCTTGATCACGGCTGAAGGTAGGGGTGATCTGATCAGCACCACGCTCCCGGCTACCTTTATCCCTCAAAGTTTCCTCAAAGTATCAGCTTCATATGATGCTGGGTGGGTGTCAGAGGTGTCAGAAAACATCCCAGTTCTCCACCGCAGGGGATCGACCCCGGGTCTCTCGCACAGTAGTCAGACGCCCTAACGACTTGAGCTCCATTATTACTCGCTCGACAAATTCCGATGGTGCGCACTTTCTTGGTGATTCAAAACATATCTGGTGCGACAAATACGAAGATGTGGCTCCCGTGTGACGGTAGATACGCACTCGATCTCCTGTTAGAACCCTGCCACTTTGCTCTGTGATGCAAATGGTTTTGATAGAATTTGAAAAAATCGTGAGAAATACATGATTTAATGTGGCTGTCTGAATTATTCCATGTACGTATAACTCTATAGTTTACTCTTGAGTAAAATGTTGGAAAACTTGCATGTTCTATGTACACAAACATGGCCTAGAAAAGACAAGAATGTTCGATTTCATATAATTTTTCGTTGTTTTAGGACATCTCTAATTACTTTCTGGCCACCCTTCGTATAAATCAGTAGATGGAAAGTGAAAATTTAGCAGGGCTGGCAGAGAAAAGTCAATTCTTGAAGAAAAAGATTTGCTTTTATGATTGAATGATTAGAGTAAATGTGATATTAAAATATTTACGTATTTATTATTAATATTTTATTTCATAATATTCGACATTAACCTTACTCAGTGAGAGATTAATGACCATCTCTCATGAGTTTAAACAGACAGGACAGAGAGTGGCGTTAATTTCATTGCAATACTAGTGTTGCAGTAAATTTGAAGTTGCCAATTTTTATAACGTTCACTAATGCAGATTTATGTTTCACTTTTCCGTGATATTATTCAATATATATCCCATTTGGTTGGGTTCTTCTTGATATCTAAGAATAGTGAAATGTGATTGTAAATGTATGTTAACTTGTGCGAAACCAGTAATACGTTAGGATGATGAAAGAAAACTTTCGTAAGCACTCCTACATTAAATAAGGTGAAGTGAGCCAGAAGAGTAATAAAATTCCAGCAGCATATTTGCAGTCTAAAGCTCTTCTTGTTTATGCATTCAGTTTTTGTTGGATGTTGCAGTCCATGCAATTTCTGTTGCATGTTGTAGTGAGATACTTTGTCGGGTGGCGATATTCGACAAAAATCGTATGTATCAATGGAACCTATTTGTTTCCATGTTCCTTCAGTTTGCCCAACAAAATGCCTTACTACGAAGTCCGACAACTATCGGATGGTGCCACCCGCTCTTATCCCTTCCATCTGTTAACAAGTTCCCTTACTACTCCCATACGGACAAGAAAAAAAACGATATTTCAATGCATTTTCCACATAATATTTTGAGGCTTAACCTTTAATCCCCCGATGATACTATATGGTATCATGGTACTGATTACGAAATTTTGGACCTTCATACTTAGAGGGCTGCATAGTATGCCTTTTACCTACCCACTGCCCACTTGGCCGCGAGGACAGGTATGCCTGCTCGCCTGCCCACGGCAACGAGTCGACTTGCGTCTTTACCCGGGTTCTTGTTCTTCAAGGCGCTCTGCGCTTACAAGGTAACTGGGCATTCAACAAGACCCGGGCGCCTGCAAAACCTGCTGGAAGGAAACAGCCCTCCGGCAGCGTGTCGCTCCAGGTGTTTCATCACCACGTGGACAGCTACAGCCAGTGTTGCCTACTTACGTAGCTCCTAAATCCTACGAAGTCCTAGGAGGAGCTCTCTCCTCCAAGGAGAATTTATATCCTTGGCAATTTCAGTTCAGCGTAAGCAGTTTTTATCTTATTGCCAGGAAATGCACGCAGTATTACAGCTTCATTTATCTAAATGAATGATCGAGCAAACAAAAATCTCCTCACTGAAAACTAATTGTTTTTCATTGCACGGTGCCTTAACCAGGCACGCAGTGGCGCAACCAGAGGGGGCAGGGTGCATTGCTCACAACCTTGGACGGAAATTAAGTCTAGCGGAGGGGTCAGGGTGGGGGTCAAACATTAAAGTACAAGTAAAAACAGGCTAGCAGAATTTAAGAGTAGCAGGGCTAAAGGGTACTCAAGATGGAATTAATTTTCATATTTTTCTTGCATTTTCAATCCAGATGGCCAACGGCACCTGCAAGGGGGGGGGGAGGAATGGAGGGGTAATTGCAACCCCTTGATTTCAAATTTTACGAAAGTAGAAATATGTTATAAACTTATAAAATATTATACAGTCTCATCAAGTTCAATGCCGTAGCAAAGGGGTAGCGGGAGTAGGCCCTGAGCGCCGAACGATCTAAGTGAGAAAAGTTTTAAAACAGAGAATGCTATGGCGGCCCGTGATATTATTTGCTATTAATGTTGGTTTGTTACGAGTTGGATGAATTGATTATGTAATACGTCGCTCCATGTGAAAAGAAAATATTGTAGATGGAAATTTTACATGCCATATGTATGTACATTCGGAATGCATTTATCATGCACTTTCTTTCTTTCAAAAACAGTTTGTGTGCTTGTTTTCCATTATTAGCTAATGTGAAATTGACGTGTTGAAAAAAATATTTCTAATCCTCTGTTTCAACATAAATACGTGAGAACGGTCTTCTACCCCCTCTTTGCGTGCCCTTTTTGCGTGATTTATGAGGATAATAATGCCTTTCATGCTACTTTATTACTATTATTGTGATTGTTGTTGTTGGTACGTTTATCCAAGTACTTGAAACCCCCCTCCCCAAACGAGGGTAACGGCAATGCCCCTGGCTGGCTACGGCCTTGGTGTTCGCAGTAGAACAGTGTGTTGTTCGACTCGCGTCCTCGGCGTCGAACGTGACATGTTTCAGTCCTGCCCTATATAACTATATATACGTATATTGGTTGTTTACGATATATACTTATGGATCCTGTGCCACGGAAAACCTATTTCAATGTGTGTGTGTGGGGGGTAGCAACATTCGTAAATCTCATTTCATTGGTGATGTGGCTTACGAAGCTTTGAGTTCCCTTTTTTAAGTAGTGAAAATCTATTGCAGTTGGCAACACCGCAGAACGGTGTGGGCGCGGTGCAGTTTCTACTCGAAGCAACTACGTCATGCAGAGGGAGGGGTCTGCAGTTGATGGAAAGAACGAACTGAGACCTACTAGGTATCGTAAGACTGCGGGTACCCGGCGGGTCTACAATGCCTGCCAGGAACGATCTGGGCAGGTGGTCAGACAAGCTGCTCAAGCGAGGGTGTTGCGCAGGTTGCATGGCATTTCAGGAGCGATGTCTCGCGAACGGGTCTGCTCCAGGTCTTGTGCAGGCCTCTGTTCATACTCTTATGTTTGGGTGGAAACTGACACAGGTCTGGAGCAAGCCTGGGAAATACACATTGATGACCAACCTCCTCTCCCCCCTCTCCGCAACATATCCATGCCAGATTTCCGAACAGAGTTTCACATTTTGGCTCATTATTCAACTTGTATGGCACCCAGGAACATGAAACATATTTCAATCTCTTTGGAAACATCCATTCTTTGAAGAGAATACTAAAGTTTGCACCTTCTCCCCAAAATAGTGGGAGAAGAGGGGGCAAACTACAATTTTTGTTTTTTCATTGAAATTCAGGGGTCGCGCCCCCCAAATCCCCCTTCCTCCGTTCGGCCTTCTGAATTGTACAAGGTTGCATGCTCTGATGTTCTAGCTGCAAAACAAAACTTATCAAAAGTAGATTGCTCCCATAGTGCCCCAGTTATAACAATTTTCCTCCAAAAATGCAAATTACCTATTTTTCATAAAAAGAAAAATTCACATTTTGGCTTATTATTCAACTTGTATGGTACCCAAGAACATGAAACATGTTTCATTCTCTTGAGAAATGTCCATTCTTTGAGAAGAATACTAAAGTTCGCGCCTTCTCCCCAAAATAGCGGGAGAAGAGGGGGCAAACTCCAGATTATTGTTTTTTCCATTGAAATTCGGGGGACGTCCCCCCCCCCCCCCCAAGTCCACCTTCCTCGGTACGGTGTTCTGAATTGTACACGGTTGCATGCGCTGATGTTTTAGCTGCAAAACAAAAGTTATCCGAAGTAGATTTCTCCCATAGTGTCCGAGTTATGACAATTTTCCTCCAAAGAGTGTTCGAATTTAAAATTCCCGCCGAGTAGCCCGGGAGAGAGAAATTTCTCTCTCTCTCCTCCTGCCATCACTGGTTTCTGACGCCGTGGTTGTGTTGCGCATAAAAGGGGCCTAAAAGATGAGGCCGAAACTTACGAATGAGATTTCCTGTTCCCGTGCAGAGTTCCATAACAATATATTTAATTTAAGTAAATAAATTAAAAAAATTCAATGAAGACGAAATTCCCTGACATTTCCCTGACTTTTTTGACACCTCTAATTCCCTGACTTTTCCCGATTTTCCAGGTTTTCCAGGTCTGTCGCCACTCTGTAAAACTACGACATTGAGTTTTATTCGGTTATAAATTCTAGTGAAACATTACAACTTGAATAAATATACAAAAAGTATTTAGTATTTTTAATAAACCGGGTGGTAGCCATCTGATTTGAGAATATTCAGAAAGCTAAACAACAACAGTAATAACAATAATGAAACATTATCTTAGAAAGGTTGATAAGCGTAACACAATTTTTGGCTTGTAACTTAGCTGTTCGAGAACATCAGAGAAACATTATCCACAGAAGGAACAACAGAAAATTCAGGAACAGCTTCACTTTTGCCCACGCATAAACGTTATCTGCAAATATAAATACACTATCCTTGCCCCCCCCCTCCCCCATCGGTTTTGGAACCCACTGTTCAGAAAACTTCACATATTTGGTCAAATTGCTTTCGAAATGTAACCAACTATAAGAAAATTTCAGACGTATACAATAAACTGAGATTCAAAATTAATATCCACGTTTTGAAATTCAAAATGGATATATACTATATTAGAAAAAAGTAAAATTAGCTTAAGTCCAGAGATTTACCAAGTTTGCGTTCATATTCTTTACTTTCTTTAAGTTCGAAACTTTTACATCCTAGATAATTTTGTAAGTGAACGTGACCGAACCCACAACAGCACAACAATGTTTAACATTAATGGTAATTGTTCATTGTTGAAGCTCGTTCAGTAGCTATGAAACTAAATACAAAAACTGACGGCTCGACACGAATAAGAATTCTATTCTTCTTTTACATAAGATTAAATACGGAATTTCCATTCAGAAGTGGAGAGATAAGTTTTTATTTTCATTATTTTCAGTCGTTTTTTTGCAGTTTCTGACTAATAGCGACCATGCGGATCAGTGATGATGTGATTAAATTAATGAAGGAGCACTTACAAGGACACCCATGCCCAGATCGAGATTCGAACCCAGGAACTTCGGTGGCAAGACCGAAAGTCTGCCACTTAACATGATCGGCCATCGAACCGGCGTATTTATGTTATTAATACTACATTGCTTTATTGATTTGGCTTATTTTTCTACTTACTTTACTTTTTTGACACTTTTGGCTACTCGCGAAGATGAAGATGGCGAGACACTCACAAAGAACACCCATTACCAGGGCGGCATTCGAACCCGGAATCCCAATTAATGCTATATATTAAGCTGAAGCATATGTTCGTAGGTTTTTTTTTCACCGTGGCAAAAGTACTTTTATTTCATACTAATTTGAGATGAACAAAAGACATAAATTAATCAGTAATATATTTTCCTTCATTGTCTATGATGTCTACCAACGCTGGGGTAGTTTTTCAATTCAACGCCTGAAGAAAACAGCTATGAAAGCGTCGTCAAGCCAAGTTTGAAGAATTTTTTTCGTCACCAATGTTGCTTCTTTGAAGATTCATGGATTGACAGCTCAAAAGGTAGCAATCCGAGGATGCAAGATCGGGGGAGTAAGGAGGATGTGGATTAACTACTCAACCAAGCTCCTGGATAGCAGCTTTTGTCATGTTAGCGAAGTGTGGGTGTGCATTGTCGGGTCGCAGCACTTGATGCAGTCTTCCTGGCTACTCGCTGATTTGGTTCTTTTCATTTAAAGCATGCGGTATCCTGAACCTTACCCATAGAATGCAAATGTCGCACGATGGTTGAATGGTCACAGTTCATCACATTTGCTAATTCTCGAGTCGACTTATGTGGATCCTCGTGGATTAAAGGGTTTAAACTGTCCTCATTAAAGCCCTATGGTCTTCCTGAACGTGGAGAATCCTTAAGTCAAGAATGCCCTCTTTGTAATGACAAAACCATTTTCTTTCACTGCTTTTCCCGTTGGCATTCTCCCCGTACAAGGGGCAAATATTTCGAGCCAACTCCGCTGCCTTTGCACCTATGTTAAACTCAGACAGAGGAATATGTCGGAAATGTTTATTTTTCCCGACTGGAGACTTATTGCTGTATAGCCCATAAATAACACCGTCTTTCTTCAAATATGTAAAATTCAATGCGTATTAACAAGCACAACAATGCCACTCCAATTTAATGTCCATTAAACGATAAACAAACTCCATAAACCGCAGAATTGCCATACCAAATATAAACGCTACGAACTTATGCATCATCCCAATATGTTCAAATGTGTTTGTCCGTAAAGTAGTTGAAGCCTGTAGGCAACAGGTCTTAGAGTGCCAAGGTCTGCCAATCAGATTTCAATTACATCAGTGGGTCTCAGCCTTTTTCAGTCCGGGATCCACCTTGAAATATATTAGACTTCATGGGACCATAAGCACGGGCGCCGGTATATCTGAGTGCGCACCAAGTCCCAGAAGCAGAAGCTGCTTATGTTCACTGCCCATTTCATCGTACAGCACAGAAAGAGTCTTGAATTTAACGGACGAATTTTTATAAAGTTTGCGATTTTAACCCCAAACAGTTATGAAACCACTCGGTATAGTTTTAGCAACCAATGCTTTCGGATGAATAACAGAAATTTAGAGTTTAGACTACGCCCAAAACAGGTTGAATTTAAATTGTTAAAACAATATATCTTAGTAATTATATACTAGGTTTTTAAGAGCCCGACTTCGCGACCCACCAAATGCGCCCTCGGAATCCAGCAGTGGGTCGCGACCCATAGGTTGAGAAACGATGAATGGCGCCTTTAAACTCACCAGGGGCTGATGTCTAGTTTGCTAGATTAGATTACAGGATCTATTTATCTGCCATTTTCATTGTTGCTAGTAGCTTATTCCATAGTGTACAGAATATAACATACGGGATTTGCCTGAAGTAACTTGGATTCTAGCGGTAACACGTTAAGTCTTGTTTCCGTATTAAGTACGCTACAGTTGCTGACCTAGGCAGTTATATTAAAAATTAAAAGCACTTTACACGTTACGTTTGCACCCTATATTTCATGCATTCTTGTTATTCGGATGGCAAGTACAACTGTAGGACCGCTCCCGATAAGGTTCTTCATTACCTGTTTAGTAGGAGACGTCGTGGAACTTGCTTCTGCGATAGCTCTTATAACCAACCAAAGGTTGGGTATACATCCCCAATACATACCACTCCACTCCAACAAAAGTACAAGGCTAATTCACTCCATATAAAATTAACAGGAGTAGACATTCCCAGATGTATTAAGATTAGCAGGAATTAGGCCTAAGTAGTAAAAGTATGATAAAACATCAAAATATTAAGTAAAGAATAAGTCCCTGACCAAAATTCATTGGTTATCAAAATGACAACCTTTTGTGTGTAGGCATAATCCAATGAGCACATGTTGCTTTTCATGCAATTTTTTTATTAATAGATATATTTTCGGGATAACATTTGTGCAAGCACAAATTAACTTGCTTTCCCTGCAAATAACTCCAAGTCACAATTATTAGCACAAATAAACCCCAAAAACATTAAAAAAATCGATGTTTTTGACAAAAGACAATCGGTCTCACAGCACCAGTGCCATCTGGTGAGAGCCAGTGGAACTAGCCCCGACTAGACTGCCATCTAGTGGATTTCTTAAGGTACTTGAAGAAGGCAAGTAGCCCAAGGTGCTGTGGACCAATCAGATGGCTTCCTGGGTGTGGCTTCCAGACAATAGAACGGTGGTAGTATTTATCATGAGAGGACGCCATCTTGAACTTACTTGTTGTTTAAATCTGAAGCAGTACACATCGCTCCAGCAGTTTGGGCCAGAGTAGGCCATTGGCCATTGTGTCCCATGGTGTGGAATACCCTCTAAGTGCATAGAACTAGTCCAATAGTGTACAAAATGGACAAATTGCAGGGTTTAAAGTGTCCAATAGTGCATGGAATCAGAATCCATGAAAAATCGGAACAATTCCAAACCACATGGTGTGGACAAAGGGCCTTCAGAAAACCAAGGGGATTTGCATCCAAAGGCATCCACATTTATTCAGCACATCCTTTGTCATATATCTCCCTGGAACAGTGCATTTGCAAGTAAATAACCATCTGCCTTAAGACCCGGTCATATTTAGTGTAAATTCTCAGAACCCCCCCTTTTCACAGTTGGAGTGGTAAGTGAATTGCACAAAGGCCCATGTGTGATGAAGTGGAAGCAGACTATTGTAACGTGTAGCAGTGTCCACGTTACAAATATGTATATAAACTTAATATTTTCCTTTGTTTGGTATTTATAATTTTTGGGTGTTAATGGTTAATTACCAAGAAAAGTGGAACCCATCTCGTATATAGACTATACATCCAGATGTTAAATATAAATTCAAAGAGTTTGTTTCTTTCTGCCAGCAAGCTGAGCTGGAATTTCATTATCGGGGACAACAATGCGAGAAAGCAATCGCTATTGTGTAGAAGCCAGGCGGACTCAACTTTATGTAAACGTTGAAACCGGGGAAAACACGAAAGATTAGGCTGTCTTCCCCACGCTATATCAGTCGTGTCCCTTGGCGGACAATAATTTAACTAATATCATATTAATCCCTGATTCTTTTACTGCAAGACGGTGTAATCAGAATTTAGTTATGTTAAGGTAAACGAAAGTTATGCCCGCGCAAGACAAAACCTGTATTTAAAGAAATTTTTGCTTAACATTTTAACGTTGTAAACTTTCTTTCTTTTCTTTGTTGTCTTTTCGCGTGGCCGTTGCAGGGAGAGAGGGGAGTTGGAAGAAGCCATACTCCCTAGTCAAATTAAATGCTGAGTGTAACAATTAAAATTATATTGCATATTTAATATTCACAAAAGGGTAAAATTAATAATTTTTGTATGTAGCTAATTATGTTCCGCTTGGATATTTTATTAATATGTATTTTATTGTTATGTAAAATTGAGGTAAAGATAAAAGTTGGTAAATCCTTCACGGCACCGAGAGATCCTATATAAGCAACAAAGCTCGGTGACCCGTGGCCCTTTGTATTCGTATTCCAGATAAATACGGAACTCGTATTACCGTCTTTTCTTTTCATACCCGTATTTCTGCGCTTACTTCCACGTCGCTACTAGGAGTTAGATTATTCTGGATTACCTTAGGACAATTACTTAGCTCTTCTGGTCAGAAGGCTTATGTTCTCTCAGTTCTATGCTCCTGGTCAGGAGATATAATTGAGAGGATTGCGATTGTCTTAGGATATACCGGAATTCGGGATCGGTCGATAGACTGTTAGTAGTCAACGTTTGTGTCCCTGGTCAGGGAACACCTTTTTCTTATTCTGTGGTCACGGATTAATTTTCAGTTCTCTGGTCAGAGGCTGAAAAGAGACAAAGGAAGTTGGATACTTAACTGAATATCGACAGAACCTAGTGGGAAAAGGATTGTTGATTGCTTATAGAATCTTGGTCAAGATCTATAAGTACATTGAGAACCTTTGACCTAGAATTACGAGGGACCTTACATCGAGGATTGAAGAAACCGGAATAACCCGAACCTTGAGCCGAGGAGACTCAAGCCCCGAAGAGATACTGAGTGTGAAGCCGAGGCTCAATAGACCCATCGAACCAAGTACGATCCAGGGCGGATCCTTAGACTATGTAAGTACCATGCTCTTGTTACCTATGTGTTGGTTATATGTGTAAAAACACACCTATAAGTTTGTTCAGTGCTTGTGAGAAATCCAAGAATATTAAATGTGTCTTTCCAACATCTTGGTTTATTAATTCATATTTGGGTGGATAAGTCCGGGAAGCGTGCTTCTCGCTCCGGATTAAATAGGCTGAAAGTCCCTATGATAAACCAGCAATCATTCCTCGGAATGGATGCTGGTCAACTGGGGACATCCTCCATGTATATGGTCACAGGAGGACAGCGTAGAGCTGCACGGGGATAAGTACGTCCAGGTTACATAGCCAGGTTGTAAATTCATTCAAGCCCAAAGTTGGTGAGTAGGTTAGGTTCACCTATCCTGTTTGCGGCAACGTAACCTGGAGGCACGGATCCCTGGACCAGCCGCGTAGACGACGACGTTCTCTCGCTTCGCCTTCGTTTCGCTCGCGGATCGCACTCTATATACTAGTCTGTGATAGTACACGACGACATCCGAGTTAGTACCGAGTTCGTCAGCTCTGGAATACTACCTTGTCGGGAAGGTTCCAAGTTTATTCAACATCCACTGTTGTAAAGTTTGCCAGCTTGCCACAGTACAATTATAGTAACTACAGTAATCCATGAGATTTTCTCATGTCATTTCAGGCAAATGTAGGTATATAATGAAGCAAGTCTTGGTAGCCAGTATGTACTTATGCAGGTACGTAACGTGAGACCACTAACAGTTCTTCCTTTTGGGTCTGCGAAGTAATTCCTTAACCTGGTAGATTAGGTTGAGTGATAGGTATTTCGAGTGGTTTAAGAAATTTTTATTACCTTAGAATTATATATGTCAGTATTTGCAGACTCAAAAGGAAGAATTATTTCATGTTGTGTTACGTATAAGAGATCGCTGTGGACATGAAAGCGAGATCTTGTTATACACAGATGCAATCGACGTTATATAAAGTCGATTGCAGTTGGTTCTCCGGCGGAAGGCTGTACGGTACAAATGGTAATGCGTCTCTCTTCCAACTGAAAAATAGAGGCCCTCACAGATGGTAGAGACGTTGACGATGTTGTGAGGCTTTGAACTGACATCTACCTATACCAACAAAGCCGCATCATTTCAGTCGCATCTGCCCAGGAACTATCGACAGAATTATGGAGGGTTATTTTAGCGACAGGATGTCCTAACTTCAAGGCCTCAAAATCAGCAATCCAAGATGTTCACAGAGATCCATTCTAGTCTGGAATTGTGGAATCCAAACTTAGAGCCAGCTCTCAAAAAATTA
Source organism: Lepisma saccharinum (assembly GCF_977018435.1). Classification (NCBI taxonomy): domain Eukaryota; kingdom Metazoa; phylum Arthropoda; class Insecta; order Zygentoma; family Lepismatidae; genus Lepisma; species Lepisma saccharinum. The sequence goes on along the minus strand of NC_139229.1, from coordinate 218,908,913 downwards.
AGAAATATTTCGGAGATCAAAAACACAATAGACTATTCTGATGACGTAATAATTGTAACAGAAGGTAATTCAAGACCAGAGTTGGAAAAATAGTCCAGTATTTCAATAAACTCTCAGGAGGACTTGCGTGATTGACCATTGCCACCCAGAAGACCCAATTTATGGTCCTAAAGGGTAAGCTGAAATGCCGAATGCTAATAAACACCTACAAATAAAACTCAGAGGACATCGTTTGTAATAAATAAATTGGCAGCAATAGGTTCAAATCAGGGTGGATAAAAATCATGATTTTAATTTTTAAAAAATCATTGTTGATTATATTTTTTATTTAAATCGGATCTTTTTAAAATTATAATCGATTTTCTTATTTTTTTTTAAACCACACTTAATATTGCTTGTATGGTTTCTCGTACATATAGATACATGTTTTTCATATAAAGGGTTTTTCCAGCAAACGCCATGTAAAATATTTGAACAGTTCGATTAAAGCAAATAAAAAATTATATGTAAAAATATATTTTCTGTTTCTGATACCGTATATATGAATCTACTATGGAAACGTTTGTTGAGCGTGTTAATGAAACTATAATAATTTCAGTAACTTTTCTTCCAGTGAAAATATAACATTATCGTTGTACTATATAATTGTAACTTAAAATGTTTTCATAGTCTTTGTAGTTGAATTTTGGTATTTTTTTAAGGATAGTTTGAAAAATATCATTTGCCATGTTTATTTACAGTTTAATGATGATTAACATTATTTACGGTTTAACATGGATTAGGATTTTGTATATTTTTCTACACACTTCAAATTTCTAAAAAAATCATTGAAAGATCATTTTCAGCATATAAGATTATCCTTGCAGACAAAAGGCAGAGTTTGACTGTGGATAACATGAAAAATATTGTTATGAAGTCGTGATGGCAGATACAAGCTGATGTTTTTTTTTCCTATTTCAGCCTGTTGTATTACTGCCTCTCGCCATATTGTACAGGGCTGTTTACTAGACACAGACACTGCACACAGACACACACAAATATATTAACAATATAAAGGGTCCGTGTGATTCCAATGCATCCAAAATTTCTAATTCAAATCAATTAAACGGTACATATACAACCTTGGTGACAATGAAGTTCGACCAGAAAGGAATACGTGATTAAATGCACAGAGGCATAGGCGGTGGAATGGGTGACCCGCAGAAGTGACACATGTGTGTAAGAGGAGGCGTGTGAGCAGGCAAGAATCGTGATCCCAGCATGTTGCACCCAAGGTCACGTAAAGAACGAAAACGGGGAACAATACGCGTGACATTGAACTTCGACCAGGCACCAGACCCATACGGCAAATTCCAGATAGTGGCACATTCGACGGAAACATCACGTCACGGACACGATAAGGGAGTCCGCCGTATATAAGCGCGTGCTGTGCACCGAGGAACAGCAGTGCATCATCACCATGGCCAGGGGCAAACCTATTGACAACACCGTGAGAAGAAGAGTGGTGGAGTTGCAACGGGATGGACTCAGTGAACGGCAAATAGGGCGCCAACTGAACTTACCCAAGTCAACCGTCCACTGCATCATCAAACACCACCAAAATACGGGTACTACAGAGCCAGGTAAGGCCCCCGGTTGAAAACGCCTGCTGAGCGTGCGTGACCTACGGATATTTAGGCGCTATATCCAGACCAACAATCATTTTTCTGTGGCCGAATTACGACTGTGGACTTGAGAACGCTTTCACATTGAAGTGTCAATCAGAACCATTCGCCGTTACCTACAGCGATGCGGTTACCGAGTGTACAAGGCGAAACGTAAACACTTCCTTTCCATGTTGAACCAAGGCAATCGACTACGGTGGGCACGAATGTACCGGGGATGGATATTTCGGCAGTGAAACAGGGTTTTGTGGACGGACGAATCCATTTTCAATGTTGTGTACGGGAAAATACGGAAAACAGTCATTTGTCGGAAGGAGGAACAGAATGAAGCAAAATGTTATGCACGTCGGGTACAGAAACCTGCGTCAGTGATGGTATGGGGATGCATGACGGCATCTGGGGTTGGCCCACTACACGTCTGTGAGGGCATTGTGAAAGCACACGCCTATACACGCATACTGGAGCGGCATCTTCCCACAGTGCGAAGGCACCTGTTCCACAGGCGGCGTCTCATCTTTCAACACGACAATGCCAGGCCTCATACAGCGCGGCTGACAAGAGAATGGTTGACTCGCCATCATGTGCGAACTCTGCCATGGCCACCATCGAGTCCCGACCTCTCGCCCATTGAGAATGTGTGGCGTGTTCTTAAGCGACGTGTACAACAGAGGGGACCCACGACAGTGGCTGCTCTTATCGCCTGCCTGCAGGAGGAATGGCACCGCATCGATGTGGAATACCTTGAACGACTCGTCCGCAGCATGCCCCGACGCATTGCCACAGTTATTCGCCGACGGGGCGGCGTCACACCATGGTAAACAGGATCCCCTCTAACAGTGGTCGAACTTCAGTGTCACGTGTAGATGGACGAAAATGTTTTATTTTGTGTGGACACCATACATTGCTGCGTTGCAGCGGAAATTTATGTTTTCCTTTGTTCCATGTAGCCTGCTGAATAAAATATGTTCAGCATATGCATGTGTTCTCCTTCTTTCACAACGCACTCCTATATTTGTGACTGGTCGAACTTCATTGTCACTAAGGTTGTATTTAAAATATTTAGTTTAAGATGGGGAGTTTACATTTGCCATTTCACAAACTCAGGCTAGAAATACAATAGAATTTGAAACTCAAATTTACTTAATCAACTTCAACACATCTTATTTTGCAATACTCTTCCATCTGTCACATGGGTTCTTCTGCAAAGGACATTAACAAAGTAAACGGATTGAGAGAAGTCTGTTTTATTTTCCACGCAGCTTTCTTTTCCTTCATCTTAAAAAACTTGCCTCGGCATTTAAAAATATGTATAAATTCAATGGGATTTTGAGTAATAGACGTTGCAATTTTTCAGGCATAACTCCCAGAATTCAAGGCATTTCCAGTGAGTAGCCACCCTGGTATTGTGCAACAATTATACGTACTTCATTTTTCATATAAACAAGAAACTTGCTAACAGCACAAGTATAGTATTACAATAATTTGTGGATCATTTTGAAAAATGATGTATACAAATGAAAATTTGGTTAGAAATTAATATTTGTTCTTTATGTATGCAACTATTAAAATTTATTGCGATTATTTTGAAATTTTGTTTTTTAACTATTGGACTTAATCAATATTTTTCAGTAATTGTGAACGATTTCAAGTTTTCTGGAATATACTTCAACAATTTTCGAGCCTATTTAGGACCCATTTTAACATTTTAGAATCTATTTTAACATTTTTAGAACTTATTTTAGGATATTTAGAACCTATTTTAGGATTTTAGAGCCTATTTTAGGAACCTAAGAGCACACTTTTTAGAACCTAAAATCCGAGGTCTACTCATCTCAAAGGAAGGCTATCATTCGAGTGACAGGCGCATTTCAAACAAAATCGACACAGGCAACACTGATATACGGGATAATGACTTAAAGACAAAATAATCAGAGAGCAGCCAAATACTGGTAAGAAAGGCCAAGAAGAGAGAATTTTCAAAGTAATTGGCAGATATTCCCCTACTACTGCAGAATTAAACTCCCAGATCATCCAGGAGTGGATGAACTAACAGCGCACAAGGCAGGAGACTTTACCACTTCTTCCCGTGTAAAAGAGAGAGGCTGATGTCGACAGATTGAGCTCTCGAAAGACGAATAAACACTACACTTACGGTAAGTCGTAGACCAGATTCACGGTTTCCAAACTCCTCAGCACAAAAAAAAAAAAAAAATTGAGTTTGCATCATATGAGTGATCCTTGTGTTTCTCCAATCTTAATGTCCCTTTAATGTGCACTTTATAAAAGCTGACTCACTGACCACTTCTTTACTGCATCTAACGTAAGAACCAGCTACAGAAACAACTGCAATCACTACAAAAAAAATGCACTGACTTGACTCTTTGTTGTGAAATGTTGATTGTTCTAACCCAACAATTTTAGGGAGACAAAATTTCGTTAAGGGTTAAGGGTTATATTTACCAATATCTGCTAGGTAAAACATCGAGGAGAGAAATTGATTATTGAAATTTGCAAATACTTCATTAGAACACTAATACCATGGTATATTTATACACGGGTTAGAAAAAACTAAAACCAATTCAGGCGCCAGCCTCCTTTTTTCCAAGGACCCAGCTTTTTTAAATGTATTTGCAAATATGGTCTAAGAAAGCCATGGATCCAACTAAGATAAAACTACATAATTTGAAATATGATCTTAAAATATTTAATTTGTGAATTAATACAAGATTGGATTAAAAGTAATTAATTCTTGCGCCGGAGTGACCTTCCTAAGGGCCCACTCTACCATATCGCCGCAATATCAAAATTCGGCTAGCAACCGCGAACAAAATATAATGGCATGTTTATTATTATGATGTAATGATACATGTGGCACAGGAAACATACCAACATTAAAAAAACACATACTGTGCTCGTTATTTTAAAAGAGAGTAATGGAAATTTCAATAGGCGAACTCGAAATATTAAGAAAAATCAAACGTATGTTGTTAGTACAGAATTTGAAAATTCAGAATTTCACATTTGAGGTGAAACTTTTCAGGAGCCACTGCGCCCTGTATATCTTTACCGCTGTATATACAGTGCGTTCGTTTTGGCTCTGCGCCAAGTTAGCGCGTGACTGCAGACGGTGAGGAATGGCGCGGATGCTGGCATTTTCGACCCATGACGTCCCGCTTACTTTCATGTACAGTCACGGACACTGCCGGCTTGTAATGAATACATTGACTTTCAATGGAATCGTTACAAGCCGGCAGTGTCCGTGACTGTACGTAACTTTATCATGCAGACAATTATATTTATATTGCATAACAAGTACTAACCTGTGTTATAAGAGTTGTTCAAAGTGGTGACCAGCTGCATTCACACGTTCCCGGCATCTTTTGATGAAATTTTGATTGACAGATTTGTTCTGTTTGCAAGTTGATTTCTTGCCGTTGTTAACCCGGCAGGACGCGCGTTGGGTAAAAATTACCATACAAAAATTGCTTCTTAAGTCCGAATTTTAATTTTTTCAAAGCACGTAAATAATAATATCTTCAATGAATAACCAAATTTTATTAAGTTTGAACATTTTTATTTCATTACGCAAAGATAAAGTTGAGAATAAACACTGTCATAACGTAAGGACGAGGCCTTGTAAAAAAATAGCCAGATGTAAAAATACTTCTTAAGTCCGGTTTTTAATTATTTTAAGACATCTAATTAGTAACACCTTCATTAATTAATATAATTTTATTAATTTTGAACATTTGATAGAAACGACGAAAAAATAACATGTTGGAATACCAAACTAAAACGTATGACTGCGCGTTGGATGAAATTTACCCAGGCAGTGTTTTTACAACCCTGCTAGAGGAACTAACTGAGTATTTTTTTGTGGGAAACCATAAAAATAAAAGTCTATAGAAACAATCCCCACACTATAGCAGAAGCGTGCGGTAAGGAAAGGCAGGGCAAGCGCCGCTTGCGTTATTTTTTTAAAACACTTTTGATATCTTAAGTACGTGTTTTTCAATGCCTTTATACACTTTAGAATGAAATTTATTTACTATAAGATATTTACATTACAGAATTTTCATTTCCCCTATTTCCTGTTCTATTGGCTTGAAACATAAACCGGCTGCACCCTTGACGACGCTGGGCGATGCGGCACGATTGACGGCGTTAGAGGAAGAGGACTGCTCGTCTTTCTCCCCGCTTTTCGAGTGACTTATGCAGTTCTTGCATGGTTACTGTCGATCCCCGTTCACGAAGAAAAAAGACCGAGGGCAAGCAACCCCAAGACCGCATCTGTCTTTGGCAAGGGTGTTGGAAAGAATTCGTCCACACTGGCCACAAGGTTGCTAACTTCCAGAATTTTCTGTGCGTCCGTAGCACCACCTCACGTGGTACGATTTTCATGTTTGAAACTCTATAGTAATTAACAAATTACATTATGAAGTTAGCCAGTGATCACCAGTCGTATGCTATTTATAAGAAATGAAATCACAGCCGGTACTTGAACATAACCGTCATGTAGTCAGTTACTCGGAAATATGGAGGGTATGTAACACTGCAACTGCAGGTAGGGTGAAACGGAAGAAGCGTGGGTGCTGCGGATGCGTGTTGTTTTTACTGTGATATTGTGCTGTGTTTTTCTGTTCTTTGTGTAATGTTTTTGTACCTGATGTAAAAGTATGATTCTACATTGAAAATTTCGCCATGGTTGACATACCCGATTTGCAGTGTTGCAGGTAAGGACTTGATTATTAGGGGCCTTCTTTCAAAACCATTCAGTTCGAGAACATAACGTGAAAGGTTGGAGCTTGTGAACCATGAGCGACCGTGTCCTGAATTGTTCATAACCAAACCAACTAAGAAAGATGGGAAAGTTTTCATTAGGCAGTTTAAAACATCTCGGTACAACAATATTATGTGGTTATGTGGCAGCAATGATCTTAATAAATTATTTTGTTGGTCATGCGTTTTATTCAATACAAATTTAGGACCATGGAACTCAGTGGCGTGCCCAAGGGGGGGGTGATGTGGGTTATAACGCCCCTTTCGCAAAGTATTCCTAAAAAAGAACGTCAAAGGTAGGAAAATATGTCAAAATGAGGGCTGACTACCAAGAACTGAGCACGCCACTGATGGAACTATACAGGCTACGGTGAATGACTTGAGCAATTTTTATAATGCAGTGCAAAGACATGAACGTTCGTAGAATCACATTTGCGCTTGCATCCAACTGAAGACAAGGCACGATTCATAATTCTAGCCAAGTAAGAAACCAAAATCCGTCCGTTTATTTAATATCAAAACTTTATGCTAATAGAATGTTTCTTATTTTCAGGGTTAAAGAAGAACGTAATTTAATTTACAGTTGCCCTCAAATATCAGGTAAATCATAATTTTCTTCATGGTTGGAATTTAAAAGTTATATCGAAAGGCTGTTTTCCTTCTTTAAAAACCGTGCAGCGAAGATTTGATTTTAAGGTATGTATGCACTTCACACACTCAAGCCCGATACGTCACCATTATGCACATTATTGTAAGTAGAGATGTGTGTAGACCTATATTATATTTGAAATTGTTATAATTAACCGAAACGGAAAATTCACCCATCGCTTGCCTATCACGAAAGGTCACGGCACGCCCCTGCACTATAGATGAACTGAAGGACAATATACGAACAGAACTTTCAAGAATTACGGAAGAGGAACTTTTACGTGTCAATCACAATTTCATCAAAAGATGCCGGGAATGTGTGAATGCAGTTGATCACCAACTTTTGAACAACTCTTATAACACAGGTTAGTACTCGTTATGCGATATAAATATAATTGTCTGCATGCTAAAGATATGTGCGTAAGCGGAACGTCACGCGCCGTCTGCAGTCACGCGCCATCTCGGCCCAGAGCCAAATCGAACGCACTCTACATATGTATACTCGGATCAATACGCCATCGAATTCAAACCTCACCTACATTTTCAAGATCAAAGACTCGCGAAAGAGTTTACGCTTGGAATTCGAAGAAATACGGTATATACATTTTATAATAACTTTGCTGACGTATGCCAGAAGATTTTGTGTGCATTCATTTTCAGATTTAAAATTTAAAGCGCCCACGCTCCCGCGATATGTTGCTACGCTTCTGCGTCTGACCCACCTTGAAATAGTATTAGCTCAACGAAATAGTTACACGATAATTATGAAACAAGGATCAACATTTTTAACACTACGACTACTAATGGCATGGCATGAGTGCAACGTGGATTGATTTAAATCGCGATTTAAATCAAGTGTTTTTTTTTAAAAAAAATTCATTGATCTAAATCACTTGAAAAAAAATACAGAAAAATGCACATAAGGATTTTGTAGATATCAGAATCACTTTTGGTGAAACTACATTGATCTCATAATCATTTCATGGCGTTTATTAGGTTCTAAGAAATAAAAGAAATTAAACAAAATGTATGTACTGTTACAGCTCATACGAAAAGAAATGTAATATGTAAACTGCAATTTCTTTTGACTTAAAATTCAATAATTTTTATGGGCAAAAATTGCAAAAATTTTGTGTATAATAATGTACAAAATATTAATCATTTAAATCGTAAATAGTGTCATTATGTATAAACTGTAAACAAACATGGCAGATGATATTTTGCAAACTATCATTAACGAAATTGCCAAAATTAAACTACTAAAATTATATAAAAGATTTTAAGTTGTAATTATATAGTGTTATATTTTCACTAAAATAAAAGTTACTGAAATTATTATAGTTTTATTAATACACTCAACAATCATTTCCATAGTAAATTCAAATATACAGTATCAGAAACAAAAAAAATATATATTTACATGTAACGTTTTATTTTCCTTTAATCAAACTCTTCAAATATTTAACAGGCCTGTTTACTAGAAAAAATATTTCTGTAAATAAATACAGATCTATATGTATAGCGCCAAAAAAAGCAACTTGAGTGTGTTTTAAAAAAAATTAAAAAATATTTAAATAAAAAATCCGATTTAAATAAAAATATCATCAAAAATGGTTTTTTAAATAAAAATCATCAAAAATGATTTTTTAAATAAAAATCAAGATTTTTATCCACCCTGCATGAGTGTGAGCTCATATAAAAAATTCACAGTCGTATGTAGACCGGGAGGCAGAAAGAGGAAGAGAAAAAGATGAAGAATTAGAGAAGAAGGTTAAGACAATGAGAAAGAGAGAAAACGAAAAGTGAAATTATAAATCTTTCACACACACATTGTATAAACAAGACAGTGCCGTATTCTGAAAATTTGACCTGGTTTATCGCAACAAATCGTATTTATTGTTTACATTAATCCACCCCCATGGAGATTAATTAAATGTAACAGAAAGAAAAACACCAAAGCAGGGGTCTGACAACTTCAAATTTTCCAGAAATTTCTATATATTTCATAAAATCTCCCATTTTTACCTGAAATTGGACCTAGATCTCCCTGCAACACTGTCTCTGCCAAGTGTGGCACATAAAGGAGGAACGAACAAACGTTTTTCACCGGCTAATGCTGTTTGCAGCCGTGGAACTGCAGGTCGCGTATCTTTTTAATATCCACTCGTTTCCGCTCCCTAGCACTTCCCGCGAAAAATCGGGGAGGAAACTCGGTTGTCAGAAGGAGGCAATGGAGAATGATCAGTGGCGTAAATAAACCAATTTTTAGGTTCTTTAAATAATCAATTTACTAAAATTCTGGTTTAGAAACTATGACCAATTACGCGTATTATATTGAAGCTAAATGTTTAAAAATCTATGAAAAAAGTTGGTTTGCCGTCGATAAACGCGGTACCGTGTAGAATACGCTACTGATATCGGGTCACCCTGGGTGCCGAGATAGCGAGAAGGTGTCGGCGAACAAAAACAAAAGCTGGGATAGAGTGGAGGCACCCTGCGAAAGTATTTTCAGTTTGCGAAGAATTGGATCGAAAATTCTGATTTTAACCTGAGAATTGTATAAAGTTTTAGCTATGAAATGGCAATGTTCCACTATGTTCTGTCTTTAACTGTTGACCCATGGTTTAATTTTTAAAGAAAACTACAAAAAATACGATTGGCGCTTACGCCCCTATCAGATAGCAAACTACATACAGTGTAGAGATGGGGGTTGCTGATCGGCATAACTACATCATGGATGAATATTCGTAAACTTTTCCCCCCACTCTTAAATTGAAAATGCAATATTATTGTTCAGTTTGTAACAGTGATTTTTCTTTTAAATTTTGTTTCTAAAAAGCAGTAAGTGTTTGGAACGTTACTTTCTAAAAGTAACCGAGCTACAGCTACTTCAAAGGTAACAAAGCTACTTTTTCAGTTACGTTTTCTATGTAAAGTATAACTCGTGTAACATACAAGGGTCATCCAGAAAGTAAGTTCCGTTGGCCAATTAAAAAAACAACACACACACACAAAATGTAATGGAACAAAACACTTTATTGTACACTGAAGTACAGGCCTTGGACTATGTTTCAACATAATTGCTATCCCTGTTGATACACTTATTATAACGAAATACCATATTTTGTATCCCCATATCGAAGAACGATGCCGCCTTTGTTGATATCCAAGTGATAACAGCTTGTTTGACCTCATCGTCACCCTCGAAGCTCTGACCAGTTGCAAAAAATGATGAAAATCAGACGGGGCGAGGCCTGCGTTATACGGGGGATGGGGAAATGTTTCCCAGCCAAAATCTGTAAGGAATCGTTGCTTTCCTAGCATTGTCGTGAATGAAAACAACATCACGGCTCAACACGTCACGTCGCTTCTTTTGGATTGCGCGACGCAATTTTAGTAGAGTTTCGCAATAGGTGTTGGCGTTGATGGTTTCGCCGCGCTCCAAAAAGTCCACCAGCGATACACCTTGTCTGCCCCAAAACACCTTGCACAGGACCTTCCGAGTGGTCAGAACCGGGCTGGCTTTGGTCTTTCGTGGCGAGGACGTGTGCCTCCACTCCATAGACTGTCGTTTTGTTTACGAAGTCTCATGCAACACCGATGTCTCGTCCCCAGTCACGATACGATTCCAAAAGTCATCACCCTCCTCACAGTACCGTGTAAAAATAGTAATGCACTCCCCATTCGGTTCTTACTGTGGTCTTCCGTAAGCGAGCGTGAGACCCAGGGGCACACAACTTGCGGAAGTTCAGTCTGTCCGACACAATTTCATGAAGCAGCGACCGGGCAATTTGTGGAAAATACACAGACAGTGTTGTCAGGGTGAATCGTCGGTTTTCTTTAATTTTCTCTTCCACAGCATGGACCAATTTGTCTGTCACCTGTCACCAGAGATGGTCGGTCGCCCACTGTGTTCCTCATCATGCATTGTTCCGTCCTTCGTTAAACTGTCGCACCCATCTCCGTACCATTGAGGCACTCATGATCCGTCCACCATACACTTCACCAATATGACGGTGAATTTTAGCTACTGACACATTACATTTAAAATATGTTTTTTTTTTTTAAATTATAAACACCTAGAACTTGCGCATGTAAAAGTGCAGAGGAAGAAAGTAGAAGCAAACCTCAATACTTAGAAATGAAAATTAACGATTTGTTACTTTTGATTTTCAGCAAACCATAATTTGTTACTTTCCGGTTTTTGATTGATTGATTTGCTTTATTTTATTTTTAGCAAACCATAATTTGTTATTTTCTGGCCAACGAAGAAACTGCGGCATACCCAGGACGACATAAATTATACTATAAGTTCTATGTGTTCTGTACATACTCGTATATACACTTAAACAGTGTATGCTTGAGAAATATATTTTGGTAGGGCATTATTACTATTTCTAATAATAATAATAATGAACATTTTCTCTCTCTAAAAATAGTGCAAATGTATGCATTTCCTGTGTGCGATCCAGTAATGGATGAATGGAAGTGTATTTCTCTCTCTGACTGTTGCTGTGTAGTTTTTCTTTTTCAATTCGACAGTCGTTACATCAACGTTCCAAGGACCGATTCTTGCCAGATAATAAAATACCCGGAGTACATTGACAACCGCGTCCCCTCACAGACATTAGAATGCAAATCCTTCAGTCGGTTTACCAGTTACTAGAATGGCTTCTGTCATTATGCAAATTACCGTGCCGTGCGAATTCCATTTAATTCAATGTTGTGGGCGCAATCACCTGTTCGGCACGGTCTCCAAAAAAGGGAATAAAAATACACGTGTTCAGATACTTTCCAGAAGCCTCTGGCATAGAAAGTTACCTTATTTTCACTTCAGGAAACGTGTGGAAAAATCAATAGCTTTCAGTTGATGAATTTGGCGCACTGGACAAAACAATGAAGACTTAAAACGCATTTTCTTATTTTGTGGTACTATTCTACCACTTACAGCTAACAGCGATGATTAGGATAGGAGATAATTAAATGAAATATCACTCACAAAAGAACTCCAATTTCTAGGCTTGGATTCGAACTCGTAAACGTCAGTGGTGAGATCGTGAGTTTTTCACTTAACGCACTTAGCAACCGAGATGACTGATGTTATCGATATACGCGTACACATATAAATTAGGGATGGCCTTAAAATCCATCCGATTTCAAATTATCCCATGTCTTTTTCGGCTGCAACGGATAATCTGGATATCCGATTATAATTTTATCCGGATTTTAGCTTCGTTGAGTTTGTTTTTAAATCGCCTTTATGCACCGAAAGACAAATCGGAACTTTATTTGCAGTTTAATGTGGGATCCGAACCACTACGTCACTCCACACGAAACTCCTTGATTACAGGGTGAAGACATTACCACGCCATCGAGGAGGCCCTTATATATGTATTAGTGTTTTGGACATCAGAATAGTAGCACATCACCGGGCCTCGGATTTTACCATTTGTACGTGTAGGTTTGATTGGTTGACTTAAGTTTATTTAACGTTATATTTCTGCCACCTTGGTCTAATTAAGACGATGGGGTTGCATAGTGATACGATGAAATGGATGAAGGGACAACAAACAAAAGCCTCACAAAGGATTATTCTGGCGTCGGAGCCTCTTTAGCCTGCATTATTGCAGTTTCCGAGGTGGGGGGCGAGGTTGACTTTCGGGAGCCTTCAGCGAAAGTCGCCTCTTACACCCGTGTGCGGGGGAGATGCTGGGGATTTCGCCCCCACAAGCAATTTTATCCCCACGAAAATATTTTTTTATCCCTGCCTGTGATGTTTTTATTCCCCTCAAAGAAAATGGAATTGAAAGCTGTAGTGTACCATTTGTTAACTAACTGAAAAATCATTTGTGTCTATTAGTGGTTCAGTCATCAAATAATTCCCTGCCAAACAGTCTGCAACCTTGTGGATTAAAGGAGGACACCAATCTGCAGCTGAACAACCTAACCGAGCTATTTTCCACTTACGTTTTCATGGCATGGTGCTGATATTTTACAAGTATTAAATTGTTCACATGAAACTTGGATGTAGGTTAGATAGATGTTAAGTTTGAAGTTGGTAATATAAATTTGGTCAAGTTTTCGGTGTTAGTAGTAAAATGTAGTAAGTGCTTCTAAATTACGTGTAAAGTTATTATGAGATTTAATGACCAAGGTTAAAACCAATGTTCTATAGCAATAGTTTAGTTTACCGACTGGCAACATGTATATAAATTTGCATAACCAAAGAAACCTACGTCCAGAAATGAAATCGTAAATACGCTACTGAGTGGACATCCCACCCCCTAAAACAAAATGCTTAATTCGCGCGGGTGCCATACACACCGTATACGTGTGTGTTACTACGTATTTACACCCCCTTATACGCAACCACTCTTTACACTAATGGTCCAGCTTTTACGTCCAAATTATAACGTGAATCGCTTGTCCAATTCCTTTTGAGAGTAGGATTTTTTTCTCTCAGCGTGAACGAAGCTCGGGGCGAATCTGATCGAAGATGGAAATGACCATGTTATTTGAAGGTAGCCCGATTTCCAATCAGGCAATTTTACCTCTGCGTTTTCCCTTTTTGCGGGTCGGAGGGTTCCAGTTGGCAGCGAGTCCGATGACTGCAATTACTGGACAAATTTGCTGGAATGGAATTGGCCGGTCCGCAGGGAATTTCTCCGCGGGACGTTAAAGCTGTATCGTTAGTAAGCCCCGCACACCTTCGGAAAGCTGGCTTCAATTCGATGGACGTTCATTTGGATGCAAACACTGCAGCAGGAACAATCAGATGTGGGTCAGAGAGTACGTTCTACGCAGGATTGTTTGTTGGAACTATTCTGTCGATAGTACAGTAGACTTTCTTTAATTCCAGCCTGGATGATTCGAATTACTCAGTAATTCGAACAGAAGTTTATTCCCCTCGAAATAATCTTTAATGAACATGTTTTTGTTAATTCGAATTTTGGGTAATTCGAAGTTCGAAATAACTTTTTCGTGTCCCCTTGGAGTTCGAATTAAAATACACTGTATGTGTATTTATACCTACACAAGTTCCCTTCTGTAAACTAAAGCAAAAGAGTACCTAATTTTACAGCTTTCTAAGTATTCTGTAATACTTTTATTCACTACCGAATAAGAGATACATATAGGGTGTCCGGGCTAAAAGTATTAAAAAATATCGATTTATAATGTGAGAACCTATCGGCCAAAGAGTAAACTTCAGGAAACCCAGACTTTTCGCCTCCAGTTGTAGGAGTTTCAAGGAGGGAAAATAGGAAAATTTGGCAAAGCAGAATACAACGAGAATCTCCTCTCACCACGGTAACTGAACAAAGCCGATTGGTTCAGCGGGTCAAGTCACCCTCCCTGGCTTTCGACAGAAAAGATAAAAATAGAATTTTGAAGCTTGTTCTTTCGTCGAACAGATTTTAATCTAAAGTTCAGTCGGCTGGAAATTTGTTTTATTATATGAGATATACAGGGTGTTTCTGTGACCGTGTTACAGACGTGCAGGGATGATGGAAGGGGACAAACGCAACAAAATGAGATAGGGAACGCTCGTCCGGAAATGCCCCAGTCAAAAGTTACAAGCCAAAACCTTCGAAGGGCAGGCAACCACACACAACGCGGAGGCGAACCATAAAAGAAAGGGGAAATAATCCACCGCGCATGCACTGGAGAAGACGTAACGTCAAACTCGACGTGTGTAGTCTATAAGCACGAGTGTCCCGGCTGCAATCAGTGCAATGGAGTATACGCTAGAGGAACTGACTGATATGGTGTTTGTGTATGGACGAGCAAATGTGAACTGTGGGGAAGCAGAGAGGTTGTATCGGACCCTGTATCCACGGCGCAGACATCCCGCGCACGCCATGTTGCCAGACTTTTCTAACAAATACGAGGAACAGGGCAAGTGTAACCTCAATTCCACGAGCAAGGAGGACAAAGAACTCCAAGGACGACCGATCTTGAAGAAGCAGTGCTGGATCGGGTGGAAGGACAACCATCCATTAGTACACGGGCTGTGGCACGTGCAATTGGTGTGGCCCATAGTACTGTTTCGAAAGTTCTGAGGGAGAGACAGGATGCTGAATAGTAGCAATAGCCATGTATGGGCCGATGAAAATTCCCGTGCCACAATCGTAAAGGACCATCAAGACAGATTTGTTGTAAACATGTGGGCGGGCATTGTCGGCGAACATTTAATAGGTCCGTATATTTTATCGCCACGATTAACTGAACCAGTGTACACTGTGTTTCTGAGAGACATCCTCCCCAAGTTATTCGAACATGTCCCACTTCTCGTTTGTCAACGCATGTGGTTTCAGCATGATGGGGCCTCAGAACACTTTGCAGCTGGTGCTCGTGATATTCCCACTGCGGTGGATAGGGAGAGGCGGACATTTTGCTTGGCCTGCCTGTTAACCTGATCTGACCCCACTTGATTTTTCTTTTTTTGTGTGGGGTCTTGCGAAAAGTGTTTTCTACGAGACACCTGTGAGTAATGTAAAGGGACTCTTGGCAAGAATCCTCGCAGCCTGTGATCTGGTCCAAACGACTCCTGGTATAATAGAGCGGATGCGACAGAGCTTATTGCGACGTCATCATGCCTGTATCGAGGCAGGGGGGGATCACTTTGAACAACTGCTGTAATGATGGCTGCAGTTGCTACTCATTAAAGCCACTACAGTGATTCTCCTGCGTTTGTTTTTCACTTCCCAGACATCTTTTATGGTTCGCCTCCGCATTGTGCGTGGTTCCCTGCCCCTCGAAGGTTTTGGCTTGTAACTTTTGACTGGGGCATTTCCGGACCAGGGTTCCCTATCTCATTTTGTTGCGTTTGTTCCCTTCCATCATCCCTGCAAGTCTGTAACACGGTCACAGAAACACCTTGTATAATACTTTCGAAATCACTGGTGCAAGCTCGTCACCAGTAGTCGCGCATGCTCAAGAACGACATAAAAACGGCTGTTATCATAATCGAGATGTGGACGCCATTTCAATTTACCTTGATCTGGTATTGTTCAATGATGAATCAGTCGTTTAACAGATGAGGAAAAGTTAACGGCCACAATTTCCGCATTTGTGCTTCTGAAGATTCAGTGAATGAAATTGAAGCAGCTGCTCTAATAATGCCTCAGTTGCTAGAAAACACTTGGCGAGAACTCTTGTATCATTTTGACATCTATCGAGATAAAATAAATGCACACTTACATTCATAAAAATTTGGTAAGTTATTTGTAAATTAATAAAAAATATTTCAATAAACCTTATAGCTGCTGTGATTATACGTATTCGTGTAATTTTAAAATATTTTAGCCCGATATCCTGTTCCCTCTCATGTGTTCATTGGTCGAGTTCTCTCGAGTCACTACTTGCGCAAACTCGCTGCGTTCTCTCCTTCTAGATATTCCCGGAACAGAGTATAGAGTGACACCATTTTAACGAATTTTTTTAGCTTTGTGAGAAGAGCGGGCCTTTTCCGCTGTCTGTTCAGGTCATTGTTCAGGTCCTTTTACAACGTGGACTTTTAATTTTCTCAGTGTGATTTTTGTACTCCTTTCTTTTAACTCTCCGGTAAGGAATTCAGATTAGGTGATTTCCCCCGTGGAGCCTAATATAACCAAAAAAGCAGCTTGATTAGATTTTCGAGTACAAATTGATTTTGAATTACCAAGTTTTTCTTGACTGTTGGGAAGTAGGCAACCTCCCTTTCCCACCTGACAAACTTCGATTCGTTGTATATACTCTCTCACTAACAGTAGTTTCAAAAACTCTCACCAGATGTCGTTCAAGATAACTGAAATCACGAATTCCCTGACTGTTATTACATCAGAGGTTGTTTTTACATTTCCACATTTCCACCTTTTATATCAATGCGAAACCCTATGTTTGATATATGTTTAACCCGAGACGACACCACGTACATGAAAATTAGTACCATGTGCCGCGAAGATCAATTAACAACTAAGTCTTAGTCTTATCAAATATTAAATTACTATACTCGTCCCGGGTATCTCTGCAGCTAGCAAACGAAAACAGTAGGGCGCAGTTGTGACGCGAGACGGCTCCACCAATGAGCACGTGGGAGGGAAGGGGATTGCGTGGAAGGGGAAGTGACTGCAATTACCAGAATTCGCAGCAGCTGTACTGCTATGCTGTGCACACTCGACTTCCCCCCTTCTCTGCAGCTATGCGCGGCCTTGCTCCAGAGATAAATGAGACAGAGAATATGTAATCAAATAAAAAAATGTCGAGCTGCAGTTACGGCACCCTTAACACAATAGAGATAAATTGCAGGAGGGACCTCAAACCGTTCAATATACATTCGTCAGAAGGTGACGACTAGAACCGTAAACAACCAATTCTAATGTTTTGAACCACGGAAAAGAATCAATAGTTTTTCATGTTTTGCTACCTACCTTTCAGTATGATATGAAAATTCTGTTAGGTGACTGTAATGCACAAATTGGCAAGAAGAGACGTTTAAACCCACAATTGGTAAAGAAAGTCTTCATGAATTAAGTAATGATAATGGTATAAGACTGATTACTTTTGCAACCTCAAAGAATTTAATTGTGAAAAGTACCACTTTTAAACATAAAGATATCCATAAATATACCTGGTCTTCTCCAGATGGTAAAACTCATAATCAGATAGATCATATTCTCATTGATAAGAGAAGGCATACTAGTATAATTGACGTTCGTACACATAGAGGTGCTGACTGTGCCAGTGACCATTATTTAGTAATTGCTAAATTAAGAGAAAGACTCTCAGTGATAAATCATAAGCAACAAAATCTAAAAGTTCTAAAATTTGATACAGGAAAGTTCAGTGATGAAAAAATTAAGAAAGATTACCAAATTAAACTGTCAAATAGATTTGATGTTTTGCAGGATTTAAATGATGATGAAAATATAAATGAAACAGACGTAAATAAGAATTGGGAGCACATACGTAATGCAATAGAATCAGCAGCTAAGGAAAGTATAGGATACCATAAACCGAGAAAAAGTAAGCCATGGTTTGATAATGAATGTCATAATCTAATAGAAATAAGAAATCAGGCTAGACTTAGGTGGTTAAATAACTATGATGATACAAATCTAAACAATTATAATAGAATAAAGCGAGAAGTTAACAGCACGTTTAGAAGTAAAAAAAGAGATTACTTGAAAACCAAAATTAACGAAATTGAAACAAACAGCAAAAACAAAAATATCAGAGATTTATATAAAGGTGTAAATGAATTTAGAAAGGGGTGGCAACCTAAAGTAAACTTGATAAAAGATAAAGACGGTGATTTTCTAGCTGACCCAAGTGATATTCTAAATAGATGGAAGAACTACTTTAATGACCTTTTAAATGTCCATGTAGGAGATAAATCAGAAGTGAATGAAGTACACACAGCAGAACCTTTAGTTCCAGAACCTAACTTGACTGAAGTTAAAGATGCTATTAAAAGGCTAAAGAATAACAAAGCACCTGGCATTGATTTAATACCAGCTGAGTTAATTAAATATGGTGGAAATTCATTAATATGTCAAATTCATAAATTAATTTGTTTAATATGGAATAAAGAAGAAATCCCTCAACAGTGGAAAGAATCCATAATTGTTCCTGTGTTTAAAAAAGGTGATAAAATGAACTGCAATAATTACCGTGGAATTTCTCTACTCTCAACAACATATAAAATATTATCTAACATTCTTTTAACAAGACTAATCCCATATGCTAATGAAATTATAGGTGATTATCAATGTGGATTTAAACATAACAGATCAACTACAGATCAAATTTTTCACATCAGACAGACACTTGAAAAAAAGTGGGAATATAATCAAAATGTCCATCAGCTATTCATTGATTTTAAAAAAGCATATGATTCAGTCAAAAGAGATAAACTATATAATATATTAGTAGAGTTTGGAATACCTAAGAAGCTTGTTAGTATGATAAAAGTATGCACCAGTGAAACAGAAAGTAAAATTCGTGTGGGTATTAACATGTCTGACAAATTTACAATTCATGATGGGTTAAAACAAGGAGATGCATTGTCTCCATTGCTCTTTAATTTTGCCTTAGAATATGCTGTTAGGAAGGTACAAGAAACTAAAGAAGGACTAAAATTAAATGGTGTGACTCAGTTGTTAGCATATGCAGATGATGTAGACTTACTGGGGGATAATGTGAATACAATTAAGAATAATGCTAAAATATTTTTCAAAACTGCTAAAGAGATAGGTTTGGAAGTCAACAAAGAGAAAACTGAATATATGCTTACAGGCCGAAACCAAGTGTTAGGTAATAATCAAAATCTAATTATTGATAACAACTCGTTTGAATCAGTTTCCAAATTCAAATACTTAGGAGTAATATTAACAAATGAAAATTATATTAAAGAGGAAATAAAAAGTAGGCTTAATTCAGGAAATGCATGTTACTTCTCTCTTCATAAACTTTTGTCTTCTCGTTTAATATCTAAGAAACTAAAAGTTAAAATATACAAAACAGTAATTTTGCCTGTAGTATTATATGGATGTGAAACTTGGTCCCTTACATTGAAAGAGGAACATAAATTGAGAGTATTTGAAAATAAGATCCTTAGGAAAATATTTGGACCTAAAAGGGATGAGGAGACAGGTGAGTGGAGAAGGTTACATAATTTAGAACTACATAATTTGTATTCGTGTCCAGATATTATTAGAATAATTAAATCAAGAAGACTTAGGTGGGCAGGCCATGTGGCACGAATGGGAGAGGAAAGAGGAGTTTACAGGATTCTTGTTGGGAAACCTGATGGTAAGAGACCTGTAGGAAGGCCAAGACGAAGATGGAGGGACAAAGTTGAGATGGACCTAAGGGAAATCGGTAGGGATGGAAAAGAGTATATAGATCTTGCTCAAGATAGGGAAACATGGAAGGCCTGTGTTGCTGCAGCCATGAACCTTCGGGTTTAAGAAGGCTAGAGAGTTAGTTAGTTAGTTAGTTAGTTTTGCTACCTACAACGAACTTCGTCCACGTAAACGCTCTCTTATATCATGTCACATATGTGCATTCTTATCAGTGTTTCTCAACCTCGGACCGCGTCTTAGTATCAAGTATAACGGGTCGCAAGAGGTTGTCCTGAAATGAGTTATTTTAGCTTGGTTTCATTAACGAATATTTTATAGTCCAAATATTCTGAGGAGAAAAATATTCTTGAATGAGTCGAAAGCTCAGGCACAGATCGCCTTCTATTGCTTCCCATGTTCAGCTGACAGAATTCGTAACTTAAATATTTTGTCACTAGAATTTTTTTTCCAACCAATTCATTGAAATCAAATTAATAATATAGTTATCAGTTTCTCGAGTATAATAATATGGTCATCGATATCCCAATTAGTATTAACTGGAATTTTCCTCTGCTCAAAATGCAATGTGTTAATGAAAATCAGCACTTACCAAATTAATTTCACGCTGTTGGCCTGAGTAAACTACAAGATTTCATTAGATCCCGTGTTTGACAAATAATTTAAACCTAATTTTATAATTTGATACTTCTGATTTGCCATAACTTATTTGTTAATATTTAATTTTGAGGATACATATTAATTAATGCATAATATTTAATAACTAGAAAATAATTTTCCTGTTAATGGTCTCATGAAGGTTGAGCGTTGAGAAACACTTTTCAATATGCCCCCTTCTCTCTCTCTATCTGTAAGCGAGCGCGCATGTGTGTGATTCGTTCTTCCTAAATTTAGCCTCTACCTATTTCTACCTTCCTCTCTTGATTTCTTCTTTTTCTCTTTTCTTCTATTTTTCTATATTTGTCTTCCTTTGTTTCTCTACACCAGCCTTTCTTTCTACTATTCTTCGCCTCTCCTTCTTCCTCTTGTACTTTCTTTGTTTCCCCATCCCTTTACGTCATTGTTCCTCTTCCCATTAGTCTCTTATTCGTTGTCTCTCTCCCTCTCTCTCTCCCCCCATTTGTGCGAGTGTGATTCGTGTTCTACGATAAATTATTCTGAAAGTTCGAGTACTCTATTTGAAGTCAATAAATACTGAATCGGAGACATTTTAAAGGTCCTCGATAACCCCTAATAACACGCCATTCATAACATTCATAGGGCCTCCCCCATGGCGCAGTGGTAGCGTCATTGCCTTGTAATCAAGGGGTCCCGGGTTCGATACCCGGTGGAGGTACAAGTGGTTCGGATTCCACTTTAAACTGTAGGTCCAGTCCCGATTAGCCTTACTGCGCATAAAGTGGACTTAAAACACCAAATCAAACCAAATAACATCCATAACATACAAAGTTTTATGTAAATCAAGTCTAACACTTTTAATACTGGATTATACCACAATTTCCAATTTGTATTTGTCTCATCTTGCGTTACTTCTCGCCCCCCTTCCCCCTTTTCTTTTTTTTCTATTTCATTTTTTTTAGCTACAAGTCTCGATAAAAATGTCGCAGGTGAGGTTGTCCAGGATCATATGTTATTGTACTTATCCATATTAACATTGAATTCTATGCAAGGCATCAATTTGTTGTATGGTGTGTGTTGCCTGGTTGTAAGGATGTGGTTGCTTTTTCGGATATGAAGTTAACTTTCCCATAGTACAGTCCCTACCAAAAGTTTAAGACCACCAACTTTTTTCATATAAATGAATCCTGACCGAAAGTTTATAGTACAAATATGGAGTGAAATTGTATGGAAGTAATATAGTGTGTGAGGCATATATTGCCGAAAAAATTTTGGTATACGTCTTGTAATTCATGAGATACGAAAGTGGAAAATCAAATTTCTTAACTGAAAAATCCAGCATTTTGAAGTACAGATGAATGTGTATACACGTAACCGACGTCGTTATGACAGTACTGAATTTTTTCCAGTATTGTGGAACATGAGCGAAGGTTTTGGAGCAAAAAAAAATCCAAAAAAATTTCTCGTGTTTTATATTTTTTTCTAAAATTCGCAAAATTAAAAAAAATACAGCGAAAACTGAGAGGTCTTCAGATAACAATATCTTCCTCAGCGACTGTGTTGGAGTGAACAAATTTTATCAGTCATTAGTTGAAATGTGTGTCAATAGATGGCGCAGAAAGACATATCTCGAGTAGCAGCATTGTGCAAGTCCAAACCTGTTTTCGTTACGCTTGATAATAAACAGGCTGTTTGAATCACAAGCTACGTGATAATGGGGGGAAAAATCTGTGCCCGTGGCCATGAAATGGCAAATAATTGGTATGTAAAGATGCAATAGGTCTCATAGAGAAATTGCAGTTGCATTGAATGTGAGTAAAACCTGCGTGGAGAACACAATAATCAAATTCAAGCAGCAAGGTGCAGTGGTTGATAAACCATGATGCGGCCGCCTTAAGGTAACGTCTGTACGCGAGGACCGGATTATTTCCGAAGTATGGAATGAGATTACGCCCCAAGAATGCCAGAAATTGGCCCGCAGCATGAGAAAACGTGTGCAAATGTGCTTGAAACTTAAAGGTGGACCTACTGACTATTAAAATCTCACACTTCATTCGTCCAATTTCAGGAGAAATGTTTGTTTCCAAGTATATTTTCAAAGTTCAGATTTAATAATTTTACAAATTGTACCTTTAGTTACATCTATTAGTTATAAGTGCATTAATATGCCCTTACACTTTCTTGATCTTCATGTACCTTTCAATAACATTACATAATAATTCCAATTTTGTATTAAAATGTTTATTTCATGAAAAGCATTCGCATATGTACTTTTTCTGTTTGTCTGAAAAACACACGACAAGGTGGTCTTAAACTTTTGGTAGGGACTGTACATACAGTGTATAATGTGCATAATGTGAATTTGAAACTACTCTGCTCAATACAGCGTAAACGATATAGAAGAAAATGGCACATGACAGGGAAGCTAGAAAAAAAAGAAGTATATAATATTTGACTAAGGGCGGACCCAGGGCAGAGTTTCGGGAGGTGAGGGGAGAGCTGAAGAGTAGAAGGAATTGAGGTTTAAGAGTGCAACGTAGAAGCGTACATTTTTTGGAGGAAACAGAAGCGAGAAATACGAATGAAAACTGGAGATTGAGAAATTTTTGCTTAGATAAATGAGTATCTGGGGGATCGCCTCCATCTTCCCCACCACCTCTTGGATCCAATTCTGTATTTGATTTTATATTTTGACAAAATTGTCATTATATTATTATATTATTTATTATATTATTATATTATATTAAACAAAATACTATGAACTGATATTTATCTCAACAATAGTAAGAAAGAGAAAATGTAATAGCAAAATTATATACACTGAGAATCCAACCTGCCAACAACAACAGCAGCAGTAGCAACAACAACAACAACAACAAAAATAAAAACAACTGAACACGAATTTCTGAACTGTCCTATTTTATATACACTCTGTCCAATATCTCTGGAGCAAGCGAACGAAAACAAGTCTCTGCGCAAGTAGTGACGCGAGACGGCTTCACCAAGGAACACGTGAGAGGGAACGGGATTGTGAGGAGGGGGAAAGCCACTGCAGCGTGTACTGCTTCGCTATGCCCACTCGATCCCCCCTCCCTTCTCTGCCGCTATACGCGGCCTTGCTCCGGACATATACGGGTCAGGGTAGAGAAAGGAGAACTTTCCTGTAAGATTCACACTATTCTGACTAATTATAAGCCAGTTTATTATATAGTATAAGAACACGCTCACGAACCATTATCAGAAACTTTAAAAAAAAAAATGACTCTATTATCCGTCTGTTCCTAACTTTGGCTCTGCAAAACTGTCCTTTCCCGTTTCCTGTCTCAGAAAAGGAGACGTCGCTCATGGCAAAATGATTGGTCTGCGGGGCTAAATAATGTGGACGGAAACTTATTACAAGCCTCAGGAACATCAAAAGCGGCCGGGAGACACAGGACTTTAGTTTGATGTATGACGCCACTTCCAGGGATTCCGAAAGTCGCATCGCAGATTGTGGCGCCGCCGACGGCAATTTCTGGAATTAAGTTCCGCAATCTTCAATACGAGCTCGGCCCTACTGCGCTCAGTTGAGCGGGAGACTCGTTGAGCTATGAACCTGCTGCAAATGTCTTGGAGCTTGGACAGGGTAGGGGGAGGGAGGGGCGAGGATCAATGCCTTGAATGTTGGACAGAACTTAGTTAAAAGGAACAAATAAATAACAGGCATTAATCACAGATTTATTTGCCTGATATTTTTAGCATTTAACGTGCAATTCTGCCCTCAAAATGGGAGGGAATTTGAAGTCATTCT
Source organism: Lepisma saccharinum (assembly GCF_977018435.1). Lineage (NCBI taxonomy): Eukaryota > Metazoa > Arthropoda > Insecta > Zygentoma > Lepismatidae > Lepisma > Lepisma saccharinum. The sequence continues at coordinate 218,884,572 of NC_139229.1, read as the reverse complement.
CTTCCCCTTAAGCACACAAATGTCAACTTCCTTTTCCTGGACTGCATTTTGCAAACTAGAGAGGCTCTGGCGTCTAGACTCTAAGCCAATATCTGTGGGGATCGTGTTGTGTCGTCCATATATATGTTTGTATGTCCCTTCATCCATTTTACCATTCATTCATATCTTCGCGACTAGCCAGCCAGAAGTGGCAGAAAAACGAAGTAAAACAAGTCAATCAATCAATCTTTCGCTTATGTGTGGGAATATGCCCCCTCTTCTTACTATGAAGGAAATTGCTCAATTTTATGGAGGGCCGCCGTTAGGAAATGTTAGGCTCTTATAAAGGGGCTGCTATATTTTTTTTAAAAAAAAATACAACCAACGTCCACAAAAAACTGCACGAAAAAGTCCACCATTATTAGTAATTTGTTTATGAGGAAAATAAATATCATAACTCATTTTCAAATTTTACCGCATTTTCATCATTCATGGCATATTTAAAGAAATACTTTTGACAATGACAGTTGTTGCGTACCTCCGTGATAGCATAGTTGTCGATAACGTTGCTGACTTGTTAGTCTTCCGATAAAGTCACATTGTACAGTAGCTGAGAACGCACTTTAAACAGTAGGCCCAGTCGCGATTAGTCTTTGTAAGCACAAAGTAGACAAACTATGAAAAAACTAATTTAACAATGGCAATTGTTTTATTATTCAACTAATCAATATACTATCAAAAATTCATTGTTGATGCTTTTAAAAGTTTTCTCAAGCTTGTGTATTACTCCAGGTTAACTCGATAGATGAGAATACAATGCATGATCATTTTTATGTGAAGCGGCTGCAGTTTTAATGAAGGAAGTGGTAGTTTTCCACAATGTATGATGGGATGATGGGGGATAGGAATGACGAAATATGTACAGAATCAATGTTAAATGCATTATTATTTAATTCACTAGAATACCCTAAGAGGAAGTACAATGCTAGATTCTCACAGGAATAGTTAACTTTTAAACTTAAATCATATCCCTATACTTACAAATGCCCGTAGGTACAGATATAATCTTATAATTCTAGTGATAAAAATGCGTGTCGCTTTGGAATAAGAATTTCGCGTGGCAGTCAGACGCCCTATCGACCAGACTACCGCGTTACTACGAACGTAGAAACTGTATATCAAAACAACTAGTGAAGCTACAATACCTCATAGTTCTGAAGTATATTCCACCAACAGAATATTTATATATCAAGGATCTATTTGAGTTGAAACACATGTTTGCTTGCAACCACACAAATAGTTTCTAGAAACGCGTAATACATTTGAACTCACATGTTTACTCATGCGAGAACCAGAAGTAAATCCCATAGTAGAAATTGACCTATAAAATAGACATACCAGACAATAGAATACCACATTGGTATATCTTTTTACCGTCCGAGTAAACATTTGATATCAGGTGAGACAATGTTAACTAAGAAACTCCAAAAGCTACAACAGTGTACTCTGGCTGATATGAAAGTCTCTAAAACTGTGCCTAATGCAAGTCAGAATATCTTACTTGTATGGCCCTTTGGGTAACAAGAGAAAGGGACATATATATTCAAATCTATGCATTTTTTATGGATATTGCCATTAACTTTCTTACCTGAGGAGGTGACCATCGCGACGTTTGGAACTCTGCCATGGTGAATCTTCATATCTATACGCCTTGCGAATTAAGGGTGCGCAGGAGCAGCTGAGCTTGTTCCCCATGGCGGGTTCACGTCACCAGCTCATGTTCAGCTGAAAGTAGAAACAAAAGCCTCCGTTAGAAAACAACACCTGGTGTTTATGTGGTTAAAACAATTATTAAAAAAAATATTTTTTATAGATTTACCTTCAGTTTACCGCAATTGTACAAAGAATAGAAACGTCAGTTTCACCAATTTTCACAAACGGGAACCAATTTTTAAAGGTGAACTTTTGAGGTTTGCTATATTTGAAAGCTCATACGTGAACATTTCTCTTACATGTGATGAAAATACTGTAAAATGAAGTTACGGTAGACCACACCAGTAAATTTTGCGGTGTCAACAGGCTAAAGTGGTGGGGAAAAAAGTACTGTGTATAAATGTAATCGATAACAATGCATGCTGACCTCCCTAGCGGAGTAGGTAGCACAGAGCAAGAGTTCGAATCCTGGTCGGAGCATGGGTGGTCTTTGTGAATGCCCCCTTCACCAATTTTATCTTACCATCCCTCATCGTCGCGATTAGTCAAAAATTGCAGAAAAACTACAGTAAATAATAAAAATCAAAGTCAGCCAGCGGCGGCGCCACGATTAATTCTAAGGATGCTAAGGAGTGAGGAATGACATTTAGGTGGTGTGATGTTGGAAAAAAAAACAAAGAAACATGCGTGCAGCCGGTCTCCGTGGCGGAGTGGCTAGCACATCGCGCTACGACGCCAGGGGTCCCGGGTTCAAATCCTGGCTTGGACATGGATGTTTGTGAGTGTCTATTCATGAATTTTATTATATAATTTCGCAAATTCGCCAAAAATGGCAGAAGAAGCGAAGTAAAATAAAGCCAATGAAATCAAACATGCGTGCACGTTTTAGCCACTAAATCAACTTTTAGTAAGCATCTGTGATAATATGTGTGGCCGCGGTGGCTCAGTCGGTAACGCGTCTGACTACCATGCTAAAGGTCCCGGGTTCGATCCCCGGCCGGTTCAAATCCGGGAACTTTTCTAACGGTGGAAGCGGTCCCGGCGCCTACCCAGCGTCGAATAACATGGGTACCTGGGGGGAAACCCTGGAGGGTAAAGGCGGTCAGGGGCGTGATGCTGATCACATCACCCCCACTCACGACCGGATCAAGAAAGTGTGGGGCGTTACCCCCACACCCCCTATACGCCTTCATGGCGTGGTGCTAAGCACAGGGGAACACTTTACCTTTACCTGTGATAATATGCCAATGAAACGTAAGAATACTAGCGACTTGCTTCTTCTTTGCTTGATTTTAGCACAACACGACATGCGTAGAAATTTGAGAGGAAGAACTTGTTCAAGGGAGGCCAATGACATTCATGGGCGACCGATCTCACTTGTACCTAACATTCGGTGCTTAATGTGACGGCATGACATAATATGACACTGTAAGCAGTGTTTTCGGTTGATCATAGATTTTGGAAAAGGGGTGCTTATGGGGGTTGCGCAAGCACCCCTTCGCATCCCCCTGGCGCCGCCCCTGAAGTCAGATGACAACGCACGTCACTATTGTGAAACTGACAAGATATACTTAACAAAATTTGATGTGTTCGTTACTGTTGGCTAGGGGAAAGAGGTACAATAAATTTAATGAAAGACATTCATAGGACGGCAGACTTTACACCATTGCAAGCCTTTTAGTTTCGTCAGTCTCACACTAAATCCTTGCACAAGAAGACGGAACTGATGAATTGCTTCTGGAAGTTTTTACATGAGTTTTGTTCCGGGAATCTCTGGAGCGAGCGAACGAAAAGAAATCTGCGCAGACAATGACTCGAAGGGGCAGTGGCGTAAATAGCATCTCCGCAACCCGTGCGGTGCGGGGAGGGTGGGGGGAGGCGCACGAATGATAAATGAAGAAAGACCGATAGTTCACAAAAGTTTTTCTTTCGGCGTAAGAATATATTTTCAACCAAACATTATATTTTTATGCCCCTACAACTGGAAACAGAAAATGTTAATCACTACAAAAGTAGAAAGTGAATTTCCAGGTTAGAAGAATGTTATCATCCAATCCAAGTAAACCACAAGCAACTTTCTCGAAAGACCAGGTGAGAGATATTTCACCTCCGATTATGCTAACACTAAAAACAGAACAGAAAATAGAGAGATTTTGGTTATGTTATTCATCTATTTTAGACGCTGCTTATTATGACCGTGCTTGTGTTGGTTGCTTGTCAATAGATAATAGATTTGCATGGTGTAAAGGAAAAATTAATAATTGGAAAGATTTAAGTAAAAGAATCAAAGAACACGAAATGTACCGAATTCGCATGTATGATATATATTATAAAGATTATAAAGATGTTCAAACAATGTTGCAACAAAGTCTGGATAAGTGGCACTAAATGATTAGAAGATTTTAGATTTAATAACAACATTATCCACCTGTGATTTGGCTTTCAGGGGTCATCGAGAACGTGCAAAGTAGTTCTGGGAATTCTCAACATCATAGACATGTTAGCGAGGTATCAGGTATCACTTCTTACAACTGATACTGAAAATGAGAAAAGCAGGACAAAATACTTAAGTCCTGCTATTCAAAATGAACTTATGTATTATAATGGCTTCAAAACAGGTGCTGAGACGCATAACAGATGAGGTTCTAAAGGCACCATTTTTTCCCATATTATGGTTAGAACACAGGATATTACTAAAATTGATCAAAAGCCACTTGTAATAGGATAGATAGGTCAATATTAAACCTGTTCTCGTAACCTTTCGTACCAGTTTTTACATGATTCAAATTACATGTATGTATTTTCATATTTGTATATATCTGATATAAATGTAGCCGTCAATTAATATTTCAGAAAGGATTTTTTTCCTTGCGAGTAGGGGCGCACGACTGCAAGTTGCGGGCGGACGCAGAGCGTGTTAGTTACGCTACTGCGAAAGGGCTCTACCAATGAACTCGTAACAGGGGAAGTGAGTGAAGGTACCTGTCGTTTGGATCAGCGCCCACTACTTTGCTCTGCCAACTCGCTTTCTCCCCTTGCTCTACAGATTCCAGAGACAGAGTATACAAATGCTACAAATATAAATTTATTTTAAATATTGGGTTCTATATAAACAGTAAAAAAATTCTGTAGAAAAATCACTGATGTGTCTTACAACAATTGGCTAAAACTGAAAATTCAGTACAGCAAGTAGTTAGTGGAGATATTTGTGTGTAACTTTATAGTATTTTAAGTTATATTCTATTTATTGCTATAATTATTATTATTTTTAGGCAGCATACCTAGATTCATAATCCATAAAAACAAAAGTTAATTGCTCGATGTGCTACATGTAGTGTAAGGTTCCATATTTGTTCGCCCAAACTACTGTAGGGCCAGGATATCTTGTGCTGTTAACGTCGATAATTAATTATGCGTGTACTGTTATTACACTGAAGAATATTTTTCAAGATTTGCGAAGGTGAAGATAAACTTCAGTGTGCTGATTATATACCTAAATTTACTGTTACCTGCATATTTTAAAATAAGAAAACACAGCAAATAACCTTTTGATAGAAACTTTTTATCACCATCTTCCACAACTGTTATCTCTTGTTACTATGACGACGTTAATGTTCCCAAGCACATAAACGTTACACAATTCAACATAGAAAACAAACAAACGGCCTCCCCGATGGCGCAGTGGTAATCAAGGGGTCCCGGGTTCGATACCCGGTGGAGGCACACAGTGGTTCGGATCTCACTTTAAACTGTAGGTCCAGTCCCGATTAGCCTGACTGTGCATAAAGTGGACTTAAAACACTAACTCAATCAATCAATAGAAAACAAACGTTACTGAACGCCAACTTTAACATATACACTTGAAGTTCAAAATACATAATAATTATAAATTGTACATTTAAAATGAATTTGTGCTGATACACGGAACTCCAGGTTTCTCCCAACCCCTCCCCTTATTTCACCCCACCACTGTTTATCCTAGTGCTATTGGGGGCAGCAGCCTTGTCACCCCCGCGACACTACAGCCAGGCCAGAGCTTCAAATACCGTGAAGGACGAGCAATTGTCCATGCACGGCGGGTGCGCGGTTTGTAAATTGCCTTTTCGATTCCTTCTGCACGAATTGGCATCCGGTGGCGTTGCCCTCCGGCATCAGGGGTTGCTTCTCCAGCGCTCTCTCCGCGAATGCCAGATTCCGGCTTATTGATCTCGCCGCTCGGCTTCCTGTTTTGATTGTGACGTCAGCCGTCTCATAAGCAACGGTTCGTCGTGTGGCAGTTTCAAGAAAAAGGACTCGGTTTGTGGTTCTGACGTCCAGAGTACTGTGAACGACAGAAGCAAAGAAGTCGTCCCCTTCCGGCGAGTGAGAACATAATCTCCCTTCGAGTTCAGTTTCGAGATTTTTGTGCAGACCCAAACCGTTTAATCCAAACTGCACACATAACTCAATTTCCAACTTGGCCCTTTATCTGACAGCTGAGCTGGGCACGAAAATGGGAATGGCCGCCTCGGTGGTCAGCGGAACGCATTACGACCCATTTTTTTGTTAACGCATTGATGCATTATTGGGTATACCCCATCATCGCTCTCATTCTCACAGTCTCGATTTACTCAAGAGCTCCAAAAGCGACGTATAATAAACGAAATAGAACGAAAATAACTCAAATAGCTACAGTGATTTTCTCGGCTGAGTTGTCCGTGGAGAGGCAGCTAGCGCGCCGGGCAGTGAGAGCGCATCTGCTGGCATTTAGACCCACAGCTGTACGCTGACCATGGCACTGGACGCGTCAGTGCTTCGGTATCCAGAAAGCTGGTGTCCAGTTTGCACGTGTTTATGAAGTGTTAAGGTGTTAACAAGTGTTTTAGATTGTTTTGTTTTACTTTACGTATTACTGGCTCTTTTCTGCAATCTAATAATGCCACGCTATCCGTACAATTTAAAACAACGCCTTTTTATGTACGACTCTTAGGTCATTACGAATTCTTGTAGGGAGGGAAGTTTTAAGGCGTTTCGCAGCAGAATTCCCAGCTGTTCCTGTTCCACACAGCAACATTGTTCGAAAATTTGTGAACAAATTTAGGGAAACAGGTTTTCTTCTTGATAAGAAGCGAAGGGTGAAACGGCACTGCTTACTGAGGTGAAACTAGACGACGTTGGAGCACGATTGGAATGGAACATACTCCTCAAAAATCCATCCGGCGTCTTGTACGAGAAACAGACATTTTCATGACGTCTAAGTTGCCAGCTATCAAGCTTTTAAACCTGACGCCATACATTTCAAGAATTGATTGAAATAATATATCAGAAAGGAAATTCAAGCAATTTTGGAAAAGGAACTGATACGTGTTAGTGAAAAGTTCCTAAAAAGATGCCGTAAATGTGTGGATGAAGTAGGACAACATTTCCAACACCTCTTGTAACAAGATACGTGCTTATTTTAATTGTAACTGTCAATGTAGTCGTACATGTTTATTTCATTACATAGTCAGCAGTTCCAGTTACGTGGATGTTTCATCCAGTTTGCCGGCAGACGCTTTCACTGCCCGGCGCGTCACGGACAACTCGACCGTGAAAAGCACTGTATTTGCCAACAAGATGATGTCCTAAAATACAGGAAGTAAAAATCAGGATTCTAACGTGTCTGCGAGAACCAGAGGAACGAAACGCCACCAATGAGGTGTCCGTTTCTTTTTAAACAAAAATACTCACTTTGAAGAGTTTCATTTGGAGTCGGATAGGCGAATCTTAATAAAAAAAGAGAGAGAGAGAGAGAAGAACAAGAAGAAAGAAAGAAAGGAAAAGAGAAAGAAATCAGTAAAATGAAGATACAGGACTCCACTGTATCGCTAATGAGAAGAGATGGAGATATGTAGATCTAACTCCAAATAGAGCTCTTCAAAATGAGTAGATGCGTTAAAGAAATCGAACACCGCATTTGTGGAGTGGGTATATAACACAAAAACTTACTTATGGCACTGACAGGTAGATATTTCAACAAAATTTAGGATTTATTACAGTTCGCTTTGAATTTAACGAGCTTCTGGCTGGAAAATAAACAACTGAGATGTGGACACGTAAGAGATAGTATGTGGATAAAATAACTTAAGGAAATACTACCAATCCTCTCTCATCTTTCACTCATTCAATCGCTCTCTTCCCCTCCACTAGCTCTTACTCTCTCTCTCTCTCTCTCTCTCTCTCTCTCTCTCTCTCTCCCCATGCACTCAATCGCTCCCTTCCTCTTTCACCTCTCAGTTATCCACCTACTCTGTCTCATTCTCTCCCACCCATTCATTCGCTCTCTCTCCCCTCCCCTCCCCCTCTATGGCTTCGTTGGCCCTTGAACCAATCTAGGAAGTTTCATTACCTTGGGTACAATATGTTTTTTTTTCCTGCATTGCTAAACCTAACAGCCGCAACTGTAGCAAGAGGAGATCGTTAACGTTATGGTATGTCTCTGGTTTTCCTGACCTTTTTGGTTCAACTGCGAACAAACAGAAGATTCTGGCTAGTTGAAGGGTGCTTTTATGATTGGTGGTAAAGTGGCAAGATTGTTCCACAGCCTTATAGCTCGCACATTATTTGAAGCCGGGAAGTCTAGCTTTGTTCTTTCATCACGTGGACTTTAGCTCTTGTACAATGTGTAAGTTGCTAACATTTCTATTTTTACAGAATCTGCGAAGAAGTAGGAGTGGCCACAAAACCCGGATAACTGATATCCGCATATCCATTTCGAATGCAACGGATAATCTGGATATCCGAATATCTGGATAATTCGGATATGCAGATAATACAGATTTGATGAAGAATTTGTATGAAATACGAACATGACGAATAAAATAATGTATGGATAGCGGTACATTTCTGATAATCCGAATATCAGGTTAATCAGATAAAGGTAAAATTTTCCGTGCATACAGCACCCTACCATGAAGGCACATTTACGGGATGTGAGGGATCCCGGTCATTTTGGAGGTGATGTGATCAGCACCACGTTCACGCCGCCTTTACCACCCAAGGTTGCCCCCAGGTACTCATTGAATTGAGGCTGAGTGAGTCCCAGAGACACTTTTTATGCGGGGAATCGAATCCGGGTCTACCGCGTGGTAGTCAGACGCCCTACTGACTATATCACCGCTGCTCTCCGGATAATGAGGGCAATTCGAGTATCCGCATATCAGAATATCAGACATCCGGATAGAAAATTTTCTGAGGTAGTGTAACTTGCATCTACAATTCTCTGAAACCGTCAAGCCAGCGGAACGTTGAAAAATACCCAAGTGCAACTGCTACTCTTTTCCCCCCTACGAGCATGCTAGTTCGCGATGCCTGTGATCGAGTCTCCTAATGCTGTTAACGTCGGATGAGGATTAAAATTGCTCGTGGCCGGATCGTAATCAAGATGATTATGAGCGACGTTTAACTTTGCGCGTGGCGACGAGAGATGGAGTATGAGTGCGGTACTCACCGAAACCAGTTCCTCGTACATCGCCAGTAAAAATGCGTGAGCGCTTTGTAGTTAACAATTTGCTGATGTATTCACTTCGTAAATTAGTAATTTTGTGAATGACTTAGTGTCCGTCAAGGTAAACGTAATGTTTTGTTAAATGCAATGGTACAAATATGATGCAGCAGGCTAACCTATATGAAGCTCATTCTATTTCGGACCATTGGACACCTGGCTGACATTCAAGGGCCATGTAGCGGAAATGCATCACAAAGGAAACCAACATATAGGGGGACTATACGCAGTATTGAGAAACCTCCAGCTGACACTTGCAACGAGGATATCACTCTAAAAAAAACTATGATAAGATCAGCCATACCAGAGTGGCATCACGCAGACAGGACGACAATAGAGAAACTACAAATTATCCTAAACAATGCAGCAAGGATAATCAGCGGACACGACAGATATACAACAAATATCCGAATACAATAAGACCTGAAGATAGACCCATTAGAAGAGGTCATAAGAAGAGAAACAACCAAATTCTGGGACAGCCTTAGACGGCACAGCATCAAGGCAGTCAACGAAATTGGAACAGCGGCTATCTTAAAGCTCACGCATCGTACCCCTCGACCACAGTGAGCCCTAACAATTACAAGAAGACCTAAACCTCGAGCGACAGTAGCAGAGGAAAATCAAGACAACATAAACGCCAAGAGAAGGGGGAAACAATCGCATAGGAGTCAAGGAAACGGGCACTCCCACATAAAGAAAAACGAGAAAATTCACTAACTCACTCTCTCGGACCACCTTCCGGACTTTAGCGACAGTTGCGGATGTTCCGAACTACCAGACTACCACCATCACGTCAATTCCCAGAAATGTCAGATTGGAGCCATGGAAACGATGCTCCTAACAACAAATAGCTAATATAACGAGTGAGTGGACCACCTCGAGCAACAGTAGCAGAGGAAAAGAAAATCAAGACAACAACAACGCCAAGGAAGGGAAAAAATTCACATAGGAGTCAAGGCAACGTCACTCCCACATGAACCAGTCAAGAAAATCAGCCAGCCCTACCTAGAATACAGTCGGCAGAAGTGCTTAATGAAGATCATCTTGAAGCGACATATACAGCTCAACCAGAGGTCAAGGAAACGTCACCTCATCACAACATCCAATATTAAGTCTGAGTCTGCAGTTATGTTGCTCTTGATTTAATCGCGACGATGAGGAGAATGATAAACTGATGAAATGGATGCCTTCACAACGGTTCGAACCTGGACCCTTAGGCTTCGTGGCACGTTATGATAACCACTACGCTACGGAGGCCGAGAAGATAATTTTACAACAGAACGGGAAGGAATTAACATCTGCAGTAACACAGTTTTGCAAGACATCAGCCAGATGTCGCCAGGGTCATCTCCTAACTACCATGACATCTCCGTTCATCTCACTGAGATAACTTGATTCATCTCTTCTCCTACTATACATGCCGCTTCGTTACCCTTCTAGTGACAGCAGCAAGAGCGAGACATCACCTAGCTACCAAAACATCAGGTTTCGCTATCTTTATTGATTATTAAATTATTAATTTGGTTTATTTTGCTTCGCTTTTCTGCCACTTTTGGCTAATCGCGAAGATTAGGATGAGTGATCATATGATTAAACTGATGAAGGGACACTCACAAAGCACACCCATGACCTGTACGGGATTCGAACCCAGGACCCCTGACGTTGTAGCACGCTGTAGCTAACCACTCTGCCACGGAGGTAAGCATTCCTCTGTCACCACCTCAGAAGACATGAGTTGTACTCGACCCTCCTTACCATCAGACTAAAGGGATTCTGGTCACTACTCAGGTTTCACCAGTTTGTTACGTTTTATCATTGGTTAAACTTGTCTTCCTCTCGTACCTGTTTCCACCATCCTTTGGCGTTCTGTACCTGTACAATAATCAGTGTCAACCTACGACTTTTGTGACTGTTTTCTATAGCACAAATTTCTTTTACTTTTTATGTTGATTTATAAATGTACAATTACAATTATAATCTATTTTTAACTTCAAATGTTAATGTTGAAGTTGCTGTTTAATAACGTTTGTTTTCTATTTATGTTAAATTGTGCAACGTTTATGGGCTTGGCAACTTTGTCGTTGCTATGGTAACAGTGATAACAGTCATAGAATATTCTTGTAACAGTTGTGAAGTTTTGTGATAAAAGTTTCTACCAAAAAGTGATTTGCTGCGTTTCCATTTATGCTAATATTCAGGTAATTTAGATATGTAATCAGCCCACAGAAGTTTTTCTTCGCCTTCGCGAATGGTGAAAGATATTTTGCATTTAATAACAGTACACGAATAATTAATCCTCGACGGCAACATCACAAAAATTGGTGGCCATTAAAGTGGAACGATTTAACAGATCGAATAATGTGTACTGTGAACTACTTTCAATGTCTATGTTTTGTTTTATTGTGTCTGTTGTCGTAAGTGTATTTGCATGACAATAATGCAATCTTCGGGAAGTAACTATAATCTACGATCCAGAACTAGCATATCTGTATATTCTATACCAGGCAATGAGTCTATGAACAGCCATGAATCATTACATCTTGTTAAATGTTGCCGAGATTTAGGAAAGGAAAGGTTGATCTCTTGTAACAAATGTGAATTTTGGTTTCACATAGAATGTGTAGGATTGACGGACAAACAGTGGGATTTGTATCAAGCTAACGAGAAGTACTTGTGCAAGACGTGTGATCTGTCTTATGACCCATTTGCAATGGAAGCTTTTGGGGCCTCCCCCATGGCGCAGTGGTAGCGTCGGTGCCTTGTAATCAAGGGGTCCCGGGTTCGATACCTGGTGGAGGCACAAGTGGTTCGGATCCCACTTTAAACTGTAGGTCCAGTCCCGATTAGCCATACTGTGCATAAAGTGGACTTAAAACACCAACTCAACAACAACAACAGCAATGGAAGCTTTTGTACAAAGTCAAAGTGTGCAAGAGGAAGCTCAGAATGATAGTGTCAGCGTTACTATTAACCCTAATCCTACCATTCCTCAAAATATTTTAGTTTCGCAACTGTCAGCTTTGTTCAAGCGAACTGCGTACAATAAATTAACGATTTCCAGAAGGAGTCCAGAGATTCCCAGAAGCAGTCACAGGAACAGTTCAACAGTTTCCAGAAGGAGTCCAGAGATTTCCAGAAGCAGTCACAGGAACAGTTTAACAGTTTCAACAGTTTCCAGCAGTTTAATGATTTTCAACAACAGATCACTTCTGAAATATCTCAATCACGGAAGAGTTCGATACCCGGTGGAGGCACATAGTGGTTCATATCCCACTTTAAACTGTAGGTCCAGTCCCAATTAGCCTTACTGTGCATAAAGTGGACTTAAAACACCAAATCAATCAATCAATCACGGAAGGAAATGGAATCACTTAACCGCAACGTCGAGGAAATGAGGCAATCTTTTAAAGAAGAAATAAGTTTAGTTGGTGAATCATGTAGGTCAAATACCAGAAGTCTGCACCACAGAAAGGTTTTATTGATTTAGTTTATTTTACTTCGCGTTTTGTGCCTCTTGGCTAATTTGCGAAGATGGGGATGATTGATGAAATTATGAAATTGATGAATGGACATTCACAAACAACCAAGCCCGACCGGGATTCGAACCCGGGACCCTTGGCGTCGCAGCGCGATGTGCTAACCACTCGGCCACAGGGTCGGGCACCACAGAAAGGATAATGAAGTTCAGAAACTCTCAGAACAACTTCAGGAAGTATACCTTGGCTGCAGTAACAAATTTACCAACTTGGAAGAACAAATTAGTGTGTGTAAGGGCAATATTTCAGAATTAACTGGAAAGGTTCAAGGACAAATTGCAAGTTTGTCAAAACTTGCCAATCTAATGTATGATCGTGAAATAATTGAACGTCTTGAAGTATGTGAAGTAAAAATTCAAGATCTTTCAACAACGCCTCCAGTTACTACATTTCCAAATTATAAGGTTTACCAAAATTTTCAAGTTGCTGATCCAATGTCACATGGTATTCAAAATGTTGGGTTGTTTGCACAAAATGAAGAAGATTCATCATCTTTTGTTGAATCTGGTGCTGAACAACAAAGAGATCATATGTGTGACCAATGTAATTCACCACGTAGAAATAAACGTCCTAAGGTCAGCAGAAGAAAAGTGGAATGGAATAAAAATAATATAACAGTTTCATCACAACCTAACCATGAATGTTGTAAACCATATTCATTGTACAGAAATGCAAGATTGTAACGAGTCTCCGTTATATTCAACATTTGTGCCTGGTGTTAATAGGCCGAGTTATACAATTAAGTGCAAAGCACGCACGAAACTAGAAAGTATGTAAGACTGAATTAACTTAACATGCTTCCAAAGTTCTCTGGTAATCCAGAAAAATGGAGTCCACGTAAATTTATTAAATTTTTAACTTCGTATTTGGACTTATTGCAAGAGCCAGATACACAACGATTTCTAATTGCTTTCAGGGACAGGCAGAGGGCTGCTACAATACACACGTTGACACTTTTGTGACTTACCAAGATTTCGTAAGGGAATTCTTGCAACACTATACATCATATTCCTTGACGCAAGCTCAACTTTCCGAACTTAAAAGTAGAAGATATGACAGCAAGAGTGGTGTTAGTATGGAAGTTTTTGCAGTACGCACTTACTCTACTTATTACAACTTAGTGGAACATCCTAACGATTTTGAAGCTATTGATATTTTGTTTAACCAGTTGCCAACATCTATCGCCCAGTCGGTAATAGCTGCTAGATTGAACAAGGTAGATGATGTAATCGATCTATTGAAAAGATTAGATCTAGTAAATGTAAGATCCAATAACAAGTTTGAATTGCCTTATGAGTTCTGGAAAGAATATTTCAAAGACTGATGATTAATAATAAGCTAAGAGAGCAAGCTCTTAATAAACAAAATGAAATGTCCTTACGTGTTGGTGAACAACGTAATCGATATTCCATTTTTGAAAAATAATGACAAAAATGTACAATCTATGCCCGGCAATTCAGATTCATCCCACAGTCATGCATCAAGCAGGGGAAATAATAGACATTCAGGAAATAAGAGACCGAGATTGAATTTTGATGGGCAGTTCAACAATAGTAATTACAGTAATCAACGATCACCTTATTGTAACGGAAATTTCAGAAGAAGGAATTTTAATAATTATAACAATCAATTTGGAAATAATAGAAGACGTGATAGTAATTTCCGAAATTACCTAGGAAATAGAACATCTTCGAACAATAGGTTTAACTGGCGTTCTCCTGGAAACCATCCTGTAAACGATGGTAACGACCAGTGCTCTAGTTTTAGGTTTTCTACAAACCCTTCTTCATCTAGTGTATGTCCAACGTGTGCAAGACCAAGTGAATTCAGTCAAGAAAGAAACGAAGATTTCCAAGTAAGGAGGATTCCTTGAACGAAAACGCTCCGACATTTAATCCAAGGGAAACATCATGTAAACAATTCATGCAATCTACACCAGATATACAATTAAACTAGTTCCGTGGGTGAACGCGGGCTTTTCTGCTCGCGCAATGCCAATTCATGATCCTCCCTTTATTAATGACACTCACTTAAATGGTAATAATTCGGATGTTCAGTTATCTGTGTTTTTCCAGTTGGACTGGTATGAAGAGGAAGAACCCACCTGGAGTTTTAGTGATAAGGGAGTGCCAACTGCAGTTACAGAAAAACCAGTAATTACAGCAAAATTTGTGACATATCCAAAAGATGTATCATTGATAGCGGCAGTCAGTGTAATTTAGTAAGTTACGCTTTGTGGTGTAGTATAAAGTCTGTAGTATCTAGTGCGAGTTTGAAATCTGTTGAGCAAATTAAGTTGTTGCCATTTGCTGGGTATCAGAAGTTTCGTATTGTGGGACGTAAAGTATTGCATATTTTATTCAATTGTGAAGTTTTTCCTGTAGAAATTTTCGTACTTAAACAACTTCACGCAGAGTTGATTCTTGGAATACCGTTTTTCAGGCAATATAAAGCCATAGTAGTTTTTAGAAGGGATGAACTCAGTTTAATTGCACCTTCTGGATCAGAAATAATACAACCACTCAAGAAGCGTGATGTTTTAAACTGTTCTGATTTTGTCAAAGTGCAATGTGCCAGTATTAATGCTACCATAGATAAATGTCATGACCTTAGTTACATAGTACCCTTGGAACAAATAGAATCTGTGATTGAATCGTGTACTACACTCACAAAGGACAAGAAAGAATGCCTTAGATAGTTATTAAGACAATACCAAACGCAATTTTCAGATAAGCCGAGATGAGCAAAAGTGGAACCGTATCGAATTCATTTAGATACTTATGAGACAAATGCTATATATCCTATAGCATTTGCAAAAAGACCTACTTTAGAAAAGGAGTTAGAAAAATGGAAAGGTTGGGGTATAATAAAGGAAATGCCATCACCATATCTGAATCCTCTACACATTGTACCCAAGACCAATGGAGAATGGCGGCCAGTGGTTGATTTTCGGCGACTTAACAAACACGTTATTTCACCACTTGCTCAGGTGGAACCAATTACAGAGCTTTTGCAAAATTTCCTTGCAGCCCGATACTTTACTTCAATCGATATTTCAAATGGGTATTTTCAAATAGCCTTAACACCAGATTCCTATAAATACACTGCTTTCTCTTATCAAGGTCGTCAGCATGTTTTCTGTTACCTGCCATTTGGAATTAAGTCTGCCGTTTCTGTTTTTGTCGATCGAATGAACAGAATATTCGGACCAGAAACTCGCTCATTTATTTTAATATATATTGATGACATTTTACTGTTCACTCCTACCATTGAGGATCATTTTGAACATTTGGAATATGTATTAAAGATAATTAAGAAAGTCAACATGTCCATAAAATTCGCGAAATGCAAGTTTTTCCAAAAGGAAATAAAGTTTCTGGGCCATATTGTGTCTGGTGCAAGCATTAAGGTTGATCATTCTAAAGACTCTGCAATTTTACATTTTCCTGTTCCTAAAAATAAGATGGCGCTTAGTAAGTTTCTGGGATTAGCTAATTGGAGGAATACATTCGTACCTGGATTTTCACAAATGGCTACTCCAAGGTACAGATGCTTATTTTGAATGGACCCCTCGGTGCCAAGAAGCTTTCTTGCAATTGAAGGATGCTCTGGTTTCCACTCCTGCGTTGTGTCAGCCTGATTTCAGTATTGAATTTTCAGTGTCAGTAGACGCTAGTCAAAGGGGCCTTGGTTGCATGTTGTGGCAGTCAATAAATGGTAAAGCTTGTGCGATTCAATATGCCAGCTGAACGCTTCGTGGGGCAGAGGTCTCTTACAGCACCCACGAATTGGAGTGCCTAGCCATTCTATTTGCGATGGAGAAATTTGCTGTGTATCTGAAGGGCAGAAAGTTCAATATTTATTATGATCATGAGTCTTTGTCTTGGTTGGAAACTGCGAAATCCCTGAATCCACGACTTACAAGATGGTCTCTGAAAGTGCAAGCGTTTGATTTCACTCTTCATCATATACCCGGAACGTACAACAACATTGATGACATACTCAGTCGCTTTCCTGCCTGCAAATATTTTCAAACGCTAAATGATGATGTCACATATCAATCACATAATTCAGGAGGTTCTACAGGAGGACGTGTCATCAGTCTGGTCGAAAGCTCAGCATTTGGATAAGGCGTGTGCTTCCATTATTTCTCTTTTAGAAGAGGGTACAAACGACAGATCTGTAACAAAGTATTTCCTACATGAAAACATTTTGTTTTACAAACCAAGACCGGAAGAAGAAAGTAAATTGGTCATTCCTCTGGAGCTCATTCCATTAGTTTTGCACAAAATCCATGATTTAAATGTACATTTAGGTTACCACAAAGTGTTAACTACGTGTCAGCGGATATATTTTTTGCCGCGCATGAGAAAAACTATTCGCAACTACTTAAGGGACTGTGTGGAATGTGCTAGAACTAAAATGGTTGGAAGTCCTATCACAAAAGAAGAGTATCACGTTCTAGCACAAGAACCTCATAACTTTCTTTCCATTGATTTTATTAGTAAATTATCTCGATAAAATTCGTTTGAATACTTATTGACCATTGTGGACGTGATGTCTAAGTTCATTATGATCTATCCACTAAGAAGAGCGACGGCGCGAGAAATAATCAACAAATTTGAAGATCAATATTTTAAACATTGTCCTCTGTGTAAGCTCATACTTTCTGATTGTGGTAGTCAATTTACTTCCAAGGATTGAACTCACGGACTCTCTTGCTGTTTCTTCTGCAATAAGTACAATTCGACACGAATTACATGACGAGGGATTTACTCCTGTACGAACGCGACCGACGAATCCTTCTGCCTCAATCTATTCGTACTTTCCGCCTTTATTACAACGCTACAGTACCGCTGCTCCCTCTACAGTCCCCACGAGCATACCATAACGCTCATTTCCTTCTTTGTGTTCTGCTTGAAAAATAGCCTCCGATGTATCGGTATAGGTTGGAATTGATTTACCGGTACAAACCGATACTTTTCCGGTATTTTGGTCTTTCACGAGGTCCGGAAAAAGCCGCTTGACACTTTTGCCGAGTGTAATTATCCTGGAAATTATGCAAGATTCAATCGTTTTGCACCAATTTTGCATGAAAGACTGGATGTTGGGGTTATCTAACATCTATTTTAATATTCTGATGCAATTCTTGAATATTAAGAAGCAAATTTCTTGGTAATTGGATGCATATAATTGGAGAAGAATATTCATACACTAATGTTGATCAATATTTTGAACAATTTTAATATATCGCAATTTTCAAAGTATCGATATCGGTGGGAATCGTTCGATATCTGTGGGAATCGTTCGGTGTCGGTATCGGCTCCGCCTTAAATGATTATAAAGTACAGTTGCATGCATCATAAAAATATTATTAAAACGGGATCAATTAATTAGGTTTACTACGTAATGGTAAGAAACAGTCAAGGTCAATTTTTACGGTTTTTGGATGGCAGCAGAAATTGACAATCTTAGACTGCATTTCTTCAGTCAGGTTTTTATAGTGTGGTTGCTGTTAATGAATTCTGGCATTGGCAATGACTCCTTTAGCTGCCTCTTCACAGGATTTAAGGGTACAATTCTGTTTTAATCGCAATCAATACGTTAGACATGTTGAAATAAAAATTATATTTTGTTTGGTAATAGACTGTTCGGATTTGTCGAGCCTTTTGCCTGACCTCATAAATACTAATGTTCTAAAATAAACTGCACGTAGTATCAAAGAAATAAACATATTTATATTGATTCATAATACAGCTTAAATCTGTATTCTTATTAATATTTACGTAGTTTAAAATACTAGAATGTATAATGAATTGGTATTTAATAATAATAACCCATGGCTCGACAGCCCTTTAAGGGCCTTGGCGTGTCCCCCGACTACCAGTCTCCCTCCCACAATCCTACGGCTCCGTTACTTTGTAACCCCATATTTTTGTATCTTCAAAACCTCATTTGCCAAATTTTGTAATATTCTTGTACTACTCAAAAAAGCTAAAAATATTTTTTTTACCACTCAATTTACCGTCGAAAAACAAAAATCAATTTTGGGGTTACAGATTAACGTCTCAACCTCATCAACGGTTTCGGCTAAGTTATCCGCATCAAAATATTGTTCTATTTATGTACCATTTTGTACCACTATTTAAAAATTTTGTAACCGTCAGAAACAGTCAGGAAAAAAAGGCGGGAAAATTTGTACCTTGCAACCATATGTATCGCCTCGAGTTGCTTCGAAGAATATTATGCTATTTTTGTACTATTTTTTAAATTAAACTTTATACACACTACTTTGCAATAAGTGGATATCCGATTTTTATACCGTTCTTAAAAATAAATCAAAAATTTTGAAATTTGTATTTATTTCTTAGACGCAGCAATTCACGGAAAAAAATGGACAAACTTTTATCGAATGTGTGAGGTTTTTGTCTGCTTGATATTTGAATAAAATGTCTAGAATGAGTACTTTCCAATAAGCCCCTCTATTATTTTTGTACCGCTACGGAAAATTCGAAAATAATTTTCAAATTTTCGATTTTTCACATCAATGTACTAATTCATATGAATACATGAACAAAATATTATTATATTTGTGAGTTTAGAGCTCCCCAAATCATCAACACAATTTTATAGACAGGTACTTTGTATCAAGCCCCTTTCCAGTTTTCGTAAACCCGGGAAACATTTTATAAATTTCACATTCCTCTCAAAGACACGCACTTCACAAAAAATATGGACCAAATATTAACGAATGTGTGAAGTTTATATATGTTTAACTTTTAAAAAAATGTCCTAAATGAGTACTTTCTATTAGTCTACTTTTCGATTTTTGTACCGTCACTGAAAAACCCAAAATAATTCTCAAATTTTGTTTTTTTTTTTCACTTTGACGTACAAATTCCATCGAACTCATGGCCAAAATGTTATTATATTAGTGAGCTTTATAGCTCTTTAATCCTTCAAAATAACGATATGGACTCGTACATTGTATCAAGTCCTTTTTTGATTTTTGTACCGTCACTGAAAACCCGGGAAATGTATTTTTTATTCTAAATTCTTCGCTAAGACACGAAGGTCACAAGAACCAAATTTTATCGAATGTGTGAGGTTAGTATCTGAGTATTCTGTAAATAAAACCTTCTATGTGATTACTTTCTATTAAGGTCGTTTTGTATTTTTGTACCGTCACGGAAAACAAGGGAAATATTTTTCAATTCTTACTTCTTCGCTGAAACAGGAAGAACAAATATTTTCCAATGTGTGAGGTTTGTTTCTAGGTAATCTTTATATAACGTCATCTATATAATTACTTTCAATTAAGCCCGTTTACGATTTCTGTTCAGTTACTAAAAATCCGGGATTTGTTTTTAAATTCTTACATCTTCGCTGAGACACGAAATTCACAAGAAACTATGGACCAAATATTATCAAGTGAGTGAGGTTTGTATCTAAGTAACCTCTAAATAAAATCTATTATATAATTACTTTCTATTGAGCCCGTTTTTTATTTTTGTAACGTCACGGAAAACCCGGGAAATATCCTTTAATTCTTACTTCTCCGTTGAGGCACAAAGTTCACAAAAAACTATATACCAAATATTATTGAGTGTGCGAGGTTTGCATCTAAGTAAACTTTATATAAAGCCCGTTTTTATATTTTTATACCGTCACAAAAAATCCAGGAAATATTTTTGAATCCTTACTTCTTCGCTGAGACACGAAATTCAGAACGAACTATGGACCAAATATTATCGAGTGTGTGAGGATTGTATCTAAGTAATCTTTATATAAAATCTTCTATGTGACTACTTTCTATCAAGCCCGATTTTGATTTTTGTAACGTCACGGAAAACCCGGAAAAAAATTTTGAATTCTTACTTCTTCGCTGAGACACGAAATTCACAAGAAACCATCGACCAAATATTATCGAGTGTGTAAGGCTTGTATCTAAGTAATCTTTAAATAAAATATTCTATATCATTACTTTCTATTAAGCCCGTTTTTTTATTTTTGTACGGTTACGGAACACCCTGGAAATATTTTTGAATTCTTACTTCTTCGCTGAGGCACGAAATTCAAAAGAAACTATACACCAAATATATCGAATGTGTGAGATTTGTATCTAAGTAATCTTTATATAAAGTTGTCTATATAATTAAAATAACAATCAAAAACACAACAAAATCTGCATTTTTTTAAGTGACTGGTTTGGAAAACTAGTTTTATTACACTTTTTACGTTTGTGTGGGAAATTGAGTATACGTATTCAACAGAAGCCTGTATATTCTTTGCACATTTAGGCTAATTAAGATTGGAGCGATGAACCAAACTCAGTGATGGTATCCAGACGAGACGAGATGTTTCATATTCTTTGTCTTGTCTCGAGTTGACTCTTCTTCTTCTTCTTCATCTCTTCTTCTTCTCCTCTCGATTTATAAACATCTACTTCGTTCGGTCTCTTCTCGAGTCTTGAAATATACAGATCGTATGAACAACGTATACTACGTGTCAGAGCACAGCTTATAGAGTTCATAAGGCAAAAAAAAATCAAAGTTTCTTCCATATGACGCCACGTTTCGACGCTACGTCTTCTAATTACTACTATATAGAAGGGGATTTGCAACTAGGCTATCTTAGAGTGTAGCCTAAGGGCCTCACAAAAAACGAGACGCTGAAGGGGCAGAAATGACAAAGACCATCGACTATTAAAATACCATAATATGATGATAGCAGCAAATTAAAACAACATGTCAAATCATTTTACTTGGTTATTTTATGAAAGAAGGTAGAAGGAAGGGGTTTCTCACATCTGAGGTCACGTAACAGTGCTCGAATATAAAAAATTGTTCCTAGAAGAAACCAAAGTAAACCTTTTTAATGCCAACAATTTAAAGTCAAGTGGAGGGATATTGACGGTTTAAATCAACATCCAGGACAAGAAGCAAGGATTCCTTGTAATAATAGCCTAGGGGTTTAAATTTTATAACCCCTCCCCCCGACTGTACGTACACACAAAATATGTAACGTATTTATGAATAATGAAGTAGATATCCGTTTGGTATGTCTGAAAAAGTGGCATCGTAAATTATATTTAGTTTAGGTACTCTTATTTTCCAAATATGCCACAGTATCGAAAGAGACAGAGAGTACTGAACATTAAGTCTCCTTTCGTCTGAAATGCGCCCTCATCGGGGATTCAACCAGAGATATTTGATTATAGTTAGACAGCACTATCTGCACAGTCAACGAACCATCACTCTTAGGCAATCTGAGTACCTTTGGATGAAATCAATATTCTTCCAATCAGTTATTATAGCTACATTACTTATCAAGATGACATATATATAAATGATGAAGATGATGGTGATGGATGTTGAAATAAACGAGAGAGGATACAAAAAGTTATCAGTACTTTACCCAGAATTCAAATATTAGACCATTACGTCAGGAAGTTGTTCTACGGGAATATATATTTAATACTTGTGTTCGATCGTGAGAAATGCCGGACATCCTCGTTGTCGTAGAGATAATGCTGTCGCCTTGAAATGAAGAGGTGACGGGTTCAATCCCCAGTAGACGTAGTAGTTCGGACCCCACTTTAAATTGCAGGTTATACGCATATTGCTAGTTTGTAAAATCTGAATGAGATTGTTTGCTATTTGTTAGGTGTTTGTGTCATTTTAGAAGTTATTACGTCACATACCATGTAATCAGGGGGAAGGCAGTCTATCGCGTGGAGTGCACGTCTCTCTCTCTCTCTCTCTCTCTCTCTCTCTCTCTCTCTCTCTCTGGAAACCGTTGGGGTCACTTCATCCTTCGGTATCTTGGACTGGTAGATCCGGTGTTCCCGGGACTGATCATTTGTGTACTGTCTCCGTTATCTCTGGAACAAGGCCGCGCATAGTGTTAGAGAAGGGGAGGAAATCGAGTGAACAAAGCGAAGCGGTACACGCTGCTGCAAAGGCTGATAACTGCAGTCGCTTTTTTCTGATGTTAATCAGATTCATATACTAAATAGTTGTATGAAAACTTCATGTCATGAGAATTTCGAATGTTATATTAAAAAGTCTCTAGTTTTGCTTTGAATAATAAATAATTGAAGTATTACAATTATTTTCGTACCATCAAGGCTTTTAACTCTGCTAGTATACATTATGAAATAAGGAAGTTACTTGTCGACTCCGTAGAGGACTTAGTTAGTCGTCCAAATTAAAATTATACTATGCTTAAATTCTAAGGGTGGTGACAGGGTCCAGTCGCGATTAGCGTATCTCCAAATAAAGTGGACATAAACTTTGACAAACTAATTTGCATAACAAATACTGACCATCCAAAGAAATAATATCGGCAGAGTCTTCCTAAGGCACCTCAATCGTGAATATAATTGTAAGTCTTGGCTCATTATTTCTCCTGTTGTGAATTTTTGCATCGGAAACAAATCGTCCTATATTCCCTGCCAAACAGGATTGGGTGGAGTTTCTAGACGGCCTGTTTCCTAGGAAACCAGTGACGCTTTGCATTGCGAAAAAAAACAATATAGAACACCTCATTTTACCGCAACGGCTACCCCACCCTTCCTCCGAGAGTAATGGGAGCCTTGAGTTCAGGGTGCCAGAACAACATGAGTGGGGAGATAGGCGAGGGGCGAGAATATTTTCTGGGAAATGGGGGGGGGGGAAGTCGTACTTAGTATACATGTACAGTCGTGGAAAGAAATGCTTCTCCCATAAGCCTTCTGGTGTTAAGGCTCTGTGGGGGAATTATTTTCTTCCATGATTGTACACTCACTCAGTAGTGCCGCAATTCGCTTCTTTGTACAGCATTTTTATCCAAGTGCAGTTCGACCGTCTCTATTGATTGCTTTGAATCGAATTTTTTATTACTTCGTGCAATTGGTGACCTGTGGAGTCTAAAGGACCTTGCGCACTGAGTCGCGGGAAAACACGGAAAAATCCGGCAACGGAACTTCTGTCGTCTGCTTCTATTGAAATCAAAAGGTGTAGCGCTTACTACAAGGGAGCGTGCGGGACCGAAGCACGGAATTTCCGGCTAGAAGTCTGCAGGTTATCCTGAGGGTTATGGCCCGCTGAGACGCCGGAAGTGAAACTGTTCCGTTCTGTTGCCGCGCTTCCGGCGTCTCAGTGAGCGTCAGGCTCCGGCTACGGGATGCGCGTAAATTCAAGTCTCCTAGGGAAGTGTAACAACTTTTCTCCTGATATATCGGCCTTTGTATAGGACCGGTGGCCACACGCCATCGTTAGGAAATTGGGGAGCTACGAGTGAGTAGCCGAACCCGGTCTCAGAAATCTCTATAACGGCTGAGGGTTCGACGTGCTGACTCCAAGTAACTGGTTAGATGATCTCCCACCTCGGCAGGTGGGATTCAGGCCGGCAGTCGGAAGGTAGGGTCTGGCCCTCACGGGCTGTTGCGGAATTACCTTAATTTTACCTTTGCATAAAAAAAAACTGCATGTAAGGTGTTTCTTGTTTGCTGTGAGGAAGGGGGTGGAGCGGATCGGTAAACTTGAAAGACACCCCCGTACGCCCTCTGGGGTGGTCATTGGTTGGATCCAAGAAAAGTTACGCCAAAGCCGAGTCGGCAGTGTGAAAGCCGTTTCAACACAGGCAGAAACTATGGGTATGACTTTTTAAGTAACGTTGAGGTTTGGTAATGCAGAATGACAGATCGCGTATTGTAGTCAGAAGAAAACTGTTGTTCTTAGAGGCTTCTTGAAAAAACACATTGATACCCTTACAACTTAGACTTAATCCTGTATTACTTCGTGTATTTTCTCCTTGCCATTAGCTGCCAAAAACGAATTTACATTACTGGAGTGTTTTTTTAGTTTTAATGTTTCTGTTTTAAGTCCATTTTATGCAAACATAGGCTGATCAGGACTGGACCTAAAGTTTAAAGTAGGAGTCACCGTCGGGAAAGCCTTATATTACTGGAACTTCAGGCTGTAAAAACGACATTTTTTTCCTGACTTCTTGCCCTTCTAAGCAGAAAATTGAAATCGTCGTAAGCTTTGCAACATATCAAGTTGTATCCTTATACCTATTGCATGCAACCCGCTACCTTGGAGGGAAATTTGGGTTGTCTATCTGAAAAGGGATATTAGAGTGGATCAAAAAAAAACTTTTTTTTAAAAAAAATCTAATAGTGCGGAAAAGTTGCCTTTTGATGTTAAAAAGACAAAAATAAAATTTGAAGGTAATCGGTGCATGTCTTGAGGTGCCCCAAGCACGACAAAGTTTCATAAATTTGATTTTTTTTTTGCTCTATTTCAACCTTTTTCTCTAGTTTCTTATTTGCACTATAAAAGCCCAAATCAAAATGTTCGTACTTTTATGCTTTTTATTAATAGAATAAACATTTTGGGGGTTTAAATTTATGATGAGGATAAAAAATAATTATAAGTAAAAAATGTGCAAGAAATCAACTTTGAAAAAACAAAATATACTGTTCTCTAATCTGAAATTATTGCTCTGTTATCGTTTCTGGACAGGTATGAGTCATGAGCTCACCGTTAGTGATGAAGAACAAGAGAGCATTTTACAAGAAGAGACAAATTTAGCAGGTCCTTCAGCATTACAAGAAGATACCAATAAAATAGCTGAAATGAGCATTAAACTGCCGTCTGTTGCCTCCATATGTGATCGAACAGGAATATCCGATAGAGCTGCTGCACCAATAGCAAGTGCTGCTTTGCATGACTTGGGTTTAATAAATAATGATGACAAGAGTAAAGTAATCGACCGGATGAATATTAGACGAGAAAGATCAGAGAACCGGAAAAATGCATTCAAGATAACCGAAAATAAAGGATTGTTTTTCGATGGAAGAAAAGACAAGACAATTATTCAAGAAAAGGAAGGAACTAAGTTTTACAAAATGGTTACTACGGAAGAGCACGTTTCGCTAATAGAAGAACCAAATTCAAAGTTTTTAGGTAATTTAACACCAATATCTGGTACTAGAAAAGACAATGCAAAGAGTATAATTGAGTTTTTACGATATAAAGAACAACTTGTGAATTTTTCCGCGATTGGATGTGATGGAACCGTTGTAAATACTGGAGTCAGTAATGGTGTGTAGTAAGACTTGAAGCTTTCCTGGCGACGAATGATGAAAATATTCTCTCTGGCTATCGACCAGGTGAGTTGTGGAAATGATTCCAAGCTTTCGAGAGCTAACATCACTCTCATCTTTAGGGTTGAAGTGCAGTTCTGAGCGTCAACCCGGTGTATATACGTTCGTGGAGGAGGGTGGGGGGTCCCGGTGAAGATGGCGGACCAATCGAGTGGCCTGTCTGCTACGTGCGCGTTTGTGGTTAACTAACGCTAACCAGACTGGGTCCAGTTCGAGCCCCGTGTCGCGATTAAGATTGTGTTTTTCTTCATAAAGTAGGCTCCGAAGATCAGGAGCCTACTACGCAACCCCAAGGATGAGTTAGGACCGGGAGTCTACCGTATTACCTGCAAATGCGGGAAAGCATACATTGGGCAAACGGGTAGAACAGCAAAGCTCCATCAAGTATTTCCATCCTGAAAAGTCGGGACTAGCAGAACATTCAATCAACGAGGGACATAGACCAGATTTCAGCAACACAGAAACCATAGCCAAACCTTCAAACTACTGGGACCGTATTATCAAGGAAGCAATGGCCATTTATGAAGAAAAAGACAATCTTAATCGCGACACGGGGCTCGAACTGGACCCAGCCTGGTTAGCGTTAGTTAACCAGAAGCGCGCACGTAGCAGACACGCCACTCGATTGGTCCATCATCTTCACCGGGATATCCCCTCCACGAACGTACATACATCGGATTGGCGCCCAGAACTGCACTTCTACCCTGAAGATGAGAGTGATGTTAGCTCTCGAAAGCTTGGAATCATTTCCACAACTCACCTGGTCGATAGCCCGAGAGGAAGATCACTGCAATGGTTGCTTTGCTTATTCCATGGTAACAAACTGCCTTTACGCAACCTTTTTTGTTCTTTAGATGGGAAAACTAAGGACCCCAATGAGTTTAAAGAGGAACTAGGTAAGCACCTACAAAACTGTCATGAGCTTCCTGTGCTACCCTTTTTACCAATTGATAATAACCTTCCCTCGTTAGAAAATTTCAGTGATTTAAATACAGATCAGACGTACTTAATGTAAAAGTGTATTGCTGTATGTAGAGGAAACTGCTCGTTGGATTTATCTTTGAAAAAACCTGGAAAACTTGCTAACTCCAGATGGTTAATCGAATACTTCGATTGTATGTGGCAACTGAAAATCCTACTAACAACCTTCAAATTCTGGCTTAGTTTATTGTAAACGTTTATGCAACTGTGTGGTTTAACATTAAGTTGAAACCTTCATGCTCGCATGGTTCTAAACATCTCTGGAAGCTTATTTCTTACTCACGCTATGTAACTACTGATCTTAAAGAAATAATAGATCCAGTTATTCAAAGAAACGGATACTTTGCTGCAGCGGAAAATATTATTTTGTCCATGCTATGTCATGAGTGCAAACATATAACAGAGCTACAGAGCTTGGTTTGCGCAGAGCAGAGAGTAGAGGTGGTATTAGAAAGTTTACAATTCCAAAAATCAACTTTGATTACATTGATATAATCCCATGGAACGACATTGAAATCACACAGCCCTCAATGACAAAGCATATTTACAATGATTCCCTTAAACAATTCATTAGGGAAACATCAGAATCAACTGTTGGGGAGAACCCATTAATTGACTTTCGCAGGTTTCCATGTCACACACAAGCCGTGGAAAGAGCGGTTAAACTAGTTACTGAGGCATCTTTGTCTGCCTGTGGATCATCTTCAAAAAAAGGTTTTATTAATTCAAAAATTGTATCTCAAAAGAATATGCCAACATTCGATACAAAAAAAAAGGTCAATGTGCCAACGCAGTGAAAAACAAACATTTTCAAATGTTGGGAAATATTTAATCTTGTCAAGGATTTAAGTGGTTTAAATTTTTTGTTCTCATTGTAAAGAATTTTTTGTATACATGTACGAGATAATAAACTATTTACCTTGTTTCATTTTCTTTAAATTACTGTAACATGTGTTAACAAAGCATAATAAATTTAACATGAGAAAGATACAAAAATTTGCCCTAAAAACTATTTTTATTGTGTATAATATTTTGTTTGTGCAGAATGTTTCTTTTAATGTAATACGACTTTATGGTTACTAATTACATTATTTCACTGTAGATGTGTGCAAAACTTCAAAAAATATATACATCAAAATTTTGAATTTTTATTTAATTTCAAAAATTTTCAAATTTTTAGGCTCTTTGCGGCACCTCAAAACGTTCTAGTAGTGCAATGACATTTCTTAATCTTTTTTTCTGAATCTAAAAGGCAACTTTTGGCCGCTATTAGAAATCCCAAATCGAAATATATTTTTCTTGCCGGTTTTCGTTCCACCCTAGTGCACATCTTAATATAATTCAAAGTTTTACGGCTTTGAATAGCGTGTCATGATATAGGATGAACAAGTTAGCCGGACGAAGTTGAAATTTGATGTAACAACGACAAGAGATTCATACCCACCAGAGTTGCCAGAAATACACATATTCTGTGAAAAATAACATAGCTACAATCAGCCAATTATGTACCGTAAAATAAAACGAGAAAGCACGTTCTGTAACCTAACAGGAAGTAAACAAACGATACGAAAAAAGGTAGAATGAAAATAGAGTTCAAGTGGAAGTAGTCATATCAAATTTTGTCTCAGCTTACATGTCAAATATTTGCAAATCTAGTTACCAAGTTAGCATCTACAATTTAGTCTATCCACTTCGTCCTTCTGATACTAGTTGTCTGTGACACACTGAACAGATAACAAAATAGAAATGAAAGAACTCAAAATTCCAATGGTAAGCAACATAATATAATGCACATTCAGGACATTTTTAGGCAAGTGACAAAAACGGTTGAAAATACAGGGATATAAGTAGTGGTAATACAAGCTCTCTGACGACTGTGTTTATCTATGCACCGGATACACATGTAATAGTTTGCAACTGTGAACAGGGCAGTATATTCTCTACTGATTCATAATTAGATTGTTACTGTGGTTGTATGTGTTTTAGCCGTAATGTAAAAACGTGAACCTCGGATACTTCCGTTATCAGCACAAAAGTACCACAAGGCATCTGGACACAAACCTATACCTAGTCTGGCCATAAATACTGTTACAAAGTTTGGGCTTGGACTGTACATCCAGTAGTGAGGCTTATGAACCATGCTTGTGCTGAAGTTCACTCCTGACCATTGTGTGTTCAGCTGTGAAAGAGCAAGCGTGTATCTTCTTCTGCTTAGCATGGAGTGGGACGAATATGAAAACAGAGTAGCCGTAATTGCTCTGCATATGGTTGGGAAGTCACTCACTGATATTTTCCAGCCACTAAAAATCCTGAAGATCAGCAAAAGGTTTGTTTATCAGACAATCCAGAGATTCACTGATACTGGTAGCATTAAAGATCGGCCAAGAGTTGATCGACTTCACACCGTATGAACAGCGGCGGCTGTTAAAGCAGTGATGGCTCACATCTGCCGAAATCTCATCCGGAAGCAAGTGATAATGGCACAGAAGCTGAACATTTCACAACAATCAATGTTCAGGGTACTTAATGAAGACCTGAGAATTGGAGCTTACCGGTGGAGTACTGGAAATTTCCTGATGACACAAGTGAAGAAGCAGAGGGAACTGACATCGAGACGGCTCCTGCAGCGGTACGTTGCCAATGGGCATTGCAGGATTCTCTTCACTGATAAGAAATTGTTCACCACTAAATAAAATTTTAACCGCCAAAATGAAAGGGCGTATGCTTCAAACTCTCAAGAGGTTTGTGAGAGAGTTCCTAAAAATCAGAGATGCCACCAGCTCTCCTCAGTCATGGTTTGGTGGGGGGTGAGCTATAAGAGTTCCACCAGGCCTAATTTTTAAGAAAAGGGCTTAAAAGCCGTGCGAAAGTGTATGTGGAAAGTGTCCTGGACCCTCTCGTGACACTGTTGAACCAAACAATAAATCCTGGATGTTCAAGAAATATTCTGCCCCAGCTCATAAGGCAAGGATGACGCGACGCTGACTGGAGACCAGTGTATTCGATTTCATCTCCACTTTTGATTGGCTATCTGATAGCCATGATCTCAGTACCTTGGACTACAAACTCTGCCCAGAGCTAGAGGGGACTGTCTGAAAGAAGAGGTACCCTATAATTGAAAGTTAAAAGCGCTCCTTCATAGCAGCAGGGGCGGACTTTCCCATCAAGACCATGCGTGCTGTAATAGATGCCTGGCCAGGGAGACTTCGAGCCTGTGTGAGGGCGAAAAGTATACATTTTGAAAACTGATTGGTGCTATTACTGTGTAATATATGTAAGTGTAACATACTAAAAGAACATTTAAAAATCTGAAACCATATTAAATTTATTCACAAAATAGTGTGTAACAGTATTTATGGCCAGACTAGGTAGATATCAACCTTGCAACAAGATTTGCAAATATTTGACATGTAGCTGGGCGTAAACAGACACATTTAAGCTGCAAGTCCAATAAAATATATTGTTGTTGATATTTGACATGTAGGCTGAGACAAAATCCGATATTGACACTTCATTTTGAATACATTTTTACCATTTCTCATATCGTTGGTTCACTTCCCCTTTCCCCTGAGATGACTGCTGATCTTCTGGCTGGTAGGTAGTTTGTCATTTTTCACACAATTTTTGTGTTACTTGCAACCCTGCCGTGCGCTGTTTCGCCGCAGGAAATGACGTCACAGATACGATCAAATGTTGTGTTAGGTTGCCAGCATTCAGGCGGCAAAACGGTCTTTTTTGAACGGCTGTAGCGTCGAATCGACGCACAAACGAGATAAATTTTACTGAGAGAATTTGTTTGTTTTGATGTCCTCTATACGAATCTGCGGTCCGTGGGCGCCATTAAAATGACACCCTGTATATTGTATTTGTTTATATACCCCTGAGTAACTACATTTATTCTTCACATACGCATATACGAACCCATTACTATGTCAATGGCTGAGGGCCCCATAATGGCTTACTTGCCTCCGGCTCCCCCCGCACAGCGGGGTTTTGCGGCTTGTAGATCCGGCACTGATCACATCTTGTCGAATGTTGAAAATGGCTCCAACCGTCCAGTTACGTGCAAACGCTCTTCTGTGCGGTGCAAAGTTTGAGCGTGTCGATAAAATGAGACGAGATCGAGACTTGGGGTTCGACACTCGGTCTCGTTTGAAACTTTGGTATGATATTTGAAAAAAATATCTCAAGCGAATTTTTCAGATGTACGAAGCGGGTAGGCTATATATACCCTGTCTCGGTTATCTCTGAAGCAATACCGCACACAGCGCTAGGAAAAGGGGGGATCGAGTGAGCAAAGCGAAGCAGTACACGTTGCTCATAGGCTGGTAACTGCAGTCTCTTTCTGCCGTTCCACACAATCCTGCTGTTCCCTCTCACGTGTTCATTGGTGGAGCCGTCTCGCGGCACTACTTGCGCAGCGACTTGTTTTCGTTCGATTGCTCCACAGATAGTCAGGGCAGGGTATACCTGACAAGTTATTTTTTACAAATTGCAAAGCCAATCTATTGCTGGCAATTGTAAACGTGTATGTGGGTTTTCATATATGAAGGGCTCGGTGCAATAAGGAGCTAACCCTCACTTCTGTCAAAATTGAGATACACCGTACAGTACGTGCGGCATGAATGTCTTCTGCATTCACCAAGAGGAGGTGCTGGTGCTGTGTCACATTAGCGCGCAATCACATGGTACCCTTCTTTGAAAGGAACGTACGAACGGAAAGTTCTGTGCAATAAGGTGTCAAGCCACAGGAAAATGTCGGATAACGAAGAAGATCTGCAGAGCACCTCCTCATATATTTGTGATTCTGATGAGGAAAATGGCCCTCTGTGCGGTGACAACAGCTTTGATGACCCAGACTATGTATGTGGAGTGTCGAGCAGCGAAAGCACCGACTCTGAGGTAAGAAAGAAGTTTCTATTTTTGTTTTTTTTTTAAAATGTTGGTTAATACCTTATTGTCTCAAACTTGGGCACGGTGAAAACGGTTGGTAAGTGTGCGTCGTGATGTGCATGTTAATGCGCAAATCAGCTCACTATGCATTCGTCAGGCCTCTTGCAAGTTGGTAGAGTAAAATCATGAACTTATTCTGATGACAACTGCTGCTAACATAATGAATGTAGGTTAGCATCATATTGCTGAAATGATTAATCACGAAGAAATCGACATGACACACGTACATGGTTCCCTAATAATGACAAATTCTGATAACGTACCATCAAGGACATTGCGATAAATTGTATAGAATAGGAAAGCTGGCCTCCCGGATGGCGCAGTGGTAGCGTCGTCTCCTTGTAATCAAGGGGTCTCGGGTGCAATTCCCGGTGGAGGCACATAGTGGTTCGGATTCCACTTTAAACTGTAGGTCCAGTCCCGATTAGCCTTACTGTGCATAAAGTAGACTTAAAACAACAAATCAATCAGTCAATAAACAGGAAAGGTATTGTAGAAATAATGTAAAGATAAATAATCAGAATTGTTTTGTCATTTGCAAAAATGATGTGTTTCGGAAATTTCTGTTTGTCGAGTGGATTGAACTGTTATTGCTTAGTGCTAGTTTACATTTTGAAATAAATTTGTTACAATGATCCATTTCAGAATGACCTTCACATCACAAGGACGACAGAGCGATCTCCTGCGAAACATCCTCCAGCCAGAAAGAGACGATGCGACCAGGATAACTGGGAGAGAGTGAAACGTAAGACAAGAAGAAGAAATAAAGGGGAGCAGTACACATCCGAGCACACAAAGGATGTTGTTCCAGCCAGGAAGATAGGTGAGCCATGTACTTGTCGAAAGAAATGCTGGAACAAAAATAAGGGGGATGCAGAGTTAATTTTTCACACATTCTAGGACTTGGATGATTATGCAACACAGAACACATACCTCATGCAAAATATTAGAATTCAGAATACGAAACATTCCTACACAAAGGGATAATCTTCCAGGAGGTCATTCACATTTTCATATAATATACAATATATAGGGTGGGAAATAACCTTTTGCTAGGGGTCCACAGTAAAAAGTAACAACAATTAAGAAATTATGGTAATACCAAATGTTTACTACGACAATTGTGGTTACAAAAACAAAATTAAAAGTTAGTATGTCCGCCGTTTGCTTCTCTCACAGCACGAAGACGATCAGGGTAGGAGCTCAGAAGATTCGCAAACAGTCCGTATTCCATTCCATGTCACGGAGGACTTGTTCCAGATGTGCAAGGAGTGTTGGCCGGGAATAGCGGTCCGGTTTGCGTTCCACTATCATCAAGGACTAAACTGCGTCCTCCAGAATAGCCCCAAAGTGCTCCGCTCAATTCAGGTCCGGTGATGCACCCGGCCATTCAGAACTGCTGAAGAAGTCAATGCCACTTCGCCGAAGAAGGTCTTGGTTTTAGTATTTGCCTTGAAGCAAGGTGCCTTGTCGTGAACTAACTTTTATTTTTGTTTTTGTAACCACAATTGTTGTAGTAAACATTTGGTATTACCATAATTTCTTAATTCTTGTTACTTTTTCCTGCAGACCCCTAGCAAGAGGTTATTTCCCACCCTGTACAACAGATGAATGGGCAGATGTGATCAGCAGTGCAAACAGAAAGAAGATATTTCATGTAACACGCATGCAGCAAACCGACTTCAAGGATCTCGCACCACTTGTGGCATCAATTACCAAGAAAACCACCACAGATGGTAAGGAGCCCCTCAAGTTTAAAGAGGCTGCGGTGTTCATGATGGAATCCGCTACTCGCCATATTCTGCATGAGAGTTATCGATACCAGAAAGAAGCGCCAGTATGGGCTAGGTTCACCCTAAAGAAATGAGGCCGTCCACTGCCAGAGGTACCCCTAAGTGATTTGCCATGCAAGTACAAGAAACATATTCCCATAGATGTCCGGAAATATTCAGAAATAATGTCCCTGTTGGAATGGATCCCTCCAATATACCATAAATTTTATCTCAGCCTTGTTCCGAGGAGAGTGCAGAAATTCTGGATGAACTTGATGACTGATACATTAGGAGGACCTTGATCAGTTGAATTCAGAATAGTTTGTGCGACCTGCATTCATATGCCACTATTTGCTGTCAGTGCTGAGAATATTTCGGCTGACACTGCATGTGAATTAAACTTGTATGTCATTTTTTTCTCCCTACAAAATTAACTTTGATTTTTCATTCTTATGTATATTTTTTTGTTCACAATATAGTGCTCATGCATTCCTGTTTGTTGTAATTCCACAGAACTGACACCGAAGATTGTGATGCAATAAGGATCTAACCAACAATTTGAAACAATGAACTGAAAGAAACCTAATTTAATCATCTTTGCAATAATTATACCACATTTGAATGTGTCCATGTAAACTGGAAACTTCAGACATGCTTTTGAAATCACTATACGACAATACAAACAAAATTCAGATTTATGGATTTTTTCAAACTTTCAAATGCTAATATCTCGGAAACAACGTTTTGAGGGTTAGCTGCTTCTTGCACCGAGCCCTTCATATGCTGGATTATATGTCTCGTGGGTTCGTAGCATAGGAAGGAGAGGTTAAACAGTAACACTTTCTTAAGAAATGTTTGCCTTAATGACTCCTACACGCTGTGAATGTTACTGCGATATATATGCTATTCATAACTACATACTTATTTCAAGACTAAGAGGAAGACAGTTGAATTCAGTCCTAGGCGAGCGGGACGGTCGTCTACAGCCTGAGGCGACACCGAAAACGAGACAGGTCTCTTCCACCCAAGACTTGAATGGAATTTTGCTGCCTTATCTCGTACTGATACAATACCTATATTCCTTTTCCGGAATGTCTGGAGTAGCGACGCGCAGAGGCGAAAGCTTGTGGGCGGGGCCAGACTAGGTGGAGAAGGGTGCAGAATGCAGAATTCCCCTAGAAAGCTTGCGATCTGTCATGTTTACTACAGAACTACTGGACTAGTCGAGTTGCCCCCTCTCGCGCGACCCCTCCGCCCGTTCATTGGACGAGGCACACAGCCGCAACGTGTGCCCAGAACGCGTTCGCGTTCTCTTACTCTAGACATTCCGGAAAAGGAATAAAGTGTAGCGGGCGGCTCAAACGACCATGTTCTCCTGTTTATGGTGTCAAGATGTCGCCTGAGACATAAGATGGCATAATGCACTGAATAAATAAATAAATGACTGCCTATCAGTAAATGTCATATCTGACAAATATTAACTTATTATGTCTGTTATATTATGGCTTCCATCTATCTAAGCAGGCTTTCAGAAATGCGTGCATCAAGCAGCTGAAGAGTAATTAATATTTGTTATTTCCTAGTTATTGTTTTTATTTCTTATTTTTGTTACATGTGTGTGCGTGCTTCTCATTTGTTAAATTCCATTTTTCTCTGTTACGGATTCTCTCTGTATTCAGGATTTCTCAAGTAAATAAAAATAAAATAATAAAATAAACAACATCTCATACTTAAAGTTTTCAAACACAAATGAATACGCTGTCCAACTTTTAATATCTCCACCTGCGACTGTTCATTATCTATACATCTTTTCGTGCGCCTACATTAACGGTTCCATCTCCTTATTAAAAAATTGCAATCGTATAGTCTCTTTATTGGCGTAAGACTGTACCTAGGTAGATTCAATCCGAGTAACATATGTGAACAAAACTGGTGAGGGGGGAGGACAAGGACAGTTTAGTTCTTTCTTGATAGGCAAGGCTTAACATTACTGTGGAAGCAAAAGTGGTAAAAAGGGGGGAGTAACTGCCACCTCCCCCAATCGCCGCCACTGTATCTGAACATAAAAGTGAGAAAACTGGGGTAAAAAGACAAATTAGATATAATGCTTGAAAGAGCTCTTTTTTTTTAATATTTAAATTTAGTGCTTTTTGCAAAAAGGCTTGCAGGAATTTTGTTAGGGAGGGCAACAGTGCCCAAAGTGGGGGAAACGTGAAGTGATGCTTTCCCAAAGTTAAGAAAATTCTCATTCTCAACTTTAGGATAATTTGCCTAAACACTCCGTCTGCTATCTCTTTCCCGGCACTCCTCGTCCATATTTTCACGCTACAATTTTACCATTCGAATTACTGTATATCTCTGAATCCAAGAATACAAGTAACTGCAGGGGGCAATAAAAGCACCGGTATAGTACGGTACGGTATATCACACTTTACTACGAAGTTTAAAAGTGGAATCTACAACGTCTCACAACAATTGATAAAAAAAAATGTTCGCCACAACACTCACTACGTGCTATCGCACAACAATGCTCAAAGCGCATGCGAACGTTCAAGGCTTAAGCGGTAGGCGTGGCAGAGGGTAGAGTTACATGTAGAGCTTAATGGAAGCTCGTGGTTCTGTTCAGTAAAGAAAGGAAAAATTCCACATCATATGCCGCGAAAGCAAGACGACCCCATACTTCTGGGCACGAAATTGCGGCAAAAAAACTAGTCTTAGATTCAGAAATATACGTATATGAAGTCTTTCCAGACATCTCAGGTGGGCAAGTAAGTTCCTCCACTGACCTCCCTATACGGGGGTGCCCTTGGCTTTATGGAATCTGATTTTCTACATAATATCGATCATTTTGCGTGGCATGGATGATGAGGCGCCCTTCCTATCTATGAAGTACTTGGTGCCCTAAGGCCAACTTCTCGTTTCCTACAGATACACTGTCTTAGCGAATTTCGAAAGAGAAACAGCCATTTGGTTGGAATACCATTCATCCAAATCGTCGCGATTAGCCACGGAAGTAAACGATATTATAAACATCTATCTATATACAATATCTGCTCCAATTGGGAATTTGAGAGGGTGCAGGAAATGTCCCCTCCCCTACTCCTCGAAAATTCGGAGCCTACGGTAGTAGAGTATTATGGGTTATATACCACTCGATCTTTCCCAGACACGTGCAAGAGATGCCCGAAAATCCCGCTGGCAGCACTGTGCATGGAGATTCGCGAGACTGCCACAGGCGACGTCCCTCCTGCGTTGTGCTGTGGAGGAACGGAACTCTCATAAATAATTTACGTTTTTAAAAATTCCGATGCATCATTCCGATTTTCAACACGTGGCCTCGCACTGTGCTTATTTGGAATTAGATTTTTTCCTGTACAGTCTGTATTTTAAGCCAACAGTCCTGGCTTTGAGGGTTGGTGCCATCTTTGGGACCATATGCGCATTAATGAGACCAATTCATTCAAATTAAGTCAGGGAAATCTAGCTATGACTGGAAAAGCACGGGAAGTCATGGAATTTCATAGAGTATTCCAAAACCAAGAGTGCTAAATATGATGGCTGGGTATATTTTTATATATTTATTTTATTAAATAGGCGGATATACATTTTTTTTCTGGGAGAGACACAGAATACAAGGTCGCCCACAGGATTTTTCTCAGGAGGGGCAGCAGTGCTTAAAGTGGGGGAAAGGTAGGACGATGCTTTGCCCCTGTTAAGACAATTCTCATAAAGCATACCCAGCATTAGAATAACTTGCATAGACACTTAATTCTCATAAAGCATACCCAGCATTAGAATAACTTGCATAGACACTTAATCTGCTGTCTTTCACGGCACCCCTCGTCCATATTTTCAAGTTACAATTTCAAAATTGGAATTATATTAAATCTATCCAGGAATCTCGGGGAGGGAGGGACAGTGTCCCTCCTGGCCCTCTAAGCGGACGCCCTTGACAGAATATGCTGCAAGTATTCAAGAGATCTAAGATTGGATTTTTTTCTAGAGCTTTGCAGGATAATTACAAGGGTTCGTTTTAGGTCCAATTTGTGCAGATAAACCACAGGCGATACCACAATTTTTTGTCTGGGTGGGGGGCAAGTACCAGGATAAACATGCCAATATTATTATTAGTAGAAGTAGTATCATAAATCACGCAAAAACTGGGATAGAAGTCGCTGCTAAAGTACGGTATTTGTGTTTGAACAAACAATTTGAAATATTTTTTAAACACGTTCAATTTCACATTAGCTAATAGTGGAAAACGAGCACACAAACTGTATTTTTGAAAGACAGAAAATGCATGACGATTATAATTCTTTGTACATATGACACGTATATCTTGGAGTAAAATATTGTAATGAAACTTTGAAATATAGATCATAGTAAAGGTCACCACTCTAAATCGTGAGACATTCAGGGTGGGTCATATGTCGCGATCGCATATTAATGTAATATGATTATTGTCAATGAAAATGCGATCAGTGCCGAAACTGTATTGAACTGAATGAGATACATCTATCGGGAAATAGACGAATTATTACCACACAACGTATGTGAGGAGGATAACCATTTCTCTCAACCTAGAACAACTTTTACGTCCATTTGGAATGCGAATAATAGCT
Source organism: Lepisma saccharinum (assembly GCF_977018435.1). Classification (NCBI taxonomy): domain Eukaryota; kingdom Metazoa; phylum Arthropoda; class Insecta; order Zygentoma; family Lepismatidae; genus Lepisma; species Lepisma saccharinum. Next base: position 218,846,338 of record NC_139229.1, on the reverse strand, counting down.
ACGTTCTTGCACTATGAATAGTATCCGATCGTCGGTGGCCGACACCAATTTTTAACCACGCTATAGTAAATGGATTTTTAACTGGCTGCTGGAAGGCAACTGAACTGAACTAAATACGGTCCAAATATGTTCGGCTGACTTCGTTTATTGTCGTGTTCCACGGTGCCGAAAGCTGCTTGCTGAACCAAACAAGGGAGAATCGGAGACACACCAGGTTGTCAAACCTACTGCAAGCGCATATCTAACCCCCCCCCCCCCCACCACCACCATCGCCCGAAAGGTGTACAGTGAAGATTGCTAAAAAAAAAAAAAACTGTTACGAATGGAACACGGAACAAAGGCCGGATGTGTCTTAGCAACGTTGCCTCATAATAGCTGTTCTTCTACTTTGAAATTGAGATTGCAACTCGCTCTACTGCACACACATCTCAAAGACAATTGGCATTTAGAGCTCTCAAGGTCAGCCGCAAATCGAAAAATTAGATCACTATAAGATTATAGCTTTTGAACTGAAACATCCAGCTGTGCATTACATTTGAGAAAAATCTATCATTATTGAAGACGGCGGGCTTTAAACGTATCGCTACAAAACTTTGAAAAATATAACCTGCACGGAAGATATTAGCCCAGTAAATAAAGGGTTGTGAGCTCAAATAATTTATATAAAGCTAAAAATTTCAGGATTTGTTTTTCAAGTTATTTGGAATAACTTACTAAAAGTCGCGGAGAATCGCATGTATTCGTCATCCTCAAAATGGCGGACAAAGATGGCGGCCAGTCGATATGAGTACAGTTCGGAAATGATAAGTCGTAGTTCACTTGTGTAAATTAAGACTTAAAAAGATTACCTGCCTACGACCATTGGTTACGGAGATATAGGTCAATAACTGAGAGTCTGCGAAATTGATGTTTGGGGGGCGCTGGGGGGGGGGGGAAGCGCCGTGAGGAGGGGCGGCAAATTTTGGGATTTTGCACTACTTGTAGTGTTCTAACAACTGACCAAAATTCAGCTTTTACGGAATTATTCCCGACATGAAACCTTTATTGGCTGGGCTAGTAATTCAGTTCTCGTTGACCTTACAACTCTGTTCTTTTATTTTCTAAAAGTAGCAAGACTTTTTATTTATTATTTAAATATAATTCTCAATTGGTGTTATCTTGTAATTTCAAATATCTAGAAACTTAAGGTGGTGAATTACCTGTTATGAGGGCGTATATAAACCTACACAGCTTATGAGCAATGCTCAGTATCAAGGTTTGTGGAGGCCCCTGGGCAAAATGTTTTGTGGGGGTCCCCTACTTTTTAATTATTTTTTACTAGGAGCTATATTAGCTCAACATGTTACCCACCAATTTTCAGCAGTTGAAATGGTAGACCTGATTTATTAGTAGTCATTCACAATCAAACATATCGCAGATAGGTTTGCAGGGATAAAATAAAGTTACAGGACGAAAATTGTATCGCTATAGCAGCAGTAAAATTCTGCGTCTAAATGTCTACAGTGTATTATGAAGAGTGAACACCGTAACTACAATATATAATAAATATGTACTAAGGGGGTTCAGACGGAGACAGAGAACTGAGCAGTAGACTGTACTTACGTACATAATTTATTATAAATGATATTATTTACAATTAAGAGTAAATATGTCACTACATATGCACGGCCCATCTACTGGACAATTACCGACAGGTTCATTGTGAAAATTGTAGTAACTACACTTTCTTCAAGAAAATTCCCAAAGGCCTAACACTTATGGTAGACCCACTTTTCTTGCCTTTTTCGCCGAAAATTCATCTACTATATCATCGAAGTCCAATTCACGAAGAAGTTCATGTTCAATGCTTAATAAACAAAGATTGGATAAGCGATCCTGTCCCGTGCAGCACGAAGCCTGTTTTCACTAATTTTCATTTTTGATGTTATTAACGAAATAAAGTTATGTACTTTGTAGGAGTATTTATTATCTTCATCGTATCTAAGAATTGATTGTTTGAATAAGTGTGCCTTATTTCCACACCACAGCCAAATCAATCCTTGGCATAAATTAAGTAGGTATACTGAGCTTCAGATATCTACAAACAGAACGACTGAGAGCTGTGCTACAATTGGATCCAAAAGAGTGTAGACATACGACAATATTTAAGTTTTTTTTTTAATTTTTAAAATACAACTTCTTGTGTAATTTTTCACAAGCATAGCCAGCTGATTAACAGGTTTATTGGTGGAGGCCCTTCACAGATTCCTTTTGGTGGGGACCCCGGGGCAATTGCCCCAGTTGCCCATAGGTTAATCCGGCCCTGCTGAGTGGTGTTCATAGACTCCTCTTTAATTTGTGCAACCGACAGGTAATAAAGTGATTTTATATTTTCAAGTTGTGCCAGCCGTGACACAACGTAAGTGTGCTGAGGTATAAAAGCAGGCTTGCCTTACTTACATTATTGTAGGGATGGGCCGATGTGAAGTTTTACCCGATGCCGTTAAAGTACCGATATAAAATTTACCGATATCAACATAAACCCTATTCGATAAAAAAAAAATCGAAATTGTTCCTTGACTTCCTTAATAAATGTATGTTATCAGATGAAACAAACTTTTGCAATGCAAAAAACAGCATATTTAGACATTTACCTTTTAAGTAAAGGTATGGAAAATATATTTTATGTTGATATCCATAAAAATTGTAACAAAATGGCACAATATTGCACAAAATTATAGATATATCGGATCGATAAATTTTTCGGTAATTTTACCGATAAACTGATGTCTATATCGACCGATACCGATAGAGCACTGATTAATCTGTCCTGTGCCTCAATTTCCTATTTGGCCTTGAGTGTTAAATTTTCTACAGCTAAACTGATTTCTTAAAATGAAGAAAAATAAATGTAAAAATAAATAAATATTTGTTAAATGCACTAATTTTATTTCTTTGTGAGGGATTACTAGAAGATACAATTAGTTTACTGAGTTTACAGTTGCGTCGTTTCAAGATACATGGGTTTGTTAAAAGAGTGCAACATGAAGAATGAAAGAAAACTGAATGAACAAGAAGCTGTGCTACAAGCAGACATGTTCCAGCGATTGAGGGACTGCATTCCTTGCATTTTGTGCAAAGCCATGACATATAAAATTTGATTGTTGGAGAAACTTGTCAATCACAGCTTATGCAGAAAAGAATTTGAAATTAAAAGTATCCGATTCTTAAGAAGTGGACAATGAACTATCAATGGAAGAAACATAAAAGTATAGAAACCGTTATCAAATAAAATCACATCTGGAGGCGCGTTGCTTTGAGAATTTGAAACTTCAAGATAGAAGAGGCAGCCTACACAACTCTATCGATACGCTGGTATTACCAGGAGTTTCCTTAAAGAAGATGGAAAAGTGTATGTCCTCAGGAATATGGAGGCGTTTGGTGTTTAAAATAAAAACAAATGAAAGAGACATGCCTTATGTTTTCCTTGAGCATGTTTGTCGTCATTTAGATAGAAATCCAAGAATTAAACATAATTTAGTTAATAGAGCAAGGTATTTTACATTTTGTTTGTTTGTTTTAACTTTGTTATTTATTTTGTGGTGTATCGTGTCCCACCCCTGACAACAAGAAACAATTAATTTCTCCTTTTAGTGTCACAGTTCCTTTTAAACTCCACTAGAGTATTCAAAGGACAATTACTTGCTCTTTTATAAATATTTTCTTTCCATCATTTGAAGATTAAAAGAAATGGAAATAAAGTTCTTATGAAGTAAAAAGGCAGTGTTTTTTCTGTCTCGAACCTTATCTTCCCCACAAACCTGACGAGACGTGTGGTCACTACATATTCACTTGGATGTCCTTACAAGAATTGGCAACATGGCTGTTCACGACTCGTCAAGAGTGTGAGGAAAATAAGATCAGAGGTTCTTTAAGTTTGTCCGGAATTATATGTACAGTAAGTTCATATTGTATTTCTTATGTAGCAGATAATTTATTAACATTAGTATCCATACACAGTTCGAAGGAGTGTTGACAAAGCTGAAGACTCATACCGGAAATAGGTATCAATAGACTATGCAGGGAAATACAACAAATTAATTATGTCAAATCAGGTGGGATACTCATTGAGTATTGTGAATCGTCACTACCAGTACGAATTTCTTCGGCTGGCTCGGTGGGCGAGTGCATCAAGTATTCGACTTTCGATCTCGCCACTGAAGTTTCCTGCATGGGCATCGATGTTATTTGTGTGTCCCTTCGTCAATTTTATCTCGTCATCACTCATCCTCGTCGAGTAGATTAGCCGAAAAGCGGCGTAAAATAACAACGATACAAATACTACAACCGATCTCTCCGGATGGGTGACGAGAGCTGCTACTTTTGCCTTCCGCTTGCAGCTCAGGTCAACAGTTCTGGGCGTTTTATTTACACTGATTTCGCTTTTCTCTTGCTAGTGCAAGTTTATCTATGAAATGTACTTTATTTGCTTATGCTAAATAAAGATTGGTCACCCTTCTGTCATATCGTCCAAAGCAGCATTAAAATAATACGCACTTATAATTAAATTAAAATTTTACTCTTATTTACAAGTTTTTATATATTATTTTAAATAATTTCAATCCATAAATAGACTACAATAATTGTCGCAATGCAGTATAATTTTATTTTTGTAAAAAAATTTAAAGTGTCGCTTATTTCAAGTGAAAACTTTATAAAGGATGTCTTGACTTGGCAACACTGCGGTGAATGTGGCGCCACATAACGTACAAAACATGAAGTAGGTGCAATGCCATTCAGATATCTTGGAGCAGTGGAGTGGTTCACAGCGTATACGCTGTGAAAGCATATTATAAGAATAACGACAATGTCAGTGCTGCACGTCGAGAATTTCGGCGATATTATCAACTGCAACGGCATGCACGAGTTCCATCCGCGCATGCAATAGCAAGTTGGGTACGCAAATTCGAAGAAACGGGTTCGATCTTGAAGCAGAAACAAACAGGACGACCTCTCAGTGCTCGAACAGAGGAGAACATACAGGCTGTCCGGACTGCCATCGAGAGAAGTCCACAACGCTCTGTTCGATGCCAGGCAGCGTCTCTGCGGCTGCATAGGTCAAGCGTGCATAGAATAATGAAGTTCCATACGTACAAACTTCAGATTGTCCAGAAATTTAAACCGAACGATCACGGACAACGCAAGAATTTTTGTACAGCATTTTTAGCGAAATTGGACAGTGAGGAAGAGTTCATGGACAACGTGTGGATGTCAGGCGAGGCCCATTTTCATCTCAATGGCTTCGTCAATAACCAAAATTTCCGATATTGGGCCCTTGAAAACCCCCGTATACTGAATGAAGTGCCGTTACACAGCAACAAAGTGACTGTATGGAGTGCAGTGTCATCGTAAGGCATCATGGGCTTATTTGTTTGAAGATGGTGATGGTAAAACGGTAGCCATCTTTCTGGCGTAATCTTCAAAACATGAAGGCCATCTTGTGAATGAATAACATGTTTACAATTAATTGCATACCCTGTACTATTCATCCCCATGAATACACTTGCTTCGAAGTTCATCTTCTTTTATTTTCCATTTCAAAATGTCCCATATTTTTGAGACGCCCTTTACAAGGAAAAAATTGTCTCTGTGCACAGTGCAATGAATGCATAAAGCAGGGGTGCTGAAGAACGAACCCACACAATATTTCGGCCACTATGGAGGTGGTGTGATCATCACCACGCTCCGACAGCCTTCACATTCCCGTTTGTCTTTTATTAGAAGCTGGATGAGTCCCAGAGCCGTTATATGCACGGACACTGTCGGAAAAATCTTCATCTGAAAGAGGGATAGGGGGAGACATTTCGATTCATTGGTTGAATTGGTATATTTTATTTCGAATTCTGCAACGTCTGGCTAATCGTGATGATGAGGATCAGTGATGTCATGATGAAATTGATGAAGGGACACTTCAAAGAACACTCATGCCCAGGCGGGGACTCAAACCTGGAGACAGAGACATCTCGATTCTTAAGCCCAATTTATGCACAGAAAGGCTAATCGGAACTGAACCTACAGTTTAAAGCCTCCACTTCGTATCGAATTACAAGACGACGACTTTATCACTGCGCCATCGGAAAGGCCCTGAGAGAGAGAGGGGGGGGGAGAGAGATAGAGAGAGAGAGAGATTGATATTTGTATACACGAGACCTCTCCTCCCTGTAAAGAACAACATATAACTGTCGCCGACTAACTGGCGTGTAATTGGTCCTTGGCGGGAGGGCAAAGCTCTCCTCGGCTGTTCTCGCTTCCCACATCCGAATTGCAACAGCACATTACTGAAATGATGACCAGGCATTTCATTCAGTATCAACCTTAATTTAAGTTAACCCTCAGTTGGTTTTTCTATGACATTATACACGTTTAGTTGTCAGTATTGAAACACAATTTAGACTTCTTGCGATGATATTTCTTCGAATAAAGTTGTTATAAAAAATGCAATTTGCATAGAAACACCACACATTACATAAAATCAATTTTCTTAACAAAAACGAATCGAAAAAAACAGCTTTAAAATTATTCATCTTTATTCAATGTTCTTGAACTATGTGAGTTTCTGTTCAGTTTCAAACATAATGGCAAAAGAAAAATATGTTTGCTATTTGTGACTTAATTTCATGCAACACATGATGCAAACTCATGTGAAACGGTAATGTAGGATGAACTGCAAATTATGATAAATGAAAGGGGTGTATAAATGAATTTTAATATACGATGTTACAACACATGTGATAAATAATTAATAACGTTTCGAATTAGAAGCTGATTAATTTCAAGAATAGAAGGATGGTACACAAGTTAAAGCTGTACGTGGTAACAGCGATATGTTCCAATTTAGCAATTCAGTATCTTGGTACAGTGGTGGAAAAAAGTTCTTCCCCATAAGACTTTAATGGCAGTAACTAATGCCGGAAGGGTAGGCAACACACATTGCACCATTAGGTGATCGGGTGATTCTGTCTGTCTCAAGAGCAACTCGTCTTTCGTGCAAAAGCCAACAGGCATAGGAAATGTAGGAAAGTCACGTGACTTGTCAGGTGGAATGTTGTTCGTCAGAAAATCGCCTTTTCTCAAGCCAGGTCGCAGAACCGACAAGAGCTACACGTTATATCTCCGAAAATGATTCGCCTAAAAACGTTGAACGAAACGCTAAAACAATTCTTGCCTTAATTACTGTATGTGCCGCAGTAGCACAGTGGTTAGGGCGTTTTATTACCATGCGAGAGATCTGGGTTCGATCCCCGACGGGGGATAATCGGGATTTTGTCCACCTGTTCAAGCTGCTTTGGTGCCCACCCAGCGTCGTATAAAGTGGGTACCTGGAGGAAACTCTGGGGAAGGGGGGGGGGGTAAGGCGGCCAGGGGCGTGGTGCTGATCACATCATTCCCACCTTCGGCCTGATGAAGAAAGCGTGGGGCCCTAACTCTACTAACTCCACACCCCCTATACACCTTCAAGGCTTGGTGCAAAGCTAGGACTTTGCTTTTTAATTTACTATACATCCCAATTTTGTCGTAACAAAACTTCCCAATCTCTACGTGGGCTTTCTCCCAAGTTCCGTAGGGATGTGAATAGGCTCCAATATTTCTTGACACAATTCATACATGTTATACTTCCTTATAAGAACAACAGCCGATATATTTTGTGTGCGTGTGTGTAGGGGAAGGGGGTATAATCCAAACATGTGAAGTGATCCTTTTCCCACTACCCACTCCATTCTCAGAAATAAATCGCAATTCCACACACTGAAAATGAAGCACTTTCTACGTCTTAGCATGCAAATATCTACATAGTAGCAAAGTAATGTGTGGAAAGAGAAAAATTAACGATTTGTAACGGCACTCTGGAAATTTTTTAGTTTATTTTTTTTTCAATTTGAACTGACATTCATAACATTCATTAACAATCCCAATATTGACAAAAGAATGTCTTAGTCGTTCTGCTACTTTCAATTCTTCATTATCGTAGTCACCGTAATTCTCTCTCTCTCTCTCTCTCTCTCTCTCTCTCTCTCTCTCATCCTTCCCGATGGCGCTGTAGTAGAGGAGTCGCCTTGTAATCAAGGAGTCCTCGGTTCGATACCCGGTGGAGACACAGTGGTTAGGATCCCAATTTAAACTATAGACGCAGTCTCGATTAGCCTTTGTGTGCATAAAGTGGACTTAAAATAGCAAATGAAAATAAAAATTAAAAGCACCGTAACTCTCTACAAAGCCAGAGGATCCATTTTTGAAACCTGTTGAGGTTTAGATGTAGCATTGCATTTGTATCATTACTAGGGACACTGAAATTTCGCGAACGCTTTAAACGCGAAATTATTTTCAAGTTTGTATAATTTTGTTTCGAGAGAAGTGGATAGGAGTTATGACCATGTTCGGCTCCAATTTATTCACGAAGTTCTGCGAAATACAAATCAAAATGCGAAATGAAACGAAAAGTGTCGAAGTTCACGAAATAACACCGAAATTCAGTTGTCAAAACAAAAAAAACACATTAATTTATCTTCTTTCATAACATTGGACTGTTATTTTGCTCGTGAAAGTTCAACATTTCATTACAGGTGACAATGACTGCGTAAAGTAGTTTTACATCATCAGAAGCGCAATGCCGCACAGTGCAAACGGTGTCAGTGATAAGTATTTAGCCGCTTTCTTCTCCGTTCGTTCATTTCTCCATTCCTGCAACTCAGGCTATCTCGCTCCAACGTAATGCGTAAATACGTTGATGTCATGCAGAAAATATGGAAATTAGTTTTCTGCTGTTAATGTTATGTTTTTGTAGCTAAAACGCAAATGTTTTAGTAGGACTATTTTTTTTCAGCCAAAGTTTGCGGTCCAAAAAGTTCCAATCAGAGGCCTACAGAAGATCGTGTGTAGTCTGTGTCTCCATTACGTGCCACACAAAAATACGAGTTTCAAGGATTTTCGTGTCCGTGCTTCTTGGGGGCTTGCTCATAGTTTCTTTGGCGAATTACAATGCCCAAAGTTATTTCAGTATTTGAACGTGCTCGAGAGTTCAAGGCAACAAGGCTTGTACAAAATTAAATGACTGGCTCCGCGAAGATCCAGTAAAGAATTTTTTTTTGAAAATGTTAGTTTTATTCAGTATTCAAGAAATATTGTCAATGAAGACTTGTACGACATTTGCAAGAATGTGCCTATTCTAAAAACATGTTCACAATTAAATTTTTGAGAGGGTACAAAGCTTTTCAGGATATGGTAAAGAGGGATGTGAAGGAGTCAGGTGTAACTTTGAATTTAATTAATATGCTGCTAGCACTTAAAGAAGGTAGGTGCAGACTACTTAACTTTGAATTTTATTTTCCGCTTTTCCAACGAAATGATCTTTTTTCACCGCTTTTATATACCGAAATTGTAACTTTTTAAATGCGAAATTCATTAATATTATTTACCATAAATCATTGTCCCTAATCATTACCCAACATCTTCATCGTCGCGATTATCGCAAGAGGTAAAAATGCGACACAAAATAACCCGAACAGAAGCTGGGAATCAGTCTGAATATTGGTTACATTGGATACGTGGTAGAATTGTTTTAAATATCACATCCTGTGATATAATAGGGTTTTTGATAAGAGACCATTTGTATAATACATACCATTGTGGCGAACAATAAGTAGTTTCACGTTCACTACGCTCTTCGGTTGTTTAGAAATCGTAAGGAAGAAGTTCAGTGTAGATCACAAAAGAGATTTACATATTGTTATGATATCTTTTAAACACCACGAAATCTAATTCCAATAGAATACGATACTACTCCTTACGTTCCTGTAAATGTTCACCATTAGTCTGGCGAAAAAAGGTAACGAAGATTTCCGTGTTTCCTTGAGGAAAGATAAGGCGCCTGCTTGTAGCAAGCAAGCAAGCACTAACTACTTCGATCAGTGACCTTCACTGCCAGAGTGACTCACAGCAGGCCTGCGCTCGTTCCAGTGTGCGTATAAAACAGGTATTTAATTTCGTTCCTTACAATCCACAGTTATATCAAGTTAACATTCTAATATTTTCGTAAAATATGTAGTAAACAAGTTTTATACATTATGGTCTTCCAGAGTGTTGTTGCCTGCTATTTACACGCGGCAGATGGGAGTGTTGTAAACAATTCTGCACCCAAAGGTCGAGCACGAAGGAAAAGTCGTGTAAGCATTGGAGGTAATAACAAGGTAATAGAAGTTGAAGGAAATGTTGGAATAAATTATATCAGAAATTGAGTAAAAACAGTTTCCATCACACATAGGGCTATCAGATCACTCTTCAGCGGAAAGTAGGACAAATTGTCTCAAAATGTTGGACACGATCGTATTTGCAGTAACTATAATAGGTTACTAGGACATCTTAGCATATAACGAGAATATGACACATCTTCAGCTGAAAAATTAATGTTGAAGTGAAGGGTTGAGTTCAAAATTCCTCAACTGCTAACTAATAGCACGGCTGTATGTGATTTCAACTTGTGTATGTAAGACAGAACGTTTTTCGTCGACATGGGGCCAGGAAGTGAAAACAATCCATGAATTCGGGAAGGAGAAAATTCACAATTTCGTAAATAAAGTCTGGAAGTTCTTGTTTATTAATATGTAAAAAACTACTATACACTGGGAAAAAACAGAATTGTGTGCCTTATTTCTCCAATAAGGGGAATAATTACTTGTTACTTCGAACAAATTACCGACAGTTATATCGATAAAACTTCACAAAGTAAGCACTTTTATACATATATCCGGACTTTTCCGGATCTAGAAAATCGTGAAGTAATTTGTGAGCTGGGATTGTAATTGCTTTTCCGAATATCCAGTAGCAACCATGCACACTCTTTGATTTAAGCATACTTCTCCAAGGAACCACGTTATCTCAGACTCCCCTGAGATTTTCTGTTTCTCCATCTAATTTGACGTTACGTGATGCCCAAAATACGTATAAGATTTCTTTCAAATTCCTTCCGGAGGCCAGACATAACTATGAAATGTAGGACACGTCCGGAAATAAGAATGATTCTTATAAGTCTTTTTATTTTCTTATTTAGCGTCGTTTTTCTTTCACCTCTTGCTAATCGCGACAACGAGGATGAGTGATATGATGAAATTGATGAAGGGGCACTCACAAAGAACACCCATACGCAGGACGGGATTCGAAGCCAGGACATCAGACATCGTAGCGCACTGTGCTAACCACTCTGTCACGGACGGAATTCTTATAGCCCTAATCGTTCCTCAAGCATTTGTCCTATCTTTAACTATACACGAAACATAAAGAACAATCTAAATAAACAGGTGCCAGTTCACACTCTAACCGTAAAAAACATATGCATGTGAAAATGCAAAATAATATTTATTTTTAGGTAGTTGTGATTTATTATTGTATATTAAAGAAATATATTAGTGATAAAATGACGGAAGTAGAGGAACATCTCCAATGAAACACTCATGCCTTATGGATATTTGTATTTCTTGCCAAACAAGGTTCCGAGTTCGAGTTCCGACCAAAATGGGTTCATTGTGTATGTTCATTCATGTCTTTAATGTAATCATAAATCGTCGTCATGAATAATTTAACTTCAGAGGAAGAAAACTGAGGTAATTACTAATAAAAACAATAACAAAACAAATTTGATCTTAAAGCCCTGGCTTTGAGCTACATATTCCATCACGGGGATCATAGGTGTGCGCCCAGGGGGCCGGGGGTGGGCAGATTCCCCCCTAATCATGGACGTCTGCAGATTTTTTCCACGAAGAGACAAGGTATTTTTCCATGGGGCATATTACCCCGATAATAGTGTTGCATTATCGCATTCCTGCATCCTCAATATAATAATTAATGTAAATTATTATGACTGAAATAAAATTATACATGGGAAAACGTACTTTTTGGTTGACATTCGTTTTCTAAGGGGAAGATGTGGCAATCCTTGCCCCCCTTCCAGACATCTATGCCCCTATATTATTATATTTTCACCTAGAAATTTAAGATAGATGAATCCTATCGCCGTTATTAAACTATATTATACTATTAAAGAAAATTAAGTATTTTCAAGCCGATGAAAGTTCAAAGCAACTACGGGGGAAGGGGTGCAGTGGCGAACCCCCCCCACCCCCACAACCTTGAACGGAAATCAATTTTAGGGGGGCAAACATGGAAGTAAAGGAAAGGAAGAGTAGCAGAATGTAAGAGTAGCAGGACAAAAGGATACTCAAGATGGATTTTGTTTTCACGTCTTTCTTGCATTATTTCTTCCAGACTGCCAAGAGAACTTGCGCGGGGGGGGGGGGAGGGACAGAGCTGCAATTGCCCCCTTGATTTCAAATTTTATACAAATATAAATACCTTTTGTAAAATGTTCTTGCACGCTTCGCTCGCAATGTCTGCTTTTCTTGCAGTCTAGTCAAGTTAAGAGCCGTAGCTAGGGATCGACGGGAGTTAACCCTGGACGCCAAACGATCTAAATAAAAAAAAATTGTAAAAGAGAATAATATGGCGCTCCATGAATTTTTTTCCCCATATTAAATCGACATTGTTTTCATTTTGCAAAAAAATGGATCTGAAAATTTATTGGTCGCTTCGCTCGCAATTTGTTTTCTGTAATGCATTTTAAATTACCGAGGAGAGAAGTATTGCTTCTAAAAGGTTTTCTCTTAAGTGCATGAACAATTGTTTGGAGGAAAAGGAACGCGCAGATTTGAGAGACAATGTATATGATTTTTACTGTTGGTATATATGTATATATATATGTGTGTGTGTGTGTGTGTTGTATATATATATGTATGTATGTATTTAATATTTATATGTGTGTGTGGGGCGGGGGGAGGGGTGTATATATAAACACACCCATCAATGCAATAAAATTTAAACAAGTGAGATGAAATTACGTTATTCTTTTCCGGCCTGAAATATCATCAAGGCTATCCCCCCCTAATCAGAGGGTCTGAGCACGCCTATGACGGGGACTGACACTTTACGTAGGTGTAGACACGCTTCGTACAATTTGATGATATCGCGATTACGTAATGGATGTGCAGCCACTTAACTGAAGACCCCAAAATTCACATTTTATTACACTTTGTGGATTGTGCATTAATCAACATCAGGTTAATCGCGGCAGGCAAAGTGGAGGGAAAATGACAATGAAGCACAACGAGGGGGCCCTTGGTTCCCGATTAATGAAACTTTGTCTACATGCAACTGAGTCGCTGCGTGAAATCGCTGAAAATGTCATTTATTAATTTCTTAATTTTGCTTATTTTATATTGCTTTTCTAGCACTTGGCGTCAACAAAGGCGATGAGGATGATTAATGAAGTTATGAAATGGATGATAGGACATGATGATCCATGTCTTACACAAAATTCTAAGTTGGGACTAATGAATATCGATTCGTCTTATCATTTGTTAAGTAGTTGTTTTTAACTCCAATCTTTTCAAGGACTTCTGGGTTGACAGCATGTGTGTTGCGCGATGATGATTCGACAAAAACCACCATTTCAGTTAACTTTCTTGAAAATGACTCTAATATCAGTAAAGAGAACATTTTCTTACGAATAGGTGTTGTTAAGAAACCAATTCCTGAAACTCACAGCACCCAGCTGTTGTTTGTTATGGCTGGGCTTGGGGGTATGACTCACGCTGCTGTCAATACTCAATCATTCCCGAGAATCCAGGTCCGCCAGGCAAACCCAAGCGACAATTTTGTTATTTGGGTTGCATAGACAACAGGCTTTAAGATGTTACGATATCGTAGGTCTCGTGGCCCAAGAACTATTTTCCATGACTGTACATCCCCAGGTTTATTGTTTGTAGATTTTTAACGATTTGCTAATGTCGATAATTTATATCATCATTAATTATCATTTGAATCCTAACTCCTTGGAAAAAACATCTTTACACCAGTTATAGTTGCATAAATAGTCAAAACTATATAACAAATGTTTTATTTAAACTATTAATATTTTATCAGAATTTTCCTTTTACTGCTTAAGGACATGCTGTTATTAATGGACAGAAGGATCGTGATAATAAACATCCCATTATACCAGCACTATGGTATTATTTTACTTCACCACATTATATATTTATGTCAGTACAATTATTATCCGAGCAATCAACAGATGTCGATTAGTTCCATTGTTGAGAAGAACAGTCAATTTGAACAGTTTTAGAAATCTATAGGTATTGATTGGCTTTGATTTTCGACATAAACAGATAAATGGACAGGGCGTGTAGAAAATGTATAGTTCTTTCAACTTGCCCAATTTTGTATTTATAATACAAATGATTTCAGGGATATCGAAGCATTAAAAATGTGTCGATTGTTGAATTTCACATCCCTCCTTTCCTCAGACAAACGAACATACAAGTCAAAACAATTTATGTCGAGTTAAATTAGCATTTTCTAGACTTATTTGCAGAAAATTTTAGATTATCACATTTGCTAATTTTTCCAGACATCGAAAGGTCACTTCGGATCGATTGTTCATAAATCATAATTGACGCTCTACGCTAGAAATTTCCTAAATACTTTTTAAAAATTTTAAGAATAAGAATGTTCCAATTGAATTGCTGGAAAAGTATTAAGTATGCATCAAAGACTGAAGACAAATGCAATATGCAAGAATTTGTCTCACAACTTTGTGGTGCACGCTGGTATACATGTGTGATGTTTGCTGACTGAACACTGGTCAACCTTTCTGATTCCCTATCTCATAGGATCTTTCAAGCTTGTCTCTGTTGAGCTTGAGCTAGGGTTTTTCATAAACCAGAATTATGCAAGATAAGGGTTTTCAGTATTCTTGAATAATAAGCAATTAAAATAAATTACTTCTGATAGAGTTTAACATGATTTAATGACTCGACTTTCGATTTCTATGCCACCCCTGGAAGGTGGAGGGTTTCTGTGGTTTGACACCAGCACATCTTACCTTTGTTGCCTTGGGGAATTTCAAGGTCGTTCTTTTCCACCATGGTATGTATGTCTGTTGCCCGTTCAGATCATTTAAAAGAATCATACAATACGGCGAAACGTTTGTTAGATAAAGTCAAGTACAGAGGACGTCAATGGAGTATTTATTTGTGGTGACCTCAAAAACAGTCAGAATTTCTAAATGCCCGTTTTCTTTACGAGTGGTACAGTAGGGCTCGATAGGAACACTGGAGCATATAAAATGGCCACAAAGGACAAATTTAGTCCCTGGACAAAGAAACGTAACATATGAGCCTCCATATTAAAACAGACCTCACGAAACAATTTGTAACTGCTTTAAATAGAGACATTACTGTTTCAACTTTCCTCTTAAGATGTTCCCCAAGAAAACTGAAGCTAAAATAGCGGATGAAATTTTTGACGGACACCAAATTTGTGAGCTTATTAAGGACGAAAGAATCTCTCAGAGTATGTCCGAATGGAAAAAATCGACGTGGTTGTAACATAAGAAAACTATTAGGAAGTTGTGGAGGAAATGTTAGAAAAATTTTAAAAACCGGTACAACCCGAATGTATGATGATTTGATTTGTGATAATAATTTGTTTACGTTTGTTTACAACTTCATACTTCAATAACAATAATTGTAATTGGCATACAGAAGCATACTGCAGTTCTTATGATGCACCAACTCAAAAAGTATTTTGGTATTCAATACACTTTGACAAGTGCACTTCGGGTTAAACGCACAACACCTAAAAGGTATTTCAAAATTTTCAGGAATGTTTCCTATTCCTTGGTAGACAGGGGTTAGTAGTAAGTGGCCATAGTCACTTTGTGCTTTACGTAGCCCTGCAAAAGAACGCCAAGGGGTGTATATCAGGCGACCTAGGAGGTTAGCCAATTTAACCATCTATACCAGTGGTTCTCAACCCTTTTCAGTCGGAACCCACCTTGAAGGACATTATACTTCATGTGAACCATAAGCATGGGCGCCGGCACAATTACTTGTAGGGGTGTGCACCCAGTTTATAATCATATTTTTGCTAACATCGTGCACTTTAAGGTTTGCTTAAGCAAATTACACATACTTCATTCTAGAAAAGTAAATATGTAATTTAAAAGACTAATTTACTCTAGCCTAATATCTAACTAAACAGACGTGCTGAAAATGAAAACTTCTTCTCTTCACCGGACTAATGTGACTAATGTGCAATGGTAGAACGCGAATAAAAGAAATGTAGAGTTTAGACTACTTACAACACATGGTTGAATTAAAATTTTTAAAACAATATATCTTAGTAGTTTAAATGTAATAGTTTTTTTTTAAGACAGAGTAAATAAGTTTTCAAGCCCGACTTCGCAACCCACCAAACTCGGGACCCAGCAGTGGGTCGCGCCCCATTGGTTAAGAAACGATGATGTACACCAATATCGAATGTGGTGGAGAAGTTGTGTTCAGGATATCTCTCACAAACCTGGCCCAATATGCTAGTGTACTGTCTTGCTGGAAATAACGTTTTGTATTGATGCATCATTTGCATTTTATATGTCAATTGCAATTTCAGTTATTGGAGTGTAAAGATATAAATAATATTTATAAACACTCTGTATATTTATGGAATGAAATGAGGGGACGTGTAATTGAGTAAGTTTTTAAGCAAGTAACTGTAACTCTGTTTTCGGGATAACTGGAACGAAATCAAAAATTACTTTATCTTTAGGTTTTCAAATGGCAGGATATTTAAAATGGAGACACGAAATAAAACACATAGTTTGAGGCATATAGACACGACGGTTAGCTTTATCCAACAGGATTCACTGCATTGACTACTCTTTAGCATTGAAAGTGAAAGCCTGTTTGCAGTTCGTGCATGAAAAGGGTTACACGAGTAAAATGTACTATACAATACAGTCACTTTAAAAGTAACTTGTTAGAGTAACGTTAATTTTAACTGGGTTACAAGTAATTCTGCCGGCGTTTGAGCAAAGTAACAGCAGTTCAGTTACTTTTTAAAAATAATGCCGGGTCCGCAATTGTTATGCATTACCGGTTACAGTAATAAGCTGAATGTTAACGCTTCCGCCACACATGAAGTGTCCCTTCGTCTTTAATACCTCTAGCGGCTACTACGCGGCGCATCCTATTTCAACCTCCATCAATCTCAGGCTGCCGAGATAAGATAAACATTCCCTTCCAAGGAGGAAAAAGCATCCAGGAAGAGTCCACGGCGCGGACTTGGTCCATTCTGCGGACATTCCTATCTCCTCCAGGTCCCCTTCTGGAGAGCGTGAGGAGAAACTCCATGCACAGTCTCCCTCCAGCCGCTGGAAGAATGCTGGAGCCGGGCGATCAATACGGGAGACCATGACGTTGCAACGCTGGCAACGCCGCTGCTTGCGTCATTGATTTCTCTGGAAGCACACCCCCTCCCCCGTTTTTTTTTCGTATCAGCCGGACTGCCAAAAATCTAAAAGGACCCGGCGTGATGTGAAGCATGCAGGGGTAAACACGGGGAGGTTCTGAGAGTATTGCTGTTGACACAGCCGGGATTCTTTGGGGTTCTGTTTGCAAAAGATGGAAATCCAGAGCTGCAGCTAGAACGCTGGGAGATGAGCGAAGGTGCCAAATGAACGTTGATGCTGGGAAGGGGGGGGGGGAGAGGATATGCTTCGCAACGTTAAACGAATATTGCCACGGACATGAGGATATTTGACGGTATGAACGGTTGTTGGGTCAGGAAAGAAATATCGCCCTTTCTGGTTTGGAAAAAAAGTCGTCTGATTGTTGGATTCGGTCGTCACTCAACAATGAAAATATATATTTTTTTAAATTTTCTTTTCCGGGTAATGAGAAAGGGTGCCGGGGCGTGCCCCCTTCCTTTCTTACAGTATTTATACGCAAAAGTGCGATTTATTTGCATTGTTTCGATTTGATTATTGACGTCGCTTTTCTGACACGTTTGGCTAATCATGAAAATAAGGATGAATCTGGAGATTAGATCAGGTCGATAAGAGAATTCCACAAAGACACACACACACACGGACAAGACACAGAATATAAACCCCACAGAGGATTATAGATTATACTGGTTTTGCGCCCAGGAAACAAAACTCGTTTGCTTGCAAAATGCAGATTCCAGTGTGTGCCAGGAGAGACTGATTGTCTTCCCTTTCACCCCTCATGTGATTTGTAACACCTTTAGTATGACAGCAATGAAATATGGAACTATATGGTAATTAAAAAAAACCATAGGGCTCCTGTCCGCCTTCAAGACTATCGCACACGCGTAGCTATATATCGGACAGGTATACCGAACAGGCGCATCTTGAAGTTGAACCGGATCCGCATGGTACAATCCACACGCAAAGGTCTGAAGACAAGAGGACTGAAATCGCATAGCGCAGTCTCTCAATCATTAGTCGACGCCGTGGCAATACTTGTACTAGTTCGTGCTGCAGTGGCGACTCGTGCTAAAAATGTTCAGCAGTTCTGCAAAAAAAAAAAAAATTCATTAATATGATTCATTGATTTGGTGTTTTAAGTCCACTTTATGCACAGTAAGGATAATCGGGACTGGACCTACAGCTTAAAGTGGGATCCGAACCACTATGCGCCTCTACCGGGAATCAAAACCGGGACCCGTTGATTACAAGGCGACGACGGTACCACTGCGCTATCGGGGAGGCCTGTTTTTTCAATTCATTAATATGAACATAATGACATTGTCCAGAATCTTAAGAGACTTTCGCTGTCTTCTAGCATCCAATATTATAATTCATTATCGTCCTATCTTTGTTTTTTTTTGTTTGCTTTTTTTTTTTTTTTTAAGAAATCTAGGTCGCATCACTTCACGCGCTCGAATTGCTTACGACAAGATATGTCTGAAAGGGCTCCGAAACTGAATATACCCGCTCAAAAGTGCTGAAATCCAGCCCATTGGCACCCGTAACATACATCATGGAGCACTTCACCCAAGAACGTTATCACTGAGGTAGTGACGGGTAAACGAAATCCAAGCTAAAGGTTTGGACAAGCTGAAAAAAATGAAGGAATGAAATTCCCAAGACGATCTATGGGGTATTGTGTTTTCCGTTTACTTAGCCCCACAGCATACAATGCATTATAATGAAAGGAGGAGGAGAGGAATAAGGTAAACGACGTGAAAGGAAAGCAAATAAAGCCAGTGAAAGGAGAGGGCCAGAGAGAAAAAATTAAAAAGCAGAAAAGGTTTAATGGGTGCAGCAAACAATGTCTGCAGTATTGAATAAGAGATGACAAAGAAAATTCTAGGTGTTGTTTACCTACGTAGACGCGCTCTCTCCATAATGAAGTTTAGAGCTACAAATTTATTATATATATATATATATATAATAGTGTTACAGTGAGTGACAGAGAGGGAAGGAGGGAAACCTGCCAAAGACAGATATAATAGCAGCTTTCATTTATCTGAAGTGAAATTAAAGTTTGAAATTATTTTCACCTGTCTTTTAAAAAAATCCAAATTCGATTATTCTAACACTTGAGGTGATGTTGCGCTGGTAATATGTTTGTACTGAGTCGTTGACTTCGCGTCACACAATGAAACGCTGCTTAGTATCGTTTGGTCTTCAAAGGGATGACAGGCCACGGAAACTAGTTTGTTTTGCATACGCACACAATGTGATTCATGGTTAGAAATTGTGTTACGCCAGTGGCGGCCCAAGATAAAATATTCACCCGGGCGAGGTGGATTTTTGGCCCCCTCTTACTTTCAATCCTGTCCCCCTTTTTTCTACCCTTCCACCTTCCTTCAATAAAAAACATGATCATGTTATAGCCTATATCTACTGTTTTAATGAAGGAAAATAATAGCCTTATTTTTAATATACTTAAAGTGGTACCGTTAAAGAAAACGTTTATTCAATACATACATAATGACATGAAAATAACAGTACTCTCATATCTTAAATTGCTACATAATTTTGCAATCCTACTTATTATGTTATGCAGAAGTTTAAAAGAAATAGCCATGCACCCGGTGGAAACACATCATGGTTAGGATCCCGCTTTAAACTGAAGGCAAAGTTACGATTAACCTTTCTTTGAATGAAGTAGAATCAAAATTAACTCAAACAAAGAACCACGCTTATATAATCAGAAATAGGGACGCCCAGTTTGACGCCACCTTGAAGGCAGCGCCCAGAGTAGCCTAATGGGTCCCCCGGGCCTTAAGCCGCCCCTGTGTTACGCACTTGCACATTTGCGTAGCATCCGAAAGAAACGCGTTAATAAAATGTGCAAGTCCTTTATCGATCGACATAATCTTTGTATGGAATTTTGAGACGTCATGCATTTACTGTATATCAAAACCAGACAATGACGACCCGCTGTAATAGTGTAAGAGTGCTTCCGTATGCACGTGTGGACTGCAGAGCGAACTGTGGTACTGGGGCGTTATAACAGGGGCGAAAAGGAGAGTGAGCGAGGAAGAAGGTTCCATCGATCACATTCGTGCAGATTGCAGGTGGGAAGCTCGCACAGCGAGATAAGACCTCTGACCTTTAGAAGTTCGAATGAATTCCTCTAGCCTGATTTAAACAATAGTGCAGGATGATTCCTTCGTTATAAGACTCTGGAAAATGCAAATATCTCAAAGGCTATGTATTTTGTTTAGAACATACACATTTGGATATATAGCTTGATTCATGATAAACATGTCCGTGAGCAGAGAGAAAGACAGAGAGAGAACTCCACTGCTCCACTACACGTGAGGAGCATAGGGCAGGATCAGGCAGAAATGAATACATGTTAAAACACATTAATTCCGTAAAATTGTTCTGATATTGCGTTCAAGGATTAGATACCCTATTATTATCATTGTTAATTAGGCTTGAGTAGTATTGGTTCAAAGCTATTATATTGTATCAATTCTCTTAGAATTACTGTATTATGCATCACATATTACAAAAAATACTAACGCAAATCCTTGAAAAGAAAACGATATTCTTTTTAGAAACTATTAAAATACACGTTAGCACGTTACGCAATTCATCATTTTGTTGTGCGTTTTCGTTTGTCTATCTACAAGGGACTTAGAAGGTGATTCTTTATTGAACACCACCTTTGCTCATAACTACAATACTGCTTGTTAGATAATTTCTAGGACAGCATACACGTACATCTACCACTTTGATCCGATACCGATGCCGATACTCTCATCGATTTCCACCGATAGCGATGCTTGAAAATTGTAATAATTAAAAGTTGTTCAAAATATAGATTATGATTAGTGCGTAAGTGTTCCACTTTAATTAATAGATATATCAATTCACCAAGATTTATGTTTTAAAATATTTGAAAATTACATCGTATTGTAAAGTTACTGTTATGTTATCATAAAATTCAGCTTTTTCGCACAAAATTATGTAAAATTAAAATAAACTTTGAATTTTGCATAATTTCCAGGATAATTAGACTCCGCGAAAGTGTCGCACGGCATCTTTGAGAACTTAGTGAAATATCAAAACACCGGAAAAGAATCGGAAAATGGATTCCAACCTATAATTTCCGATACATCGGCGTCGGTATCGGCTCAGCCCTAGGGATTTCCAATATTAAACTAATGTAAAAAACATGAAATCCAATTACACCTTTTTTAAACGTTTTATTCATTAATATTATCGCTTACTTCAAAGTGTATATTCAGAGTGAAAATAATAACCATTTTGAAGTAATAAAAGAAAACTGATTTATCCACCCAGACCCACCTTTGTATGCATGCTGCGCTATTATACATTTTTGTATCATTTCGATTATTAGATGTGGATAACCGAACAGTATTACCAATTAATATAGATATTAGTATGCCCGTGTGTCAACATCTATTCCTACAGTAAATATATTGTATGCATATATCTGTATATACAAATTATAGCTTTAATATATGAGCTGTATGTCTTTAATTCAGTCTCGCAGGCCGAGTTCTATGATAAAATGACGATAGGCAACCAATACAAAGGAAAAATGATCCTTTGAAACCCTGTTATATATGAATCTCCAATACATAGTCGTTTGGTTGGGTCGTATAACTCTATTTCAAAAATTACAAAGAAAGCAATTTTATGATTAAACAAACATTTTTAAGAGCAAAGGGTATTTCGATTGGCGATGAGAGGGGAAATGGGCCTTGAAACCACCAAAGGGCTCTCGCGAATCAAGAAAAGGTTTTCGATAAATCTCTCCACTCTGCACGTCATGCAAGGACACCTGCCGTACCTTTTCTCGGCATCCACAGGTTACGCAGATAAGATCAGCCATTCACAGCAAAGATGGACGATAAGGGTCACGAGAGAAGGTGTTGAACGACTTTTGGTGCACGATAAAGTCTCCCGCCGCTAAAAGCGATCACCCAGGGAAAGGAAAGAGGGAAAATGTGGGTTTGCCGCTCGAAGTGACGTCACGATCTCTTCGTTTCCTGCCACTTGGTTTGACTAAGTGGTGACGGAGAAATGGCCAGTCTCAGAAGTGGTCCTGTCGGATGCTGTGAGCGGGATTTCTCACCCACGTATGCTCTCAGGATAAGTGGGCGAGCTCTTTGACCTTGCCGTAGTCACGCTATATATATAAAGCAGCTTAAATGTGGAGCAGGGTTGATAGCGGTCGTTGTATGTCTGCATTTAGTTAGTTTAACGGCCATGCGGATGAACGATTGCTAGATGAAATAGAACACGTGTCTCCTTGCGCGGGGCTCGAACCCAGTCATCTGAAGGGGCTAGTTAGTGATCGGAGGGTTAAGGCTCGAATTTTTATGTAACAAAAACATGAGGAATTTGAACATAAATGTGCAGAAAAAGTCGCTGAAATATGTTAAAAATATGTAAATATACTGAAATATATAAAAAATATGTACATGTATTAAAATATCTAATATGCGTATTATTTCGCATTCTCATTTTTAGGTCCGGGCCTCGTCGATAGCGTAGTGGTAACGTCGTCGACTTGTAATCAAGGGGTCCTAGGTTCGATACCTGGTAGAGGCACATTGCACAGTGGTTCGGATCCCACTTTAAACTGTACGTCCAGTCCCGAATGGCATATCTGTGCATAAAGTGGACTTAAAACATCAATTGAAACTAGAATTTTTATGCAACGAAAACATGCAGAATATGTACATAAATATGTAGAAAAATCAATTAAATATGTAAAAAAATACATATATAAATATACTGAAATATGTAAATATATATATTTATGTGTGTGTGTGTGTGTGTGTATTATTTCTCATTCTCATTTTTAGCTCCCGGCCTCCCGATGGCGTAGTGGTAATGTCGTCGCTTTGTAGTCAAAGGCTCCCGGATTCGATACCCGGTGGAGGCACATAGTGGTTCGAATCTTACTTTAAACTTTAGGTCCAGTCCCGATTAGTCTTACTGTGCATAAAGTGGACTTAAAACACAATATCAACCAATCAATCCACATAGCAAATCCAGTTCACATTTTTCCTAAAGAAAGGAAACCACAATGTGCACATTTTGAAATGATACTTGAATTATTACAAGACATAAGAAAGGATCCTGATATTTTTCTATAACAAGACAGGATTGAACATTCAAGAGACGAGACTGAGAGCAGTGTCATCTCCTAGTAAAGACATATGCGGCAAATCACAGTAACTATATGTTCGAAGCTTCTTCCCAAGGGGAAACATTGTAATCCCATAATACTACCGTACAAGGAGTCTGCGAGTGACAAGAGGTAGCCAATGTCACTCTGGATGTCGTAACCCGACGAGTTCATTTGCCCGCACCCCCGTGCTATTTAGGAGTTAAATAAGAAGCCGCACCTTTCTGAACAAGGTCTTCTTGTGACTGACCCACTTCGTCGATCCATGGCCAGACAGGCGTCAGCTGAAAGGCACCCACATCTTGTCCTTCCACCAAAGTGAGAAGGTTGGGGCTGAGTTTTCTGTGCCAGGCAGGGTGCAAATTAACGGGGGAGGAGGTGGGGGGACGGGATTTCCCCAATAAACCTTTTAATGTTGTTATTTAGCGTCGCATTTCTGCCAATTTTGGCTAATCGGAACGATGAGGATTAGTGATTTTATGAAACTACCCAAGAACACCCATACCAAGGCCGGTATTCGAAGCAGGGAACTTTGGTGGCGAGATCGAAAGTCGACCACTTAACGCGCTTGGTCACTGTGTCTACAAGAATCTGTGTCAGACAAGATAAATTTTCAACACCGTCACAAAAGATTTCACCCCTCGCCCCCAGAAAAAAATAACAGTCACATTTGT
This sequence comes from Lepisma saccharinum, assembly GCF_977018435.1. Taxonomy (NCBI): domain Eukaryota; kingdom Metazoa; phylum Arthropoda; class Insecta; order Zygentoma; family Lepismatidae; genus Lepisma; species Lepisma saccharinum. The sequence goes on along the minus strand of NC_139229.1, from coordinate 218,822,091 downwards.
AACGAATTTGTCAATTGCATTTTAAACTTAAGCTTAGTGAAATGAATTTAGTTTGGTACTTCCAAATCTTATTATAGTGCACGTTGAAATAAAGTCATCTGCACAGTGGCAATTGTCGTGTTCAAATAGGCCTAGTTCCAATTAATCTCTGTGTAAGATAATTATGGTTCATTTTTAACTAACAAAAAACTAACTAGAACAGTCACAATCAATTCCTTCGTCTCTGTTTTCGTTAGCCTATTAATTACATAAACTATTTACGACATGATCTAAATTGTGATTTTTCTCACCATGTTGCTGTCTCGTTTGATTATCTAGATTTTGATTAGCACATAATATATACGTAAGTATTAACATTGCGCTTTTATATACATAGAACAACATGCTGCTGCATGCAATTACGAGTGATGCAAAAGCAATCGCTTACTGCAGACAATAATAATGCTATTTATAATAATCCAAGTCACTATGCATATTACAATACATAAAAGGCAGTGATTTTCAATTAGGCACCACTCATAATAATTTGCCCCAGACTCCACCTATGCTACAGTTTGCCCCAGGTAGAGAAGGGGAGAAGGCGATTTATATTATACAGTGTACGTTAGCAAGAATTGTCCTTGTTCAAGTAAAGCGACTGGGCGGAGAGAAGCGTTACGCGCTGTTGCAACCTTGGTTAATTCGTATATAAAGATACAACAACTGTTGATTCAATTTAAATGTTGGTTCCATAACAACAGTGACATTTTTCTACAACAAGAATGTGGTGAAAATGTTAAAGGATGGGAACAGACCGTGAAAGCTCGGGAAGCATCCTGAATGAGGAGGAAATTGTTTATTATTTTAATGTTTTGTTATAGTTATTGTACTGCATTTATCTACCTTCAAGAAAGAGACTCGATTTGAATAAATGCAATTGCTGATTACACTTCCTCAAGCAAAACGTTCCAATGTGCACATTGGTGCTAGGTATCGACACGTGCTGCAAATATGTCCTGGTTCAAATATGCAGAAATATGTCCAGCCCTGAGGGACAGACAAACCATTCAAAGTAAATCGTATTGATGCTAACTGAAGGCTATTCATTTATGTCAAGGATCGTGCCCAAAAGAAGGGAAATAAACTTTTGCTAGACTAGTCTCGTGTTACAAAACTCGTCTCCTTCTCGGTTTCAGCACGAGTTACAAATTCCAGTCTCGGTTTGCTCGTTTATTTGACTGTTGCAGTCCATAATCGAAACAAGTGTTACTCCGAAACTACTAGAGGTGCACAATTTAAAGTTAGTGGATTAAGATTTCCAAATTATTGTCACAAAATTATCTCAATTTGTGCCCCTTTCTGCCTGTCACTGTCAAATAACATCATCATCTCAAGAAAGAGGAACATAGAATTACCAACTGCACGCTTTATAAATAATCGCGGTTCTCTATTCCGTTTGTCCGTGAGAAACTTCCACAAACACAACATAGCCCAGTGCGTTACGACAGCAAGGGTTCCGGGTTCAAATCCAGGCCTGGGCATGGGTTCATCAGTTTCATAATTTACCTTGATAACAATGTAACGGTGTTACCACTAGTTCATCGGGGAGATCAATATCCAATTTGTTTGCAAGGTTCTTGACATATCTTCCGTGCAGGAGTGAAAAAAGCACACAATCAAAAACTTTACATGCACTTCGTCCTAACGACACCTCCTGTCCATCCAAGCAGGAATCCTGAAATGTGACAAATATTAGACGCCGTCGTTGAAAGGTTGGTGTGAGAGAAATTTAATTGGTTCTTGTCGGAGTGCATGCTCACTCATGACCGGGAGGGCGCCTTCGAAATCTTTGGATGTCAGCAGTTCGGATGATTAATACCGCGCTAATTAACAAAAGGGTCGAGCTTAATGGGAATACGCCAATCTTCATTAATATTGCATTTGGGAACAGTCTACCCGCACAGCCTTTGCTGGCCTTAGGCAACTGAACAGTGGTTTCTTTTTCGTTCTCCTTATAGATAACAGATGGCAGCACGAAGCAAGAATATTATTCAATACTATTACCAGGGACTTTCTTTGCGATAATTGAAGTAAGTTTTTGTGAAGAAAGGCAGAAATTGTACTTTTTTTAAAAATTTCTCGTTCCTTTAAATATTAAATTATTTTGTACTCATGATTATCATCTTATAAGCATATCTAACGTAACTTTTTGAGAAATTGTTTCTTATAATGACTAACAAAACAAGCAAATATGAATCGATTGTGATAGACGGATGTGTTTAAAAAACGGTTTTTCTCCACACAGTAGTTTCTGCTTCCTCTTGTCTCATATTGAGCAACGTAAGAGATTATGCTTCCTCATGCCTTATTTGGAAGTAGAAAAATTGCTCATTGGGGAATAAGCACCTAATAATAAACAAAAATTTAGCAGCGATGAAATCTTTTCACATTAGTGATAGTTTTACCATTACCTTCAAAAACAAGACTAACCCCATATGCTAATGAAATTATAGGTGATTATCAATGTGGATTTAAACGTAACAGATCAACTACAGATCAAATTTTTCACATCAGACAGACACTTGAAAAAAACTGGGAATATAATCAAAATGTCCATCAGCTATTCATTGATTTCAAAAAAGCATATGATTCGGTCAAAAGAGATAAATTATATAATATATTAGTAGAGTTTGGAATACCTAAGAAGCTTGTTAGTATGATAAAAGTATGCACCAGTGAAACAGAAAGTAAAATTCGTGTGGATATTAATGTGTCTGACAAATTTACAATTCATCATGGGTTAAAACAAGGAGATGCATTATCTCCATTGCTCTTTCATTTTGCCTTAGAATATGCTGTTAGGAAGGTAAAAGAAACTAACGAAGGACTAAAATTAAATGGTGTGACTCAGTTGTTAGCATATGCAGATGATGTAGACTTACTGGGGGATGATGTGAATACAATAAAGAATAATGCTAAATTATTTTTCAAAACTGCTAAAGAGATAGGTTTGGAAGTTAACAAAGAGAAAACTAAATATATGTTTACAGGCCGAAACCAAAACCTTTATATATATATATATATTTATTTTGACCCAGGTTCCGATTGTGTAATTTTTATATCAACTTGATGCACACTTGTATTTTGTATGAATTGAATTTTTATCACATCTATAAGTACATATAGAACATTTTTTTCTGCTTACCTACTGCTTTTGTCGGGCAGAATTATTTTTTCCATCTCATTCCTGTTAATAATGATTTGTGTGTGTGTGTGTTTGTGTTTGTTTGTTTGTTTGTTTGTTTGTGTTTGTGTTTGTTTATATTGCGTAGTAGTTGTGGTGTGTGTATGTTTATATTGTGTTATAGTTGTGATGTGTTTGTGTGTGTCTTGTGTAGTAGTTATGCTGTCTGATGTGTTTGTGTTCGTCTTGTGTAGTAGTTCCTCCATTCATATTGGGGGTTAGGCGTAGAGCTGACAACTCTGCACTGTAAAAAGACATGTCAAGAAACAGAAATATAAGGCCATGGATGTTCCCAAGGTAAAATATTCCGGAGGTAAAATAGTCCCCCGTTCGGATCTCCGGGTGGGGACTACTTTGGGAGGTCCCTGGACTAAGGATAAGATCTTCATTAGGAATAAGGATATTAAATTAGGCACCTGGAATGTTCTGAGCCTTTACCGGCCTGGGGCATTTCAGTGTACAGTTAATGAGATAGTGAAGTATAAATTAGATGTAGTAGCTGTCCAGGAAGTTAGGTGGCCAGGAGAAGGGAATTGTAAAACTAAAAATTATACTTTTTTCTATGGTGGTACTGAAAATCATAATTTTGGAACAGGCTTTTTCATAAATAACAGAATTATCTCGGCTCTTAAAACAGTAGAATTTATTAATGATAGGATATCATATGCAGTTTTACAGGGTAGGTGGTGTAAAATTATTTTAATAAACATACATGCACCAACGGAAGATAAAGATGATAATAATAAAGATGATTTTTATACAGAGTTAGAACAGGTCTTTGATAAATTTTCTCAGTATGATATGAAAATTCTGTTAGGTGACTGTAATGCACAGATTGGCAAAGAAGAGACATTTAAACCCACGATTGGTAAAGAAAGTCTTCATGAATTAAGTAATGATAATGGTATAAGATTGATTACTTTTGCAACCTCAAAGAATTTAATTGTGAAAAGTACCACTTTTAAACATAAAGATATCCATAAATATACCTGGTGTTCTCCAGATGGTAAAACTCATAATCAGATAGATCATATTCTCATTGATAAGAGAAGGCATACTAGTATAATTGACGTTCGTACACATAGAGGTGCTGACTGTGCCAGTGACCATTATTTAGTAATTGCTAAATTAAGAGAAAGACTCTCAGTGATAAATCATAAGCAACAAAATCTAAAAGTTATAAAATTTGATACAGGAAAGTTTGTTGATGAAAGAATTAAGAAAGATTACCAAATTAAACTGTCAAATAGATTTGATGTTTTGCAGGATTTAAATGATGATGAAAATATAAATGAAACAGACGTAAATAAGAATTGGGAGCACATACGTAATGCAATAGAATCAGCAGCTAAAGAAAGTATAGGATACCATAAACCAAGAAAAAGTAAGCCGTGGTTTGATAATGAATGTCATAATCTAATAGAAATAAGAAATCAGGCTAGACTTAGATGGTTAAATAACTCGGATGATACAAATCTAAGCAATTATAATAGAATAAAGCGAGAAGTTAACCGCACGTTTAGAAGTAAAAAAAGAGATTACTTGAAAAGCAAAATTGACGAAATTGAAACAAACAGCAAAAATAAAAATATCAGAGATTTATATAAAGGTGTAAATGAATTTAGAAAGGGGTGGCAACCTAAAGTAAACTTGATAAAAGATAAAGACGGTGATTTTCTAGCTGACCCATGCGATATTCTAAATAGATGGAAGAACTACTTTAATGACCTTTTAAATGTCCATGTAGGAGATAAATCAGAAGTAAATGAAGTCCACACAGCAGAAACTTTAGTTCCAGAACCTAACTTGACGGAAGTTAAAGATGCTATTAAAAGGCTAAAGAATAACAAAGCACCTGGCATTGATTTAATACCAGCTGAGTTAATTAAATATGGTGGAAATTCATTAATATGTCAAATTCATAAATTAATTTGTTTAATATGGAATAAAGAAGAAATCCCTCAACAGTGGAAAGAATCCATAATTGTTCCTGTGTTTAAAAAAGGTGATAAAATGAACTGCAATAATTACCGTGGAATTTCTCTACTCTCAACAACATACAAAATATTGTCTAACATTATTTTAACAAGACTAACCCCATATGCTAATGAAATTATAGGTGATTATCAATGTGGATTTAAACGTAACAGATCAACTACAGATCAAATTTTTCACATCAGACAGACACTTGAAAAAAAGTGGGAATATAATCAAAATGTCCATCAGCTATTCATTGATTTCAAAAAAGCATATGATTCGGTCAAAAGAGATAAATTATATAATATATTAGTAGAGTTCGGAATACCTAAGAAGCTTGTTAGTATGATAAAAATATGCACCAGTGAAACAGAAAGTAAAATTCGTGTGGGTAATAATATGTCTGACAAATTTACAATTCATGATGGGTTAAAACAAGGAGATGCATTATCTCCATTGCTCTTTAATTTTGCCTTAGAATATGCTGTAAGGAAGGTAAAAGAAACTAAAGAAGGACTAAAATTAAATGGTGTGACTCAGTTGTTAGCATATGCAGATGATGTAGACTTACTGGGGGATGATGTGAATACAATTAAGAATAATGCTAAAATATTTTTCAAAACTGCTAAAGAGATAGGTTTGGAAGTTAACAAAGAGAAAACTAAATATATGCTTACAGGCCGAAACCAAGTGTTAGGTAATAATCAAAATCTAATTATTGATAACAACTCGTTTGAACCAGTTTCCAAATTCAAATACTTAGGAGTAATATTAACAAATGAAAATTATATTAAAGAGGAAATAAAAAGTAGGCTTAATTCAGGAAATGCATGTTACTTCTCTCTTCATAAACTTTTGTCTTCTCGTTTAATATCTAAGAAACTAAAAGTTAAAATATACAAAACCGTAATTTTGCCTGTAGTATTATATGGGTGTGAAACTTGGTCCCTTACATTGAAAGAGGAACATAAATTGAGAGTATTTGAAAATAAAATCCTTAGGAAAATCTTTGGACCTAAAAGGGATGAGGAGACAGGTGAGTGGAGAAGGTTACATAATTTAGAACTACATAATTTGTACTCATGTCCAGATATTATTAGAATAATTAAATCAAGAAGACTTAGGTGGGCAGGACATGTGGCACGAATGGGAGAGGAAAGAGGAGTTTACAGGATTCTTGTTGGGAAACCAGATGGTAAGAGACCTGTAGGAAGGCCAAGACGAAGATGGAGGGACAACGTTGAGATGGACCTAAAGGAAATCGGTAGGGATGGAAAAGAGTATATAGAACTTGCTCAAGATAGGAACAGATGGAAGGCCTGTGTTGCTGCAGCCATGAACCTTCGGGTTTAAGAAGGCTAGAGAGTTAGTTAGTTAGGCCGAAACCAAGTGTTAGGTAATAATCAAAATCTAATTATTGATAACAACTCGTTTGAACCAGTTTCCAAATTCAAATACTTAGGAGTAATATTAACAAATGAAAATTATATTAAAGAGGAAATAAAAAGTAGGCTTAATTCAGGAAATGCATGTTACTTCTCTCTTCATAAACTTTTGTCTTCTCGTTTAATATCTAAGAAACTAAAAGTTAAAATATACAAAACAGTAATATTGCCTGTAGTATTATATGGGTGTGAAACTTGGTCCCTTACATTGAAAGAGGAACACAAATTGAGAGTATTTGAAAATAAGATCCTTAGGACAATATTTGGACCTAAAAGGGATGAGGAGACAGGTGAGTGGAGAAGGTTACATAATTTAGAAGTACATAATTTGTATTCATGTCCAGAAATTATTAGAATAATTAAATCAAGAAGACTTAGGTGGGCAGGCCATGTGGCAAGAATGGGAGAGGAAAGAGGAATTCACAGGATTCTTGTTGGGAAACATGATGGTAAGAGACCTATAGGAAGGCCAAGACGAAGATGGAGGGACAACGTTGAGATGGACCTAGAGGAAATCGTTAGGGATGGAAAAGAGTATATAGATCTTGCTCAAGATAGGGACAGGTGGAAGGCCTGTGTTGCTGCAGCCATGAACTTTTCTGGTTTAAGAAGGCTAGAGAGTTAGTTAGTTAGTTACCTTCAAAAACGAAACCAATAATTTAAATTATCTTGTATTTGCATGTGTTTCTTATTTAGCGTCCTTATCTGCAAGATTTGGCTAATGTTACATGAGGATAAGTGGTGATTTGATTAAATTGATGAAGTAACAATCACAAAGAACAACTATGCCGCCCAGTCCTGAACTCGAATCCAAGAACCCAGGCATCGAGCTAGCTTGAATTATCTTCAGAGCAATGATACAATTATGATCCTTTGGTATAAATCAAAATAGTGTTTCAAAACAACTAAAGTATTTTGTCGGAAAAAAATATGAATTATTATCACCAAAAATACGGTTGAAGACTGAGGAGAAATTATGCATAATTAAATGAATGTTTTAAACTTAAAATACGTCACCAACAATATTTACGAGATTCTGGACACTTAAAATTTCTTTAGATACATTTACGTCACCCAGCATCTGACTTCACCTGATGAACCCTGCAGATCGGCCGATTTTTCCTACCTTCACCCGCCTAGTTGCCGAGCCAAGTTTTTCTCCTATGCTGCTGCTTCAAGCTTGAAAACCTTAAGGGCATTTGCTGGGCTTGCAAGCTTCCAAAGACCCTGCTAGCTTATGGACAGCGAAGTCTCACTCTGGCTGTGCACCGACTCCAAGGCCGTGACTAATGCAGTCACTATTGCCAACTTTTCTTACATTGGCTCTTAGTTTTCTTACATTGGCTCCGTCTAGTTCGCGGCACCTTTTGACTCTCTTTGCACTCACGCGTCTAGTTGGTTACAAAGGGCAACAGTAAGTCTTCTACTTCGTCGATTTGGTGTCACATAGTGTATTTGCTGTCTCCACCGCTTGCACTACGTTCTGGAGCGGTATACAGCGTGGTGTGTGGTCACGTGTTACGTGCTAACCAATCAAAGGGACGATGAAAGCAGCAGACTTGGGGCTTGCGTCGTGTCGTCCAAGTATGTTTGTGATTGCCTCTTCATTCATCTCATCACCATTCATCCTCATCTCCGCTATAAGCCAAAAGTGGCAGTAAAACGACTTACAATGACCTAATTAAATCCACCAATCAAGCGATACCGCAATGCTAACTCTAACGCTTTGTAATCAAGGAGCACCGGGTTCGATCCCAGTGGAGGCATACTGCACAGTGTATCGGATCACACTTTCAACTGTAGGCACAGTTTCGATTCGCCTATCTGGGCGTGAAGCTACATCACGGGGAAAAGTTTTCCTCGTTTTCACATACTTCACACCCCTTTCAACCTTGCTGCCTCCCCTAAATCTACGCACAATGCACGCACAAGCACGTATAACGCATCTGTACCAATTAGTAGCCTAAAGCTACGCGCTGATGACACCGCGGCGCCAGGAATGAACACGCATTGCGTCAAGCTGCGTGGAAGCAGGGAAGGAGATTGATGCAGGAGGAAGCAAGAGGGAAGGGAAGGCGAGAAAAAAAGAAACTGTCACTTCCTTTCAAGTTGGCACGTATTTTTCAAACCAGAAAATCTTATTTGCGATTTCGAAACGTTTCGATTCCCTCCCTCCTTAGACTTTTTTTATTCCTTCGCCCTTTTTTTCACCGCCTTTCCGGGAGGTCAAATCAGGAATTCAGAAGAGACGAAAGGAAATGAGCTCTGACTGGATGCCTGGCAACACGAAAGCCGGAAATGACTCACGATTGGTTGTCGGAAGCAAAAATTTCCCTCCAAAGAGTGCGTAAGTGGGGGAAAGGGTTTTTGGGGGGTGGATGTGTCGGGGGAGTTGTACACTTTGATCCACACGTTTTCGGGCGACTGCGAGGGACGGTGTCAACGCTAAGGTTCTCCCCTTCTTTAACAAGCTTGTTAAGGTGGGTAGAACGAAATACTTGAATACACAAAACTCTCAGGATATTTTCATTGCCTGCTAAAAAAAATCTCTCTTTTTTCATCACGTGCTTGTTAAAGTACGATCCAACAAACTCTTAGGTTCTCTTGCTAATCGACAAAATTGAATTAAGGATTTGCCAGACTCTATAACATGCATGTGAGTTGTTGTTGGTGGTGGTTTAATGTGTGTGTTGCTTTCACACTAAAACCGAATCATGATATGCGTGTTATATGTCAATAAAAAAATCGTAAATAGTGAAGGTAATAGGTAAAACACTGCAGATGTAAATAATAGTTGGAGCAAAGATGGCCGCCAAGCGACTGCTTAAATGTGGCCCCTAAAGTAAATTTGTAAGTATTTTGTGAAGAGAAAGACACTGAGAGAAGATTTATCGTAATGGTTTCCATACAGAAGTCGAATGGCAGCAGAATTTGATAGTATTAATATGTCATTTCTCCAGTCAACTTTCTAACATCTTGATGGCTCAATCAAGAGTGGCCATAGACACACAAATATCAAAGAAAGTCGAAGCATTATCATTAAACATTATCGCTTAAGAAAATGATGTTTTGTATCACTAATACAGTACCTATACTTTTAGATGTAAAATATGTTTTTTTACATATGCACTTAATGTGCCAAAAAAATAAAAATGCATGTAGTGAAAAACTGGTTTTGAGAGAAAAGTTCCTTCTTTGATGTGGACAAATTAAAATATATCCGCTAGGAATTTTGACACATACCTTTGGGGTTCACCGCGTTACATTCTTCAAAAGCACCGACGTTGCATGTTTAAGATTAGAACACTTTCGGATCACTTGCACTGAACAGTAGTCGTATAATGAGCTCACCTGAAAAGAAAACGAAATGTTAAAACATTAATTCTAGGTTTGAAATTGAACATGGCATAGATACTATTCTCAACAAAATTATTTTTATAAAATAATATGACTACTAGTTGCTTATATTCCCCGTTCTTGGCATACAAGTCTCACTAAGCTTCTTTGTCAACATTTCTTAACTCCATCTATATATTAATCGCGACGACAAAGATAGAAAATAATTGAAGAAGCACACTTTTGCTGCCTGGTTTCCTGACTAGCCAAAACACCAGGTAGTTCTAAAACACATGACGCAAAGAGAGACAGAAAATTCGAAAGCGGTAGAAAATAGTTGGAATGAATCACAAAAACGACACTGAAATAATTATGGTAGTATTACGGAAACAGGAACGTAGTGGTGACGTTGTAATCAAATGGTCCCGGATTCGATACCTGCTGAAGGCTATTAGCGGTTCGGTTCATCCAGGTCCAGTCCCGATTAGCCTATCTGTGCATATAGCGCTCTGAAAATAAACTTTAAAAGCTTCAAAAATTATCATGGCCGAAAATACAAGAAACGATCCTAACAAAAGGTGAAAGCAAGTATGGTTACCATTCTCAAAAAATAGAAATTCTAAGGGGTCGTATTTTGTTGAAAATTTATGCTAGTAAATTTTGCCCAATAATTACACGGACAGGTTTATAAGAAATGTTTGATACACTATAATGTTTTCATAACACTCGGTAGGGCGTCTAGCTACCACGAGGGAGATCCGTGTTCAATTCCCGAGGTACGTGATACATATTTCAGGTGGAAATTTTCCCCGCAATATCTCAGCGTGGAGTGGCTCTGGGGTTTATCCAGTCTCTAATTAATAGGGGCAACCCTAAGGGATGAGGGAGGAGGAAGCGCGGTGCTGTTAACATCACTTTCACAAAAGTTCGGGATTCTGAAAGTGTGGGGGCCTTACGTAGAAACCCCTCGTGGGTCTATGTCTCCGTGCATTTTGCAGAGAGAATTGTGTCTCATTTCATTTTATGCATACATACTAACTAGAACAAAAGCTTTGTATAGGCTGTACTTTTATGCAGTATTGTTAGATATCCAGGAACCCATAAATTTTAATGGGTTCTATTGGGTTCCGCAATAGGACCGGAACCTTTTCTCTCGCATAATTTAAATTCGGTCCAAGTTGCATATTATTTCATTGAAAACGTTTCCTGGACCGTCTTTAAATTCATCCGGAAAAGAGGTTCCTGCACCGAATGGAAATACTTTACAGATAAAAAGGTTTTTTACGGTGCAGAACCCACTTACGCTTGCGGATTTTCTCCCAGGGACCGGAATTGAAATTATTTAAAATTCCTGGACCTTTAACAACCCCGCCATTATGTTTCAGTAAAGGTACAGTATAGAATGTAACAATACATTAACGGCAATACATCTATCGAGGCTGACCCAGGAGACTCAAACGCCCACGACGGTCCGTCAAGACACGGATCGAGGATCGTAGTTTGAGAACCAGGGCTAAAGGTAGATGCACCATGGCGAGGATTGATGGATACGCGCGTTCTCTCAACTCCTGGTTTGTTGGCATTTGCCCTGTCAGTTGGGACGTTGCGTTTATTGACACAGGCCAGATAGAGCGCTGCGGTTTGTTTTAGGAAGTAGCGCCGTACGTCAAGCTTTGTTTGAACCGGCGTCCCTGTCGCCATCTGGTTTGAACAGCCGCTGGAGGTGATGAAGTTAGTATCGAAGCCTCCGAAATAAAAGCCCAAAGAATGGTTTCGACGTTGCAATGGAATCGTATCGTCCGAAAATAACTTGCAGAAGAAAAGTACGAGGAAACGATCTCGTCTCTAGTGATTGAGAGCCGACCTCCGTGGCAGAGTGGTTAACACGGCACGCTACGACGCCAGGGGTCGAGGGTTCGAATCCCGACCTTGGAAGGGGAGTATTTGCGAGTGTTCCTTCATCAGTTTCATCACATCACTAATCCTCATCGTCGCGACTAGCTAAAAATAGAAGAAAAGCGACGCTAAATAACAAAACAAAATCGGTTAATTAATTGAATTGGGTTATATTACGTCGCTTTTCTACAACTTTTCGCTGCTCGCGACGGTGAAGATAGTGATGGTATGATGAAATTGAAGATGGACACTTACATAGAACTTTCATTTCCAGCTGGGATTCGACCCTGGTGTCGTATGATTGATTGACTGATTTGGTTTATTTAACTTAGCTTCTCTGCCACTTATGGTCAATCGCGAAGATGAGGATGAGTGACGATATGATGAAATTGATAAAGGGACACCCACAAAGAACACCTATGACAGGATTCGAACCAGGGACCTCTGGCGTCGTAGCGCGCTGTGCTAACCACTCCGTCACGGATGTCGGCTGGTCACTAAGGGAAACAAATTTTCTTAGTAACCTTTTGCTGTTTGACGCTTCTTTTCGACCTAGAGCTGCAGCATGAAGAGAAACACCCTCTGGCACTGGCGTCGAGTTTCCAGATCTACGTGAGAGTGGACAATGCAATCAACCATTTGCATTGTTACCCTGCCACTGCGTTGAAAAAATGTGCAGTGCCGTGAAAATTCCGTTGCCTTCCAAAACAACGGGCGATATCTCGTTCGTCGAAACATTCGAGTACAATGAATGCGGCACCGAAGAGCAAACAGGAACTAGCGAAGGAGAAGCAAGAGAAGAAAACAAATGGTTGTTCACTGGGGTGTTGCTTTTCTTGGTAGATCTGTGCTAAACCTCTAAAAATAGTCGTTTTTATCCTGAATGTATGCAACTTCGGTTCAAAGTTCCTTGTTGTAACTAAAAATTGATTAACTGATTGCGACAAACAAAATATAAGAAGCAATTTAATGTTACAATGTTACAATTATTCGGATTTGTACAGTCACCGGCAATAAAAATGGGACACCTAGATCCTGAAATACTCGCTTCCCTTCAAGACGTTATGAGTGTTGCCTAACTCTACGGCAGTGGTAGAATTTGCCACTGAAAATTTGCTATTGAAATCCACTTATCCCCGTAGAGTTAGACAACACACATAACGCCTTGCAGGAAACGAGTATTTCAGGATCTAGGTGTCCCATTTTTATTGCAGGTGACTGTACATTCATGATAGCTGAACAATCTACATTCTAAAAGTCATCATCACGGTGAGCAAAATATCTGATCTAAAAGTCACATGAAACACAGAAGTTCCCGGTTTGGAATCCAGGAGAGAGCATGGGCGTCCTTTGCAAGCTCTACATCAATATCATCGTATCATCCATCACTCATTCTCATCGTCGCGCGGCAGAAAACTGACGATAAATAAAAATACAAATATCAAACTTTACAATCTGGCATTCATAATCTTGGTATGTCTATGAATGAGTTTAAACAATCGAGAACTCCCTCATCCTACTGCGATATCTCAAAATCTGCTAGCCGCCGTAATTTGAACATTTAAATATATGTATTCTTTTTTTCTATTGAAATATATTTCATGCTGCAGAGACTTGCAGAATACGAACATAAACTGATCTCGGTCAGTTGGTGAATCAGTTTTTACAGGATAAGAGCGTAACCTTGTATTTGTATTTTTGTAATTTAGCGTCGCTTTTCTTTCACTTTTTGGCTAATCGCGGCAATGCGGATGAGTTATTAGATAAAACTGATTAAGGGACATCTAAAAAGAAGACCCGGGCAGGAATTCGAACCCGGTAACTTCAAAAGTCAACAACTCAAATCAAAAGCCCCACCGAGCTGGCAAGTATAACCTTGCAGCTCGTATTACGGTAATTCACGAAATCTCAAATCGTTACGTTTCGTCCTACAAATAAAACGTTTTTTTTTTAATCTCGTAAATGTAGAATTTTTTATCCGAGTTGCATGTACACGCCGTTGTCTGTAAGTAGTAAACGCAATAACTTGCGTAATTACTTGTATCTTGCCGATTTTACGTCGATTTTTTACCTCTTATGCAATCCGTAACGAAGAGGATTAATGCTGATTAGATAAAGAAAATTTGAAAGGGCACTTACGAAAAAATGCCTATGACCACGGAAGAACTTGAATCTGGTACTCCTCGGTTGCGAAATCGCGAGTCCACCAATACTCAATTATTATTATAACCTCTAACTTCATATATCGATAGTTCTGATATAGAGTGACTGTCAAGCCCAATTACATATTTATTCTACGTCGATGATTCGAAAACTTTTTCAAGTCTCCGACACCCTTGGAGGGCGCCAGTAGAGGATGAAAATATTTTCTGGCGGGCAGTCACAATTAATACAATACAAAGATGAGATGGTCCAGTGGGTAAGGAGTCTTACTGGCAGGAGTGGACCTGGATTCGACTCCCAGGAGATGATCATGGGTGGGAACTTTTTTCGATAATGTGCCTGCATAAAAGCGGCTCTGAGGTTCACTCTGATAAAATGGGTACGTAGCACACCCTTCAAAATGGCATTGTGTGAATGTGTGACATCCATTTTATCCTTTGTGGCATGTTGCATGTTGCGAGAGGAGGGGGTAGATTAAATTTACCCTTAAAATATCATGAAAAGAACACTTTTGAGCTAAAAGAGCATTTATTTGTCTCATTTTATTCTTTGCATGCTGGGGGGGTTATATATTCTCTTGTTCCTCTGGCGCGGTCAGTGTCCGCCACTAGCATTTCACAATCTGCTGTCCGCGGATTCACAAGGAATTGTCCTCCTGTAGGTGTCCGTAAAGGTTCGAAGAAAGTAAATGCTTCGTTACTTTTCTCAAATGTTCAAGAAACAAGACTGTCAATTATTAACTAAACAAATTTAAGAAAATAAATACCTTCCACGGTTTAGAACAGCTAAAAACGTGAAAATATTGTTATCGGATATTATCGATACACAATTCTTAATAAAAGATCAACATTTCCTAATCGTTACTATAGCTCTTTTCCAGTCTTACGGCTGGCGCTCTAAATACTAGCAAGGGAAGTCGGAAGCGGGGAAGCGTCCAATCCAGCGCGATAAGAAACGCAGCAGCCTATAGAACGAGGTAGGGGCAGCACCTCCTCTCCTCGATGGTGTAACACTGGGCGCCAGCGCTGTTGTCAGGTTGGTCTGCTGCGTTTTCCCCGTTTCCCACTTCCCTTGCTATCATGTAGGCCACCCGCCGTAAGAGTAGAAAATACCTATAACACAGAGTCAGTAACAATTGACACAAATATGTTAAATATGTTGACTCCAGTAACACATTAAAGTGAACAAACTGCTAATGATATACTTTCAGTGCATAAAAATGCACATAGAAATACATCAAAGACCTCAGCTACTCATCTGTGTGATGCACCCAAAATGCATCAGTGGATTTGAAGTAAATCAGAATTACACTTTTAACTGTGTTAATTGCTGCATCAAAAGTGCATCAACCTTTGATTTGATGCATTATGAGTTAGTTCTGTTTGAAGCCAAGAATACCCTTTGATGCTATGCAATTGCAGTTCAAGTAAATGTTTCTTCCGAATTTCTGGGAAGACGCCCGGAACATTCATAGAGGACTCTGAAGGTATTGATGGCTTTTTTTGCACTCCTTTATCTTAAAGACAACGTTTGGTAAATGTAAGGGCCCAACTAAGAATGCAGGGTTCAGCTAATATGCTTGATATTTCAGGACAAAAATATAATGCAGTAATATTAGGTCATAATTCACTCTTACAATATTATTATTATTACTGTGTTCTAGTTGTAATAATGTTTGGAATAATCTAGGAATTATTACTGATTCAGCACTACTATTTGATGAACACATATAATAAACTTGAAAACAAAAAGTTACTAGGTTTTATAGTTTTTTCATTGGACTTCGTTTAACAGATTGGAAACTTTCAGATTTTATATGTCACAAGTGTACATCCAATGCTGGTATATGGTAGTGAATTGTGGAGATCAGCAGGTAAATGCCATACAGAAAAAATACAGTCAATTCAGAAATTATTTATCAGACTTTTTTGTGCATGAAAATTCAAAATTGTTATGTAACGTGTCAACATGAGAAGTGGTTGGAATCTTTAAATTTACAAACACTGCATTTAATTAGGAGTAACAAAATAAGTGTATTTGTACATAAAATTCTCTCATAAAAGATTGATAGTGACTATTTTATGGAACCTATGGCTTACAAGATTCCTAAATGTAGCACTAAACAAAATCCCTTATGTCAATAAATATCAACAATGGTGGTGATAATTTAAAGGATGATGTGTTGTGAACTAATTGTATAAATATTAGACATGGTACTGTATCTGATCATTGCTGTGCCCAATATGAAGTCACAATTAACAATTATATTAAAATGAAAACATGATCATTTTAATGATTGTATTATTATAATAAGAGACCTTGATTAGTAATTAAAAAATATTTGATGCACTTTAAGTCTTCAAATATTGCTTCAATTACCTGGAGGTTTGAATTAACGGAATATTTGCTCGTGGTAGATGAAAGATGAATAACGGCTGGCCTGCGAAATGTCCTGGTAAAATTCAGTTCTTTGTATTAGCAAATCAATCGAGGAGACAATAATTTACTCGGTAGGAAGCTTATCCACATGACTATCGATACACGTTTGATACTCGACAGAAGACGGGGTTGTGAATCGTGACACACGCGATATCCGTTACACTAGGCGTATTTGCTTTTCTTAAATTTTAAGTCGCATCTCCACCTCTCTACGTTAATCGCGACACAGATTAATGAATGAATGAATGAATTGATTTATTTTACTTCGCGTTTCTACCACTTTTGGAAAATTGCGAAGATGAGGATGAATGGTGATAAGATGAAAGAGATGAGCGGACAATCACAAACATGTGGATAACGCACAAGTTCAGACGGCATAGTCTCGTTAGTTAGTCTGCAAAATGGAAGTGAGGTTGACATTGGGTGTCTTTAAATAGGTTCACCCCTTACACCCCAGATAATGAATGGTTAACTGATGAAATAGATGAACTAATTAACGCTATGAAAGTTTCACGCCTTATTCAGGAATAGAACCTACGACTCCTGTCTTCGTAGCGTGTTACACTAACCACTCAGCCAGGTACTTTGGCAATCTTAGTGTCATGTTTGTCCTGGATCCACAATAGACCTCCGTAAAAAATTGTATATCGTGTCAATCTTCTCTAAATAGAGAATCATATCAAGCCAGTATTCTTACCCTCAGTCATCGACCGTTGCTCTATCAGGCATTCAAAGAATGACATGTCAGTTATTAAGTTATTAACAAATCTTCCTGATTTACTAGAGTTAAGGTACTGAGAAACTGGCATTTGCAGGGCAATGTCCAGGGTTACAGGGAAGAGAACAAACCTGAGAGCAACGAGCGGTGAGGGGTCTTTTGCCTAGAGTCGTCGAACAAGTAGCGACTGAGGAGATTGAGCGGTCGATCACAATTCGATTCGATCAGCCATCAGCGGAATTTTATCATCAAAGACAGACAGGTGCCCGACCCTGTGGCCGAGTGGTTAGCACATCGCGCTGCGACGCCAAGGGTCCCGGGTTCGAATCCCGGTCGGGCTTGGTTGTTTGTGAATGTCCATTCATCAATTTCATCACTCATCCCCATCTTCGCAAATTAGCCAAGAGGCACAAAACGCGAAGTAAAATAAACTAAAATCAAAATCAAAATCAAAATCACAGACAGGTATTGTCCTTTCCAACCATGTTGATCTAGACTTGAAGGTATAAATCCAAATACTTGTGTTTTGCCATTTCCAAGCGTGTAGTTAGTACCTCTTGCTCTTTACCATTAGACTTACCACGAAGAGCGAGCTCTCAAATCAAGAGGATGAATGATAGCTCGAGTTGAATCACCCACCTCAATGGTTCTTGGTTCGATTCCACGTTCATGAGAGAACGAACGTTATGCAGGAAGTCTCTTTGCAAGTGTGTGTTGGTGAGACATTCCAATCTTTATTACAATCTAATCTGGGACGTTTTCTCTCTAACATTGGTGTCCACAATCATCATATTTCAAATCCAAAGTGATCATTATGCGAAAATTTTTAATGAATGAATTACGATGTGCATTATTTTGATATGTCCTGAAATAGGGATGTCTAACCAAGAAAAATCTAAAAATACCAATGATCACAAAACACATACATGAAATATAAGCAGGCTTATATATATATATATATATATATATATATATATATATATATATATATATATATATATATATATATATATATATATGGATAAAAGCAAGGAGGGCCAAAAGGGCTAAGTAAAAATCAAATAAGGTAAAAGGAAACACTCACCGGACAGTAGGAAAATTCAAAATTTTCGCTAATTTATAGCATCATCGGTGTGAGAAGAAACAGAAGACGGAACCGGAAGTTGGGGTCCTGCAGAGTTGCCAGGTCCCCATTGAAGAAGAAGCGGTGCGTAGAACGAAAAAAAAAACACTGTTTCGTCACCAGGCTCGTCGTAAACTGTGAGTGTAGGATGAGTTGGGAGGATGGGCGGGAGGGTGGGTGAGGGTTGGGCATTACTGGGTGGCCTTGTTCAGGCCAGGTGGAGTGGTTGCACTCATGGCCGATATATAGGCCCTCTCCCATCTTTTGCGAACAGAGGTGTTGGCTGGTTGGGGTAGGAGGTGGATGATCGCTACCCGGAAGCAGTCGTTGAAACTGATGTTGTGGTGGTTGGTGTGGACGGCGACAGTGAAGTCCAGGTTGTGGGTGGAGGAGCGGTGGTTATTGATGCGGAGGTTGAGGGCCGTTGATGTTTCCCCCAGGTAAAAATCACCACAGATGTTGCAGGTGAGGATGTAGATAAGGTTTGAGGCATGGCAGGTCCCTTTGGGATGGAGGGTAAATTTGCCAGTGGCCGTGTGCACCTGGAGGGTGTGAGAAGTGATGAGGATGGGGCAGGTCTTGCACCTGGGTCGGTTGCATTTATGGGCAGGGGGGTGTTGGATGTGTGGTGAAGGAGTGTTGTGGACCAGGATGTTTTGGAGGTTAGGGGGGCGTTTGAAAACCACCCTGGGTTTGTCGGGAAATATGCTTTTGGTTTCGGGATCACTGTGGAGGATTGGGAGAAGAGAGTGAGTGCAGTGTGTGCCTGATTTTGTTGAGGTGGGGATGATATTGGGTGATGAGTGCAGGTGGGTTGGTGGCAGCAGGTTTCTTGGAGGTAGTGGTATGTGAGGCAGCTCGTGATATTTGCTTGGTGACCAGGATGGAGGGATATCCACGGTTAACCAGGGCCTGGTGTAGGCGGAGGTTATAATTCTGGCGGGAGGTGGGTGAAGTGTTCAGGCGCTGTCCCCTGAGGGCCAGAGAGAATGCTTTTTTTTGAGGGCCGTTGATGTTTCCCCCAGGTAAAAATCACCACAGATGTTGCAGGTGAGGATGTAGATAAGGTTTGAGGCATGGCAGGTCCCTTTGGGATGGAGGGTAAATTTTCCAGTGGCCGTGTGCACCTGGAGGGTGTGTGAAGTGATGAGGATGGGGCAGGTCTTGCACCTGGGTCGGTTGCATTTATGAGCAGGGGGGTGTTGGATGTGTGGTGAAGGAGTGTTGTGGACCAGGATGTTTTGGAGGTTAGGGGGGCGTTTGAAAACCACCCTGGGTTTGTCGGGAAATATGCTTTTGGTTTCGGGATCACTGTGGAGGATTGGGAGAAGAGAGTGAGTGCAGTGTGTGCCTGATTTTGTTGAGGTGGGGATGATATTGGGTGATGAGTTCAGGTGGGTTGGTGGCAGCAGGTTTCTTGGTGGTAGTGGTATGTGAGGCAGCTCGTTATATTTGCTTGGTGACCAGGATGGAGGGATATCCACGGTTAACCAGGGCCTGGTGTAGGCGGAGGTTATAATTCTGGCGGGAGGTGGGTGAAGTGTTCAGGCGCTGTCCCCTGAGGGCCAGAGAGAATGGAATTCCAAAAAAAAAGCAATTCCATTCTCTCTGGCCCTCAGGGGACAGCGCCTGAACACTTCACCCACCTCCCGCCAGAATTATAACCTCCGCCTACACCAGGCCCTGGTTAACCGTGGATATCCCTCCATCCTGGTCACCAAGCAAATATCACGAGCTGCCTCACATACCACTACCACCAAGAAACCTGCTGCCACCAACCCACCTGCACTCATCACCCAATATCATCCCCACCTCAACAAAATCAGGCACACACTGCACTCACTCTCTTCTCCCAATCCTCCACAGTGATCCCGAAACCAAAAGCATATTTCCCGACAAACCCAGGGTGGTTTTCAAACGCCCCCCTAACCTCCAAAACATCCTGGTCCACAACACTCCTTCACCACACATCCAACACCCCCCTGCCCATAAATGCAACCGACCCAGGTGCAAGACCTGCCCCATCCTCATCACTTCTCACACCCTCCAGGTGCACACGGCCACTGGCAAATTTACCCTCCATCCCAAAGGGACCTGCCATGCCTCAAACCTTATCTACATCCTCACCTGCAACATCTGTGGTGATTTTTACCTGGGGGAAACATCAACGGCCCTCAACCTCCGCATCAATAACCACCGCTCCTCCACCCACAACCTGGACTTCACTGTCGCCGTCCACACCAACCACCACAACATCAGTTTCAACGACTGCTTCCGGGTAGCGATCATCCACCTCCTACCCCAACCAGCCAACACCTCTGTTCGCAAAAGATGGGAGAGGGCCTATATATCGGCCATGAGTGCAACCACTCCACCTGGCCTGAACAAGGCCACCCAGTAATGCCCAACCCTCACCCACCCTCCCGCCCATCCTCCCAACTCATCCTACACACTCACAGTTTACGACGAGCCTGGTGACGAAACAGTGTTTTTTTTTCGTTCTACGCACCGCTTCTTCTTCAATGGGGACCTGGCAACTCTGCAGGACCCCAACTTCCGGTTCCGTCTTCTGTTTCTTCTCACACCGATGATGTTATAAATTAGCGAAAATTTTGAATTTTCCTACTGTCCGGTGAGTGTTTCCTTTTACCTTATTTGATTTATATATATATATATATATATATATATATATATATATATATATACGAGGATCTATTGTGAATCCTGGACTAGTTACTCGGTTTAGTTACATTTCGTGAATGCAGATAGGGATTATATCTGCAAGTACAAAGTCACCGACAATTTTGGGTTTAATGATCCCATTTGGGGTTATCTAACCTCAGAAGTGTCCATGACTGTACAACTCAGTGTATACACAGGCACAAGGACTTCGTTCTTTCCAGAAAAGAAAATTGCATCGTTCAGCATACAGTCATAAGCGCATGGAGAAATTTCTAATAAAGGGAACAGTCTGCAACTGAAGACATTTTAATATTAATTATACCGACTCACTTTAAAAAGGCGGTGGAGGGGTGAAAGTGGTTAGTTGGTATTCTATATATTTACGAAGGCCTTAATTGAGATAGGATTTTCGGGCAGGAGGCAATTTCATATCAATATTGGATAGAGTACTTCTCAAACTCAGTTCCAAGCAAGTTGATAATTGGAGCTTCGTTCTCTCCTTGAAATCGAAATGAAATTGGGACCAGTCTTCTTCCCATAAGTAATTGACACTAGACACTGCTTGGACAGAGGAAAATATCTCTGCGTTCACATCTCTCATACACTAGAGCGCCCACGAACACACTAATATTATACATACATATATTATGTATATATTTCTATGTGTGTGTATTCTCCCTTTACTTTACACCTTTTGTATGTTGTTTCTGCAACTTCTTCACCTCTACTTTCATATTAATTCATCTCCCTTTAATCATTCATCATTTTCAAATAACTTTTTGGGGGCAAGATTGACAAAATCTCTCTCTCTCCATATAATATTTGTGTATATGTGTGTGGGGGTGAAGAAAGTATGGCATGTACATGAGAAAAAATGAAAACGTTAATGCTCATGCGACGCCAAGGGTCCCGGGTTCGAATCTCGCTCGGGCTTGGTTGTTTGTGAATGTCCATTCATCAATTTCATCATTTCATCACTCATCCCCATATTCGCAAATTAGCCAAGAGGCACAAAACGCGAAGTAAAATAAACTAAATCAATCAATCAATCAATCAATCCAAAATGCTCATATACAAAAAAATCAATTTTCAGGAAAATTCCTCTGCATTTACTGGTTCCTTTAGTTGGAAATATATACAACCTGCTTGCACCTCCACCCCCCTCAAGTCCCTCCTTTTGTTATTCTCTTCCTTCTCCTTTTCGTGTCTTATTTCTACTCTTTATTCATCACTTACTTGAGCTTCCTTCTCCCTTACTTACTCCTTTGTTCGTAGATTCTACGTTCTCTTCTTATTTTTCCCCATTTTCACTCTCATACTTCTGCTTTTTGTCCTTTAATATTACTCTACTCTTTACTTTCTTGTCTTGTTTTTTTAGTCCGTGTTCAGGTGAACTGGTGGTACCGATTTCAACGTATATTATAAATGCTGTTGAGCTGTTGATTTGTCGGAAATTACTGCGGGGAAGGAAAATTCATCTGAAATGAAGTGATCATATTTTTCAAAATCTATCTATCTATATTTACGTATATAAAAATGTATGTTTGTTCCGGCATAACTCTCGAACGCCTGGAGCAATTTCAACCAAACTTGGTACACATATCACTTAAAATCTGGAAAGAAATACTGTGGGGGTAAGACACCTCTGGTACCCCTGGGGGGGGGTGGGAAGGGGACATAAAATAGTATTCTGTTGCGTGGCATTTTCGTGTGTCATATCCTGCAAGTTATGCTTCCCGCTACACAGCACGGCGAATTTGGTTGCCTATACAGAAGGTGCGAAAATGCCATAGTTTTCGGGGTCGGTAAAATGAATAGTGACACTCCCAATGCCGTTCAACTCCAAGTTCATTTTACACTATAGTTAGAATTCACTATTTTCTTATCTAATAGAAGATTGGGATAAATAAAGACCCGGGCAACGCTCTTTTCCAGATTTACGGCAGACGCTCTGTAAGATGGCAAGGGAAGTGGGAAGTGGGAAGCGGGGAAGCGACCAATCCAGCCCGATAAGAAACGCAGCAGCCAGTAGAACGAGGTTTATGTAATACTTCCTCCCCTCGACGTTGTAACTCCCGGCGTCACCGCTGTTCTCTGGTTGGTCTGCTGCGTATTCCCCGTTTCCCACTTCCCTTGCCAACATTGGGGGCCACACGCCGTAAGAGTAGAAAAGACCTATAGTAATGTAATAAAACATGGTTTGTTTGCTTCTTTCAATAATTCCATTGGTCTACATAACGCTTATAAAATATATACATACATACACTAAAACGAATAAACTCCCTGGTGGAACGTATCTTTCAGATCCATGGCTTGCCAACCAGCTTCTTCAATGAGCAACACGTGGTCAGCGATCCAGTCCAACCACCCCCATTTTCTGGTTTTCTACACAGTAACTCTCCATTTATTTTCGCAATGTTGGGTCAACATCGAAATTTTGGAAAACCCAACAAAGATCGAACTCAGGACCACTCGCACCATAGACAGGAGTGTTAACGATTCAGTTACACATACAATATATACAGTCACCCACAATGAAAATGGGACACCAAGATCCTGCGCTCAATGCGTTATGTGTGTTGCCTAGCTCTACGGCGACGACCAAATTGTTACTGAAGTTTGCTCATCGCCGTGGAGTTAGGCAACACACATAACGCATTGCAGTGGAGCAAACATCTCATACATGCTGTATATATAATTTAGGTCCACAGACTCCATTCTGATCTCTCCTCCCCTTCAGGTTTCTTTATGTGAGCACCCATGATAGCTGGATAAGCCCAGGCACCTGCCAACCCGATAGATCAAAATGCCACACACGGGCTTAATTAAAATCTACCCGCTCCCCCCAAAATAGGCAAAGAGCTAGGACTGCCCAAGCTACTCACCTCGTCATTGTCTAGCGCATGCGGTTTTTAGTACCTATTGCTTTAATTAATTAATGGCGGATTCCAAGTTAAAGAGTGCCGCAACACGGCCCCTGAATACAAACGCCAGACTCCATTATCTTCGTCCCAGCACGTTCTGTTTTTTCCTGCCAGTTCCCGACCCCGTAGTGTCCCCAGATGAAACCGAAAACTCCGTTCCGCTTGGTTTCCACGGTCACGTGACTGCAGTGACATCACTTGGCACAAGCATAGGCTGCGACGGACGAGGCATTAACTCCGTGTACGTGAACTGTGTAACGAGGCTCGGAATTTTAAAAAGAGACGGACGGGCAAAATAAACTGCTCTTGTTAATCAACGCATCCTAAAGGCGAGGACAAAGCGATGCTCGGCTTACAAAAGGAGAAGAGTGATGCGATTTAGGTCATGTGTGAGGAGGAATTTACGAAGAACGGTACGTCTAGAAAGTCCTAGGACTGACGCTGACGAGAAGGTGCCTACTGCGCTATCTATACTGCTCGCATTTCCAGCTGGCTTCTGCGAAAGAACGAATCAGCGATCTCCTCGATTGACATCGGGCATTTTCGTGTCACAAGGCACCCGAACGTTGCTGGCGGGACGAAACAAATGCGTGTCGGATACACCGTATGTTGCCAAACGTACTGTAAAACGGGGGGAGTTGATCAGAGCCGTTACTAGGAAAAAAAACAGTACACAAAGCACGGAAAAATAGGACACAAAACACCCAAACACTGTTCAATCAAGCTAATAAAAACCGACATACGCTTGGCAATGTGTGGTACAGGAGGACGATGTTACCCCTACAGCTCTTATTTCGCAACTGAGGTTGACACGTATCGAGGCACACACCCCCGAAGACGATTGGTGGACAAAAGTTGCTCAGCCGACAGTTGCGCCTCCGATCAGTATAGCGCCTACTGCCGGAACTGAGCAGGGTCCGACAACCAGCAGATGTAGAAAGTTGTAGCACCTTGGAGCATGAGCTAGGAATACCAAACCACACCAACCGAACCTACTCATGAAGCATATACTAGCAGGAATAAACATGTGAGTAGGTTTGGTTCTCCTAGCACACGTAGCAATGTGCTTTTAGAAAAGTTACACTGACATTATATATCTCCAAGTTTGCTGCACCTCTATCAGGCGGGGCCGTATAAGTAGTGTAATTTTACGTTTCATACGAACATACGGTAAGGACCTTGGGCAGTGTACGGCCCTGAAGAATATTTTATTGTGTAAGGGTTGTTTGATAAATAAGTGGAATGGGCCTGTGGTTTCGGTGTATGTAGAAATAAGAAAAACAGATTGTGTTTGTTGAAACACTTGTCTATTGCGCATTGTTAGTCATCTGTTTTATTCGCAGGTAGACGTTCGACCCTCAAATGTGAATGAGTGCAGACATGCGTAATGGAGTGTGATTCAGTTCCTGTGTGCTGAAGGTGTGCAGCCAGCAGAGATTCTTCGCCGGTTTAATGTGGTGTACGAGGACGAAGCTCTACTTTTAATAATACAATAAATATTATAATCTAAAATATCAATGTTATAATGATATTGAACTCAGTACCAGAGTTTATTTTCATTTTGTGTATAATATAAAAAATCGCCGATACTTGTAAATAATGAAGTTCTGTCAGCAAAACAATTGACGAGAAGTATAGCTTTGACTAATTGCTGGTCTACATTAAAGAATATTAAAAAAATCGCACCATATTCTGGAATTTAGAATTTCTTTATGAAAAATTGCGAGGTTGGCAGTTGTTCAACCTCGTATGCCACATTACTCCCTCAAGTGTTCCTACTTCTAGTTTTACTATATATTTTTTTCACGTTTAGTGCGTATTACTCTCTGTTAGTACTGTTTTGGCTACCTTTTACTGATAACCAGTCTTAGATCTCTGCCTATTCTTCTTTTTTTCTTTTATTGAAACAGATTTAACTCTCTTTCTCTTTGATTTCATAATGACTAATTTTAAAGTTATATTGAGACGACACCTGGACACTTCACGCAAGACGTTATAGAACCATTTCCACGCTAGTAAACTATTATTAGTAAATATTTGACACAGCCCCCCCCCCTCTTTCTCTCTCCCTCATTCCACAGCTTTAAGATTCATTAAAAAGAACCGTAGAAAACTTCTAAATATACAAACAAGCTCATACGTATGCTAGCAACTGGACTGTCTTTTTCATCCGTTTGGAAAGCTTCCAAAAAGCTAATGTTCAGATTCAGAAAAGAAGGAGAAACAAAAAGGGGCTCCTTAATTCTATGGTTTCCACAGATGAAAGTAACTGGAAATTTAGTTCTTTTAAGAATAAAAACTCGGAGAGGCACTGCTGGTTTGTTCGAAAAGCATGAAATTAGATATTGCAAACTCCCCAAGGGTAAAGTTGTAACAAATAATGCAAAAGAGCCAATATTATATTTCTAGAATGTGCTAAGTTCTGTCGAATATGTGGAAAACGGACACTGTCAAATAAACAAAAAATATTTTGAATTTTACTCACTTGCCCGAAGGAATTTGGATACTAATAGAATAACCAAGAACCTGATTTTTATGTACATAACATGCAAAGTATGTATATAAATATGTAGAAAAATCACTGCAATATGAAAAACATATGCACGAATGTTAAAATATGTAATATAATATTTACGTAGTATTGTGTTACTTTTGGAGTTAATGATAGTTGAAGAGTATAAATACTAAATTAATTTCTTAATATTTTTGTTAGGCCTATAAGAAGTTGTTTTGAAATAATGAAATATGATAAATAGAATTGAAAAACGTGTTGAATCACTAGTCTTGTGTGATCTGTGAGAAATGCATTTAAATGTGTGCAATATACAAACATATTCTCATTGATGAAGCAAACAGCAGATAAAATTCTCGATTTTTTTAAGAATTCAAATTATGGATATTTGTCCCATAAATATACTCGATGAAATCTAAAGAAATGTTGCAATTACCTCATTCTATGTAAAAATTTGTAAAATACCTCAAAATATGTAAAAATATGTAACATAAAATTTATAGGTAGCGTGGAGAACAAAAAATTCGCCGACATTTGTCATTTTTGTTTGGCTATATACAAAGGAGAAAGTACGTAACTATAAAAATCCAGTCTCTAGTAATGAACTTGTTTCATGATATTTCGAAACAAAAATATATTCCGTAGTTTGTGATAAATTTAAGGGTCTTGTGTCAGAATGAAAATCCTCATTTACACCGTGAGGGCAAGGCAATCAATGCTGTATGTACATTGGAGCAGTGCAGGAAATATACCCTGCACCTAATATTGCTATCGAATTGAAGCAAATGTAGCAAGGAAACATAGAAAGTAGTGTGAAGTCGTTTACTGATATGGGACAACTGTGAAACTAAAGAACTAGCTATACGAAGCGTCATCAGTGTAACAAAACTCTCACAATTAACTGATACAGCTGGTGAAATGCATTGTAAAATTTGCAACTATCAAGAGGTCATTGATCAAACTCAAACAAAATATAGACAAATTTCCGAAAAGAAACGCTGTTAACCCATATCTTTACGATTGAACAAATCGCCTATATTATAGACTATGTTTTATCTTAGAGATGCTACACGAGTTTAATATTAGTTTTTGTCGTACAATATGAGCATAGGCGGAGTCCTGGAGGAGGGGGGGGGGGCTGGCTCTCCCAACTTAAAAAAAGACTAAAAAAGTAACACATGATTAAGCTCAGGTACTATATTTTTGTTATGAAGCCATACCGCAAATCTTGACGTTTGGTATGATCGCATGTGCGGTAATTGCGCCGCAATAGCGGATCTTAGACGATTTGATTGATGTGTACAGTTTGAAGAAAGAAAAATGTAAAATTACTTTGTGTTGAGTCAACAGTTACTGCTGAGGCATCAAAAGAAGTTTTCAATTTAATTTTTCTAAAATTTCTGAATCTTACTATTATACCGTAACTTTTTTAAAGTAACAAGAGCATTGTATCAAAAAAAATAATGAAATTCAAAATGCAATAATCGTACTGTTTTGCTTCTTTTAAAACTGACAACTAATTAATATTTATTTACTTAAGCGAGGAAATTTAACATTTTGAAATCTAAAAGACCTAAAACTCAGTGCTTTTAAGTGGTTGTTTTTTTTTTTTTTAATTTCCGAGGACCCGTTATAACCTAGGGGATATTCAATACCTGAGGGTTATTGAATATCCCCTAGTTTATAATATCATATGCTTCTCCCAGAGTCTGACAACCCCCCCCCCCCCACCAAAGCAAAAGCTCAAACTCCGCCCATGACTGTGAGCTGACATCTAGACAAATTTCGTTATGGACTTAGGCTACACTTGCTATAATATGCTTGGACAATCCATTTATCTCATGTACATATATTGGACAGACTAACAGTTTTCAAACCTTCACGTGCCGCCAGTTTTACAAATTTCAATAGACGGCGTCAGAAGAAAGTGCAAATTTTGATCTACTCTCTATCCCGGGAATCTCTGGAGCAAGCGAAGTAGACTCGAGAAGGGTTGACCAATAAACGCTTGAAAGGGGAAGTGAGTGCATGTAGGGGAAAAAAGAGACTGCAGTTAGAGTCTGATTGTTTTCGTAACATCTCCAGCTGATTGTGCGAGTCCGGTTAGCGAACCTACCAACAGCCTATAGCGTGAAAAAGAAGATTGGTGATAGGTGCTGAGAAGAGATGGCGTCATCGTCTCGCTTGTTGATTGGTTGCTTCGGGAGTTATGACTCGCTACCAAGCTGCAAATTCAGAACAAACGAAGACGTTACGGAAACAATCTCAGTCTACCAGCCGTTTACAGCGGCGCGCACTCGTTTCCTCTCCTTCTCTACCATTATGTGCGGTCTTGTTCCACAGATTCCCGAGATAGTGTATACAATTAAAAGTAATAAGGTATTTCTATAGACCAATCACCTCAAATCTCATACCCTGTAGATAACAGATAATAGATAAGCTTTCATAATAGGTAAGTTGGCCTTGGCCCTCACGGG
This sequence comes from Lepisma saccharinum, assembly GCF_977018435.1. NCBI lineage: Eukaryota > Metazoa > Arthropoda > Insecta > Zygentoma > Lepismatidae > Lepisma > Lepisma saccharinum. The sequence goes on along the minus strand of NC_139229.1, from coordinate 218,793,176 downwards.
CTGTCGAACCACGGGTTACAAGTATTATAGTAATAGATAAATCACAGTGTGCATAAATCATTAATACTTAAAATCAGTTTGTGATCATATTAAGTAGTAATTTTTTTTTTTAAATGACTGTCTTTCCATATTGAATGTTCTATTGAAGTTAATATTCAATCTGGAATTAATAAGTTTGATAGAATTTGAGAATCGAGTAGTGGTAACATCGGAGCCTTGTAATCAACGGGTTCGTGGTTCGGTACCCAGTGGAGGCGCTTAGTGCTTCGGATCGCACTTTAAACTGTAGATGCAGTACTGATTAGAATATCTGTGCATAAAGTGGATAAAACCTCAGCAAGTTCGATAATAAAGTATTAGCATAGGCATAGAAAAACTTATTGTAGACTTATTGAGACAAAATTCATCGATGCTTGTAAAACATGCTTACCTGTTTCGAATGACTAATTCTATTATAGTTTTCAGCTAATCTTTCAATTCATGATCTTCTACTACTTACCGAACTAGTTGTAATGAATTTGTTTAATCTGACTTCACATTTAGAAACAATGAAGGATTCCAGACAGGATTTTAGAATTAATATTTTTAATTCGTTATTACAGTTAATTATCAACATAGAAATATACAACAGAGCTCGCGAATTTAAAAAAAAAACTGTCTGCATCAGAATTCCCCTACCCCATTCCCTTTACCTATGCGGAGACGAATCTGGATCGAAACCCAAAAGAAATTAAAACGTCTAAGGATTAAAATCACCCTACCTGTGATAAATACCGAGTTTAGCATTCAGTACCAGGTTGGAATTTAAAGTGTTGCCACCTCTAGGGAAGTGTAAATATGTCCCGTCCTTGCCACCCTTTGCTGCCGATTGTGAATATGTTGCATTACAGGGAACCTATCTAAAATTACTTCTAGATTTTCCTGCCCCTGTTTCGTGAGCACCTAGATCAAAATTTGGCCCTACTCAGCACACATACACCTTCACGGTGTGTGGTCATTGCCGAAATTTTGGAGCTCCTGGAATAATTCGCATTGAAGGAGAGCGCTTGCTATTCGGTTAAGCGGATGCCCGCTCTTATACTTATTTCTTTATTTAGAGTCGCTTTTCTGCTACTTTTTGCTCATCACGACGATGAGTGATGTGATAAAATAGATGAAGGAATGCTCATAAAGAACATCCATGCTCAGGGCGGGATTCGAACTTGGAACCACTATCTCGCTGTGATAACCACTCCGTCATGAATGTCGGCAGATTTTTTAAAACACGAACTTACTTTGTGCGTATCCTGCTTTGGAGCGGAGATATTTGCCACCATTCTTCAAGAAACTCTAAAATGAGGTGGACATATTTGAACCATTTATTATTGAAAGGGCACATATCCATTTTACTACTTTACTAAAGTAGACTTTAATCGGAACCACTGTGTGCTCCATCGGATATCGAACCCGGGACCCCTTGATTACAAGGCGACAAAGGTAACACTATGACATCGGGGAGGCTCATTTTTTTTAATTATTATTTTTGGCGAAAAAATATTTTCGCTAAACGCTTAGATCTGAAAGGGCCAGTTGAACATGTAGACAAATCGAAAAAACGCCATTCTGAAAAGAAGTTTTAGTCTGGTGTAAAAATCAGAAAAATAGATATGTGTCCTTTCAATACTAAACGATTGGTTTGTTTTCTTGCCAACTTTTGTCGAAATATTATTTATGCTATGATGTAGTTAATGTATTTTATTACGTATTGAATATCTGATACGCTTGCTTGCAGTGTTATGTGTGATATCAAAACTTTCTACAACTCATTAGTTCAGCCCGGATTTTTATGTACATATGAATAAGTGCATATTTTACTTTTGTGTGTAGCCAAGTAAAAATTACAAATGTCGCCGAATTACGGTGTTAGGAACCATATATGCGAATTTCATGTTACATATTTTCACATATTTTGATAGTTACATGTTTCCTGTTTACATTAAATATTTGTACATAAAATGCTGTATTTGGGCCATTTTACTGGTTTTTCATTGAGTAAGGAGCTATAATTGTGGGGAAAACATTCAAAACTTTGACTTCTCCAAAAATAAAAAATGAAAAACAGTTCTCAAAATGTATTTAGTGGTTCACTGTACATCACATCCACATGGCATGTACTGAAACAGAAGCACTTTTTATTTCTTTAAGAAATGATGTATTGTTGCATTAAATATAAATGACAAATCATTTTCTTCATTCAATGAGAATATTCTTCAGCATTGTTGAAATTAGAATATATCTCTGGCGGTGAAAAATATATAACCACACTGAACTGAAAACAGTTATCATTCACGTTAACATTTAATCAGATTACGAGTTTTCCAACGTAATTTACAATATTTCAATTTTGTTATTTCTAGAAAACTTCTTAAAATATAATAATATCATATTTAGTGTAAATACTTTTTTACTGCCAGCAAATTAAAAATCTGCACCGATATGAAAAAGAATACCAATATTACAGTAGATATTTTAATATACTAACGCATTTTTACATATTTCAGCATATTTACATATTTTTACATATTTCGGCGATTTTTTCTACATATTTATGGACATATTTCTCATGTTTCACCTACATAAAAATCCGGACCTTACTCATTAGAATGAGTAAGTAAAGGAACCACTTGTCAGAAAACTTGGCACAGTGGAACTCTTGCGCACCAAATTTAATTTATACCCACTAACAATTTTGTTGATAGACTCGAGCTCGTATGCTGTCAGGTCTGAACAAATCTGACAATTCATTAGAAGCGGGGCGGTGTGTGTGAGACACATAGAGAGAGAGAGAGAGGAGAGAGAGAAAGAGAGAGAGCAAGAGAGAGAGCGAATATGCGTGGGAGGCAGAAAGAAAAACACTGGGCGCTTTTGGCAGAAGCTAAATCCGGCGTCCGGCCAAAGACATCCTGCATGAGAGAGTGAGAAAGGGGTCAGGTATCGAAAGGGGATATAAATACTCCTTCCTCCTATTCACGTGTTTCCTTTCGCCGCCCTGTTACGCTGCACGTGGCTCGCCATAATTCAGTTTTCCGAAACCGTGAATTTTTGCACGGGTGATGGGAACGTTTTGTGGCGGAAACAAACATTAAGTTTGCAGTCGTAAACATGAACTCCGTTCGGGTGTAGGGAACGCATTTACGGTGCTCCTTAAAGAGGAAGCCGCTTCCCTCGCTTTCATTGTTCATGGACGATATCTGCTTGCGAATGTAGGGTGGCGAAGGGAAGTTGCGGAAAATTTGGAAAGCGTGTTAAGAAAATATCAATGATGTTCGCACATTATTGAGACCTTGCAACACCGAAAATCCCCTTGGCGAGTGTTGGTGCTTGTAGTCACCGGTAATAAAAAATGGGACACCTAGATCCTGAAATACTGGCTTCCCAGCAAGATGTTGTGCGTGTTGCCTAACCCTACGGCGCTATGTGGATTTTAGTAGCAAATTTTCAATGGCAACGTCTTGCACCGCCGTAGAGTAAAGCAACACACATAACGCATACTGGGAAACGAGTATTTCAGTATCTATAGGTGTCCCACTTTTATTGCCGATGACTGTACATTACCAATTATAACATATTGTCAGCGTATAATCTACCGTAATTAAAATGAGAGGTGTATATCCTGATATATGTAGTTGTTTCCTGATTGACGTTATAGAGATGCACGTTACACTCCAATAGCAAGGGTTCAATTGAATGCTCGGTCAACGCCGTAGAGTTACGCAACACACATCACACCATTCAGAGAAGTGAGTATTTCAGGATAAAGGTGTCTCATTTTTATTGTGAATAACTGCACAGAATATATATATATAAATCTGATATGTTTTGCCATATCGAAAAATTAATAATAATAAAAAAAATATTTTTAATGGTTAGAATTAGTTATTCTACTCGAAGCCCTCTGGAGTCTGTTCGAAACAACACATTGCCGCGAAACTTGGCTAAGGCTATGGAGACCATGGGGAAGTGAATGCCGACAAAAAATAGTTCAAAATTTCGCCACCAGGTGGAAATGTAATGCTGAAACAACCGATGCATTTTGATTACGAGACCGTACGGTCTTAATTGACTGCTGATTTCATTCCTGGCCACTTTTTGCTTTCTTATAGCTGTAAACGCAAGACCCTGTCTTGTACGGCCTCAAAGATGGCGTATTGGTAGCGTCGTCGCCTTGTAATCAAGGGGTTTCGAGTTCGGCACCATAGTGGTTCGAATCCCACTTTAAACTGAAGGTCCAGTCTCAATTAGCTTATCTGTGCATAAAATTCACGGAAAACAACAATTCAATGGAAGCCATATGATTCTGGCTGCGGAATTCCTGAAAGATAGTGCTTATTAGGAACGTGTCGGAATCTGCGGAGCTACCATTTCTCGGGAAACGCTTGGTGCGACCATTCATCACGCTTCCATAAGGTCATTCGTGCTGAAGGTGCACATACTGAAATAAATAAGATTTTTCATGTCCAACTTCTGCTTGACGTTATTTCAGCTCTACATTTCAACCTGGTGACGAAAATTTGAACTATTTTTTTCGTCGGTATTCGCTTCCCGTGGTCTGTATAACCTCTATATCAAGTTCCACCACAATCTGTTGCTTCGATCGGGATCCAGGGGAGTCTGAGTATAGGAACTTTAATTCTAAGCACCTTTTTTGCAACTTCTGGCTAATTAGTGAAGGTGAAGATGAGTTTTGTTGACCGGTACAAACATAGCTTCTTAGTCTTTAGTACAAGTTAGTAATATCTGCGTAGCGCTCTCGCCGCCTTTGGTGCGAGTGGTACGAGGTTCGATTCTAAAATCTCGGTGTTGACTCACCATCGTGAGGGCACTTGGGGGAACTAATTGAAAAAGAAGTTGCCACGCCACTTCTTTTGTCTAAAGCCAGAAAACAGCGGCAATGGGACTCGATGTACTAACCATGCGTCGCACAATGAAAAGCCGCTTGGGAGTAACATTCAAACACGATGTGGCTCAATTTGTTGTTGATTTACTTTACTTCGCTTTTTTGCAACTTCTGGCTAATCGTGAAGATGAGGATGAGTGATGATATGACGAAATTGATGAAGGGATAGGGACACACAAAAAAATCCATGTCCTGGCCAGGATTCGAGACAGGGCCCGTAGCACGCTGTGATAACCACTCCCTCCCCTAGGGAGGTCGGCGTGATACGGCTCCAGTTCGATTGACTGGCCTACGAAATAAGAGTTGCACTTACTTTCGATCTCAACGGCACAAGCAGCATGCGATATATTTGCATGTAAACGCACAGAAACGTTGCCCAGAATAAGAAGTACTTGATTTGAACAAGATCTTTTAGGGAGAGGACGAAGGTGATATTGTTTCTTGCCTAACTGTACCCATTGAATTCCAGTTGAAGGTCAGCCGGTTCCAAGCGTGGTCCATTAGCAACACTAATGGGTTTCTTCGTCCCGTTTGCGCCGAACGTTGACAGACCACATGCACACTATTGCAGTACCAACGATTCACAACACCTGTTATTACTAGATAGGTGTTTTTGGCTAAATATGCACTGTCGTACATGGCAGAGATTGGTATAGTTTCTTGCCGAAGGGCAGAACGAAAATTTAAATCTTTTGTGACACAAAAGATGATGTTATGTAAGTAGGCGGCATGTTGGAAACCAGTTATGAAAAAACGATCTGGTTTTTTGCGAAATTTCCCAACTCATTTCACTCTAGGCCTTTTTTGGTTTCTTCAGATCTTTATGGGCAAAGCCTAGATCCAAGTACCGGTTTAGGCCATCTAGCGGATCACCATCCCCTTCAACCAACACTGCTTGGTATTATTTGATTTTAAAATTTACGTGGGTGATCAGCACTTATGCTATCTGAAATCTTTACTTATTTGTTGTGGCTGATCAACGTTGGTTGATTCACGTTGAATTGTTTATACTTTAAAACCACTGTGCTTGGTTTATTATAAAAGTATCAACGTTTCAGAGACCACTTCTGGCTCCGTCTTCCGGGTGCTGTGTGGTCAATTCAATTATTATTTATTAAATGGCGAGGTTCAGCCTACAACTGCTCTGCCATCTAATCCCAATGCGTACACACTAAACAAAAAGTATACACAAAAAATAGATCAAAGGCTCACTTACACAACAAAACTACAAAAAAGATACACGTTCGTGCATTGTCTTATTTTGGTAATTTAATACAAATTAAGATGACAATAAAAAAATATAAGAAATATGTATTGCTTAATACACGAGTAAGAACAAAACAGTCAAGGATTTGTAAGATGTGTGTGGGGGAGGGGGGAGATGCAAAATAAGAAAAGTTGCTTTCAAAACTTAGTTCTGAAATCAAAAAATGATGATAAATGCTATTTGTGAATGCTTGAACACAGATACTGAGTTTCTCTTTGAAGTTGTTACGATATGTGAAGGACGTAGGTAGTTCCCGAATACGTGATGTGTTCCCGTCAACAGAGACACCTTTTACAGGCCGCACCAATTAAAAATATATTTGTAGTTCTTGATTTCTTTTTCTGGAGTTTCAATTTCACTTTATTCACATATCGGTTAGTCGGGACTCGATCTACAGTTTAGAGGGGAATGCGAATCATTATGTGCATCCATCGGGTATCGAACTCGGGACTCCGGAAAATTTCCTTATCATAACAAACACGGCATACGTATCCAGAGACTAAGCCCATGACAAGGCCGCAGATGATTATGCTGCTGTTGTTTCAAGCGCCAGAGCCTCGTTAGCTTGCAACAATGAAAATCCTCAAGATGTACTGCGAGATAGAGTACTTGAGTACCCTCTACAAAGATCTTTCCTTACACCTATCAATTACCATTATGTCCAAGGGTGGATTAAGAGAGAGGACGATAGTCCTTCGAGACGAGTAAAAAATCGCCCCTCTTGATGTCTAAGATTAAACGATCACCCTTTCAGACGCCTAACACTTAACAGTAAACAATTATTGAACCTAAGAACAGTTAAGGAAAAAGTCGCCTGGTGCCCAAGGCAGAAGGACATTAATCCGCTACTCATTTTACCGGAACTACAGGAAGTATAAAGTTAAAATGTAGAGGTTGAATGTGAAGTTTCTTTTGTTCTTATTATGCGTCTCTTCTCTGCTACGTTTTAGCTAATCAAACAACGGGAATGAACGACGGTTAGATAAAACTGAACAAAGGGCAATCACAAACGGGCACATACGCCCAGGCTAGGACTCGAACCCGATAACACGATCGTCGTTAGTCCACTACTTAACTATCTCGGCCACCTAAATGGTGTAGTGGGTAGGTCAACGTTCAATTGGTTAGTTGCGTCCAAACATGAGCATATATTGAAGGTGCAAAATGGCCAGACGTTCCGACGCACCCAACAATTTTAATTCAATCAATCAAAGCGTCCAAACATGAGAGCTTATCACTGCAAAACCAAGCAAGTAATCAGGAATTTTCCATCTTTACGTTAGTTGATTTACTTCTTACACTTTTAGTTTAACTGCATCGGGTGAAAAGAGAGGGCGAGAGAAACAAAGGAACGAGGAAACAGAATGAAGAATTCGTGAACTTCGTTTAAGGTACAGCCAACGGCAAAACTAACAGTAGGTAGGCAAACTGTCCACTGCTGTATTCATTATTTTTTTCCTTTCTACATTGTGCGTTGTTCTAAGGAATATAATTCTGTTGATTCAAAGCGGATTCAAAGCATTTTGGCGTATTTATTTCAATTCATTACCATCATGCCGTGGAAATACAATGTGTACAATGCAAATGGTGTAGGACAATTCTCCTACTATTTCCTTTGCCGTTGGCTGCACCATCACATTTAAGCATTAACGTACATTGACTGGCAAAACAAAACTTCACAAACAATGCCCACATAAAGAAGCGTAGATCCAAACAGAACAAGAGAACTGATATCTGATACTAAGGAATGTGGACGAGTGAATCCAAAGACAGGTGAAGGAAAACATAGCTTCAAGAGAAGCGGAGAGGAAAACACAAACAAGAAGACAGGACAACTGATGCAGATCTGGTGCCCAAGAGTCGGCGAGGCCAATCAAGTCGAGCAAGTTAACTCATTATTCCAGCTGCGATGCGCGTAAGTGCCATTAAGACGGGGCAGACTATTGGTGCAAGTTGTGTGACAACCTTTTATAACAAGGTAAGGTGCCACCGGTTCATTCCTCCTTGGTAGATACTATTGGAGACTTCAGCATCAAACGCAATGATAATTCTGTTTGTACGTTCCAATCAGAAATGAATGCGGCATTCACTTTGAAGTCTAATGAATTCAAATACATATAGGAGAAAGTGGTGCAGCATAATCAGAACATTTAACTATATCTATTGTTTTGTGACTTTCTAGCCTGGAGTCATACTTCTTCCTTCCAAATAGCTACCCAAGTGCCGTCACGATTCAGGGTCAACTCTCAAAGCTTGAATCCCAATAGAAACGTCGTTAAGGGTCTCGGGGGCCACTGGCCCCATATGAAACTTTCAATTCGTCCATAGATTTTCCGTGCCTTAGAAGAAAATTTATTTTAATATTTTTAAAGGCTATTGTATTTGTAGGGATATAGACTAAGTTCAATATAAACGTAATAATGTGTCTCTTGCAAGTATTAAAAAATGTCAACGTGCATTTTTATTGCATAAAGCAGTTTTCTCCACTTAAACCACACATCAATTTATCTCAATTTTCTACTGTTTCACTCAGGTCAGACGAACAAATACATGTTTTAACCGGGACTCGAATCCGGGACCCTGTCATTGCTGACCACTCCGCCACGGAGGTAGACAACCGACTGCACCATAGCAGTTCTAGACACACATATTCCGATATGAAAGAAGTGAACAAAAAACCTAATTTACCATAATTTATTGTTAATAAAGTCTTGAAGGTATTTTAGAAGAGTCTGAACTCCCAACCACTCTTCGTAACACCCTTCATGTTGAGATTGATACCTATGGAACGCATCTTCGTTAACCCTTAAACGTAAAGCTGACTTTTTCCCTACGGAGCCTACTAGACAATGACCAAGTGTGTCAATCCATACCCCATAAACAATACAGAAATAATTAGTGCCCAATAAAAATTACTTGGATAGTCTCAAAACTTCCCCAAGATCATTCTGTAAATAAGAGGTGATAATTGATTTTATCCATGGAGAAAACTTTAAAGCAAATTCTTTAGGTGTATTATTCCTATTATTCGTTTATCACATAGCCTATGCTTCTTATATCAACGGATTCTCTGGAAAATTATAATTCTATGTTAGAAACTTTCCTAAAGTATATTTTAGTGAACTAATATGAAATGTAAGAATTCTGTTGATGGAAATAGACTATAATTTCATGATAATTTCCTGCAATTTTCGAAAGTGCAAATATTGGCTAGTATAAATAAGCATATAAATAAACAACTAGCTTTGTCGTTAGGGTAATCACTACCTTAAGTTCACAATAAAGTTAGTAATAATTTGTGCTGCGTTTTAGACATTTCCCTCTAAGCATATCACCATAGCAACTCGTAAATATTTGTACAATCGATGAATATCTGATCTGAAAATTTTAGTAATAAAACTAATTGTTCTTTATGAGTTTTAAAACGAAACTTAAAAGATGCATATGTGTATTTTCCAAGCAAATATGTTATGTGGGATTTAAATAAGATATCAACTATACGAAGCCATTTTAATAGTAATCTTTCTAACAGATGCAATTAACTCTAATATTTTAATCTTACATATTAGAACCTATACTTGTTAACAACTTAGAATGCTCTTTGTTTGCTAATATGTAATTTAGAAGAAAAAAATAATCCGTAGGCTGGAAACTTCTCGGCTAATCTACTGCAGTGATGTTCTTTTTTTCCTGTTGGGACGACCTTAGTAAGAAATGATAATTTTACATTTATTGTAATATAGTAGCCTACGTTTCTTACATCAACGGATTCTCTGGAAAATGTATAAGTCTATGATAAAAACTTTCTTAAAGTGTATTTTAGTGAATTAATATGAAATGCAAGAATTCTGTTAATAATAATAGACTATAATTTCATGACAATTTCCTGCAATTTTCGAAAGTGCAATGTGTACTCGAAAACTGAAAGAACTTAAAAATCAGGAAAATTGGAATGGTGACAACTTGATCAAGAATAGTTAGTTCTAAGGTACCTGCATTATGCTTGGAGTTAGTGCCAGTCACGTGACTAGAAAGACGTAGTCAAACTACGCTAAATTCGATCTAATTGGAATGTGGACGAATATAATTTAATGACAACACAATCTAATTTGTTTAACAAATATAACTGAAACATAAGGATCCATTAATGTACAGGGATGTAGAATTTTCCAAAATGCCTCGCAGTTATCCTTGTTATGTTATAAATGTATGCTAAGAGCGAAGAGCATTCATCCTCAAATTTTCCTTCAATATCAATATATTCTGTAAAGTATCCCAGCCTCGTTGCGAGGCTAAAAGACTAGGTCGGGGGCAAGAATGAAATATTCATATTTGGGATAACATTTCATTTACCTTTTATAGGACAAAATGAAGAGACATTGCATTTACATTTTATATTATATCGATGTTGCAAGCATAATATCGACATTTTCTGCAAAATTTCCAGGCAATGTCGAGATTTCGTATGAAAGTTTCTGCAATGTTGAAATTTCCTATGAAAGTTTCTGCAATGTTGAAATTTTCTACAAAAGTTCCTACAATGTTGAGTTTTCCTACAAAAGTTGTCGGGATTTAACACAAAATTTCCCTGCAATTACGGGATTTTCTACAAAATTTCCCTGCAATAACAGGATTTTCCACAAAATTTTCCTGCAATGGCGAGATTTCCTACAAAATTTCCATTCAAAGTCGAGATTTCCTACAAAATTTCCCTGCAAGGTCGAGATTTTCTATCAAATTTAAATTTTCCATCTTAGCACAATAAACCAGTTCATCCGTGATTTCTAACGATTTGTCCAGTAGCCACTCATGCAACAGAAGCGCCATCTGCCCAGATCCCAACCACGCCCTCCCCGTGAACAAGATCCTTCCTTCCCACGCATCGACGGCCGGGCTCGTCCAGAGGAGAATGTGAAAGTTGTCTCCGCAGCCCACAAGGTCACTCACATCCCACAGACCTATCTATGCGCAACGGGCAGGTGAGGCTGGTTCTTGCGGCGAGATGAGTCGATGATTCACTCTCGGGGATCATCACGACAAGCCTGCAGTGCCAAGGATCGAATCTTGGACTCATAAGGATCAGCGTCTCTCTAGTTGCTTTGCACGCATGCCCAGCGTTCCTGAAAACTAAGCACGACATCGATACTAACCTTTGTTGGCACAGGGGGTGAACCCCTGAAGTAAGCCGGCATACATTCGAGGGTACATGCTTAATGTCCTGGTACCTTTAAATAAACCAAGACGTCACTTTCTCTGAATTTAACGGTTACTCCGCCTTTTTATTCTCCTTCTTTGTATCTTTATTTTCAATTTAATACATAAATAAAATTTATAAAAAAGAGAGAATTCTATACATACATTGGTAACTTCAATTTTATATTATTGTATTGGCCCGGTTTAGTGACCGGAACAGGTCTTTTGCAAAGTATTGTTTATTTATTTAAGGAGTTTAGTTTATTTAGTAATTAGTTAAACTATTAGCAGTGTAGTTTAATGTTATTTTATGGTTAGTTTTAGTTATCTAACTGTTGTTATTTTGGGTATGTTATAAATAGGTAGGACAACCATTCTGGAATCCAGAACAGTTAATGGTTTGAGTGGTTTAAGAAGGTAGGGTTGTAGGGGTGGGGGCTGAGGATTTAATTGGGGGTGATTTTATAGAAACTTCGTTGGGGGGTTGGCTTCAACGAGATAGCTCGTTGGTTGGCTTGGATTTGTCTCTTTGTTGGCACAATTTCTAGCCTACAGTTCGTAAAATTTAACTGTCCCTCTTCCTGCCAACAAATCTCACCTCAGTAGTGAGAGCGCCAGCGGAAGAGCCAATCAGGCTCCTCGCAGGTATATAACTGAAGCTGATTGGCTGCTTCGATCACATGAATCCTATTACATTAAACATTCTTGCGGGAAGATTACTCAGGAATATCTCGTGGGCTCTGCATAACAAGCAGCTTTAAATCTAGTCGAGGGAGAGAGAATTTAACTTAAACTCACTGCACGTCATACGGAGAAAGCAATTTAAGTAGCAGGCTAGAATTCGAATTAGATGAAAACAGTGAAGTACAGGGTGATCACGGAATTTCTCCCACTTTTGATATTTCAGTACCAACACAAATTATAGCCTATATCCGTCCTGAAGGGAAATTGAGGTTATATGACAAATTAACGCCAATTATACATTTTGTAGCCTCTCCAATGGTTGATTTGATCTTTTTAGTCCACTTTTTGCAAAGTAAGGCTAATCGGGACTGGACCTACAGTTTAAAGCGGGATTCGAACCACTACCCGTACAGCACAAAACTCCAAGGGATATCCATTGGATATCCACAATGTCAACAGCAGATCCATGGATATTATACATATCCATTTCTGGATATCCAATTCTGGATATCCATTGGACGTCTATGGGATATCCAGAACTGGACATCTGAAACTCGACCAATTATAGATATGTAATACATAGCCAAAGCATGTATAAAAACATTGTTCAATTCCAAATATCCAATTACGTTGCCAGTTCTTGTCCAAAACGGTATATACAAAACACATCCAATTCTGCATATCCAAAACATATCTAGATCTTGTCCAAAACGGGATATCCAAAACACATCCAATTCTAGATATCCAAAACTCATCCAATTTTGGATTTCCAAAACCTATGTAGATCTTGTCCAAAAAGGGATATCCGAAACACATGAAATGCTGGATATAAAAAACATATCTAGATCTTGTCCAAGACGAGATATCCAAAATACATCCAATTCTGGATATCCAATGCATATCTATAACTGGTCCAGAACTGGATATCCAACAATAAACATAAATAGGATCTGTTTCGGATATTAGAAAATGATCATAGTATTTCCGTTATGTATACTTTTTCATACTATATCGTGGAATTGAAACAATAATTACATTGAAGCATTAGCGTTTATAAACTTATTTACCTGTTATTGAGAGATTTAATTTTTTTCATCTTAGAATCAGAAAATTTCGATTTAGTCTTACTCAATGCTACAATACAATCGAGACTAAAGTTGAGTCAATCCTGCTTATCGTCAAGGTCTAAAACCTGTTCCTTGTATTTAGAATAGATAATTGCTGTGCACATCACTTTCAGTTCGTGTGTTTTACGCCAGAGGCTTGGGTGAATCAGAAGCTTGTGACTGTTTTCCTTGTTGGTGAGCCTCTTGTTATTTACTATTATTAGCGATTGAAACTTCTTAATATCTTGAAACGGAAACGCTACAATACAGTGCAGACAAGAATCGGGTTAATGCTTGCTTGTAGCATCACACATCTCCAAGGAATATTCATAGGATATTATAAGATCCATGTATATTAGCGATATCCATTTTAAGTCCACAGCAGCTTCTGGCCTGGATATTCAGAGGATAACTCGTGTCGCCATCATTGTCTGTTTCCCAGCGAATCACGCATGCGTGCGCAAGTCAAGGTGAAAGTGCTTTGTGTCTCGCTGGTTAATTCATGAAGTGGCTATATGTACACGTGGCATATCATGGAAATTCGTGTGAATATAAGATATTTTTAAGATGTGTAGGACGTGCGAGTGTGTGTTTTTGTGAGCGTGTGTGTTCGTGTTGTGTGTGTGTGTGTGTGTAAGTTTGTGTGCGTCCGTGCGTGGTGTGTATATGAGAGAGAGAGAGAGGAGTGCATGTTACAAACATATGTGTACAAATCTATGAAATCAGCTTAGCTTCACAAACGTTTCTTACTAAACAAATGATGTCCAGATTATATCCAAAATGCACTTCTCGCATCCATACAATATCCAAAGTACGTACAAAAACTGTCTAAATCAAAGCATATAATGTCCAGATAACGTCCCACTTGATGTCCAAAACTGATCCGGAAACGTCCATATCCATTTCTGGATATTCACGTATGCGGACAAATGGATATCATGGGGACATCTATTGGATATGCCTCGATATCTATTATATTCTGAATTTCAGACCCGAATATCCAAGGAATATCCAATGGATGTATTTTGGACATTTGTGTGCTGTATGGGATGTGCCTCTGCCGGGCATCGAACCCATGACCCCTTGACTACAAGGCGAGGACGCTACCACTGCACCATCGGGAGGCCCTCCTCTCCAATGGAATATTATATAATTTATTTATTTATTTTTCACATAACATTCCTGCGTTTCTAAGCGAATTACTACGATGGAGATGATAGATTAAAATGATGAAGATGGACTATGCCTATGCCTGGGCTCGATCATGGAACCTTTGGTAGCAAGACTTATCCTCCGATGTACCGAAAGGTAAACGACTAGCATGATGTCGTAACCTTTAAGCTTGTCACACCTGAATCATGTGAGAACCAGTTCTGTGTCCACTTGATTCCATCCCACGGACAGAAAATAAGTGGGTAGTTTCACACAAATTACCGCGCATCTGCCTACAAGGAAATTGTGCACATTTAAGTCTATTCTCACTAGCCCACCAAACTAGTAATGTAAATTCCAGCTATTGGCCTTCCAAGTGACGAATCAACTACAACCAATCCATATCTGCCACCCGTTGGTTACACGATGCAACACCGACTCGTCTACTTCGTTTATTTGGTGCCTGCACAGTTTGCACCAGGTTTGCACTACGTTCTGGAGGGGTGTAATATGAGGCGTATGGTCACGTGGTGCGTACTAACTAATCAAATGAACGTTTAAAGCAGCAGACAGACATTTGTTGAATCTTCTGTACTTCAACACCACCATCCACCGTCATTTACTTGCGCAAGCCTGACACCGGGAAGCACCTGCATTACACTTAGTATCAAAAAGTGCAGCGAACTAGACGGGGCTTATTTACACACACACACACATAGTGAGGTGTATTTTCTTTTCTGCTGAGACAACTACTCGTACATCTCACAAAATAGGCACTTCTGGTAATAATTGCTTCCTTAGATTATTAACGTTTGCCTTCCTCAATATCTGGGTGGTTAACTTGTTTCGTTGCTCGCCCACAGCCCCGCTTCCTTGCAGCTGTGACTAGTTGAACCGAGGATCCGCCTCCATATTCTCTCTTTTGCATTGCTCCTCGTGAGGTTGGCGGTGTTTCTCTCTCTAACTGGTCGAATTCACGTCATCTTGAACTTCTTGAGCATCGGCTGTTGTGGGCGCTTCTTGTTTGTTTCCCCTTTTGTCGTTCACAGCTGCAGACATTGGTGGCCGTTTCCATTTTCTGAGATAGATTCTTCTCTAGTGATGTCTTTGCTGTAAAAATGCTTTATTTTTTTTATTTTTTTATTTTTTTTAACCTTATGTGCTCACGAAGTATTCATGTCTATTTCGAACTTCATGTACCAATCAAGTTAAAGTTTCTGCAGATTTTCCAGCAATTTTTTAAGGTGAGCTTCAATTCCCACAACCCCTCCTTGGAACACCTTCTGGTATTACTATTTCGGCTTAGACAGTGGGGCGTGGGGAGGAATGGTTTGTGGAGCTACAATCTAAGTGCAGGAACAACTACAATCTAAGTACAGGAACAGATCTATGTTAGGGAATAACTACATATCTTGACACTGGCGTACGCAAATGGGCAGCTGATGGGGCTACAGCCGCCTCCGGCATTTTGAGAAAAATCAACATTTTCAAATAAAAGTAGTGAAGAACTTGGGGGGAAAACAGAGTGGTAAAGACAAACGTCCGTTTTTGAAAAGGGAAAGTTCTAAATATACAAAATATCTTGTTGACTAAACTGCCCTCCTTGGCCTATGGGTCAGTATGCCTCAGCCTTAGTTTTTAACGTGTTGGAAGAGCGTCATTCCAAGCCATGCAGACTTCGTTACGTACTAACATGGTGCTCTTGTTGACCATCACATTTAGGAAGTTAAAGAACCGACCACAGTGGCGGAGTGGTTAGCACAGCGCGCAGTGACACCAGGGCTCCTGAGTGGGTATTCTTTGGGAGTGTCCCTTCGTCAATTTCATCATACTCATCGTCGCGTTTGACAAAAATCTGAAGAAAAGCGACGTAAAACAAATATTTTAAATAAAGAAACTTCAAGAGCTGGAAATTATACAATTTGCTGACACGGTCAAAGAAATCTCTCCCTCTTCGGGCATCATTTTCCTTTAAATATACGGCTTTTAGTCAAAATTATGGGAACTTTAAGGCGATTCTGAAACGGAAGAAAAAAAAATGTTTTCCGTTCGTCATGAATTGTTGTGACTTACTGAGTAAGCCTATCTAGCAAAAGGAGTTTTCGGTACACCATACTGTGAGTACAAGGAAAGTAGAGCCCGAGTTCGCGATATGAACTCCGTTTATCTATCACCGTTCACTACTCAATCAGGTAATCTATTTTCCCGCCCAAAACCGTGACTTCCAGCCTTTTCCAGCCAGTCCGAATGCGTTCCTTCATCTCATGACACTTGTAAGTAGCCCACTATAAAAGTTGTGTGATCCATCAACCTTCATTCGCCAGTGCAAAACCCTCCAGAACCAAATAGTAGGTTAGGTCAGGAAAGATGAATAAAACTGTCCTCTTTAACGCTGTGCTTCGATTTAGGCCTAGCTGAACAAGTAACGAAATTCTTAGCAAGATCACGTTCAGTATTTCACATGCCATGCTTGTTTACATTGCTTATACTTGTGATTGGTCTTCTTATCAATCTGTGTGACCAGAAAACCATATTGAATGGATTTAATCTTTGCGTAACAGATGTTTGGAATGTGTGGTAGATCACGACATTATTTCTGTCGGACCTTCGAGACGATACTTTTAAATCTAGGGTGTCCAGATTCGATTCCCGGTGAAGGCACATTGCACAGTGCTTTGGGTTCCACTGTACGTATGTCCAGTCCCGATTAGCTTAACTGAGCTTAAGTGATAAAAGTTACATTAATTAGTTTCATGGGATTTGTACTACTATTTATGTGAACCAAGAGGAGATGATATCGTACGAATTTTGGCATTTTGAGTGTTGTCAAGCTCAAGTGCAGAAGTGCAGAGTGTTCTAAGATGGTCTTATCGGGACTGGGCCTATAATTGAATTGAAATCCTAACCAGCGTGCAACGTACAGTTGAATACTGTATTGATCAGTATTCTTGAAGCATGTTCTAAGATCTCTATCAAGACACAGCAAGCAGTGCAAACTCAGTGGGTCAAACGCATCGACATGTGCATTCACAATAACGGGGCTCATATTAAACATGTTGTGTGACTACAAAACTGCATTGTATGCTAGGTATAGCCAAGGTAACTTAATATATAGCGAGGTATAGCGACTTTTGATTATCAGTGTTTGGAAAGGTACTTTCTAAAATTAGTTACAGTTGCTGGTACTTAAAAAGTAACTAATTTACTATCACAGTTACTTTTTGACGGAAAGTTTTTAATTGTAATATTAATATGTGAAGACTTGTATGTGTTTTATTTAAGGTAAATAATATAAGTTTTCATATGTTAATATTATTACAACAAATAAGAATTATGGAACAAAGAGTCAAGCTTTGCCTGAATGACCATTCGTTTTGACTACTTTCCTATATAAATAATATTTCCTCAAATTCTTTCTCCTGTAAACAATGACGTCTTTCTAGCTCGACTACCACGCTCCAAATGAATGCAGAAATTCACCCGATAAACTGATGTTTTGTGTGCAGTTAGGAATGAATTGCAATAAAGGACAATGTTCAATATTTATCATTCAATGAAACCTAGCTTCCTTCCCTCAGTTGATTCCACGAAAATGTTTTCACCTCAACATCCCCGAAGACACATAGTTGAGAACATAGTTGCCAAATTTAGCTATTTCTCCACAAAATTTTCAATTAACAATTCAAGTGTCATAAAGTAACTGCTCATGACGTTGCTTCTATTGCAATAAAGTAATTCAGTTGCAGTTAATAGCTACTAAAAGTAGCCAATGGCCTAAGTTGCCTATTTCTACGGCGGTCGCTGCCTATTGAAGATCTTTCGTGAAGGGAAGCAAGTATTTCAGTATCTAGGTATCTCATTCGTATTGCAGATGACTGTATCTCCAAAGTTCATTGAACTTGGGGTGAAAGAAGCCAAATATCAAATTGCTGGGCAGGCAAAGAAGACCGCATTTAAAGAAGACAACATTGATACGCCCGTTCAAGAGGCTCTGGAAGCAAGAAAGTGCTGCCCGACGACCGTTTAACGAAACAAAAAAGCCAAGTCTCAAAGTTTGTTCTAAATGTATTTGTGGACTGGGCCCACAGTTTAAAGTGCGATGGAATCATTGTGCAATGTGCCACCACCTTGGAATCCAACTCGGGATCCCTTGAAAAAGAGGCGAGTGTCAAATCTGTGATATACCAGCAAAGCCGACCACATTTATTTAAAGTTGATTTTCAAATGATGGAAACCAAGTGACCAAAAATCGAAAATTTCTGACAAAGAAAACGACGCAGCTCAATTGGAAGCGGAGCAGAATCTTGAAATGGAACGAGAAAGCTGGTGTTATTCCAGCTGAAGAAATATTGCCGACATCAGTCAGCCTTTCACACCTACTGTCGAGAAGGAGAAACCTCCCAAAACAAACATTGCTCACACACTTCAGGGGCGAAGACCTGTGATTTAGTCACGAAACAATATCGAAACTGAAAAATCGAAAATATGTTTCATCGCATATGAATGGGAGCCACCTTCTTTTAGCAAACATCTCTGGCCTCACCACAACATTAGAAAAATATGGAGATATGTGCGCCATCAACATCTTGCTCCATACCTTGATGCAGAAAATGCAAACGTTCTATTGGCACTGTTTCGTGAGAGATCTTTAGGTGCATACAGCAGATAGAAAAACCTACACTTATTGGTAATAGAATAAATTTTTTATTGAGATCCCGAATCCCGGCCTGGGCATGGTTGTTCTTTATGAGTGTTCCTTCATCAATTTAATTATATCATCACTCATCCTCATCTTCGCGATTAGCCAAAAGTGGCAGAAAAGCGAAGTAAAAAAATCAAATCACTCTTCCCTCAATAAAGTCTAGGTATCACAGTGAAGATTCCAAAAGTAAGAACGATAACTAATGACAGAAATTAGCCTTCCATGGCTGTACATGCAGTATAAAGCGGAATGCGAACCACTGACATGATGGCTAAATAGGTTCTGGGGCTCTTTGATTAGAAATCCACCACGTTAACCGCAACGCTATGGGCCACTAAGGAAGAGGTAATATATCATACACGTACAATTTACTGTGGAAATGCATGTTAACGTCCAAACTGATAGCAATCAATCAAGTACAAATATGTATCTCGCCTCGTTATTTGATGTTCATAAATGACCATGAATAAAGTTCAATTCAAATTGCCCGCTTCCTCGATATACCCCTTTATTAAAGGCTGGGTGAGCACCAGAACTCACTACAGTGACACTACTTGAAAAATTCCCACCTGAAATGATCCACCCTGGTATCGAACACGGGTCCTCCACGTGGGAATCGTATACCTACGGACTGAACCACCGCGGGTCGTTAATTGAGTATTTTCGTTTGTCTTTTTTTTTCATCATATCAATATGTTTCGAAAGAGGACGTGTCTCACCTTCAGGAAACTATTCTCTCGTTCCGACCTGCGCACTATTTACTCCTCTTCAAGTGCGCCAACTCTCGTGATATCATTTGAAGGAGAATAAAGTAGTGGTTGGAGCACTGGACAAAGAGTCAGTGATATAGGTGTCACTCGTAAATTCGATCATCCCCACTATCAGCGAATGGGCATAAAATAGGTTTGGCATATTTAAAACAAAAGTGTTTAAATGAACTTGTTTTTAAACATTTAAAACACACGACTAGTTTTTTCACAAATGTTTGAAACGTTTAGAACACAGTTCTTTAAACATTTTTAAAAAAAATTGTTTAAAACAGATTTTGATACTTGATATTTGATAGTTTGTGGTTATTTGCTTGTTTTGCAACTTTGTAATTTTATTCAATCCGTGTCATTTTGTTTACTTTGCACAGAAATGTATATTCAGTTAACAAAGAAACATGTCGTAATGAGTGCCCGTGGACCATGTTTAAAACACCTGGCTACTTTTATTTTTTACAAGTTTATAAAACATTTTAAAAATTGAATAGTATATGAATGAGACAGTTTTGTTTCGCATTTAACATACTGCACGTCAATACGTATCTTGTTGCATTCACGATAAAAAGTATTTCGGAAACAGAAGAGCTACCACGTTGATAGAGTGGGGCCTGGCAACTGTTTTATTGTTGTTGTTTTTTTTAAAAAAAAACACAAATTTTGCCTGAAGGCCATAGGAAAGGCAACAGCTGAATAGTAGAAAAACAGTCAATTGGCTATTGATAAAAATGAGCACCAATTCATTTCTTAAATCTTTGGAGTAGGCAAACCTACACACCTTAACGAGAACCTGCTCCAGTGATGAGCACGTGCTCACATTTTCATATGAATGAAAAATTTACATTCTCAAAATCTAGTAGGAACACACACGCACGAGCATGACGGCGAGGTGTGTGTAGTTTACCATGTCATTAAAAAAGTTGGCATGTCTATGAGAAATCGCTAGATTGAAAACTAAGCGAAGGTAGACTTCATTCATACGATTGGTTGGTAGGTTGATTTGGTGTTTTAAGTCCACTTTATGCACAGTAAGGCTAATCGGGACTGGACCTACAGTTTAAAGTGGTATCCGAACCACTATGTGCCTCCACCGGGTATCGAGCCCGGGACCCCTTGATTACAAGGCTACGATGCTACCACTGCGCCATCATGGAGACCCTTCATTCATACGAAAATAGAACACTTCTCACTTCTCAACCCTTGGAGAAAGTGCTCATGAGCGCTTCCTCGTTTTCTATTATAATGCCCAATGAGGATATCATACAAAATAAGAAACGTTGTTCTTATTCAGACAAAAAACAAAGTTTCCTACATCTTGAAGCGCACCGGATGACGACTCAATGCCAACATTTCCAATGTACAGTCCACGCAATGAAAGAACAGAGATAGATTTTCCGGCTCCGAGGGAGGAGTAATTTGAGGGAACAAAGGGACACTGCCCCCCCCGAAATTTCATGTTTATCATACTTTACAAGTTGAAGGTATTTTCTGTTAACCT
The DNA here is from genome assembly GCF_977018435.1 of Lepisma saccharinum. Lineage (NCBI taxonomy): Eukaryota > Metazoa > Arthropoda > Insecta > Zygentoma > Lepismatidae > Lepisma > Lepisma saccharinum. Next base: position 218,771,874 of record NC_139229.1, on the reverse strand, counting down.
ACTGTAACCCCGCCGTCCGAAATTAGGCCACAAGTTACGCTTGTTCAAGGGCTGGTACAGTTTTGTCGCTTTGGTACTTTACCATAAATCCTTGTTACCCTGCCCCCGTGTCAGGGCAACAGTGTTTTTTTTCTCTTATTTAAATATTTTATTAATATGTTAATTAATTAGGTAATTACGTGTATGTGTTATGTGTTATTAGTGTAAATCAATTTATTATGCATTTTTAGGTTCATATTATTCCATGTATAAATACCATGTAGCTCTCTGTTCTTGCTTCGTGTTTCGAACGTTCAAAAGAAAGGCGGGCAGTTTAGCTGTTAAAGATTAAAAATTTTGAAAGAAGGGCGGTTGGCAACAGACGCCAACCAAACGTATATAAACTCCCAGATGAGAGTAGGGGAGGTCGGCTGTTGGAACTGAGACTTGGAAGGGAGAGGCTGTTTTTGCTTCGGTTAGCTAGGACCGGAGGACAGGTCTCCCGAAACGGATGCTGTAAGAGATTGGATTGCCGGGCAAGCTAGTGCCTTGGTATCCAGTTTACAGGTAAAAAGGTAGTTTGTACTGGATGTTATTTTGAAGTAATTACGGTGCGCCGGGCAGCCTAGTGCCTTGTCACCGTGGAGGTTGAGAAATGTACACGTCGGGAGGCCTAGCGCCTGTTAAGACGTTTCTTGGAGTAACGCGAGTCTACCTTGTGACAAGCGTACTTCAGATGTAATTCATGAAATGTAAAGCATCCAGGTACAAACAATAGAGATTCCAACATCAAAATTAGAGTTTTGGCCCGATAATTAGAGAAATGAACGTTCGGATACGACTTGTATATACATCAAATTTTACGTTAATTAAACTATAGAAAATATCAAAAATTTCAGTTTTAATTTCACACATGCTGGACAAGGTAATTTATCCCCTATAGCAATAAGGTTTCGCAAAGGTTATCCGTTGTCTCTTGTAGTTAATTATATAATTATGTTGACTTGTAGCAACCCACGTGCATTGTCGTACAAAGAAAGATACCCCTAGACAAATCTGAGCCGAGTACGAAGTGCATCGAACCTCGAGTGCTGAGGTAAAGTGTGGGGGGCCAAGCGAGTAACATCCTAAACTTTTGATGTTTATACTACTGCTGTGAACAGCATGATACATTTTTACAGCAGTTTAACATAAATACATTACATACAATTAAGAGTTATAAAGACACAAGACATTTGATAAGACATACAGTAACAGATGTGTAAAATAGTAAAATAGTTTACAATTGAAGATAAACTAACATAAAGTGCCACTGATGTCGGGAAGACCAGAGGTATGTACCTCGTATTGCTAAAGAGTTGCGGTTGTTAGGTTTGGCAATGCAGCACAAAAGAAGAACAAATAGTCTCCACTGTAACGAGCCTTCCTTCATTGGTTCAAGGGCCAATACAGCCTCATTCTACCCGCCCACTGAAGTGACAAACGTTCAACGACAGCTTGGAACTTCCGTTGCACGAAGTTATAGACTGCTTTCATTCTGGCTATTTCACGCCTCTTCTAAAGAAAAAAGTTTTGTTTTACGAATTTTAATCATCACCAGCCCACCGGGGCTCAGCCAGTCCCGATTCAAATTTCGGAAACATGATGAGGGATTCGTGTGGACCACCTCGATCCACGACTTTCCAAAACCCCTCCCTCTGCTTTTCCCCGTCGAGATACCGTATCGACTCACACGTGGGCGTTGAAAAGTATCGGGTCGCCTTCTCATTTAATATTAATTGAATTTCTGTCGTGGGAATCTATTTATGTATCAACACGGACACGTTATACCCCTCCCCCTTCCTTTTGCTGCCTCGTCGTCGTGTGTTCACATCGCGAGGGCCATTTGCGTGCTCGCTCGCCGTTAGATGTCACTGGGTGCACCTTACGTGCAATCGAATCGGGAGGGAAACAAATGAGAATAGGGAGGCGAAGTGCACGGCAGCACGGAATTTAATTAGGTTAGAGGAGTTGCTGAGGGGTTAAGCACAAATATCGTGTGCTCTTGCTGCACGGGCGGAGCTAAGGGAGGTCAGCGGGGACAGGGTCCACACTCACAAATTGCAATAGGAAAAATCTCGTGATAAAAATACATTGAAAATGTATAGATAATGATGTGCCGTGCTCTTATGATCACGTAATCACAAAGTTAACATCAAAATACATTTTTATTTGAAGATCCAGCCATCCAGTGACCTACTCGTGTTCCGCTCAGGATCACGCTATCGAAGGTTATGGGTTCTTATCCTGAAATGGGTGTTCTTGATTCATTTGCTTTATTTTACTTCGCTTTGGCTAATCGCAGAGATGAGGAATTTGTCCAAGGACAAACCAAAACACACATGGAGAGAACACAACATAAAACCCACAGAGGATTATACTGTCTGACCCGACGGCAGAGCCTCGTTAGTCTGCAACAATGCAATCCAGGGTGCACTACGTGGAAGAGAGGTTGGCATTTGGAATTCTTACAGCCACCACTTACATCTTAGAAATATCGAAAATATCAAAAGAAATTGAAAGAAACCTATTGTGAATTTGTCAACATATATGAAAATACGGAATCAGGTGAAGACGGTGAAATGTCTACGAAACTAGAGGCTTAAATAAACTTTATAATATACTAAGAGCGGGAATAACTTGTATACTTGAAAAGGATGTCCAAGAGGGATAGAGATAGTATAAGAATGTACTGAAGTGCAAGAGAGAAATAAATGGTCACTGTGAAAAGCACTGAAAAGCAAACTTCACATAGTAGTCTTAGGATAGTCAAGATTTTTTTTATAATTTGGGGATACTAGTTTTCCTTTATGCCATATTTATATGATGAACATGAAATTATTAGTAAAAAATACAAAATTTGTACTAATGATTTATTAATTAATTGCTCATATCGAAAAACGTAAGATAACATTAAACATAGACACCATTTTAAGTTTTCATTTGAAATACGAACATTGAAATCGGACTATTGATTTCAGAAATATAGCAGTTTTTTTCAAAAGTCAACATCCGCCATCTTGGATTGGCCGCCATTTCTATTAGCTACAACTTTGAGATGGCAAGCAAGTTTTTCTTACTATCCTTACACACCCACATAACTGTGGCATAAAGGAAAATTAGTACTCCAAAATTATACTGAATTGTTGATGTTGGCCACTTGGCCCATAGACTATTGGGAGTGATAAGCAATCGAGTCTTGAAAAGAGATAAAAGAACGAAATTACAACTACGTGGACCTGAAAATCTTGTGAAACAAAGGTGTACCCAAAGTGTGGTTGGTTAGGATACAGCTCCACGAGACTACCAACGTTTATGCTTTCTTCGAGTTCCGTGCTATCACACAATATTTGAACGAGGTGAACATTATATCCTCCATTAATCTCAGACGGGACAAGGGGTAACTCTTTAGAGTACCTGAACAGAGGCGAAAAGCTTGGTAAATTAATGTACAATCTTCCAAAAATGTATACGACATTCTAGATATTACAAATGTGAGTGCTCCCAGAAATTACAACCGTAATGATTGTGACTTACTCATGGCCTCCGAAGAATATTTGCAAAAAGACTTTCCGAACACTATCACTCAGGTTTGCCTCAATAGGATTAGTTGCAGAAGAAATTCACTGAATATAAATTGAGGGGTCTAGTGAGAGAGGGAGCTATGCCACAAATCTTGAAAATTTTATTTTTTGCCATTTTCAGTCTTCTCCTACCATCTGTCATCTATCATGTGAACTACAACCATGTGGCATAGCTCCCGCTTGTCCTGCAGCAGATTTTCTGAGTTCTTGAATACGTCCTCATCAGCATTTTGAGTGAGAGAAGGAGCTATGCCACTTACTGGTGGTGTCTGCAATAGGAGTGGCAGAGGTTGCGTTGCAGTAACTGGTGCTAGATTTAATATCAGCCCTGAAGTTAAAATATCTCATGGCAATAATGCCTTATATTCCTCCAGTTTTTCATGGTGTTTACCAAAAACTAAAATCCACAGAAACAATGGACAGTGAAGATCCTTCAGAAGACATATGAAGCTGTCTTTATGTAGATCATATGTAACCCTGTGAACATGATTTACACTCAGGCAAAAGTATTTAAGCCTTGTTCAAAGTATTTTATGTGCTAGATTGTTTTTTACACATGGGTATACTACAACATGTTCATAATACATAAATTGTATTTATATTGAAATTCATATTTTTCCTTTTAAATAATTTACCTAACAATATGTTCAGAAAAAAAATTACCCTTTGTTATACAAATTATGACTCAACGCAATGCTTTAGAAAACTCAATTTATTTCCATTTCTTGTCAAAGTGGCATAGCTCCCTCTCTCACTAGACCCCTCAATTGTTCGTGAACATTTTTGGCGTTTCACCTCAATGTCTACAAATTTCCTGACATCGCTTTACTCTAGAGACATCTGTGAGTTCACATCAAACTACAAGATTGGAACCCATGTCCAGGTCATACTTGAAACCAGACCAGAGCATGTTCCCGCACTCAATGCGCCAGTTTGTCTATCAGCTCATCTAGCTAGCCATAGAAAATTGAATCTCTATGATCTTGTAATTTTAGCTTAGGGATTCATATTTTGTTCATTAATAACATGATCAAAAGCTCAAATTGAATAATTGCGTATTGATTATTCATTTTTGGATCGAACTACGTTCTTCCGTTCAATTGTTTCTTTAATTTCTTTAATTCAGTTCAAAGTATTTTATTTTTGGAAATATGTATTAGTTCCATACTTTCAAATATATACATAAATATAACACATAACGTCTCCAATTTTTTCTCTTGGTCTCGGATTCGATACCCGGTGGAGGTCCATAGTGGTTCGGATCACACCTAAAACTGTAGGTCCACTCCCGATTAGCTTATCTGTGCATAAAGGGGACTTAAACAACCACAGCCCAATTTTTCCCTCAAAAATTCATTTTTTAGTTTATATATTTGGGGTACTGCAGATATATCAGCCCCTTCCATACATTCGGTACGACGTTGCCTCCAAAACCAAATACAATCTTAGATACGATACTGTTTTGAGAGTAACAGTTGAGAAAGGATTGAAACGGAGAAATAGGTATTTGAAAAGGCAATACAAAATTGTAAAATACGAAAGATGGCAAATATGCCTTTTAAAACGTTAATGAAAAGATGTACAGATGGTAGAAAGACAGTCAAAAGAGGGAATTTTGCACTTGAAATGGCATTACAAGTATTAATGTATAAAAAGATTTAAATGGTGGGGTAAGTATTAAAGAGGAGAATAGACTTGAAAATATGGTGAAAGACGAAAATAGGAACATTTTTCAAATGGTTTTAAAAGAAAAATAGGAACTTGAGAAGCGCTAAAGAAAGCGCCTACGTTAATCAAAAGTGCTAAAAAAAGAAAACTATATATGTGAAAGTAAAAAATGAGCAGTTAACACATAGCCCAAAGAATTATTTATACTCCCGAAAAGGTGCAAATAGAGGCATCAGAGAAAGTAAAAAGCCGAACAACATTAAAGATCCAAAGGAAATAAGCTATATAAAAATTACAAGGAAATAATATAATGGAAATAAACTGAAACACGGTTTCAAAATACAAAATAGGTACTTGGAACACACCAGCAGAGTGGCATGGGGCTTGTGTTTGGGAGAATGGGGACAGAACATGAACCTCAGGTTCCAGGAAGTTAAAAAACGTACCATAACATGTAAATTTTAAAAACCTGGAAATTTCGGGGGAGAGTGCCTCCCTTGCCCCCGCCAAGTTACGTCTATGGAACACACTGAGGATGACAAGAGGCTGAAGGGGAGAAACATATTCAAGGAGCACTCCTATTTTTCATTTTAGGTTGCATTGTCACGTTAACCTCTGTGGGTTAATTGTGACAATGAAGTTGAAGCATAATGAGATTAACTTTATGGAGAGACACTTACTTTGTTTTTCTACTCTAATAATTTTACGTCGATTTTTTTTGTCTTTAGTTAATCGTGCCTATAAGGATGATATGGATGTTAGTGCAACAAGGTTCTAACCTGCAACCTCTTATCTTCGTAGCACATTAGGCAGACAATTTTGGAACGGGAGCCTGCACAGCGACTCACACAAAATAAGATCCATGCCCAGGCCGTGAATCAAACACGGAACCTTTGTTGGCGAGACTATAGGTTGACCACTCAATATCAGGTGGTAATTAAATTGGGAAGTTGGAAATTGACAGTGCAATAAATGAGAAATAGATGTTGTAAAATATTTTTTAACAAGCAAATGCACACTGAAGGACAAACAATGCTTAAAGAAAAATGAACTTCGTGAACGTCATGACCTTAATGAAAAAGCTACTTAGAAACACACGCGGAGAGGTGAAAGGAACTATAGACGAGATGAATAGGTGCTTGAGAGCCTGTTCGGAGATACAAGCATGCGCTTGATAATAAGGCAAAAGAAGGAAATGTGCAGTAAAAGAAGAAAAATTGAGCAAAAGTAAGAATAATGAAAGCAACTCAAACTCGACAGAACTTAGGGAAAGAGTCTCATTCACATTAATCCTCGAAACTTGTGAATAAGTTCAGAACATGAAATGAAAATGGCTTCCATGAAGCAAAAAGGAAATAAAAGTTTGGTTCTTCAAAAAAATATCCAACAGTGAGTTATGGAGAGTTCTTGATGTCGGAACAACTTGAAAAATTCAGGAAGAAAACCTCAGTTAATATTTATGAAAGGGAAGGAGAGGGTTATACAATTACAATGATCGCGGTCGATCTCCCGCATGAGGAAAAGAGGAAAATCAGGCTAGCTTAGTTCCCAAAACATAAAACCTCCTGAAGACTGAATGGGGAAGAAAAAAATTTTGATCCTGGTTGAAGACACCAGAATCTAGTTGGCCTGCAGTGGTTCTTGACATTTTCCGGTACATCGCTAGAGACTAAGTGCGCGCGTATAGATACCAGGACTAGAGACTATTTAGATAGCTTCACAGATGTGGATAAGATGAGTGGAGACACAGTACCACATGTTTGCAGTGTGCTAATGAAACTTTTTACATTTTTGCAATTCCATATCTAGGTCTTCATACAAACTTTTTAAGAGGATACAAATGCACGTCATTTTTATTAGCAATAATTAGAAGACAACAATACAGGAAAATAAAAATAGACATTCAAGTATCACTACAAGTATTTTTCCAGACCATTGTTCAACTCCTGGCTCTTCAGAATGCTCATATCTACGTTTGAAATGAAAAATTTTAGCTAGAGGGATGTTTGGATGGACCTTGGGGTTGGCAGAGGGGATGATATGGTGGCAATGAGACAGCTGGGGGATACTTTGCGAAAATTTTGATATCTATACCAACAGCATCTCCCCTTCATTTCGAGCATTGGTTCATATTTCATGAATGTAAAAAGTAAAGTGCTCCCCTGTGCTTTCCACCACGCCATGAAGGGGTATAGGGAGTGCGGGGTTAGGGCCCCACACTTTCTCGGCCAAACTGTGGGTGATGTGATCAGCACCACGCCCCTGGTTTCCTCCAGGTACCCACTTTATACGACGCTGGGTGGGCGCCGGAGCCGCTTGAACAGGTTGAAAATGTCCCGGTTCACTCTCGCCGGGATCGAACCCGGGCCTCTCGCATGGGACTATTTGCACTAACGACTGAGCTACCGCGGCTCATAAATGACTGTTGCAAAATGCAAAAGAAGTACCCTATATTAGACAATTCATATCTATATAGACTATTATTTAACTATTTTTTATAGAATCACTGTTTTAGTAAGATTTGTAAGATATATGAAATGAAATCAATTCATCAGCTCCATCTTTTTGTGCAAGTTTTAAAATTTCCCCTTTCTATGAGTTTTTTATTCAATTTTATTTGAAATTATTAAATTATGTTACTATTCTTTCTAACAAACATTATAACCAAAAGGAAATTTAGATGTCAGATGGAAGGCTAAGTAACAAAGTAAGAAACGTCATATTAAATTTAAACAGAAAAAATAAGCAAGTCTCTTTTAAAGGATTAGTGATGGTGAAATTAGGACTGACTTCTAAACAAGGAATTCGAAAAAACCCTCTAACGTCATTTCCTCCCTTTAATTTTTTTTATTTCTCTTACTTCGCTTTTTTGCCACTTTTGGATAATCGCGAAGATGAGGATGAATGGTGATAAGATGAACGGGACAAAGAGACAACCACAAATATATATGAACGACACAACACGAGCCCCGTAGAAGATTATAGTGGTTGTTAGTCAAGATGCCAGAGCCTCACTAGCCTCCAAAATGCAGCCACAGGTGTACAACGTGCAAAGGAGATTGACATTTGCTTGTCTTGAGAAAGGTTCTACCATTTTCTCTTCATAAGAGTACGGCACATAAGATGACCGTACACCATAACTATTATTTCTGCGTTTCAAGAAAGAAATCACTAGTTCATTAATGAAGTATTTCCAGGGAGCCCTAGACAAGCGGCTTCACTGGTCGGGCGCATGGAGTGTTCGACTCACAACTCGAAGTTCTGAGTTCACGTTCAGGTCTGGGCATGCGTGCTCCTGTGTTTGTCCCTTCATGTGGTCATCATTCATCCTCGTCGTCACGGTTAACCTACAGTAGAAAAGTTATTAAAAGAAGGCAAACATACTAATAAGAAAGAGAACGACGTGATTTCATGGCAAGATCCACACTTTTTTTATTTGAATGGGAGGGAGGGTGGAGTTCGGTTTGCCATTAATTTTGCTGCGTGAGAGGGCTGATTGGGATTTTTTCTTTCTTCTACCATACTTTGTAAGAAAATTATTAGTACCTGAATCACAGAAGTTCATGAAGTCTGTGACATTGGTAAATGGCATCCCTCCTCCATCCTTCAGTGTCCACTGACGATGATAACCCTGTGCCACACAGGTGAAACGTCACGCTAAAAATTATTATATATGATTCTCAGATAACGGTGGGGTAGGGGATCACAAATGGAGGATGTGGAAGGCTAAAATCCTATCAATTTTTTGTCCTATCGAGCCCTATTTTGCACAAATTATTCTCAATATTTTAGAAACCACATTTCGGGCACGAGCCCCTTCTATGTTTGATAAATTGGGTTAATACAGGGCCATTGTACGCCGAATGGCACAAACATGCTGATAGCAGGATGGTGTGATGACGTAGGGAACCGTGACATCTCTTGGGGAACAAAGGTGGAGTCCAGAATGGTGGAAGGGAAGAGTTTACATTCGCAGCATCCCTCGTGGAAACTGCAATTCGCAGAGGAGACAGAAAGAAACTTCGGCAAATCATTCGCCAAGATTCAAATTTCCGTCAAAAGAGGATCCCGAATTCGTTACCCCCATCCTATTCTACAAAATCGATCAAGCGTTGCGCGTACAATACACAACCTGATTGCAATTTCCTTCCTTGCGAGGCATCGGGTCCCTTCGCACACACCAAGATTTCACGCTATATAATTTGGGACCAGAATATCGCACCACGTGCATCAGAGTACAATCTTCTGACGTCACAGCTCCCTTCCGATGCATCGATTTTTTCCCTCCTCGCCCCGTTCCCCGGCCGTCCCCAGCCTTCGTCCCGGTTCAATATACTAACCTGGTCCTGGTTAGACTCCCCGCAGCCGTACTGCTTCCTGTTCGGCCTGGACGCTGGCACTCCCATCACGACCAAGACACTTGCACTTATCACACCTACACTTAACACTTTTGCGTGCAGCTACGGAAGATCGTGTGGACTTTGCTGCTACGGTGCACTGCCTCGCATCGACTGAGAGCCCCGCCCTCACTCTCTCGCCGGCCAGTAGAGGCGCTGCAATACTACACCGCACCCGGTCTTTGGTACAACCTTTGCTCGCCAGTTGGCGCTGCTTATTTCTCGCATTCGTGTTCATCCTGGTGTCAAGACTGAATTCACTTCATGTTTGAAAACAGTTTTCGGTGAATTATTTCGCAGGTGGGTAGAGCCGTAAACAGGATATTCAACCGAGAAGAAATGCCAGTGTGTGTGTGTGTGTGTGTGTGTGTGTGTGTGTGTGTGTGTGTGTGTCGAATTTCGTTTGGTCAAAATTTTGATGCCATCAAGGACCTAAAAATTTCAAGCGTGGCATTCGTATGACAATTGTGAAATCTAGGAATATACGGCATAAAGGGTGATGTATTGAAAAACCTTTCAAATGCTAATACACTACGATATTATCTATCGTTACTGATATGAAGGTAACCAGAAACCTTTGAAGAGAAAGTCAGTAGGTTGATATTAAATTTTGTAGAAATAAATAATAATCATATTACAGCTATGAACAAATGATAAACAATTATTTTATTTACAATTACTATTATTATTCTCCAGTTTTATCACATTTCATTCCGGTAACTCATTAAAATGCATATTTTGTTATTAACTTTTACAATCCTTGTTCAAGAAAAATCATTTGAAAGTTAAGAGAAAATTTTAGACATGAAGTTTACATTCTTTGGCCTCTCACATAAAAGTCCCGTGTTTGGAAATTTGAAAATTCATGAAATTTTTATTATTTGGATTAAGGGTTAGAATATGAAAACATGAAGTACTGCTGCAGAATTAATGTTTCGAGCTATTTTTTTCTGTTATTTTGTGGTAATATAAATTAAGTGAACTTTATTTCTGTTGTCGATTTACAAAATAGTTTACTTTTTTCTTTTTCTAATTTGATATGAACGATACTAATTTTCAGTTTCGGGGAGGGGGAGGGTCGACTGACCTGACAACGCTTATGGTCACTTCTTCGGTATCTCTATAAATACAAACTATTAGCATTGATGGAGCATATCGTAATTAAGCACTAAACGTGGCTCCAACTTGCGACTATATATGCATAAATACATACACACACATATGTTGGAGATGCTTTTAATGCGTAAGTTAGATATGCTCCACCGATGTTAACACTCTATATTCAATGACGGCGACTGGAATCCAAAACCAGGTGGGCAAGGATAGTTTACTTTCCCTTGTTAGATTAGGTTTAGCATAGTACGGGGGCAAACGTGGCAAAAAAAGGGGGGAGTTGTCCCTTCCTAATCGCCGCCACTGGTTATATTTATAGAGAGGTTAATGTAGTGGCCAATAACCATAAGCGTCACGAGGCCGTTGCGTATCTAAGGAGGGGCTCTCCGGGATGCTCCTTCCAGAAATGTCCCCAGATCTTTCAAAAATTATGTCCTGATGGCATAGTGGTAAAGTCGTGACTCGTTCAATGCCCGGTGGAGGCACGTACTGGTTCGGATCCTATTTTAAACTGTAAGTCCAATCCCAATCAGCCCATCTGTGCAAAAAGTGAACTTAAAACTTAACAACAACAACAAAAGTTAAAGGTTTCATAAATTGTTGACTTGAAATATCATATTTTGCATTATGCAAGTGAATGTCCGTGACTACCAATGCAATGCACTCAGGAGAGAAAACTTGAGCTACTGAAATAATAATAATTGCAGTTCGTGCAATGAAATCATAAATAGGCTGCTTGTTCAAGGTGAGCTTTTACGTTGTGGTGTGAGTGTGTGCATGTCTTCTTAAGGAATATATCTTGCGTCTAAAAGGTGGTCTTTCGGAAGGATTGTTTTCCTTTTAAGCGCTTCCTGAAAACTGGAATTTGCAGCCTAACGGCGCTCTGGCGGATCGATGCCCAGTCATGATAATCCTCTGTATGGTTGCGAGCTGTTTTGTGACTTGCCCCTGTGGGTGATATAAAGTCATCTTTTTATCTAAGGCGCAGTAATTTTGGTATTTAAATGTGTTTTACTTTGTTCCTGACAAAAAATCATATCCATAGTAATCTTTACAGTCCAGACATTTGTTAGTTCGCAGACTGTTTGTTGTTTGTAGTTTGTTGTT